>NC_140951.1:126074969-126674969 GCF_014529385.1 Adiantum capillus-veneris
AACTCCCTAGAAACTTGAAATACCTACATATGGAAAATTTTATAAAAGGCCACTATTATTTTTTTGAAACTTTTCACTATAATTTCTTTAAATTCTGAAATTTTTCTTACCATCTGAGTTATAAGGACGTAGAAATAAGTTCCAAAATTGTACATTGATATTGCTAGCGTACCCAATGTGTACCACCAGATTGATAGCTTTGCTAGACAAAGGTGGACGAAGGGGCACGCAACCATTATGACTATTGTAGACTAGGTGACAATGCCCATTCCTACCATATCAATCTCACAAGATAGAGACAAATATGTAAGCAAGCAAAATAGAGCTATGTTGTTACAAGGACAATCACATGTTGCAATGTTGAATCCGGATTAAAAGTCAACTCCACTCTTGGGCACTCAAACCTTTTTATCACATTGGAGCCAAATTGTGTCTCAAGCACGAAAATACGTACAATCACGTTGGTAGTTTTCGATCCCCACCTTTTGACATTGTACTAACATACTTGATTTGCACCATTGATCTTAGTAGTACAGCTAGCCAAAGGTAGACCAAGACCTTTCTACTATAGGTTAGATAATGATGTGCAACACTATTGTCACCTTTCTCACCATGAAGAGGTATAGATGTAAAAAAATCAAAGAGAGTGGCAAAGAACGTATAGAAAATGTTCAAGAAAATGTCATAGCAACTCCTCTTTTGAGAAAATCTCTGTTGGTTGCTCTGCTATGTATCTTGCTCACAACAAAGAGATAGAGATGCAAGCAAGCAAGAAAGAATAGAAACGATGTCAAGGCCAGATGCATTTCCAATATTTAAGCCAATGTCAAATTAAAAGATGAAATTTTGGATAGATAGTGGCCATGGAGAGAGAGAGAGAGAGAGAGAGAGAGAGAGAGAGAGAGAGAGAGAGAGAGAGAGAGAGAGAGAGAGAGAGAGAGAGAGAGAGAGAGAGCGAGAGAGAGAGAGAGAGAGAGAGAGAGGGAGAGAGATAGAAGCGGGAGGGAGCTATACAATATTTTAAATGGTGCCACTATGGTGCACATAAGTTATACATGTCGTGGTGAACCTATGAGCATATCCAATGATCCTTCTTCCTCACCATGTTGGTGTTATGCAATGGTCCTCCTTCCTTACCATGGTGGTGACCCTATGACATGAGTTATACATGTCATGGTGACCCTATGAGTGTATCCAATCATCCTCCTTCCTTATCATGTTGGTGCTACTATTATTAGTTATATAGAGAAACAATCAAATTTGATGCATGTACCAAATATTTTCTACTCTAATGATTTGTGTTATATAGTTAAAATATTTTGAAGGGAAGGATTGTGTTAAAAAATGGACCTAAGCTTTTTCTTTCCTTGTCGCAGCAACGCGCAAGTCACATACTAGTATTTATCAAAGTCTTGGGTAGGGCAATTTTCTAAGGGGAGTATAGCACACTTAGCCCCCATTCCATTGGAGCCCCCCTAGGTTTCATCCCTCATCTTCCTTTTCATTTTCATTACCCTTTTGACGGACCCTCAGTCCTTAACTGATATGTATCTATGCTTCATTGGCAAGCAACCGTTGTAATGTTTTGTCATCAAGTCCCATAGGTCATATCTAACCTCCACGGACGATAATACAATCTATCTATCCCTCTCTCTCTCTCTCTCTCTCTCTCTCTCTCTCTCTCTCTCTCTCTCTCTTGCATTCTCTTCTTTGGTTGTACGCTTCCACATTGGCGACTTTGATATTGTAATATTCAATGGTCTAAATAGCTTGTAAATAGTGGAAAATAACTTAACATAGTGAGCATTTCATTAAGAGCAAGTTCCTAATGAGCATAGAAGAGTGCTTGGTTGGAGATAGAAACATTAGCATAACACCTGATTAGTTTGGCATAACAATACTTGAAAGAGAGAGAGAAATAGAACAATTGACAACTATTGAGGACCGGATTTACATGGATCATTCCCCCCTCCATTAGGCATTTGTATTATAGCTTCTCCCTTTAAGAGAGACTTTTTACAATACAGTTCTTTGTGTTCCTTGGTAAAAACTCGTTGGTGCGATAAAGATGGAAGCTTCATGCACCAAACTTACATGTGATAACACATAACATCAATTCCATCGCGGTCTCAAACCCAAGACCTCACATACCTTCGAAGATGGTGAGAGCTAGCAGGGTATGAGACTAGATGTAGAGGAAGAAGAAGTATTCTTACGAGAAAGAATTATTTCCTCACTTAATTACTCTTGTAGCTTAGCTTAGCTTAGTAATTAGATAATAGAGGAGAGAAGCATGGCATTGAAGCTTGGTTCTTGGTTGGATTTGCATTCCATATCCAAGAGCTGTTGGTGTAGGACTCCATTCTCAAAACTTGGAGAAGAAGATGAGATTTCCATTAACACTAGGTTGGTAATGGGACACTTTTATGTCCTGGGACACTTTTATGTCCTGTGAAGTGACCATTTTACTTGAATTATGTCAAGAGTTTCAAAATGGATTTTGAGGTGCTATCTGTCTAGAAAGTTGTCTCATGAGCTGAAAAAAAACTCGACATTTTTTTGGAATATCAATTCCATCTTTAACCTTGTCCTTGCACAACATTTCACAACCTAAACTGTGTGAAAAAAAGGGTCCTGTTTTTGGCTTTTTTTCAACTTTTTGCAACTATACCACTCTAGAATTCATGTTTGTGAGGTCTATAATGCTAGAGAACTATCTTTAGTAGTCCTCAACATGTCCTGATGCTTCTAGGGAGAAATAAATGTTAAAGTTGTAAGTTATGACCAAATTACAGAAATTGTCAAATCCTGTTTTTTAGCCAATTTTAGCTCTTCTATGATTTTTTTGGTGGCTTTCATGATATCCAAATGCAGTTTTGATTTTCTATGTCGCATATTGTAACATAAAGCTAATATTCCTTGAGTTTTGGGGCACCTAATACCCTATTTTGCATAGTAGACAACGATGGTTGATTTTTTCAATTATAGAAGAAAACGAAACATTCTAGTATATCAAGTATAGCTTTTTCAATATTGTTAGTTTCTTGTGACAACTACATGCATTTTGTAAGTAGTAACCATATCTAGTCATAAGGATCAAATTTAGCTAGATATTGAATAGTTTCTATGGGATTCTACAACTCATAATGTTGAACCCAGTTTTTTCATGTTTGCTGTATTTAGCACTTTATCTTTGTCCCCAAGATTCCCCTTGGTAAGAGATGTATTATTCTTTTGACATGCTCCATGGCTCCTTATGAACCTAAAGGACAATAGGGAACTAAGAAAACATGTATTGAGCGTGGCTATAGACACTTTGATGATAGGTTTGCAGAATGGTAAAAATTCAACTTTTTTGTACCTATTTCTTTTGACAAAATAAAAAATACTGAGTGAGAAGCAATCATATGTTCTGATCACAAACCCATTGAAGTTAACTAGGGAATTTATCTCAAGTCCTACAAAAATCCCTAATCTTATTTTTATGCAACAAAACGTAAGAAATGACTGTTTTGATGAAAATGTAATGGCCCATCCATTTTGGAGGCTTGGTGTGACCAAAAGATGAGAAATTTTACAAGTTTCTTATTTTTTCCATGTGTAGTAGGCCTTGAACTATAACCTCATGAAAGGATTTTACAAAATGAGTGGATCTACTATGGTTTTGGAGGTTTTTTTCAAAACCCTGAAAAGACACTTTTATGTCCTGTTAGGTTACCAACCTAGTGTTAAAGCTTGGAGAAGGAGATGACTTTCTTGCTCTACACATGAGTTGTGTGAGTGTGTGTGTGTGTAATCGTGTTAGGCAAAAGTGAGGCTTCTCTCTCTTCTTGGACAAACCCTTCTCCAATTTACTCTTGATGGCATCCTATTGGCCCTTGAAAAGCTTAGCCAATAGCATTTGAGAAAGCTTTTTACTCATGTTGCCTCCCTATTCGCCCTTGAAAAGCTTAGCCAATAGCATTTGAGATGCCAAGTCAAGAGCCTTGTGACAAGTGTCCACCCTTTTTGTAAAAGCTTAGATAATTAATTTAATTATCTAAATTCTTATTGGACCTTTTAGTCTTCTGGCCAATAGGAATTAAGAAAATTTGTGGGCTGCTTATTTCTCATTGGACCTTTTGACTGTCCAATAGTCTTTTTGGGAGATTAATTCTCATTGGTTCTTTTATCTAAATTCTTATTGGACCTTTTAGTCTTCTGACCAATAGGAATTAAGAAAATTTGTGGGCTGCTTATTTCTCATTGGACCTTTTGACTGTCCAATAGTCTTTTCGGGAGAATTTCTAAAATAAGAAATTGAAGTTACACTAGCTCAATTCTCATTGGTCCACCTCTTTGTCAATCCAATAGGATTCATGCAAAATTGGGGATTTTGTTGCATGCCTGATATGTGTCCTATTTGCTTTTAGGTGTAAAGGTAAGCTTGTGAGTGTGTATGTGTGTGTGTGTGTGTGTGTGTGTGTGTGTGTGTGTGTGTGTGTGTGTTCTGTCTCATTGTTGTAGCCACTTTGTTGACTTTAGCATTCAGCACTTTAGTCACTAAGAGCAGTTCCCATGGCCTATGACTTTTAGAGTAAAAATTTGGAACTTCGCCCAATGGAAGTGTTAATGGAGTTAAACCTAGAGGTCTTTTAAACCCATTGATATACTTTGCTCTTTAGCAGACTATCCCCATCTGGATCCCTAAATCCCCTCTTTTGGATCCTCTGTTCAGACCGATCTGGCAGCCTTTCCAATATCCAGCCTTTGCTCCCCATGTTATTTTTCCTATATTAAATGATTAGTTTAATATGATTTGGAAAAGTAGATATCAGGTTTTTATGACATTACCTCTCTCTTGATATCATAGTCGTCCTCAACTTCGAGGTAGAGAAGATAAAGCCTAATCATTAGTCCGTTTGCTAGCGGGTAGAGGATCCCTATTTTACCCTACGACATCGTTCTAGAATGGATGACTAATCCATTTGGTGCTTGAGAGACTTAGCTGCCGCAAGCATGTGTGCTCATTAGTCCGTATCAATCTTTCATAGTAGAGTGACAAGCTCTACTTGGTGTTTGGAAAACGTTGTTGCCACAAACATGATCCTAAGCATGCATACTTCTTAACATTTGTGCACAATAAAGAAAAAGAGAGTCTTATAAGACAAAAACATTGATCAGTTAAAACATATTTACATTTGCTTACTGGAATCATTGTAAGCATTGACAAGGTAGTCTTATAAGACAAAAACATTGATCAGTTAAAACATATTTACATTTGCTTACTGGAATCATTGGAAAGATTCTTGTAGGTCGCGGCTATATTCATCTGCAACGAAGATCTTGCCATGTACCTTAAGTAGCAGGGGGCTTTTTTATCTTCCCTCAATTACCTCTAAAGATGCTTTTCCTATGGATTTATGTACTATGTTATTGTAAGCATACTTCACTAAAGGTAAGTACTTCTCCCATTGGGACCTTTGATCTACTTCCGTTACATAAGCTTTTAGTAGATCAAGAATTGTTAGGTTAGCTACCTCACTTTGGCCATCGTTTGCGGGTGATAGGCCGAAGAGAAATTTAGCCTTCTACCTACATTCTCAGAGACCCTTCCAGAAATTGGTGGTCATTCTAGAATCTCTATCCGACACTATTGACATTGGCAAGCCATGGTACTTAAAGATTTGTGATATAAAGAGGGTTGCCATTTGATGGGCCTTAATAGTCTTTTTGACAGGTATGAAATGCGCTTGTTTGCTGAATCTGACTATTATTGTCCATATTCCCGTATTCCCATGGATAGACTTAGGCAATCCAAAGATAAAACCCATAGATATGCTCTCCCAGGGTGAATTAGGGATTGGAAAAGGTTCAAGCAAACCAGGTTGCTTCCCTCTATCAAACTGGCAAACCACACATTGTGAAACATACTCTTGTATGTTTGCTTTCATGGTAGGCGAATAGAAGTACATTTCTATCCCTCTTAGGGTAGCTTGAATCCCTCTATGCCCCACATATGGAGGAGCATGATATTCATACATTACTTTCTCACGTAGTGAGTTAGTAACGCATAGCCTATTACCATAGACAAGATAACCATCTGTAGGGTAAATGGTTCCTCTTTCTTCCCTAGTGCAAGGGCTGACATCACATCTTTAAAAACGGGATCGATAGCGTACTCATCTATCATAGAAGATAGATCATTGTGAGTTGCTATGGAAACCGCATTAACTCTCGATCGTCTTGAGAGTGCATCGGCTACTTGATTATGCTTGCCAGCAATGTGAGCAATATGAAAATGAAATTGTGAAAGGAAATTTGTCCACCTCATTTGTTTGTCGAAGAGCTTGGTCTGCGTTATGAAGTACTTGAGGCTTTGTGTTGGAATTAGGGTTGCAGAAAAACACACACAACTTGGAGACGGCGAAGGAAGCTCAAGGCACACAATAGAGAGTGTGTTACTTAGTGTGCAATGGAAAGATAGATAGCCCTAGAGTGATGGGCGTATATACAATGCATGGGGGAAAAAACCTCTTAAAGAGGGAAAAAATGCCCTAGCGGTCCTATTGCTCACACACATCATTACCACATGTATATGGTAACAAATCCCCCCTGGAGTGATGAGGTGAACGAGAGTTGGCACATGAGTAAAGGGGAGTGCCATGCCCTGAGGACATGATCAGTCCACAAAGGGGAGTAAGCCCAAATCTTTGCGGAAAGCTTCGGGCTTCTCACGAGACAAAGCCTTTGTGAAAAGATCTACAACGTTGTCATTTGTTGGCACATAAGCCAAGTTGATCTCTCCTGCTGAGAGCCTCTCCCCGACATAGTGGTAACACACCTCAATATGCTTTGTGCGAGCATGAAAAACCTGGGTTCCTCGCCACTGTCAATGCCTTCTGAATGTCAGTGTAGATAGTGTGGGCAGTGTCATGTCCAACACCCAAATCAGCAAGGCGTCTGAGGCATACACAATCAACCGTAGCTGTGAAGACTTCACTGTACTCATCCGCACAACTCGAAGTGTCCGCAGTAGGTTGCTTCTTGGTCAACCATGATATACATAAACTACCAAGCATGAAATAAAAACCACTTGTGGACACTCGCGTGTCAAAACAACCAGCCCAATCTGAGTCCGAAAAAGCATGTAAGTCTAGCGATAATGATACCTACTTGGGATAAAACAAGCCAAGATATAAAGTGCCACTAACGTAGCAAAAAATCTCTTAATAGCTTGCCAATGCTTAGACCCTGGTCTATGCATAAATCTGTTGACCTGTGAGACTGCAAACTGGATATCCAGCCTCGTGTTGCATACATAAATGAGGCATCCAACAACAGTTTGATAAAGAGTGATATCAGCAGGATAGCCAGCATTATGTAGACTCAACTTCAAACTTGTTTCAATAGGAGTGGCAATATGTTTGCAATCCTCAAGTCCAAACTAGCAATGTTTCTATGTAATTTTTCTGACACGAGGCAATACCACCATCACACTGCTTAAACTATATACCCAAGTAATGATGCAACATTCCCAAATCTTTCATCTTGAAAGTAGCATTCAAATCAGCCTTGAATTCAACAATATGTCTCTCATTTGGTCTAGTGATCAGCAAATCATCTACATAAAGAACCACAATGAGAAGTATATCACCCTCACGCTTTACATACAATGTGCTTTCTGTTGGACTGTTACGAAAGCCTTGTTTGACCAAATGAGTGCCAGCTTTCTCATACGAAGCACGAGAAGATTGCTTCAACCCATACAAAGACTTCTTACATCTGCACACTTTGTCCTCTTGTCCTTTCTTGACGAAACCATGAGGCTGCGTTACATAAACTTCCTCAAATATGTCACCATTCAAGAAAGAAGTAACAATGTCTGATTGATGTACATCCCAACCAAAATGACTTGTCAATGCACATAGAAAACGCACATTAGTCATACGACAAGTGGGAGGCAAAGTCTCTTTATAATCTATGCCTTTTTGTTGTGCATAACCCTTTGCAACAAGTCGAGCCTTATGGCGATCGATCTCACCATCCGGCTTGCGTTTCAACTTGTAAACCCACTTCGTACCAATGCCTTTTTGCCAGGAGGTAAATCACATAAAGTCCATGTGTCATTTTCTATAAGTACATCATATTCTGATTGCATGGCAGCCATCCAATTTTTTGAATTTGTGCTTCATCAAAAGACCTGGTTCCTCAAGATCATGTAAGCTAGACACAGCCAGAGCATAACAATCTGATGCATAAGATGCATGGTGAGAGCCTGAACAAGGACGACTAGACAAAGGTGCATACAATTTACTGTCACGCAATGTATGCACCAATCATTTTGGCATACCTCTAGCCTACTCATTTTCGCCTTTTCTCATTAAGTACATCATGTATATCTGCATCAGTAATTGGCTGATCTGTAACATTGTCAGAAACCCACATAGGCTGTACATTTGCCTCATTGAAATTTACATTCGTATTTCCACCACTGAAAAGAGGCAACAAAGTGTCATAAATGTCCTGTGAGCTTACATTATTGTCTCTAGTATTTGACAGCAAGGGTTGAACAGAATCTTCCACAAACACTACATCCCGTGAAACCAGAATACGCTTTGTTTGCGGATGATACAACCTGCAACCTTTGCTTTCAGCACTATAACCAACAAAAATACATTTGACAACCTTATCATCCAATTTTTTGCGCTGTGTTTGTGGCACCAAAGCATATGCTAAACAGCCAAAAACACGCATGTGCTCAATAGAAGGATGCCTATCATGCCATGCTTCATATGGAGTAATAGACTGTAAATATTTCGCAAGACACCTGTTTAGTACATAAGTGGCTCACATGATGGCCTCAAGCCAAAACAAATGCGGCAAAGCTTGACTTTTGACCATACGTCGTGCCATTTCCGTGACCTGTTATCCCTCTCAGCAACACCAATTTACTGAGGTGTATAAGGCATTGTACATTGGAGTTTTATCCCATGACTAGCCAGAAATGCATTCAATTCATGAGACATATACTCCCCCCCTCGATCAGAACGGAGGGTGCCCATAGTACATTTTGAGACATTTTCAGCCATAGCCAGAAATTATTTGAAGCGCATAAAAACTTCGGACTTTGCTTTCAGTGGAAATACCCATGCATGCCTGGAGTAATCATCAATGAAAGTCACAAAGTAAAGGTAATTGCCCAAGGACGGTTGCCCAAGGACGGAGTTTGCATGGGCCCACAAACATCACTATGCACAAGCTGCAACCTGCATGTGGCCCTAACTGGCCCTAACTGAACCATCCTTTGGAAACTTCGACCACTGCATCTTACCTAAATTACAGCCTTTACAAACATGTTTGACAGGTGCTTCAAGAGGCGGCAAAGAAGCAACCATATCAGATTTCTGTAAAACGCAGCAAATTGGCAAAATTCAAATGACCAAAACATGCATGCCAAAGTTTTGCATCTGAAATAGCCCTTGAATCTGCAACTGCATTTGCAAAATTTTGTCCACACTTGTCATACGAAGTGAGCTTATACAGCCCACGGCACAAAAGCCCAGATGCAACAATTTCATCACCAAAACTGAGATCATGAACTATAGATCTGTCATCCACAAATTTGACTGCAAGTCCAAGTCTAGCAAGTGCAGATACAAAAAGATTCTTCTTGATCCCAAGTACATAAAGTGCATCAACAAGTGTGAAAGAACTGCCATTTGCAGCAGTAAGCATAATCTTTCCAACTCCCTGAACCGGACAAGAGGCGTTGTTGGCACAAGTGACTGAATTCCCATGAGGGACAGACTCGAGAGAGGTGAACAATTCACGATGTGAGGTAATGTGATTTGTAGCACCACTGTCGAAATACAACATGTGTATCTACAACAACTGGCATGCATACATCATGGACAACAGGATTGTAACTGCACTCTGCACTAGAAGCCCATTCTGCATCAACATCAGCATCACGATAATGGAACCAGCATTTGCAGTGGAACCACCCTCTTTTTCCTTAGCCTCTTTGGCCTTCAACTTAGGACACCGCTTGATCAAGTGATCATTAGCTTTACAATAATGGCAATGCATCTTCTTTTTGCCCTTATCACCAAAATTGCCAGACGAAGTGTTGCCAGCAGAAGCACTAGGAACAGAAGTTTTGCCACTCGCAACAGAACCATAAGAAGTGGTTGCATTACTGTTACCACCCTTTCTTTAAGAAGCAATAGAAGCATGTTCAACTGCACGTTGTCTAGTCCTATTTTTTCTGAAAAGTCACTCTTGCAACAGCGATGTGCATAATGCATCAAACTTGACAACTTCAGAACTTTCTTGCGTCATAAGTCTCCAAGTACTGGCAAAAGTCTGGTAAGAATCTGGTAAGGCATCAAGAACAGTCTACACAAGAGAACTGTCTGAAATGACTTCACCTGCAGAAATAAGTTGCTCATTGATATCCTTGACACCAGCAAAGAAAGTGTCCATATCATCTTCCTCATGCATCTTCAACTCCAACTCTTTACGCAGCAAAGCAATTTTAGCCTCATTGCGACTTGCATAAAGACCAGCCAAAATATCCCAAGCCTGTTTTGCAGATTTTGCTGAACGAATGTGAGGAACAATGGTGCACTTCACAGAAAACGCAATCAATGCATAAGCTTGCACATCCTTTACATCCCAATGAGATTGTTCTACCGTAGACAAAACAACTCTAATAGCAGCAAGACTTGCCACATCCTCAACATCGTCTACATCCTCAGAACCAGGACGTACATCAATGCCCTACACAATATTCCAGACGCCCTTTGACACAAGGGCATGTTGCATCATGTAAGCCCACATAGGGTAATTGTCCCCATCCAATCTGTCCTCAACAACAAACATCTTGAACACATCCGTGTTGTTGTCAGCCATGGTAAGTGCTGCACCTGATGTGAAAACTGCCAGAAAAGAGAAGAAACGAAGTGGGAACAACATGTGCTATATAGCACAAACCGTAGAAGACTGTAAGAAGATACTTGTTATGCAAAAAACGGCACTGACAAAAATTTTGCACAAAATGACGAAATAGCCTGTGCAATACTGCCTGTAGTGGAAACGAAGGCCGGAATGAGCCCGAATCAGAATTTGAGCAGATTAAGCTCTACGAGCTTATCCGAAACTTTTGTCGACCTTCGAACGCTAGCCAAAACTCACCGAAATCGAAGAAAATGAGCAGACGTGTGCTGGAGCTACTGGCGACTAAGCCCGGGAGGACGCAACCTGCTCTGATATCAATTGTTGGAATTAGAGTTGCAGACAAACTCACACATCTTGGAGAAGATGATGGAAGCTCAAGACACACAATAGAGTGTGCTACTTAGTGTGCAATGGAAAGATAGATAGGCCTAGAGTAATGGGCGTATATACAATGCACGGGGGAAAAAACCTCCTAAAGAGGGAAAAAATGCCCCACCGGTCTTAGTGTGTTCACACACATCACTACCACATGTATATGGTAACACTTTGGTGATCCATCCACAGAATGAAAGGAGTACCCAATAAGTAGTGCTTCCACGTGTCTAAGGTATGTAGAACTGCGAGGAATTCCTTTTCATATATGCCTAGAGCTTGCTCAACGAGGTCGAGCCTTCGACTTTCATAGGCTATGGCATGCCCTTCTTGGAGCAAAACAGCTCCAAGGCAATCACCACAAGCGTCACATTGGACCTCAAATGGCTTTGCCAGATCCGGTAGTGTAAGCACCGGTTGAGAGATAAGCTTCTCTTTGAGCTTTTCAAAAGCAATGTTCTCCTTGGTAGACCCTGCATACTTAACGTTCTTTTTTGTTAGATCATGCAATGGTCCTACTATGAGTGAGAATTTTTCTATGAAGCGTTAGTATGCACACATATCTATAAAGCTTCTTAATTCATGCAGATTCTTTGGATTAGGCCATGCTTTTATTACTTCTAACTTTGATGGATCCATTTGGATGTCATCTTTAGAGATAATATGACCTAAATACTCAATCTGTTGTAAGAAAATTTCACTTTTCTTTTGATTTATGTAAAAGCTTATTCTCTCGCATATTTGAAAAATTATTTGGAGGTGCTGTTTGTGTTCGTCCAAAAAATTGGAGTAGATGATTATATCATCAAAGAACACTCCAATGTAACTACGGTGAGGCCTAAAGAGCTTCTCCATCATGCGGTTGAATGTAGCCGTTGCATTGATCAAGCCAAAAGGCATGACAATGAATTCGTAGAGACCAAATGTAGAATGCGGTCTTTACAATGTCTTGATCCACTATCCTTATTTGGGAATAGCCACTTTTTAGGTCAATCGTACTAAAGTAGCTCGATCCTTGTAGCTTATCAAATAGGTCTTCTACCCGCGGAACGAGAAACCTATTTTTGATAGTGATCATATTTAGTGCTCTATAGTCGACACACATACGATATGTGTGATCTTTCTTTTGCACTAATAAAACTAGTGAACAAAATGGAGATGAACTAAGCCTAACCATTCCGTTCTCAACCAACTCATGCACTTGCCGCATAATTTCCTCTTGTTGAGCTTGAGAAACTCGATAAGGAGGTTTATTAGGCGGTGAGCTTCTTGGAAGAAGCTCAATTGCATGGTCATCATCCCCTCGTTTTGGAGGCAATTCATTAGGGATATCGTCAGTAAAAACATCTTGGAATTCATTAAGGAAATTAGATAATCCTAATTCTTTTTTGTTCCCTTTATTTTTATTTGACAAAACATTAGGTTCATTTCGAGAGTCTTTTACAAATATCATGTACACGGAAATAGAGCTCTTTATTGACTTATCAAAAGCTTGCTTCTGTACAAGAGGTATAGTGTTACATGTCTCATTAGCATATATGTACATGTCTTTGTCTCTGTACTTAAAGTTAATTTGCCTTTCAAGGAACTTGATGGTGGCCGCCATGCAATCAAACCATCGTGCCCCTAGGATTACATCCTCATGCTTAAGGAAAGAGATGAAGAAATCCTCTTTGTCCACATAGCTTTGGACATGAAGCTTCAATTTCCCAATTAAGGGAGTAACTGGGACTTCTTCTCCCTTGAAAGCACCATCGACTGGTAAGGTATTTCCCACCTCAAAGGCTTGGAGCATCATGTTCTCTTACCTCCCCCCAAGCATGGCATAGAGGATATCCTTTGCGATGAGCATCTTCTTCTTGAACTTCAACTATGGAAGCTCTAGGAGGTTCATTGCGTGTGTTCTGTCTCATCCCAGCTCGCCCACTCTCCTCTTCTTGTTGTAGCCACTTTGTTGACTTTAGCATTCAATACTTTAGTCACTAAGAGGAGTTCCCATGGCCTAGCACTTTGAGTAAAAATTTGGAACTTTGCCCTATGGAAGTCTTAATGGAGTTAAACCTAGAGGTCTTTTAAACCCATTGATGTACTTTGCTCTTTAGCAGACCATCCCCATCTAGACCTCCAATTCCCCTCTTTTCGATCCCCTGTTGAGACCGATCTAGCAACCTTTCCAATATCCAACCATTGCTTTCCAATGATCAGTTTAATATGAGAATTGTTTGAGAAAGTAGATATTATGTTTTTTTGACAGACATGGTAGCAAAGCTCCATGGAGAGAACACGCACTATTGAGATGATGAGGGTTGGGATTGAGGGGCTAGCTGCAATACCATAGGGATATTCTCTACTTTCGACACACCGGTCTGTAGGCATAGATCTCCTTGTGAGAGAGAGAGAGAGAGAGAGAGAGAGAGAGAGAGATTTCCTTGATCCTTGCTTCCTCAATCACATGTCGAGAAAACGCTTTCTCACATCAACGACAGTTCAGTAATCATCCCTAAAAAATTACAATGTTTGGATCATCCCTCCATCAACCACGTGGCACTTTCTTCTCTACATTATTATAGTTAGATGTTATATAGTGGATATTCCCTACTTACAACAGCGGCTTGTAGTGACGGATCTCTTTGTGCAGACCCACGACTGCTATCCAACCTTTGGAGCTGAGTCTACACCTCGTGTGAGTGGGTGAAGAGCTTTACTCTTTAGAGAATCTAGATTCTACGCAAAAACCCTGCTACTATTTTCACTAGCACGACGAAAAAGGTAGGCCTGCTACGCGGCCTACTACGCTCGAGACTAAGTGGCACGGCGGGGGGGGGGGGGGGATTGAGATCTACGGTGGGGGAATTGTGGGCCGTATATCTAGGCGACGGCGCCGAAAGTAATCTAGGGTACCTTAGATAACTTTCAGGGATTGCCGTCTTGCACACGTGTTTTAAGTAAATTATGGCTCCCATGCTTCATAAACGCGCGCAAGGCGAAGTGGTTAGGACATGTGCCTCCCATGGGTGAGGTCACGGGTTCAAACCCCATGCCCACAAAATGGCGTACCTAAATTACTTCGAGACGCAGGTAAAAGTAATCTAGGATACTCTAGATTACAAAAAAAGTAATCTAGAGTATCCGCACCCAGATCTACAGCCCACAATCCCCCCACCATAGATCCCACCTCCTCATGCTCGTGCCACTTAGTCAAATGCCTCCCTCCACACTCTCTCGCCCGGCGACTTCAAATGGGATCTACGGTTGAGTTGATTCGGATCGTTAGATGCACATTTGTAAATTCGGAACATTTGGTAAATTCGGGTAGGCTTGTAAATTTGGTGCAACCCGCACCCCATGTGTTGAACCTACGACCTCCCCACTGTAAGCCATTTGCACTAACCACTACGTTCGCATGCGTTCGTTGAAATATAGGAGATTCGAGTATGTCATTGTAAATGTGGGTCGATTAGTAAATTCAAGGCAAATTCGTAAATTCAAGGCAAATTCGTAAGTTCAGCCAAACTAGTAAATTCGGGACAACTGTCGAATCTGACGTACCACGATTGACACGCTCCGCATTTTCCTCCTCCACCATTGATCCCATTTGAGCAGCGTTTTCCTCCTCCACCATTGATCCCATTTGAGCATGCCCGTGTGATATAGTGACGAGGGAAACGCCTCCCCTTGGTTGGTTCGTCATCGGTAAATTTGTAAAACGTGCGGCTGCAGACGCGTCGTTTCACGGCCAGATTTTTCCCGTACATGAAGCTTTGCTTCAGCTCTCACGTGCTAATCCTTGCGAAAAACTGTGCAGAAATGGCAAATATAAAGCTTTTTCTGGTTCATCCCCTTTAAACAAGCCTGAAGAAAACTCCTGCCTGGTCGTGATTAGAGCTGTGTGCGAGTGGAGGAAAGGGGAAATTAGAGCCGCCACTGCCAGCAGGGATTGAATCCCCATCCTGCAGAATGAGAGACCAACGCACACGTTCTCTCTGATTCTCAGCCGAAAACGGCCGTTTTTCCTTTCTCGCCAAAGCTTTGTGCCATCACAAAGGAGCCTTCTCCATCTGTGTGTGGCATTTCTTTCTTCCGCGGAGTTTCTAGACGCTATATCCAATCCAACCAATGCCTCCATTGTCATTCCTTGAGGCACCTTGTTAGGGCAAAATCCAACAGAAACAATAATATCAAAAACGGCAAAGTCGGTAAAGACAAGAGCAACGACCTGTTCAGCAAATCGACAAGGACAAGTCCTCTCTTTAAGCTAGTCACAACCATAGTCAAAGAGATCACCTTTATATCAAAGCACTGAAGGGAAAGGCTGGAAAATGATCACTTGAGGACAAACTGAAGCACCCTTTTCCACCTCTGTACCACCAAGTCAGTCCCATCAGAAAACAAAAATTATGTGCCATATGACGTTTGACCAAACATACATATGCAGTAATCCTGCATTACCTTCATCACCATAGTTACACATCTACAGATGATAGGAGGGTCAAGTCATTATTGACACAAGAAATACAATGCTTTGGGCCAAATCAGCTTTCCATTCTAGGTTAATATTGACCAATTCGGTTCTCAAGAGAATACTAGCTTTGCCATACATTTTCAGACAAGGATCAATGTTTCCTCTTTTCACAGAGAAAAAAAAAAAGATGTTTTGAAAGTTCTGAACATGTTAAATACAATTTGGGAGGTTGAGAGGTTTACCAAAAAGAGGATCAGAAAAGGAACTTGTAAAGCCTTACATTTGAATGTAAACACTGATCTCACAAATCACAACATGAATAAATTTGAGATTAAACTAGTCTCAAGTGAAAGAGGAATGAAAAATTATCAATTTCTCAGCACAACCATAATGCATGTTATACTATGCTCTTAGAATCCAAAAGGTTCTTTCAATGTTTGAAGACTATTAGAGCAAACTAAGTTAATGAAATGTAGAAGAAAACTTTCCTTTCACATTGATGCCACTTAAGAGTCTACCTGTGCAGTATTGTGGATGCTCTGATTTATACATGGATGGTTATGGCACCTTTTAGAAGCATCTGAGATCGGAAGTTTGCATGTGCTAATGTTGAGTTTAATTACAATGATAGAAACAAGTACTAGTGCTGCTCTCATGGTTATCCTTCTCCCCATCCAAGCTTGAAGGGTGCTCCTCAGTGCGTCAACATCAAGTAGCAGATGGCAGCAACCCAGCAGCATTATACCAAGGTGACTCCCTTTCCCAACTAGCTTGGAAAGTGCCTCACAAAATTAGCATCTAAAGAGGCCCAGCACAAAAAAAAGGTAGTCAATAATTGTTGATCATAGGAACTCCATTCTGACTCATAGTAGTATCTGGGTCTTGAAGCCTACAAACAACTGTCGATTTGTCGCTCCAACAACAGGATGTGAGGTTACACACTGAGTTGCAACAAAGCTCTGCGAACTTGGCTTTCATCCAAAGCTTACTTTCTGTGAGACTGGGCCAAAGCTTACTTTCAAGTACATCTTTTGCTTGAATGTGCAACCAGTTTTGCTTCTGTTCTTGTGGAGTCTGAGCATTCAATTGGTTTTGAAGTGATTGAAATGCCAAAAAAGGTCAAATAACATTAACTTTCTTCCATCAAAGACATCCGGTGAAATTCACTTGGGACTGCAGAAATGCACAAACCTGTATCGGCGCCACGCAACTGTTGACCTTCGTGAAGCTCAGCAATTTGCTTGATTTCGCTCCAGAAACTTACAGAGGAAAACGCTTCAGACTGCAAGCATGCAGTGTTGCAAAAGCTATATCGACTCCATTAAACTCTTGAGCTTGGTGAAGCTCCGCTAGCAAAGCCAGTTAGGGGGGGGGAAAACAGATGGCAATGAATTCGCTGCAAGGCTGGAAATCGTTGTCCATGCTAAAGAAAGAGAGCCCCAATTTCAATTGAAACTCTGAACAGGAGTAATGCACTCCATGTGCTTGCAACTGAGGAACAATTATAGTTTACGCTTCGCCAGACTGTTTTCGAGGTCCTTGCAGATGACATTCAAGTGTGTTTCATATCCGATTACCCCAACCTTCTTCGCCACTATAAATAACTCTGAAGCTTCCTTGGTGTTTTGCATGTCTTTTCCCTGGTCTTCCCATACCTTACTGCTCTCATTCTCATGAGTTGGGAGTTCAGCTACAATATCCTTCAACATCCAAAACAAATTTCACACCTCTTCCCTTATCCAGCATCAAACACGAGTATTCAATAAGAGGATAGAGTTCAGCCTTACCAATAAGCCTGCATGGCAAGCCCCTATGACGACGGCATGCATAAACTTCCTTTCTGCAAAATCCAAAGTTTCACCCTCTGCCCCGTGAACCATGAAGGTGTTACTTAATGTATCCTGTTGAGAATCCATACTGCAATATAGCACTTTCTTATATTTTGTCACTATGGCATTCAATCGACTGATTAAACATGTATTCTTAGATGTCCTCCCATTTTGTCCCGAGTTTAGCCCAGGCATTTTTAACAAGCTTGCTGCTGCTTCACCTTGTGCTGAGCACTTTGCCAACCCCGAACCATCATCTACAGTAAAGCTCTCAAGCTCGCTCTCTCTCTCTCTCTCTCTCTCTCTCTCTCTCTCTCTCTCTCTCTCTCTCTCTCTCTCTCTCTCTCTCTCTCTCTGCCCCTGCCCCTCGTGCTTCCCCCTACTGCTCCCGCACCCTCTCTTTCTCGCGCGCTCTCCCGCACCCCCTGCCCCTCGCTCCCTCTCTCTCTCACGCTGCCCGCCCCGCTCCCTCTCTACTCTATCGCGCTGCACACACCCCCCCCCCCCCCCCCCCCCCCCCCCCCCCCCCGTCTATCCCCCCCCTCGGCCCCTCTCCTCAACCTATCTATCGCACCTCTCTCTCTCTCTCTCTCTGATTCTTTGGGCCTCACCGTAATGGATCCACTTGAAGAAGACCCTGCACGGGACACGGAAGCCGCCAATGTCTCACCTATTTGCAAGCCGCGAGCAAAGGCAACCTTCGTGCTCATGAATAAGCGGATGGCGCAGATGGAGAGGGAAATGAAGGAGTGGAAAACAGAGATGGAAGGATGGTGGAAGGAGAAGGCCAACCTCCTTCAGATGGTCTTCAATGAGGGCGCACAGTGGAAGAAGGAGAAACAGAGCCTTAACGCAGAAATACAGACACTCAAAGAAGAAGTCTCAGCCCTCAAACAGGAGAGCACAAATGCCGAGATACGGGTACTCAAAAAAGAAGTCTCGGCCCTTAAACAGGAGCTTGCTGATAGAGTAAGCAATGGACTAGAGGAAGGCGAATTTCAACCCTCGGTAATAGATGAAATCAAGGAAATTAAGGAACAGGTAAAGATGATCACAGAGAAAGAGAAACCGAGTGTGGCAAAGACATCTTCATGGGCAGAGATGATAACAAGGACACAGAAAAAGGTGGACGAGGCTGAAAAATGGATTGAGGTCGCCAAGAAAGGGAAAGGTCAAGAAACTCCTTGTACACCGACGCTTATATCAACATGACTCTCGAAGAGGAACAAAGAAGGCGAATACGAGCACTGCATGTGAGAGTGACCGGTCTCAAGGACATAAACAATGTGGAGAAAGAGGTCACAAGCCTTACATCCATGATGGGGATGGAAAAGCCTTTGCACACAAAGGCATGGAGGGTAGGTAAGAAAAGTGATGCCACGAGAGAGTCTTCAAAGGGGAGAGCTCTCATACTACGCTTCCCCTCGTTGGAAGAGAAGAAAGAATTCTTCAAGAAGAGGACTCCTTTCCTCGGTGATGACCCTGACTCTCTCACAGCTCGCACATATGAGAGAGGTAATGCAAGAGATTACAGCGGCACGGGAGAAGGGAAAGATAGCCTTCTACAGAGATGGACGGGTGATGATTTTAGAGCGGCCTATTGCATAACGGTGAGAGACCTATGGGACCACATTAAAGATGGCTACTTGGAACTGTAATGGGTCTATGAGGTTGGACGTGGGCGCATTTGAGGAGAGTTTCAAAGACAAGGATATTGTGTTCTTCTCAGAGACTCATCAAGCCCCTGGACAGGTAATGCCTCATGTGGTGGGATACAGATGGGAAACAACTCACAGGACAAATGCGAGATCTAAGCACGGGAGTAGAGGCTCAGGAGGAGTAGCAGTGCTATTCAGAGAGTAACTACAACCATTACTGCATATTGTACGACGAGATGATCATGCTAGCTATATGTGGATGAGACTGAGACCTGACACAGGTCCATTCCTATATATTGCCATATGTTACTTTCCTCCTAGTACATCAATGTATGCCGCATCCAGAGGGCAGGCGCCTTTCTCTATCCTAGATGATGACATTTGGGAGTTTTCTAGGGATGGTGATATCATTCTCCTAGGGGACTTCAATGCCCGAACGAGCAACTCGCAGACAGTCTTCTACGACACTTCAGATGAGATGCTTAGAGAGCTGAATGTGGGTGAGTTGGGGCTTGACAGATGCTCAGATGACAGAGAGCAAACAGAGTATGGGAGATACCTCATGGAAATGACGACTACACATGGATTAGCCATACTTAATGGCTTACAGCGATTTCCTCGATCAGCCGGTTTCACATGCTTCCCACATAGACATGGGGCCAGTACAGTGGATTATGTTATGACACAACCGAGCTTTATCCCCTGCATACAAGATTTCACAGTGGGAGCCAGGCCAGTGGGCATAGCAGTAGACCATGCTCTCTTGACACTATCCGTTAAATTTCACTATAGTACAACCCAGACATCAGGAGGCAGGTCACACACCCGCTATACATTTACTCCAGAGACTGATTTCGTTTATTCAGAGGAGATCTGGGACGGTCTATTAGAAGGCACAGCTGGCACAAATGGTACAGGCCTCTTAGTGGAGGAGTGCACCACGCTACTGACTGAGACATTGCATGGGGCTGCATCAGTGGCATACCCACACACTCAGCCGGGCAAGAGACGACATTCTGGGAGCATGCCCCAGAATAGTTGGTATGACGAAGAGTGCAGAGAGATGAGAGACCAGCTTCAGAGGGATCTTCTTTTAGGAGTCATCACTTACAGACAGTCTCGGATTGCTTTCCAACGCCTTGTGCGATGGAAAAAGCGAGCTTACCTAGCCCAAATGGAGCAAGACTTGTATCAGATGTTCTTGAGTAGGGACTCAGGAGAGGCATGGCATCTATTCCATGAGCACTCCCCTCCCCCAGTGATTACTTCACCTGAGGTGTGGGGCCAATATGCGACATCATTATATACGGTTCCTGGACAGGCACCCCTTCCAGACCCTACCAAGCCTTGCCCAGCTACGAGCACTTTCTTTACACCTGAGATGGTACAAAGGGCCATCGACAGAATGAAGACCGGAAAGGCATATGATCATGACGGTCTAGTATACGAGCACTTTATACATGCCAAGGATATGCTGATGGAGGTTCTCGCAGTGTTGTTCAATCGTGCCATGTGTGAGGGATTACCTGAGACTTGGAGATTGTCTAATATTGTGCCCATCTTCAAGGCTGGTGACCCTACAGAGCCTCGAAACTACCGCACTATCATGGTTGGACACACATTGGCACAGTTGTATGCATCCATCCTGGAGCAACGCTTGAGTAATTCGGCAGAGGGCGAGGGGGTACGAGCAAAGGGTCAAGCCGGCTTCAGGAGGGGTTTCTCCACTCTTGATCATATCCTGACACTCAGGGCCATCATTGACGAGGGTAGAGCACATGGGAGACGAATATATTGTAGCTTTGTGGACTTTCGTAAAACATTTGACATGGTACCAAGAGCTCGATTGATACGCAAACTACAAGAGATGGGGGTGCCCATAGAGGTGATTTGGGGGATCATGGCTTTCTATAGATCAGTGATGGGACGGGTACGCACTCCGGAAGGGGTATCTGATTTAGTTCACTCTACCATTGGAGTGAAACAGGGCTGCCCATTGTCTCCTACTCTATTTGGTATGTATGTTGATGAGGTGTCTGATTACATCGATAGAGAGGGTGACAGAGGTGCACAGCTGGCAGGGACGTGGATCCCATTGTTGCTATATGCTGATGATATTGTGCTGATATCTGACTCACCAGAAGGTATGCAACGACAGTTGGATGCACTACGCAATTTTGCAGAGGATAGTGGATTGTGTGTAAACCTAGGTAAAACCAAGGTTATGGTGTTTAACACCACACCACAATGGGTCAGGAGATCAGTACCCACTTTCAAATATGGTCAGGAGATTGTGGAGTATACAGATGCATACACTTACCTCGGGGTAGTCTTTACTGGGCCGAGATTTTCCTTGAGAAGAGCAGTAGAGACTAGACTAACTAGAGCTGGTGCGGCTCTGGGAGGAATGGAGAGGATGTGTTCACAGGTTCAGTTCCAGGAACCTAGGACAAAGTTATGGCTCTTTGATACTTTGGTTGCCTCTACTACATTATATGGGGTGCAGGTTTGGGGACCCTCTATAGGCCAGGATGGGTGGAGGCGTATGGAGAAGCCCCTGGTATCTATGATCTCTCGGCTGATTAGAGCCAAGGTTTTTGTACCGCATGATATCATTCGAGCGGAATTAGCTGCCCCCCCTATGGAGATTGAGGCGCTCACAAGATCAGTCTCCTTTGTACACAGTCTCTGGGATTCTACAAGAGACAGATATGCCAGGGTGGCTCTAGAGTCCTCCAGACAATTAGCTCTTAACGGGGATACATCATGCTGGTATGCTCAGATGACATCATGGTTTCAGACACATGGTTTCACCATGGATAGGTTGCCTCCTTTTCAGTACTCTCTTCAGGCACGCTTGAGGTCTCTGACACGGGTAGAGATTACTAGACTCATCCGTCAAGATTTGATCCAGCTGGACACGAGGAGGACATGGATAGAGCCGTTACAGGAGTTGGGCACAAAGATGGCTTTCTATAGAGAGCATCTTCTCCACCTCAAGGGGGATGGGTTTGTAATTCGACCTAGCTATATGGACACCCATCTTTCGCATGGTTTGCGTTGTGCCATTGGCCATATACGCACGTCCTCACATCAGCTCGAGATTGAGACGGGCAGATTCAGAGGGACACCAGCAAATAACAGAATATGCCGCTTATGCCATCTAGAGCCAGAGACAAAAGTACATTACATATGTCATTGCACAGTGTACTATGAGATACGAGGTTCGTTTTCAGTGTCTATTCAGAGAAGGTTTTGGGCCTCTATCTAGGGTCCTCAGTTATGAGGATCAAAGATGTCTTGGGCTTTATCTACATGAGTTACACAAGCATAGAGAAACCTTACTGAGGAGAGGTGAAGAGAGACATCCCCAGAGACAGATCACAAATTTCTTTACACTAGATACTGTACACGCAGAAGAGCAGACAGAGGAGCAACCAGCGACGATGGAGAGGTCTACCCGCACTACTGGCATTCTCATAGACCGAGCATTGGAGCTAGGGAGATCTAGACGACCCCGAGGGAGGAGAGGAGCTACACAATTTCGAAGGAGGCTATGGCAAAGGATTCAAGCCATACTCTTTCGTCGTCCAGAGTACAGATGAAGATGGATCTCTACTCCCCTCCCAGATTGTCTTCATATTGTACTGCTTAGTTTAGGATCCCGCAGTATTTATATTTGTTATCCTAGTTTAATTTATTTTGTTAATCTCACTTTGTAGCAGATACACCGCATTGTAACTTTCTGGTCTCATAGGTCATTTTGGCCTTTTGAAGACGTTAATGCGCAAAATGCAAGAGTTAGGGGTCCCCAAAGAGATTATCTGGGGGATCATGGCCTTATACGGGTCAGTAACTGGTTATGTACATACTCCAGAAGGGGATTCCGACATTGTTCATTCCACCGTTGGAGTAAAGAAGGGATGCCCATTGTCCCCTACTTTATTTGGTATGTATATAGATGAGGTATCAGATTACATTGATAGAGAGGGTGACAGAGCTGCTCAACTTGCAGGGTCATGGATCCCTTTAATGTTATATGCAGATGATATTGTATTGATAGCAGAATCACCAGATGGAATGCAGAGGCAGTTAGATGCATTACATAAATTCGCGAACGACAGCGGACTGTCGGTAAATTTGGATAAAACCAAAGTTATGGTTTTTAACACCACACCGCAGTGGGTTAGGAGATCGGCACCTACATTTGCATATGGCCAGGATACAGTAGCGTACACAGATGCATACACATACCTTGGTGTGGTATTTACAGGTCCGAAGTTTACTCTTAAGAAAGCAGCGGATGCTAGATTGTCCAGAGCCTCTGCGGCCTTGGGAGGGTTGGAGAGGATGTGTTCACAAGTGCAGTTTCAGGAACCACGAACAAAACTCTGCTCTTTGATACTGTGGTGGCTTCGGCTATGCTTTATGGGGTCCAGATTTGGGGACCATCTGTGGATCAGGATAATTGGAAGTCAATGGAGAGACCTTTAGTATCTATGATTTCCCGAATGATTAGAGCCAAGGCCTCCGTACCACACGCGATTACCCGAGCGGAACTAGCTGCCCCTCCGACAGAAATTGAAGCTCTTACGAGATCAGTGTCCTTTATACATGGTTTATGGGATACAAATAATTGCCGATATACTAGATTGGCCCTCGAATCCTCTCGACAATTAGCAATGAAAGGAGATACATCATGCTGGTATGCGCAACTGTCCTCGTGGTTTCAGAGACACGGGTTCAGTATGGAAAGATTACCCCCCTTCCAATACTCTCTTGAGGCTCCATCACTGGCAATCACACGAACGGAGATTAATAAAATCATCCGCCAGGATCTTATACAGTTAGACACTAAGAGGACATGGGTAGACCCTACACAAGAATTGGGCACGAAGATGGCCGACTACAAACAAAACTTCTTACAGCTATCTGAACATGGTTTTGTGATTCGCCCGAGCTACATGGATACCGACCTGTCTCATGGTTTGAGATGTGCTATTGGTCAAATTCATACATCCTCACACTAGCTGGAAATTGAATTTGGCAGATTTAGGGGAATCCCACCTGAGAGCAGAATTTGCAAGTTATGCAGAATGGAGCCGGAGCCAGAATTACACTACATATGCCATTGCACCGTATACTATGAGATACGTGGGCGTTTCCATTGCCTATTCAAAGAAGGAAGGCTTTGGACCTCTAGATAGAGTCATGCAATACCAAGATCAAAGGTGCTTAGGCCTGTACCTATTGGAACTACATCGGCACAGGGATAATCTAATGAGAAGACAAAGAGCACTACAGCCTCAGAGGCAGATCACAGATTTCTTCGGATCGAGAGAAGCAGGAATGGAAGGAGAAGCAAGAGGCCAGCAGCGAGCACAAAGGAGTACCCACATTCATACCAAAGGCACCCTCATTGACAGGGCGATTGAGCTTAGGAAATCCAGACGACCACGACCAAGATGCAGAAGCACACTTCACCGGAGGAGACTACAACAAAGAATTAGAAGCATTCTAGCCAGACACCCAGAATGCTCCTAAGAAGTCTATCTAATACTTTGTATTTAGTTTTTCCCATTTATTTTCACACTTTCACACATTGTAAAAGATTCACCACTTTTGTATCAATTTGGTCTCATAGGTCACTCTTGCATTTTTAAAGACGTTAATATAACATTTCATTTCATCTCTCTCTCTCTCTCTCTCTCTCTCTCTCTCTCTCTCTCTCTCTCTCTCTCTCTCTCTCTCTCTCTCTCTCTCTCTCTCTCTCTCTCTCTCTCTCTCTCTCTCTCTCTCTCTCTCTCTCTCTCTCTCTCTCTCTCTCTCTCTCTCTCTCTCTCTCTCTCTCTCTCTCTCTCTCTCTCTCTCTCTCTCTCTCTCTCTCTCTCTCTCTCTCTCTCTCTCTGTGCGCATCATCTGCTGCACTCTCTCTCTGCCTGCGCAGCGCAGCCCTGCCTACACGTGGCCCTGCACACCAGCAGGCCATGACAGTCTGCTGCTCGCGCGGGACCTCATGAGCTGCCAGCTGCTCGCCACTGCTCCCGCCACAGTCCTCGACAGCCCAACACCCCTGCGCAGCATTGCTGTGGAGCACACCTGCCGCCATTGCCCCCGCCAACCCTGTTACACTGCGCAGAACTGCCATGGACACCTGTGCGCAACACTGCAGCAAGGGTGGACCCCATATGAGTCAACCTGCGGGTTTCAAGAAGTGGTTTCTCCCTGCGATCGTCACCGACAAGAAACATGCCAAATGCAAAGGATAAACAAACACCCCCATCCAAGATGGATACAGGTACAGGTACAAATACAGGGACAGGTAAAGACACACGTGCAAGAACCGAGAAATCGGTGCTATGCTCGATGCAAGATATTTGGGGCTTTCTTTCATCCTTACAGGAAATGGTGATGAAGCAGGGTGAAGACATCAAAAATCTTGCACTAAAGAACCAGGAATTGAAGCACACAATCCAAATACAGAATCTGAATTTGCAACATCAAGATGAGAAAATTCAGGCCCTGCAAGATGCATTAAACAAACAGGTCTCCAATGTGCAAGACGCTCTGGCTACACACGACGAGAAGCTTGCACACATCAGTGATAATGCAACAAGAAATACGACCTCCTGGGCACATGTAGTAAGAAGTACTCCAAATGCCACTCCGCAGACACATGAGACGTATGCAAATGTAGATGACACAGAGTATAGTGAGCGAGAGAAACGCACTATGAATATTGTGATCCGAGGCATACCCGAATCTGACAATGAGAAAGTACTCATGTTGAATGCGGAGGTCACGGACCTCCTTGCAAACACATTTGGCATGCATGATGTAGTGGTGTATGGGGCACACCGTGTGGGTAAGCAGAGGCCTGAGAAAAATCGCGCAATTGTATGCACAATGTTGGATGCACGTAAAAGAGCCATCATACTCGAAAATGCTCGCATTTATCTAAGGGACAGCCCAATTTACATCACTGAAGACAAGACACCCGCGAAACAAAAGGAAAGAAGACACGCATATGAAGAACGAATGAAAAAGAACACCACCCCCACAGGGGCAACACCACCAAAAGCATGACAGGAGGAAACCCATGGGACCACGAACATACACGTCACAAGTTGGAATTGCCGAGGTTTCCCTTGGAACAAAGGGGAAGGATTGACAGAGGTTCTACCACAAGCAGACATACTTTTTCTACTTGAAACGTGGAAACAGGACACATGCAGACTGCCAAGTATTCCAAGATATATTACACACTCGGTTTGGTGGCCTGGTACTAAGATGCGCGGGCAAGGGGGTGTTGCTATAATGTACAAGGAGGAAATGAAAAATCAGGTTAAGATATGCAAGATAGATGAACACAAACGATACATATGGGCTGAGATTTGTACATCTGGGAGATCGATGCTCATTGCGGGATGCTACATCCCACATTGGGAATCCCCGTTCTCTGATTTGCATAATCTCTCCAAGAATGACCCTTTTGCCGACCTATATACAGATATTGCAACCTACACACCACACGGGGCAGTGATGATACTCGGGGATCTTAATGCTCGCATAGCCAACATACAGGTTCAATTGGTTGACTACTCAATCCATCCCGCCGACAAAGATGGCGATCTTGTATTAGATGCAATATGGGATAGATGCTCATGCGATCACCTCATGAATGAACAAGGCTCGGCTTTGATATCCATGATGAATTCTATGCAACTTGTAGTCATGAATGGCACCAAGAAATTTGCAAGCTCCGGAACATACACATGCTATACATCAAACCATGGAAGAAGCACTAATGACTATGCGTTAGTTAGCCACAATGCATTGGATTTAATTGGACACTTTAAAATTGGGGCTCGGTCACCGAACTCGGACCATACTCCAATTCATGTATGTCTAGACCTCCCACACATGCCTACACAACGCATCCAAAAGGCGACAAGTGGGGCATATCGAATGCAAGCCACAAAGAAATTCGATTATGCCACTTTTCTGGACAGCCTATTGAGTAGACAATGCATGTCTCAAAACATTTCAGAAAATTGGGCTACCTTTCGTCAAGCAATAGAAGAGGCTGCAGAGGTCACTATGGGACGATCTAAAAGAAATCACCAACAAGTGAAAGGTCTCCCTCATAACCCCTGGTTTGATGCAGAATGTAAAGCAGCCAAACGCAAGTTAAAGTGCTTCAATAAGTCCATGAAGGAGTGGGAAAGTGCAGCCAAGGAATACAGGATGCTGAAAAGGAAAAAGAGAAGGATGCATGAACTTTTGAAGGAGGAGCAAGAGGTGATCAGATTTAAGAAAGAGCCCAAGAAACCATGGCGCAACATGAAAGGAAAAAAGGAGGATATAATGGGAAATTTCAGCATGGACGAAATGTATGTATATGCACAAACACTCTATGCTCCCACCGATGCTCAAATAATGATGAATACTGAAATTCAGGTTGACACTAAGGAACCTATAACTTTTGCAGCGGCTTTGAGAGGTTTGAAAAAACTAGCCACTGGGAAAGCCTCTGACATTTTGCACTTCAACTCTGAAATGCTGAAATGGTCGGGCAATGAAGCCAAGAAATGGATACACTGCATGATGAATCAAGCTATCCACCAAGGCATGCCTGAAGATTGGCAAGAGAATTGGGTCAAAGCTTTGTTTAAAGGCGGAGACCGTAAGCTACTCACGAATTACCGCACCATCATGGTGGGCTCTTGCATGGCAAAACTTTTTGGGAGCCTAATAGAAAACAATACTAGCACATGGGCTGAAAATAGTGGAAAGAGGGCTCTCGGTCAAGCAGGTTTTAGAGCAAAACATAGTATTATAGATCACTTGATTACAATCCGGATTATGATGGAAGAGGCGCGACTCAAAGGGGAAACTATGTACTTCAGTTTTGTGGACTTTAAGAAAGCGTTTGATACGGTACCTCGTCATGGGTTATGGTCCCGTATGGAGACCATTAGGGTTCCCATACACTTGAGGGTTGCGGTGGCACACCTATACCATGCGGTTCGATGTAAACTGAAAATACAAACAGGCTTCTCCAAAGAGTTCTTTAGCACAATAGGAGTCAAACAAGGATGTCCTCTGTCCCCAACATTATTTGGGCTATGCATAGATGAGCTTGAGGACTTTATCTGCCAAACAACGCAAGATAATGGAGATGCACCAAACATAGGTCTCATTACTTTGCTACTCCTCATTTATGCTGATGATGTGGTTCTTTTAGCGCATAGCATGTCTCTCTTGCAAAAACTTTTGGATGCGGTACATACTTTTTGCGAAGCCATAGGACTCTCAGTGAATGTCACGAAAACAAAATGTATGGCGATTTGTACACACAAATCAAAGGATCAGCCCGCCCTTATGTATTATGGGCAAGAGATTCAACCAATGGACAGCTTTAAATACTTGGGCATCATTATACCCTCGAATCATAGATGGGGGCAATGTGCAAAAACAAGAATTGAAGCAGGACAAGCAAGGTATTACGAGTTTGAAAACATGTGCAACAAAGCGTCACTAGAAGGTGGGAAATAAAGTCCATGGCTTTCAATGCGTTTGTGGTCCAAACGCTATTGTATGGGGTAGAGGTATGGGGACCAAGTATTCCGACCAGCACATGGAATGACATTGAGAAAATTCAGAAAAAGTTCTTATGTAGACATATGGGGATAAAAACCACAACACCATACTCAATGATGCTATTGGAGACTAGACAAAGACCATTGGAAATGCTTGCCTTGCAAAGAATGCATAGATATCTCTTGAAGGTGAAGCTGATGCCTCATAACCGTTTGCCTCACATAGCATGAGAGGTACGATGTAAGCCAAAAAAGAACCATAAAAGCAAGTTTCTCACATCTAGCCTTGTTGAGGACATCAGGAAATGGTTCTCTAAATGGAATGTGGGAGCACATGTGGACATGCATGTAGAGGCAGCTACCGAGCATGACCACGAGCTGATTTTTGAACTACAATTACTTGAGGCTCTCCACAGCAAATGGAAGAATGCAATGCACAGGTCCAAGTTTGAATACTATTGCAAGCACATAAACACAAGATACTGGGAAGAGTACAAGACCGGGGAAACCCAAATACATATCGGGACACCCATGTCTTACCGTGCGAGAAGGGCCATCACCTTGATGCGGACAAGATCACACATGCTCAAAAGTGAAACGGGAGGATGGCTGAATATTGATGCAAACATGAGGAGATACACTCAATGCAACTTGAACTCATTGGAAAATGAGGCACATGTAACCCTTGAATGTCCAGCATATGCACACATTCGGGTCGACTTTCCCTAACTTATTCAAGGATGTACTACATTTGAGGAGCTTCTCTCAAGAACACATCCCTCTCCAGTAACACTAGGCATCTATCTTGCCAAAGTGCTAGAACATCACACCACACTCACAAACAAAATCACCACAGAATCATGACACGTCCCCTCCTTCACATGGGAAGGGGGGAGTCTCATATATGAGATTTTGGGTCCCATGGGTCATTTTGGCCCCCCGAGGACGTAAATACATCATTATCATCTCTCTCTCTCTCTCTCTCTCTCTCTCTCTCTCTCTCTCTCTCTCTCTCTCTCTCTCTCTCTCTCTCTCTCTCTCTCTCTCTCTCTCTCTCTCTCACGGAGGATGGTTTTGTGACGAGGCCCAGATACATGGACACCCACTTGTCTCACCAGATACGATGTGCTATTGGCCAGATACGCACATCTTCACACCAGCTGCGGATCGAGACTGGGAGATACAGCGGAGTACCAGCAGAGGCCAGGACATGCCCCCTTTGTGACATCGAGCCTGAGACAGAGTTGCACTACACATGCCGCTGCCCCGTCTCCTACGAGATACGAGGCCGCTTCCATTGCTTGTTCAGAGAGGGCTTTGGACCATTCTCCAGAGTCATGCTGTACAAGGATCAGAGATGCCTGGGTTTTTTTTTGCTCGAGCTGCGCAGACACAGAGAGAGCCAGATGAGAGGAGAGGCTAGCCACTCTCAGAGACAGATCACAGACTTCTTTAGAGCTGCCACTGGACACCCGAAGGAGTTACTACCACAGCAAAGCTCGTCGTCTCACACCAGAGGCACATTGATCAATCGAGCGACTGAGCTGGGGAGATCCAGACGCCCATGATTGCGGAGGACTACACAGCATCAACGGAGGCTGCATCAGAGGATTTGGATCACTTTGGCCCGACATGCACGAGCCCGGTCAGACTACTGACCATGGAGGAGATTGATGAGATCCGCCAGCGACAAATGCTGGATCTCTTGTGATCTAGCTATCCCAGCTAGCTGCTTAGCTCACACCTAGCAGTTTAGGATTCCATCGTATTTTAATTTATCATTCTGTCATTTTGTCATCTTGTTACTCTGACTTCATATCAAATCCACCACATTGTAACTTTCCGGTCTCATAGATCACTTTGGCCTTTTGAAGACGTTCATATAACATTTCATTTCATTTCATCTCTCTCTCTCTCTCTCTCTCTCTCTCTCTCTCTCTCTCTCTCTCTCTCTCTCTCTCTCATATGCGAAGCATTGGAGAAGTTCCAATGGCTTCCCCCACGTGTAAGAAGACACATACCTCGTCGGCCGCCCACAAAGCCTGCTTCATGCCAACAAGGAAGAGGATGTCGGCAATAAAGAAGGAAATGAGAGATGAAGAGATGAAGTGGAAGAGTGGAGGAAGGAGAGGAGCACTATTCTTCAAAGATGGAGTGAAGAAAGAGATAGCATGCGTAGAACTTTGCTCGAGGAGAAAGTGGTCATCCAAGATTCCATAATCCGAAATCTACAAGGTCAGCTTCTTGAACCCAAAGTGGGTGACTTGAAGAAGGGGAATTTCAGCCTTCCATGATGGAGGAGCTAAACACAATCACAGAACAAGTGCAGGTCATCCAAGAGGAGTAGGAAAAGAAGTCATCTTGGGTCGAGCTCACCATTAAGAGACAAAAGAAAGTGGAGGCGGCCGAGAAGTGGATCGAGGTCGCCAAGAAAGGGAAAGGTAAAGAGGCTTCTTCTACACCTACCATCAATAACATGACCCTCGAAGAAGAGCAAAGAAGGCCAGTTCGTGCCCTCATGTGAGGGTCACCAGCCTCAAGGATGAAAACAATGTTGAGAAAGAGGTCACAAGCCTCATGTCCATGATGAAGATGGAGAAGCCTTTACACACAAAGGCATGAAGGGTGGGCAAGAGGAGTGAAGGCGCGGGAGAGTCCTCAAAGGACAGAGCACTCATTCTATGTTTCCCCTCCTTGGAGGATAAGGAGTTCTTGAAGAAGAGGCCAACCCTCAAGAAGACATGTATTTTTCTTGGTATGGATCTCACAACTGGCTCACTTGAGAGAGGTGATGCCACAGATTACAGCAGAAAGGGAGAAGGAAAAGGTTGCCTTGTACAAAGATAGTCGAGTGGTGATTGTAGAGCAACACTCTACATGACGGTGTGAGACCTATGGGACCATACTGAAGATGGCAGCCTAGAATGGTAATGGTTGATCTTATAGGCTGAATGTGGGTGTGCCTTTGAGGATAACTTTCGGGATAGGAACATTATATTCTTCTCAAAGACTCGTACGGCCCTAGGCAGATGATGGGAGACAGCTTGCCGGACTGACACGAGATCTGAGTATGGGAGCAAAGGATCACAAAAGTAGCAGTAATACATTTGCAGCTCTACAATGTTGGATCGACCATTACAGACATGCTTCAAAGAGGTGAGACCTACTTTAAGTGGGTGGATTGGTCAAGAGCTGTGAAGTGGGTACACTCCTAGGTGGCAAGCCAGTGCTCTTCAAGACATTGCATGCAAGCTTCATTGAGCTACACCAAGAGTATCGCGAAAGCGATGTCTTGCTCATAGATGACAGCAGCTGGTACGAGTGTATGTACAATAGGTGGGCACATACATCATCATGCATGAAATTACGAAGAAACGTGTGGAATACCTAGTCACCACATTGGGCACATGGGTAGTGGATTGGCATGAAGTTGAAGACTGACTCACATTTGTGCAGAGGTGGAAGGGACCAAAAAAATCAAGGGGGATGGTGACATCCTCCTCCTAGGGGACTTCAATGCTCGGACAGTCTTCTATGACACTTCAGAGGAGATGCTTAGAGAGCTAGATATAGGAGATTTGGAGCTTGACACACATTCACAAGACAAAGAGCAGACAAACTATGGGAGACATCTCACGGAGATGGCAACTACTGGCCATACTTAATGGCCTACAGGGTTTTCCTAGAGCAGCCAGTTTCACATGCTTTCCACACAAGAATGGGGCAAGCACAGTGGACTATGTCATGGCATAGCCGAGCTTCAACCCCTACATTCAAGATTTCACAATAGGACCCACACTAGTGGATATAGCAGTGGATCATGCTCTCTTGACACTTTCCATCTCCTTTCATTACAGTGCAGCTCGGGTGTCATGAGGGAGGACATATACCCGCTATACATTTACACCATAGAACGACTCTATTCATACAAATGAGGTCTAGTCGTCTATGCACAGCAAAGCACAGCAACTAGGCCAAGACTCTCAGTGGAGGAGATCACCACTTTAGTGATTTAGACACTGCATGATGTAGCAGCAGAGGCATACCCACACACTCAGCCTCATCAAAGTCACCATTCTAGGAGCATGCCTTAGGACAGTTGGTATGACGAGGACTATAGAGAGAGAAGAGAGCACAGGTTCAGATGGATCTTCTCCTAGGAGTCATCAATCACAGACAGTCTCGGATAGCCTTCCGACGCCTTGTCGACGGAAGAAAGGAGCGTTCCTAGCTCAGATGAAGCAATACTTATACCAATTGTTCTTGGGTAGAGACTCAGGAGAGGCATGGCGTTACTTTCATGAGCACTTCCCTCCCCTAGTGATTACTTCCCCTGATATGTGGGGTCAATATGCAACATCCTTATATATGGTCCCTAGACAGACAACCCTTCCAGATTCTCTTGAGCCATGCCCATCTACAAGTACCTTCTTCACCACTGAGATGGTAAAGACGGCCATTGACAGGATGAGGACCAGGAAGGCATATGATCATGATAGTCTAGTAGCACAGCAGTTTATGCATGCTAGAGATATGCTCGCACACGTTCTTGCAATTTTGTTCAATCGTATCATGTGTGAGGGTTACCTAAGACTTGGAGACTGTCCACTATTGTGTCTATCTTCAAGGCACATGATGCTACGGAACCTGGAAACTACCGTACTATTATGATTGGACACACATTGGCACAGTCATATGCATCTAACCTTGAGCAACACTTGAGCGGATGGGTAGAGAGTGAGGGCATACGGGCATCGGGACAGGCTGGTTTCATGAGACGCTTCTCCACTCTTGACCATATTCTAGCACTCAAAGCATCATTGAGGAGGGTAGGGCACATGGGAGACGGATTTATTGTAGCTTTGTGGATTTTTGCAAAGCATTTGACATGGTGCCTAGAGCCAGATTGATACGCAAACTTGACATGGTGCCCATTGAGTTGACTTGGGGGATTATGGCTCTACACAGATTAATGGTGGGACATGTACGCACTCCAAAGGGGACATCTGATTAAGTTCACTCCACTATTGGGGTGAAACAAGGTTGTCCATTGTCTCCTACTCTATTTTGTATGTATACAGATGAGGTTTTTGATTACATTGACAGAGAGGGTGACAGAGGTGCCTAACTGGCAAGGACATGGATTCCATTGTTGGTATATGCTGATGATATTGTGTTGATCTTTGACTCACAGAAGGCTATGCAGCGACATTTGGATGCATTACATGGCTTTGTGGAGGATGCTGGATTGTCTTTAAACCTTGGTTTTACCAAGGTTATGGTGTTTAACACCACACCCCAATGGATCAGGACATTTAGCCCCTACATTCACTCACGGTCAGGAAACTGTGGAGTACACAAATGCGCATAGGTAGTCTTCATTGGGCCAAGGTTTTCTTTGAAGAGTGTAGCACAGACTCGATTGACCAAAGCGTATGCTGCCTTGGGAGGATTGGAGAGAGGATGTGTTAGCTGGTTCAGTTCCAAGGGCTTCCAGTACTCCCTTGATGCACCATCGTTCTCTCTTACATGGATGGAGATTACTAGACTCATTCGCCAAGACCTCACCTACTTGGACACCACGAGGACATGGATAGAGCCGACATAGAGGTTGGGAACGAAGATGGCTTTCTATAGAGAGCATCTTCTCGAACTCACAGGGGATGGATTTGTGATTCAACCCAGCTATATGGATACACATCTATCTCATGGGTTACGGTGTACTATTGGTCAGATACGGACATCTTCACACCAGCTTGAGATTGAGACTGGTAGATTCACAGGGATATGATATGTCGCTTATGCCATCCAAAGCCAGAGATAGAGATGCATTCTACATGTCAATGCACAATGTAATACGAGATAGGGGGTCACTTCCACTGTCTATTCAAAGAAGGCTTTAGACCCTTCTTGGATTGTATCTACTTGAGTTACACACACAGAGAGATTTTACTGAGGAGATCTGGAGAGAGACAATCCCGCAGACAGATTATTGATTTCTTCACACCACCAGCCACCATTGCAAAGCTCAGCTCATACTCACAACACCCCCCATACTCTCATTGGCCGAGCATTGCAGCTAGGGAGATCAAGACCTCCACGACTGAGGAGAGGAGCTTCACAACGGCGACGAAGACTACAATAGAGGATTCCAGCCACACTATCTGACATCGAGACAAGATGACGATGGATTCATCACCCATTATATCATCCTCTTGTATTGGGCACCCATTTTATCAGTGATCACACATACTCCGCATGGTTCCAGCTAGAAGCACTTCTAGATTCATTTTAGTATCTCATTTTTGTGCCCAAACATGGTATCAAATTCTCTAGTTTTTAACAGATTGGTCTCATAGGTCATTTTGGCCTTTTGAAGATATTAATATATCATTTCATCTCTCTCTCTCTCTCTCTCTCTCTCTCTCTCTCTCTCTCTCTCTCTCTCTCTCTCTCTCTCTCTCTCTCTCTCTCTCTGTGTGTGTGTGTGTGTGTGTGTGTGTGTGTGTGTGTGTGTGTGTGTGTGTGTGTGAGTGTGCACGCGCGCGCGCACGTGTGGTGTGAAATGACGTGCTGGCGGCATCACTACACAGAGCGTGAGTGAGAGAGAGAGGGAGAGAAAGACAGTGACATAGGAAATTAGCGCGCGACTCCCTCCTCTGTGACAGGTTCGCCTGTGCGCGCCTCAGGTCTCTACGCGTACCTGCTTTTCTGCACGCTACCTGCTCTCTGCTCCTGCGCGCAGCGCCCTTCAGTCCCCTGCAAGCGCGAACTCAATCTCTGCGTGGATTGTGCCCTGTGTGGCCTATGTAATTGCAGGACCTGCATCAGGCAGCTTGTTGGTACAGCACCTGCCCGCCGTCTGATGTTGCTGGTCTGCTTGTGTGTGTGATCGCACGCGCGCGTGGTGTGACAGCAAGTGTGTGAGTGTGAGAGAGACCTACAACATCACAGCCACCTTGCGTGTGTGTGTGTGTGTGTGTGTGTGTGTGTGTGTGTGTGTGTGTGTGTGTGTGTGTGTGTGTGTGTGTGTGTGTGTGTGTGTGTGTGTGTGTGTGTGTGTGTGTGTGTGTGTGTGTGTCTGTGTCGAGTGCGTGTGGGTCTATGTCGAGTGCGTGTGTGTGTACGCTCGTGGGGGATTTGGGTGTGTGGTGAATCCTTCGGCCTCGTCTGTCGCGCGACTCTGTTCTGCACAACATCTACCCTGTGTAGGCCCTTCCCAACGCACCGGGGGTTGAAGTTTGATTTCGCCTGCACCCGGTCCTTCCATCGGCTTGTGTGAGAGAGAGGGGTGTGTGTTTCTGTACAGCTAGCCGATGTGTATGTCTGCCTGTGTCTATAGCAGTCATATATCAAAACCTCCAAAAAAAGAAGAGAGAGAGAGAGAGAGAGAGAGAGAGAGAGAGAGAGAGAGAGAGAGAGAGAGAGTGTGTGTGTGTGTGAGAGAGCTTCACATGGATTCGATTGATTAGTGTATATATAAGAGTCGGAAAGCCATGGAAACTTCGGAGATGCATGCTTTGAGTCTTATCAAAAAATGTTTGCATGAGGACTTCGAGAATGCACGTCAAGTCTGGGAAGGATCCACTCCTCTTATGGAAGTGCGCATCCCTATACAAGAGCTTATGGATCCTGTTGCTCAATATGCACCTAACGCTGTGATTCTTTTTTTCCCGGGTAGAATGCCTACGGCTCAGGATGTAGGCCAATGCGTTGATTTCCTAATCAAACAACAAGCAGTCCGAGGGGTTTACTTTGGCGCACGAGGGTTCTACGAAGTCTTGCTGGCTGACATGGATGCTCGCGATGCTCTGCTTGAAATGTCTCTTCAATACGCAGATGACTCATGTGCTGCCCTGGGCTCTTACCAAGGACTATCAGAGTCTCATTCGTCACAAGTGTCCCTTCTGGGTTGAGGTGGTCAACTTTCCTCGCACTTGGCATCATTTTCTTCCTTTGTTGGCTGCTCAAATAGGCAAAGTCATTTGCCCTCCTAAGCTAGAAGCAAACACAAACCGTTTTCGTATTTTGTGGGACACAGATATCCCCACACCAGTAGGTATTTCGATCGATTCTGGGGATTCAGTGGTTGGAAAGAGCCCATTTAAGCTTAAAATGGGGCAAGTTTGCAAATTCTTGCTTCCGTTGTGGCAAATTCGGTCATATGCAGTCCGAATGTCCAGAACCAAATCTGCAACAACCTCCTTCAACCGTCCTTGCTCCTCAACCTCGTTCGCCTCCGAAACCTTCTACTGAGGTTCAAACTAAAGCAGTTTCAACCTCCTCCCCCACAACTGGCGCGATTAAAGGCAAGGGGAAATAGGTACCATCGTCTGCACTTTCTGCTTCTCCAAATATTAAAGACAAGGAAAAGAAGAGGTTTCGACCTCTCAAACTTGGATAGTGCCCAAGAAACCCGCAAAAGCTGCTACAGCTCGTGTTCCGGAATCTTCTCGTAATTATGTGCCTCCTTTCAAGAATGTTGCTCAGAAAAAACTTCCTTGTAATGACAACACTTCTTTGGCTGAACCTTGGGACAAGGTTCTTCGTTCTCACAAGGAGGTTGTTACTGTGGAGAAGCTTCTTCATCGCAAGGTGCATTTCCTTTCAATTATCCAAGTCCACGTATTGACCCACCTTCTCAGGCACCTTCAATTGGGGAGGATGTATCGATGGGCACTCGTACTTGAGTTTTATTCCCCCTTTTCCTTTCCTCTTTCCTCGTCGACTGTATATACCATATAGAATGCATAGTTCTTTGAATTACATCTCCTGTAATGTGCGTGGGTTATGCAATCACGACAAGTGGCGGCTTACCTGGCACTATGTACATACATGTAAAGCAGACATTGTGGTTCTTCAAGAGCATTACAAGCACCAATTTGCAGGGCAGACTTCTTACTTTGCGGGCTACTAGATAGCTTATGCAGGATCAGTTGGCCATTCTGGAGTGCTTATGCTTGTTCGACATGAACTCTTCCTGAACGTGGTCTTTAATGACCCAGCTGGGCAATGGATGGTCATCCAATGTATTGTTAATGGAGAAGTTTTCGAATATGAGGATTATATGCATGCACAGCTTCTACAGATAGAGCACGGTTGTGGAGTGCTATCTCTTCTTATTGTTGGCGTTCCAATGCCTTTCTCTGCGGGGATTTTAATAATGCACCAAACCTTGCGGATAATACTACTCGCCATTCTCACATGCATCATATGGAACGGCAATCATGGGACCAATTTATGTCGACCTTTAATGGGCTTGATTTGTGGCCCTTTTTGCATGTGACTGATCCAGGCTTTACTTTTCAACACAATGCTCAATCCATGTATCGCGCTCGGCTGGATCGCTGGTATCTTTTTCACATGCAACAATATGATGACTTTGTATGCGAGATGAGGATTGATTATGCTATGTGTCTCTCGGATCATTTTCCCGTATGCTTGAAACTTCGTTTTGGCTCTTTTGATGTCAATCGCCTACCCAAGAAAAGACTTCTGCATGTCAATAATGCTTATGTCAAGCATGAGCCTTTTCGCACTATGATTGTGAATATCATCCCACCTTTGCTCTCCCAGATGTATGTTGACATGGACATAGCCTGGTTTCGTTTTGTTACGTGTGTTCAATCAGTTATACAAGATTATGGCAGGGATAATTTGTCACAATTAAGGGAACAGGTTAACCAGGCAAAGGATGCTTGTAGCCGATTAATGCACTTGGCTAATCATTCTTCTCTTACTGACGCTCAAATGACTAAGTTGTTTTCTGCTCGCGCAATATTAAGGCACAATGATGAGTGGAAATTGGCCAAATGGCAGACTCGAGCTCGTCAACAAGCTTTTGCAGATAAAGGATGTGCTTCTAAACAATTCTTTCAGCATTTGCATCACTCGACGCAGTCTCAAGCTATACGGAGAGTTAAATTACCGTCAAGGGAGTGGACCTCGACTTTCCGAGAGCTAGCACTAGCCCTACACTCTCATTATGGCAAGATTTTTGAGGGCCCTTCTTCACCCACGAGAGAAGCTCGCCAAGCGCGTCACATGTTTCTATCGCATGTTACTTCCATTCTCTCGATGCGGCAGGCTCAAGACTTGGAAGCTGCTTTCACTGAGTCAGAATTGTATGCCAGCTTCCTTGATTTGGGTCGATGGAGAGCTCCTGGTTGGGATGGCCTCTATGTGGAATTCTTATTGTCTTTCTGGGATTATTTGAAGTTGCCTTTATTGTTCATGATCAATACAACTTGGGAACAACAGGAATTACCCTCCTCTTGGAAAGAAGGTTTGCTCAAGCAGATCCCTAACCATGCATTGTGTGAAGAATTTTCATATTGGCGGCCTATTACACTTATGCTTGTGGTATATAACTTAATGGCAAACATGCTTGCTAACCGACTCAAATGCTTTCTACATGAAGGCTTGCATCTATCTCAATACGGCTTCATTCCGCGACGTCAAATTACTGATAACCTCGCGAATGTCATTATTCTATGGAATATGCAAAATATACTCGATAGGATGTATTAGTCATGCAGATCGACATTAAAAAGGCATTTGATACTGTTCTTTCGGATTACATTGCGGATACCATGAGACGTTTGGGCTTTGGGCCTAGGCTATCCCGTGTCGTGCTTTTCTTGTATGCGAACAATGCACGCTTGCTGGATGGTTCTCTCACAGAATCTTGGCCTTTGGGACGATCGGTAAGGCAGGGCTGCCCTTTGAGTGTGTTGCTTTATGCGATCGTTACTCATCTCTTGTTTATGTATTTGGATTCCTTTACCTCCACTCGTAGGCTACATGGCCTGACTTTACCTTCTGGTCGACAGTTTGTTGGTCAGGCTTATGTGGATGACTCTTTGTTCATGCCTCGTAATAACTATGATGATGTAGAACAGATTATGCATACTCTTCACTTGTTTGGATTGGCAGCAGGTCTCAAAGTTAACTTTTGCAAATCCAAGCTATTGCCTCTGAAAGAGTGTGACTGACATAAGATATTGTGGCCTGGGGAGATTGTTCCTCCACATGTTCTGGTTCGCCATTTGGGTTATCCACTGGGTTGGAATGTATCGGCTATGCAGAAACTGGATTGGGTGATCCAACATCTGCATTCCAAGTTGAATTATTGGAAATTGTCCACGTGCCCACTTCATGTGCGTCTCAGGATAGTCTAATTCATCCTTGTGCCTTATGTGCAGTTTTACTTGCCTTTGTTATCCTGGCCTCGGTTGCGCTTGCAATCCCTCATGTCCAATACTTTAGAGCATTTTTGGCGGACCTTGTCTAGCAAGAGGGGCCTTCGGCTTCTATCTATGGACAAGCTGTGTTCTCCCAAGCGGCTAGGAGGGTTGAATATTTTGGACTTGAGACGTCATCTTCTGGCTCGGAAAGCTATGTTGTTGCCAGTTTTGGTGGAGCAGCAGCAACCCTAGGCTCTCATGGTCACACATTTGTGTGCGCACATTGTCACCTCTTCTTTTGGTCATTGGAAACCGACTTATTGGGATGTTTTTGGGAAGCTTGAAGGACACATTCCTGGATGTCCATTCACTTCTTCTCATATTGTTGATTGGAGGGTTGTCACTTCGCATTTGGCTTGGGATGGTCGACAATCCTCTGGGGGCAACTCTCTTTCCCTGGAGAGTCTGCATTGGAGCAGGGTTCTTGCTTCGACTTTGGTTCAACGGTCTCCTCGCCAAGCGTATTTTCTTTCCCAAAAAGAAATCTGTCAGGTGCATCAGGTGGTTGATGACTCGGGTTATGTTCTTTCTTTCGCTGATGCCGTTTCCCGCTTTCGGTTGGGTCTTCACTATTCTCCTCTCTGGCGGGAGATTCAAAACATGGTTTCTGCTCATTCGCCCATTCCTCCTCTGGATGAAGACTCTTGCTTCTTTGATTGGATTCTGGCTACTACTAGATTGGACTACATCTCAGCTGCCAGTGTCTGTGCCATCCTTCAGTCTGATGTATGGATTGTGCATCGGGGTAATCAGCTGTGGTCGCTTTCCGAGTCATCCTTGTGGTAGCAACACCCATTGTCTCATATTTGGCAGAGTCATCTGCCTATGAAGGAACCTGTTTTTTTGTGGCGGTGCTTGGTGCAAGCTCTACCTGTTGGCAGTGTGTGCTCGGCATATTGCGCCTTCCCAGTACCCCAGATGCCTTGAAGCTGACGAGACCGTGCCACTTACTGTGGTGTTGTCGTCACTCCAGAGCCTTCATTCGGCAAGTGTCGATTGCTCTTCGGCTGCGTTTTCCTTCTGGCTCTTTTCATAGACGATTTTGGCTTTTTGGGGTGCTTCGATCACCGCAATCTCAGTTTGCGGTGTTCTTCACCTGGGTCAGATTTTGGACTACGTGGGTCATCTGGCATCATAGGAACTCCTTAATGTTCCAGGGCACTCTTGTTGACCCCTTTCCCTATTTCAAATTGTCTCTTGGTCAAGCACTACATTTTGCCCATGACGCTGGAGACATCACTCTTGATACCTACAGGACTTATTTTGACTGTTTCTAGCCGTCGGAGCCTCATAGTGCTCCGTGTTTTGTATCCCTTCCTTTTCGTGGGTTTTGCTCGCTTTGAGGTTTCCCACTTGTAAATTAATCAAAGAAGATTTACAAAAAAAAGTGTGTGTGTGTGTGTGTGTGTGTGTGCGCGCTACAACGCGCTACGCGCGGCCCCCTGCAGCTACAACCCACGCCCCCACCCCCCACCCCTCTCCCATCTGCCTACTGTTGCAACCCACGCGCCCCTTTCGTCTGCTGGCCCCCGCCGGCGTACACTCTCCGCCAACGCTGGTTTTGCCATCCTACCTTTTGCCTTTTCACCACATACACAACCTCCCTGCTTTACGCGCCCACACACACACACACATATACACACCCACCCACATACCCACCATCATGATTCTCATGTACCTTGAGCCATGCCTTTGAGTTACACCCCGTGAACCATGGATTGAAGCCCCCGACATGGTGTGTTGCTAAATTGGCTTTATTTGACAGGAAAATAATTCTAAATGAATTATTTGGATTTTTAAGTGAGAGAGATTTTCTCATTGGAGACATCCGAGTACAAATATTTCTCGTGCGTCATTCAGAGTGATAACGGGAGCACCGTGAAAAGAAATATCTGTAAGGCCACCAGGAACGGGTACTTCTGATGTGTTAGGAAGAAGTATTCGACCATCCGGGAACGGACATCTCTCATGCGTCATAGGATGGTTGACATATAGCATTGCGAAGGAGATTGTACCGTAAGTTCGGTAGAAAAGTACTAGCTGGAGGTAATCTTGATGTGTCACAAGGTGGGTGACAGGGGCATCGAAAAGGGAATATTCCATAGTCAGGAGGAAATTCCAAATTGTGTTAGAATTGTGCACAAGGCAGAGGAAGCACTTGAATGAAGATGGGTTCAGAGGAAACTTTGAGGAAATGCAATTGCTTTCTCAGAAAGCAAGTTGCTTTACGGGAAAGCACATGCTTCTCCGCGAGGAAGTCTGTGTCTGCATTGCATCTGTGCATGTGGTAGCATCCAGGGACGCCTGGAAAGTATTGTGAAAGCATTGTTTTAACTTATAAGGTTTTATTAGGTTTTGGGCAAGTTCATACCATTTTTAAAGTGACCGGCCGCCCACTAATAAGTGGGCAACCATCTGATTAAAAAAAGCCAATGGCCCAGTGCTGACGCATGCAGATTTTCAGCTATGAAGTTGACCTCGCCGGTGATGCCCATGGCTGGCCCGTGTGTACCAGATGACGCCAAGACCAAGTGCGCGAATTCCATCACGAAGAAGTGCCTACGGAGTGAGTTTCCATCACGACAAGTTGCTGTTTTTCTCTGTTTTTCAGCCCATAAACATCGTAGAGACTGGGTTGATTTATGAGAAGGAACCCGAGAGCACACATGTTCTGTGTGTGGGATTGGAAGAGAGGATCCTTTGTGTAGAGATCTCTTCCAGGAAATTTCTTTATAAAGGACCAAGTTACGTTTCGAGTGTCTAGACTTCTAAAATAACGCTTTTCATGTTATGATCTCTGTGTGTTTGTTTGCAGTTGTACTTCCTCTTCGCGAGGGAGTAGGGCAAAGGAAGGCATGAGCCTCTACAGGAGAAAAGCACTCTTAGGAACTAGAGCCAGATCAGCCTAAGGGTTTTGTACCCGAGTCTGGGAAGTAGATCCACGGATGCGAGAGTGGAAGACTCTCGAGATGTGACCCGGAAGTTGAAATTCCCAAGGGAAGAACTTCGTGTCCAGGAAAGCAGAGTTATTCTGCAGGAAGAGGACTTTGGAAACCGAGTCGGAAGAGAGTTGCAAGGATGCTATACCTTGAGTCTGGAAGGTGAGATCCAGAGACGAGAACCTTGGTTCTTGAGGATTTGGAATAAGGAACAGAAGTTCCTTGGAATAGGGTTTTGCCCTAGGAATAGGAAGCCAAGGCTTCCAGGAACCATCAAGTCTTATTCTCGAACGAACGTGGTAATACATTCGGTTCAAGTGTTTGTATGGACTTCTCCTCAGTAATAAAGATACTATTACGGAGGGGGGACCAGCCCATCTTCTAGTCCCCAGTACTGTGAGTACTGGTCGATCCTCTCTCTCTCTCTCTCTCTCTCTCTCTCTCTCTCTCTCTCTCTCTCTCTCTCTCTCTATATATATATATATATATATATATATATATATATATATATATATATATATATATATATATATATATATATATATATATATATATATATATATATATATATATTTCTCTCTGGCTTCAGTAATAAATGATAAATCCTATTTATCTGAATATATTTTATATTGCTATGCGCTCTCGTTTGTGACATGGCGAAAGGGGCAACCAAGGAAGAAGTGGCCAAAATGGACGACAAGATACATGCCACAATCATGGAGAACAAGAAGATGATGGACTCCGCAATCAACAACATCATCAACCGCCTCTCCAAGCTCGAGAAAGAAGTAGAAGCCTTAAATAAGGGGAAAGAACAATGGGCCAAGGAGAAAGAACCTAAAGAAGAGGAGAAAAGGAAGGAGCTCGAGAAGTGGAAGGAGGCCCAAGAAGAATGGAACAAGGAGGAGGAGATGCACGAACAAATGGCCATCCTCAAAGCTTCAATAGCGTCTCTCACCCGCGACGAACGTGAAATCAACAATGAAACAAAAGAGGCCATCAAAGAAGAGCTTACCAAAGCCCTCACCGAAAGCTTGGAAAACAAGCTCGAGGCCACGAAAGAGGGATGGGTGGAGGTTGTCAAGAAGAACCTTAAAAAGGAAGCAAAATAAGATGCTCACAAGGAAGCAGCTCTCCTTGTGCACACCACACTTGAAGAGGAAAAGATGCGACATGCTCGCCACCTAAATGTACAAGTCACCAGCATGGAAGAAGGGAAAGACTCCACCTCTAAGAAAGATGGCAAAGCAATATGCATCAAATGTAGGTACAAGATAGAAGACCCGACCCTCTTCATCAAATCTGGGCGAGCCGGTAAAGACCCCACCAAAAAGAGGCCTCTTATCCTTTGATTTCTATCGGAGGAAGCACGCACCCTTTTCATCCGCAAGAGGGTCATTCTACGAGGTCTCGTGGGGCCACCCATCTACCTTGATGATGATCTCACAAGGATGCAAGTAGAGCACAGAAGAGCATGCATGCCTCGAGTACAACAAGCACGCAAAGAGGGAAAATGGGCCTCCTACTGTGATGGTCGAGTCATCATTGATGGCAAGGCCATAGCATAGGGACTCGCGGCCTATGGGACACTGTATGAGGAGATACAGATGGCAGTTTGGAATTGCAATGGCTCTCTGTGGACACGCCCAAGGAGATTGGAGGAGGTGATGCATGACGGAGACCTGCTCACAGAGACACATGAGAGCCCAGAGAGGCCTACCCCAAGTGCAGGACTACTAGGAGTTATACACAGGAAAGTAATCGAGCATTGCGACGGCACGGCGGCGGCGAGGCGGTTGAGCGCGGCACGGCGGTAGCTCCCTCTTCTTCGCGGCGAGGAATCCTCCACAAAGGCGAGCTTAGGACGGTGAGTGGCACACCCTTGCTCTCTTGAGCTTGCTAGATTAATCAGGTTGTGTGCTTGCAACCATTTGTGGCTCGCGCAGTGTACGGTAAGTCCCTTGCTTTGACACGTGCGACAGATGCGCACATTTTTGGTGTCGTTGCCAGGGAGATGCCCTGTACTAAGCTCGAATAGCACTCTCTGCTGCTTTGTGGTGCAATGTGAGATGTAGGAAAGGTAGAGAAAGAAGGTGTGTGGCTGTTGAGAAGGATTTGTGAACTTTGTTTTTGCTGCATTGTACTGTTTTTTGTTAATAATGTGTTGGATTTTTTTGCTGCAATGTATTGTTTTCTGTTGATAAGGTGTTAGATTTAAGGTATTAGATCTATAATGTTAGATCTGTAAGGCATAGTAAGCAAATCTGTTAGTTAATTAGTTGTTGTAGTACTGTGTTAAACAGTGTGTAACAGTAACTCTGTTAATTGCAAGTAGGTAGGTTAGGTGTGTGTGCGCACGCGCGCGGCACGACCTCGACGACCTTATCTTCCAATTAAAAAATTAAAATTAAAATTAAAAAAGATTATTCAAAAGGAAGGACGGGATCGTGAACATTCCCTAAGCCCAAGCCCAAGCCCAGGCTCAGGCCTCAGTCACCCTTTGTACTTACTTATTATAGCCTCACGCCTAAGTAAAAATCGACCCTTTTGAGGACCATCGAAGCTTCAAGCAACCGAACGCTGTGTTGTAAAACACACCACGACCCCCTGAGCGATCACTCGTTTCGAGCTATCACATGCTCTAATCCAAATACCGATTATAAAAAAACATTAAAAAACATCAAAAAACGAGTGAAAACGGGGTGCAAAACGCCCAAAAAATCAAGCGGTTAACCTTTAAGGGTATTCACCGACGCTTGTAGGGTGTCAAACGCACATGCATCTGCGCTCTGGTCGTGTGCTAGAGGCCGAGCAACTAGGGTGCCAAAGGCACATGCATCTGCGCTATGGACGTGTGCTAGAGGCCGAGTAACTAGCGAGCAAACAATGCTTCCACCTCAAGGAAAACCTCTAGTACGCCGGGCCTAGAAGGGTTATTTCTCAACGAAAATGGAGAATATGACCTGCAAACTGAAACCTTGACTGACCTGTACACGGGTTACACATACCATATAGGTTGGTTAGAAGTTGTGCAATCTACCTCTAGCGCCACAAGTCTATGCCTAGGGCCACACCTATGAACTTTGGACCACCACGTGGTACACCACCATACGAGGTATGAGACCCGAGGGCCGCGCGTATGCCAAGGCCAAGGCCAGCTTCCATCCCACATGTAGTTCCAGAAGCTCCTGCACCTACTACCACTACATCTACTTATTTAGGAGATTTGGCAGCATTTGCTTAAACCATCGGTCGATTTATTGTTGAGAATATGTGTAACACGCCTGATAGAGAGCCTAGAAGTAAGGCAATACAAATAGCCAAGCTCACACAAAAATATAGTGGAGACAGATATGTGAGAAAGCATATCGAAATGTTTGAACAAATATGCGATTCTCTAGGAGAACACAATGATCTACATAAGAGTAATGCTTTAAGCCTAACCTTAAGTGGGAAGGCTCGGGATTGGTATAGAACCCTAAGGGTGGAAGGAAAAACGATTTACCCTACTCTTAGGAGACTGTTCTTGAAAGAATACATACAAGAGGGAGTGTTTTGGGGTGTAGCCTCTCAGCTCCAGAAAGCCCAACGAGGAGGGAGAGTCGGTGAGAGACTTTATTAGTCCCTTGAAGCATTTTAATTCTCGTTGTAATCCAAATGAGCGCTTCACTAATAGTCAATTGCATGATAGATTCATTAGGGGATTACGACATGACGATTTCTACAATGGCCTAGTCATTAGAGGTATCACCACTTGCGAAGCAATCGCCACCAATGCGATCCAATTGGAGGATAATTTAATGATTCAAGGAGAAAGAGTGTCTGTGGAACCTAAATCTACTAGCTCGCAAGCACCGGGGCATCAGCCAATGACCCTAAAGCCTATTGCTAAGGAGCCAAAGATATCTGAGATGACTTTAGCAGATCTCACCAAGGCCATTCAAGAGAGTCTTAAACACAATCGTGTTCCGCAAAACAATCATATATACAAGAAGGGAGCAACAATGGTGCTCAGTATGCTATGGTCCACATAGTACCAGTGAATACCCTACTTTTAGAGTAAAACTCAATGGGAATTGCAATGCCTATGGGAGGTATGGTCATCAAGCTAAGGATTGTATAATATAAGCGCACAATGGCCAATAGACTAACCTTAGCATGGACAGACACACCTCGAGTGCCTGCATTGATGCCGGCCCCACCTCTTGAACAAACATCAAAACACATGGTCCCTAGGGCCCAACATGTTGTTCAAACAACACCCTTACCACCTCCAATGAAAGGACCGCAACTACCACATCCGAGAATCACTTCTGTGAATCAAGTGGGTTGTGAGTCATCTATTGCTTGTTTGGAAGGCTATGAGGAAGATATAGACCCTAATATTGTCTATGGGATTGATGCGCTTGAAGAAAGTCCACAATACTACATGGAGGACTATTGGGGAGAAGTCAAACATGTCTATCAAGTAGCTGCTCTTGCTACAAGACGCCAAAGTATCAATTACACTACCAAGAGACCACCTCTTCAATGCCATGAGTGTGGAGGTCCACATCGTGTGGCCGAGTGTCCTATTAGGCTACAAAAGAACACCACACTAATGCAAACCAATTAAGCGAGCACGTCTACAATGCCGATACTCAAGTGTAATCGATGTGGTTTCCTTTGGATGTTAAGAGTACATCCAGTGTATCATGTCATCCATTGGTGCAGCCAAAGTTGCCTATAAATTAGCTTTTCCTTTGGATGTTAAAGTACATCAATTATATCATGTGATGCGTTGGTGCAGCCATAGTTGGTCAGTGCTATGAAGTGCCTATGGGTGCACGACAGAGTGCTAAAGCGGGTACGAAGGACCTAGGCAGCCAAATGGTTGTTGAGGTGTATGCTTCATGTGGTTTTTTGGGCCAAGAAGGCTCCAAAGAGAGCGAAGCAGGAGGGCAAGGCGAGGTTTCTAAAGTGTTGGGACTGTGCCTTGAAAGGTGATAATCAAGATGCTCTTCAAATCGGTCCAAACGGCTGCTCAAACAGAGCTACGATGTGCAAGTTATGGCAGTTCAAAGATAGAATGCTTTGCAGATCCCCGACGGATAGAGCAAGTGGAGATGGGTGATCAACCAGAGCAAGTGGACATGAGTGATCAGGGCTGATGTCAGTGGATAGATGCAAAGTGCTCGAGTTGTGGTGCCGGTCTTTCCGGATCATCAATCAGAGTTCAGATGGACAAGTTATGGCTAGTTGAAGTTTTGCAAGGGGCCAATTATGTGGCAATTTGAGCTGCTCGGTAGCCGTGCCATCTAGAGTTATTTGGGCTCGTCAAAGTCCTAGAAGCTAGTGGGCATTATGTGGAGTTGGCCAAATTTGATGGCTCCTCGATCAAAGTCACGGAAGGCAAGATATGCTCGGTCAAAGTTCGAAGCCGTTGCGGACTGGGTGGTGTCATATAATTTTTGTCCAGTTTGGAGCTCATCGTTCGAGGTCGAGGAAGAGTCGAAGCGTGGTGGGATGCTTGGAGTTGGGAGTCAGCACGGAGAACTTTCGGTTGCTTTTCACGATTCGAGCATTTGGTTGGCGAGCAATGGATGAGGATACTCTAAAAAAGGTGCCAACAAAGCAGGTCTTAAGTGAGTTCAAAGGGATTTTCAACTCCTAGGGGGGTGTCTCCACCACGGGCCACGGGCGGCCATGTGTCGCCCGAATAATTCCATAAACGAAATCGGGACCCATGAACGCGGAGTATAAAGACCGGAGCATGACTCCCTTACTGTCAATCAAGGGGGGAGAGAGAGAGAGAGAGAGAGAGAGAGAGAGAGAGAGAGAGAGAGAGAGAGAGAGAGAGAGAGAGAGAGAGAGAGAGCTATGGCAGGGCCCCTTGGGCGCTACGCGGGTGCTCTCAGGCGGCCCTTGGGCGGTTTTGGTGGCCTTGTGGGTTGTGGTGGTGGTTTTGGCAATAAACGGCGCCGATTGCGGACAGTTGAACGATAGTGCTGACGTGGTACGCTCGTGTAGGGCAGGGTTCACACAGCCCTAAGGGCCAAAACGTTTGAAGGCAAGGAAAAAATTCCCCCCACTAGCGACCTCGCTAGTGCAAGGGAGGGAGAGGGTGAGTTGAAAATGAGTTTCAAGTGGTTGAGAGAGGGAGAAAGTGAATTGGTTCTCACGGCTTGATAAGCAATGGGGGAAGAACTGGTAGGAGTCAAGATGGGAGATAGTTGTTAACGATATTTGGCACCCTCCATGGCCACATAGAATGAAGGTTTTTGTGTGAAAGGTGCTTTGGGGAGCCATGTCGGCTGGGGTGAAGGTATTCGCCAGGGAAATTGGTTCGGACACATGCTCACAATGCAGATCGGTTAGGGAAGACCTCGCTCACCTATTTGTAGGGAAAATCTGCAAATGGGTCCAAAAACTTAGAAAATACGATTCTTCAAGAATGACCTATGCTTGGGAGGAAACGCATTCAAGAGTCAATTGCTACTCATAGTCACACAAATTGTGAGATAGTACTATTTCAATCAAGTTAGGAAGGCAAGGAACAATTGGATATTCAAGACCAAGGGGCACTAGCCACCTCGCTAGTGCTCCCCTCAGCTCAAGAAGGAGAGCAAATGAAGCAAAGTCAAGCAAGGGCGTCGCCCTCCCAAAAGGTGCTAAAATTGGACGCAAGGTGGGCCAATGTGAATGTAGCTGCCAAGAATGAGTGGAATCCCCCTATAAAGGGCATTTCTTGTATCATTTTTATGCTTTTTGCCAGAGCTTTTTAGCCTGCCATTTGTAGGGAGCCAAGAGTGTGTTTTTTGTGGGGCTTCTTTGTGCAGAGGTGTGTGCCTGCAGAGCCCAAAGAGTGTATTTTTCCAAGCAACCATGTGTTGTAAGAGAGCCATGCATGGTGTCATTTGAGTGTGATCAAGCTTCCATAGTCGTTTCTCGAGTGCCATTTCTCCCTTGCCCCTTTCTCTACTTCTGTTGTTGTGTCGTGTTGCCTGTGTGTCTGAGCAGGTGTGCCCCCAAGCCATTTTGTGTGCGGAATGAGAGTGAGGGAGAGGTATTGTGTGCGGCAACACTGTGTGGTCTCAAATGAGCTGTGAAATGCATGTGGGTAGCTAGTCTCAACAAGTGTGAGTGTGTGGTGTCTTTTCTCATGGTGAGCGTGTATGTCCGTCGGTGTGTGTGCGAACTGTGGTCTGCCAGTGGAAAGTGTGAAGTTGTAAAGGTGTTTTCGAGAGGACAGAGGTGTTGTGAATGCCCTGAGCTATAGAGAGGCTTTGTGTTGTGTGCTGGGTGTGTTCCCCCATTCCCCCTCTCCACCGCCTTATAGAAAAACTATGTAAGACTGACACTATTAAGGAGGTGAGGCTGTGGTATGGGACGCTCGATCTTATAGGTACATGCCTATGTCCTCGGATGTTGGTCCCAGCAAGGGGGTGCTACCGGATGGTGGCTATGGTCAGGTGGTTCGTCCGATGTGTGTCCATAGGCGGTCCATGTAGCCGGGAGATCCTCCCGTTTAGTTCGTTTCAAGAGGGTTGGCAAGGGGTGGATAGGGGCAAGGGGGGGTTGGGTAGGGGCGAAGAGAGGTAGGAGAGAGTAGAGGCAGGGTAGAAGCGAGGAGAAGTAGAGGGTGGATAAGGGCGAGATGGTGTGGGTAGGGATGAGTATAGAGTGGGTGGGTCGGTTGGGGTGGGGGGGTGGGTGGGTGTGTGTGTGTGTGGGGGGGGGGGGGGGGGGGGGGGGGGGGGGGGGGGGGGGGTTCGGTTGGCAGAGGATTTTGTTGATGCTCGAAATCCTTGGGAAGGTCAGCAACCAACTACTAAAGTGGTTATTCCGGTTCAGCAACTTATGGATCCGGTTGCACAGTATGCGTTGAATGCGCTCATTTTGTTCTTCCCTGACAAGATGCCCTCGGCACAAGACGTAGGTCAATAGGTTGATTTTCTATTGAAAGACAAGCTGTCCGAGAAGTGTATTTTGTTGCCCATGGTTTTTATGAGGTGTTACTGGCAGACATGGAAGCTCGCTCGCAATTATTGGGAATGTCGCCCTTGTTTTTCAATATGCAAATGACACATGTATTGCCATGGGCGCTTACTAAAGACTATCAGAGCTTGATAAGCCACAGGTGCCCAGTTTGGGTGGAAATAGTTGGATTTTCACGAACTTGGAAGCATTTCTTGCCTCTCCTAGCTGCTCAATTGGGCAAAGTGATATGCCCCCCAAACTTGGATACTAATTCCAATAGATTTTGTGTGTTGTGGGATACAGATAATTTCACAAAGTGATGACGTGGCTACCGATAGCAAAAACCCTAATTTCTGCCAGAAAACCCTAATTTCCTGCAAACCCTAAAATCTGCCAGAAACCCTAATTTTCAGCAAACCCTAATTCCTGGAAACCCTAACAATAGGGCAACAGGAGAGAATTCCGGTAAATGCGCTGGCTTGCTGACGTGGCAGTACGACAGTCCCGAGATTTGCGCTGGCTGCTTTTTGCGGCAGAATTTTCAGTTGATGCTTTTTCTCTACACTATTGGCCAAGGAGAGAGAGAAAAGAATATTTGCTTTTAATTTTGTTGGCTGTCTTGAGATAGAGAGAGAGAGAATCTGCTTTTGCTTTCAAGCTTTTGGGGCTCTGCTTTTGGGCATCCCTTGTAACCTTTAAATTAGTGGTGAGGGCCTCACTTCTCAGAGCATCTGGACGCAGAGTCTGAGAGTGAAACCGAACCACTCTCTTGTACTTTGATTAATACAAAAAGAAATACCGACAGGGGCGCCAATCTTTGGGGCCAATATCTCTAGGCACGGAACTCCACCAAGCCAGTGCAATCTATTGTGATCTGTGAATTGTTTGAAGTGGTTATTTGGTGCTGTTGCGATGGATTCTTGACTTAGAGTGTCCAAGTCTCTTTCAATGGTATCAGAGCACAGCCGATTTCTCTTCTACGGGAAAAAATCCGATCCCCAATTTTTTTTCCCCGGCACCTATGGCTTCACTCAAGGAATAGTCGACTCCCTCTGCATCTGGAGATGCGGGCACAGATCACAACGAAGATTGAGACAGAGAGTATGGCCCGCCTCGACCTACTCAAGCGGAGCAAAGAGAGATGAAGCGTCGTCAATTGATCGGCCTGCCTCGACCTACTCAGGCGGAGCAAAGAGAGATGAAGCGTCGTCAATTGATCGGCGATGCAACAAAGATGATGCTCAGTTTTGCGAAGGGTCCGAAATTGGCAAAATATATGAGCGAGACTTCTTTTCAGGAAGTGTATGCATAGTGTCAGAAAACCAGTACACCACCCCTGAAACCCGATCTCAAGAAACCTTCTGATTACAACCAATACTCAGAGAAGGAATTACGAGAGGTGGTTGATGCACGAATTGCTCAACTTTTTGACGCGCAAAAGAAAGCCAAAAATCACGGCAAAAAGCAGAAGAAAAGCACTGACTTCTGTAGCAGGCTACAGTGTCACTTTCACAGGACACAGTTACAGTTAGTACAGTTGGTCTGGTCTGTTCACACTGGACGGACACTTGGGCAGTGACACGTGGCAGGGATACGGAGGGTGGCCTAGTGGACATGTGGCCAGGTCACACTTAGCTGGCTGACATTTATGGGCCGTTGGTGGCTCTTTATGATTGTATCTATGAGTAGTAGCCGTTGGGTCATTATCATTATCTTATCATGTACGAAGTCGATCTGAGCCTCGACAACCCCATTGTACCTGTGAGTCCTGGGCTGGAGCTGAGAGTGCTGCCACGCCAGAGCCTGTACATAGTTCTTTGAGCTAGTCGAGTCCACATGTTCTGGTCCACTGTTGTGTCTCTGTTGTTATCCATTGTTTCTGTGTTTCATTCTGTTTGAGAGAGTTTCCATTTGTTTGAGTGAGATTGTCTCGCACATTGCACTGAGGGGTAGCCACACTGTAGAGAGCACGACATATTATCCGCGCTACAGGTGCTCTCATTTTGGCGATCACGGTGGGACCTCAACTGAAATCTCACTCTGTGAGGTGCAAATCTTGAAGCTGGTTAGGTTGATCTAGCTTCGCCTTCGCCGACCTTGCCTTGCAATGTTCCCCTCTCACCTGGTCCATTAGTCCTTGGTCTAGTCCTTTCTCGCCCTGGTCCAACTTATCCTCGTCCCTGGTCTAGACCTACTCGACCCTGGTATAGTCCTCCTCGTCCCTGGTCTAGATCTCCTCGACCCTCGTCTAGTCCTCCTCGTCCCTGGTCTACACCTCCTCGACCCTTGTCTAGCCTTCCTCGTCCCTGGTCTCGTCCTTGGTCCAGCCGAGTCTAGTCATTTACCTGGTTGGTTTGGTGGAGTCTAGACCTGTCACAAGTTTCTTGCCCAAACTTGGTTGGACTGGTGGTCACTGCATGACACATACAAGGAGGTCAGTTGAGCGTCAAAGCCCACTACTGAGCCCTCTGAAGTACTATCACAGAAGACGACCTTTGACACCTTGTAGAAATCCTTCAACCTCATCACCTATACCTCCACATATCACATCACCTATTCCTTCATCAGGTTCCCCATCGTCGCGATCACCTTCTCCAGAAAAGCTCTCTCCTATTCTGCTACAGCAAGCTATTGTGCAACAGACTCGGCAAGGAATCATGGAGCCACTAGCTAGTGTTTTGGCCAAGGTGAACATCAAGTTCCCTACCTTCAAAGGGCTTTCTTCAGAAGATGCTGACGACCATGCAAGAAGATTTGTATCTCTCTGTAGGGGACGTGGGTTGAACAGAGAAGATGCTTACTTGGTATTATTTCCATCCACCCTGGATGGCCTAGCAAATAAATGGTACAGCCAATTTGCAGAGAACCATTTTGCAACTTGGGCAGCCTTAAGACAGCAGTTCTGTGCAGCTTTCAGGCCAAGTGACTACCAGGAGAAGGTGTTGGATGAGTTGGCCAACATGGTGCTCAAGCCTGAGGAGACTTTTGCGGAGCTTATGATTAAAACTAAGTCACTCGTGGCCAAGCTTCCCCAACAACCAGGTGCATTCATGGTTAAAAAGTGGGTGGAGAAGGCGCTTCCCAAAACTTCTCAGCAAAAACTCCGAGAGAGTCTCCGACCCGACGCCACTCTCGACGAGTTCATCGCAGCTGCTAGTAGAATAGAGGGGGCTAGGAAGCTCTTCAACAACTCTCCTCAAATAGATACTCCCTCTATGTTCTCGGAAGGTAGTCCTACTGATCCTTTAACTTCTTTACGCAAGGAACTGGAAGCCCTAAAGCTACAACAAGCTCTTCAAGAGGAGAGGTCCTTCTCTCTTAGACAAGAGAAGCCTACACATAATGAGGCATTGGAACAGATTAAGCGCGAGTTAGAAGAGCTCAAGTGTCAGCAAGAGACTAAGGCTATGGTTTGGTGTAGCTCATGCCGCTCTCCAGGGCACCCCCCACAGGAATGCCCCCTTCGGGTTTACTGCCACTTCTGTGAAAAATCTGGACATGAGGATAAGGATTGTTACTACCTCAAGGGATTGCGACAAATACAGCAAAATCTTGGTCCTTCACTCCAACAAGGGCTAGCACATGCATCCAACATGGTCTCACCCTACGGCCATCAAAACCAGTTCCCTCCTCTGCTGACAACACCCCCTATGCAGCAAGGTATGCACAACAACTTTGCACCCCACAGCTTTTATCATGTCAGTACTCCCTCAGTTCCCCAAAGTTTCTACACCTCAGCCTCCAACTCCATGCAACAACCACCTCGTCCCCCGTTTCGTCCTTCCAATCGGCCCATACTCTGCTACAGATGCGGAGAATATGGGCATTATCAGAGCAAGTGTCCTTTACCCGAGGGGTCCCCTCCTGGTCGTCATTGCCCTGATTCGAAGGATCACTACAGAAAGGATTGTCCCAAGCAAAGGGCATCCACGTCTTCAGGCTCGACTCAGAACCAGCCCGAATTCACCTTTCCGAAGATAAATTTGATTACTGTGAACACCGTGCCTCAACCTTCACCTGCTACTCATGTGGTTAAGCCTCTGCAAGTGGAGGAGCCTGCTGGTGTCCTTACTCGGGCACAAAGAGCAGCTCTTGGTCTCAGTCTACCCACAAGTCCACCTCACCAGTCTCCACTTCCTCAATCAGGTCTACCTGACCCAAAGGACAAGTCCTTCCCAATTGCTCAGAGCAAACCAACTTCCTTGTTATCTGACATTGATGGAGCCTTCTTAGAAGCAGTGGCTGACTTGGAACAGATTAAGGTCCCAAAAGGAGCCCAGTTCGAAGGCGCCAAGCCCACAGCAGAATCCATCTTGAAAAATACTTTTCAGCAGGTGTCACTATACGACATGCTAAAGTTTGACGCAACACTTAGAAGTGACACCCTGTCAGTCATTCAGTCTCTGTACCCGGGGGCTGGGCCTAGTGGCGGGCACCTCCCTGTACAGCCCTCAGAGTCTTACTTGATTTCCTATCGAACTGCTCCTCTCACCGATTATAAAAGTCCTCGTCTCACTATATCTATTCTTGGACAGCAGCTATCCGGCGTCATCGTTGATGGTGGATCTGGAATCAATTTGATGCCCGAATTCACTATGAGGGCCTTAGGTCTACAGCCTACCCGACCTGCTCCTTTCACTGTTACATTGGCTGATCAAAGAACAATCTACCCAATGGGCATAGTCGACAAGGTGCCTCTGAAGGTACAAGATTTCACTTTTGACTTGGATTTTGTGGTAGTTCATCTTCCCCAGGTAGAGGGAGCTTATCCCTTGCTGATTGGTAGGCCATGGTTGCGACATACGAAAGCACTTCATGACTGGGAAACGACGCCATGTGGATACATACCCCTGGCTCTCCAATGCAACAAATTCATCTCGAAGGTGGCATGGATCCAGTAATTCAGCATAGCTCTTTGTCAGTAGAGTCCAACCCTGACTTGGAGCAGCCGGTCCCTCTTGCTGGTTCCGATGAAGACTTACTGCAATGGTTAGAAGCTACATCTTCGATGCCATGCTATGTAGTCTCTCTTCAACCCTTGACAACAGATTCACCCTCTTCCCCTGATCCTACACTTGAAGCCAGTAATCCCAGTCAGCCAAGTGCGCCAGAACATTGTGGGCCAGTCTCTGATGACCATCCTTCAGAGGGTCCATTGATTGAAACCATCGGCTTGGGTGAGCTTATAATCCACCATAGAAGGGGGAAAAAGTCTCCCTTGCAAGAGTTGGCCAACATCCCACTTCCCTCCTTAACCTCCATTCCATCTGAATCTCCACCCATGCCGGAGCACTTTGAGGTATCTGAGGATTTACCATTCGCAGAGCTTCCATCAGGATGGTTGCAGGAAGAGTATGCTGATTTCAACATTGATCAAACGCCAGCTCATAATGTCCAGAAGCTCATAGAGGCGGCACGGTCTTCTATCCATGACACAGCCCCGCCCACTGTACTACCTGACCCAGTCAGAGAGGTCAACCTAGGCGGCCCTGACAACCATCAGTCCATCTTGTTAGCCGCTTGGTTATGGGATCATCCCGCTATACTCGACCAGGTAATCTCTTTCATGCACTCTTTCAAGGATGTGTTTGCCTGGTCTTACCACGATTTGGAGGGAATTCCAACAGAGCTAGGAGTCCACAAAATTCCTCTGGTTGAGGGGGCTAAGCCAGTCAGAGGAAGGGCTTACAAACTGAATCCCAAATATACAGAAGCAGTCGAAATCGAGTTGGAGAAAATGCAAGAAGCAGGTATTATTGTACCAGTAGAGCACTCAGAATGGTTGTCCCCTATGGTTATTGCCCCAAAGAAGCAGTCCAACAAAATTCGAGTTTGCGTCGACTACCGGGCTCTGAATAAGGTCACAATACCGGATGGATTTCCAACCCCTTTCACTGAGAGAGTCCTTGAAGATGTCGCTGGCCATGTACTGTATAGTTTTATGGATGGGTTCAGTGGCTACAATCAGTTAGGAATACATCCTGACGACCAAGTCAAAACAGCTTTTGTAACTCCCTGGGGTATTTTCATCTATACTAGAATGTCTTTTGGGCTTAAAAATGCACCGCCTTCTTTCAATCGCATAGTATATCTCATCTTTTGTCCTCTGCTTACTGATCACCTTCGCATATTCATGGACGACTTTTCCACCTTCTCGGGTGCTCAATGTTCAATCCCAGTAGAAAATGTAAAGGAGCATCTTGCTCAGCTCTCTGCAGTCTTCCTCAGGTGCAGAGAGGCACGTTTGAAGCTCAATCCGAACAAGTGTCATTTTTTGGTCACCGAGCGCACACTGTTGGGCCATGTGGTGTCTGCTCAAGGTTTAGCACCTGACCCAGAGAAGATAGTGGCCATCTTGAAGTTACCTCCTCCCATAAATCCCAAAGGTGTTCAGAGCTTTGTGGGTCACACCGGCTATCATCGCAGGTTTATACGTATGTATGCACAGGTGGCTCAACCATTGACCCGGCTCACCAGTGCTGCTGTTCCCTTCCAGTGGTCTACACCAGAGGATGAAGCATTTGCATACCTCAAAAAACGCCTCACTGAAGCGCCCATTCTAGTTGCCCCGGATAGGGCCCTACCTTTTCATGTGCATACTGATGCGAGTCTGCTGGCTGTGGGTGCTGTGCTGACTCAGCCTAGCAAAGAGTTCAACTTGGATCGCCCTATACATTATGCAAGTCGCCTACTCACCAAAGCAGAGCGCAACTATAGCACCACAGAGAGGGAAGGTTTGGCTATAGTATATGCTCTACACAAATTTCGGCACTATTTGCTAGGGGTCCACTTCACAATTATTACTGATCAGAAGAGGAGATTGTTGTTGAAGTCCAGGCCTTTCACTTTGATTGGGGGCCAGCTCTATAAATCGGGACCAGATGGTGTGCTGAAGCGTTGTGTCTCGCCTCATGAGGTGGAGCATATTTTGGAGGATGCCCACACTGGTCCCACTGGTGGCCATTACCCTGGTCACATCACTGCCAAGAAGATTCTACAGAGTGGTTTGTGGTGGCCCTACATTTTTAAGGATACAATAGCATATTCTAAGGTTTGTGATGTGTGCCAGCGATGTGGGCCGAAGCCGAGTAAGCAATCCAACCGTCCTCTGCAGGTCTCGATGGCGTGGCTACCTTTTGAGAGATGGGGTTTGGACTTTGTGGGACCAATATATCCCCCGGCTCAACCAAGTAATCGCAAATATCTGCTAGTGGCTACAGACTATGCAACAAAGTGGGCAGAGGTACTAGCGACAGTAGATTGCACTGGCAATACAGTGGCCAAATTTTTATATGAAAATATTTTATGCAGATTTGGCTGTCCCTTGGAGATCACCAGTGATAAGGGCAGTCATTTTGTCAATGACATGATCTCAACTTTGCTGGAAAATTATAAGATTTTTCACCGCAAGTCGTACTCTTATTACCCTAGAGCCAATGGGCAGGCCGAGAGCACCAACAAGGTTCTGATTGCCCTACTACGGAAAGCATGTCATCTCCATCCAGCATCTTGGGCTAAGGCTGTGCACGGTACCCTTTGGGCATACCGCACATCTTTCAAAGCAACAACGAATCACACGCCTTTTCAATTGGCTTACGGTTTGGAAGCCATAGCTCCTTTTGAGTTCAACTCCGGATCCCCTAGAGTGGACAGTCTGCGTGCAAGTTCGGGTATGGAATGTGCTTCTATATCCCGTCTCACCTTATTGGAGGAAAGCTGCCGCTTAGCTTCACGTGCTCTGCAAGCGGAGCAACTTCGTCGCAAAGCGTGGCATGATCGCCACCTCAAAAAGCCGAAATTAACGTAGGGTTCTCTGGTGCTACTCTATCAGGCAAAATATTTGAAAAAAGCAAAGAAGCCGGTTCCACCTTGGCAAGGGCCCTTCGTGGTGGAAGAGATTTTACCACACGGAGCAATCCAATTAGTCACTTTGGATGGCGTTCCTTTGCCACTGGTAAATGGCTCCAGAATCAAGTGCTATTACTCCTCTGAGTAAAGGGTCTGCAACTATTCCGCCATCTGTAGGTTCTATGTCCCATCGCTCTCCTCCCCACTAGCTTTCCACCAGAATGGATGTTCTGTTACTATCTAGGTTTCTGCTGTCTATAAGTTTCCGCCTTTCCTCTAAGATATCTTTTCTCCACTAAGTCCTGGTAATTGGGTATTATTGGGAACTTCTACAGTTCAGTCACTCCTCTAATTGTTTCTATTCTCAGTGTTATTTGCGGTTAAGTATTAAGGTCCTTCCAGTTAAGCTTTCAGTCAAGCTTCTCGTCGGAGTGGGTTTGTTCAGTTTGAAAAGTGGAATCTGCTTGGGGACTCTGCTTAGATGGCGATTTTTACAGTGAACAAAGTGTAATCAAGGATTTGATGAGACTCCCAATGCAATACTGTCTATGGAAAGAATATCAAAGACCTCTTGATTCCAATAGCAACAAAAAACCTTTGGTGCCATTAAAATTTCAGTTTTGCTGCAAGAACCTTAATCGACTAATACCATTCTTTATCTGACATTTATGGGCCGTTGGTGGCTCTTTATGATTGTATCTATGAGTAGTAGCCGTTGGGTCATTATCATTATCTTATCTTGTATGTAGTCGTCTAGAGAGAGTCTTACACAGAGCACATTAGCACCATCCCTGCACATCTGAGCCTCGACAACCCCATTGTACCTGTGAGTCCTGGGCTGGAGCTGAGAGTGCTGCCACGCCAGAGCCTGTACACGGTTCTTTGAGCTAGTCGAGTCCACATGTTCTGGTCCACTCTTGTGTCTCTGTTGTTATCCATTGTTTCTGTGTTTCATTCTGTTTGAGAGAGTTTCCATTTGTTTGAGTGAGATTGTCTCGCACATTGCACTGAGGGGCACCCACACTGTAGAGAGCACGACATATTATCCGCGCTACAACTTCCCAGGATATTTGGGTCGTATCAGTCGACTTTTGACAAGGCAAAGAAACAGAAGAAGCGTGTTCGATTTGAAAGAGCACCCAGTTCTTCTTCTTCTTCTTCTTTTGACAGTTCTTCTAGCTCTTCAAATTCGAGCGAAGAAGACAGAAAAGGTAAACAACGAAGCAAGAAACAAAGCTTCGGAAAGGGCAAGAAAAAGGCAAAGAAGGCTAAATCTCGCCCAGAGCCTGACAGTTCTACTGAGGACTCGTCTACAGACAGCTCAGATTCTGATGACGGAAACTTCTATGCGAACAAGAAGAATTTTTACAAAGCCAACCAGTATGACTTTCTCGAAGATAAAAGCAAGAAAGTCTGAGAGTTTAAGGAATGTGGCCACCTTATCAAGTTTGATACTTTTTCAGGATACTCAGATGTTTCGAAGGCTTTGTCTTTTATACAGCAGTTTGACATCGCTTTCGCAGGAGGACGCTATTCAGAGCACTCCAAGATTCGGAGAGCTAGCTCTTACATTAAGGGGAATGCTCGTACTTGGTGGTCCACGCTTCTTTTAAACAAGACTGCGCCGGTTAAATGGCTGAATTTAAAAAGCTTTTTATTTCTTCTTGGTCGACGCAAGAATATGAACGAGATATACGAGCTACTTGGAACCATCTTCGGATGACCAAGAAAGATACAATCAATGCTTATTGTGAAAGATTCTGGAGCTCTTTTCTACCCGCCTCTTCATCCAAGAGTTCAGAGAACAGATTGAGCGGTTTACCTTGGGTCTACCTACAGAGATCCGAGATCACTGCTTGGAGCAGAAGTCAGCTTCTATTCAGGAGTTGATGAGTCATGCGAAGCGGGGCTTTGCCATTCACTCTGGCATTCTGACCTACCCCACAGATGAGGCCATGACACAACGAGCCGAATAGACTTTTGGGAATGAAAGTAGAAAGAAAAAGAGCAACCCAGAGAAAAAGGATGCACGACCGAAGCTTACTCCTCCCGAGGGAGCTCGATTCATCAAGGAGGGGAAGTGCTTTGGATGCGGGGAGCAGGGGCACATCTCCGCGAAGTTCCCTAAAAAGGCACAGAAAGAACAGAATGATTTTATTTTATTTTATTTTGTCAAAGTCTAAGTAGGGCCTGCGTGCTCGCTGCTGCTAACGCCCCCCCCCGCTGCGCACTACATTACCCGCCCGCTGCCCCCTCTCGCGCCGCCCCACCCCCGCCAGCTGACCCCTCGCGCCGCCCACCCCCCGCCCGCTGCCTCTTGAGCTTCCGTCCCCTTGCCCGCCTTATCCGCTCCCCCCCCCCCCCCCCCCCCCTTTCCGGCCTTGCTCTTTCTCGAAGTTACCCTGCAACTGGCTCTGGCAGCATTGTTCTTTGGAGAGTGCTCGGCGTTCTCGATTGTAGAGTCTTTTCTCCGTCCGCTTCTTCGCCATTGCAGTAGACACAGATGGAGGCTCTAGCTCCGCCACAGAGGGACTCGTCCGAAGCCCCCTCGCCCGACCCCGCTGAGCCCACCATTTGACTTGCTCTTTCACCGACAGAGCAAGCGAGCCTAACAGCAGAGGTAGAGCGCTTGCCGGCGACTTCTGTCATCTGCAAGATTCTCGGCACCCAACCTAGCAGAGGAGAGCTGCGTGACCTTCTCCAGGCCCGCCTTCTCGCAAAGGTGGGCAAGATCTTGGACGTACAGATACTCGGACGAGGTTACTATCAAATCGAGTTTGAGACCTCCGAGATGGCGTCCAAGGTCATCGCCATGAGTCCATTGACAATCCGAGCAGCACAAGCCCACTTTCGACAGTGGAGACATGGTTCGACCCTACTTCGGATGTTCTAGTAGAGGAGGCAGACATCCCCATCTCCGTCTGCTTTCCGGGTTTGCGGAGGGAGTAGTTGCCACTTTTGTCCAGGATAGGCTCAACCATTGGGACTATCTTGGAGACACCTCGCACGGCAGCCTCAGTAGCTGCCAAGGCGGCTAGCATTCCCTCAGTTCGTGTTTTGGTCAGAGACACTCACACGCTCCCAAAGGTCATTCTTTTGCCTCGGGTGAGTGGGGGTTGGTTTAGACAGAGTGTGGAGTATTCGAGCCTTCCGAACCAATGCTTCATTTGTCGACAGATGGGCCATCTTGCGAAGGCCTGTCCACGGAGGAGGCCTCGACCTACACCACAGACTCAGCCCCAGCCTGCAAGGGCTGGCCAGCAGCCACAGACAAAGACACAGCGCACACATGCAGAGCCACCCTCTGAGCCTGGGGATCCAGCGGAGGAGGGATGGCAACAGGTCCGTGGTCGACGACGACAGGGGCCACAGCAACAGCCTTGCACTCAGAGTGGTCCTCGGGCGCCTACTCAGCAGCAGTGGGTTCCCACGGGAAACCGGTTTGGTCCTCTTGAGCAGGATGAGGTCCCTGCTCCAGCCCCCACCCCAGCTTCACCCTCGACAGCCCCACCCCCCCCCCCCCCCCCCCGAGTTCCCCCCCTCCTCATCATCCTCCCCCCCGCCTCCTACTCCCGCCGCCTCTTCCCCCCACCCCTCTACCTCTGCCGCCCCCGCCCCCCCCCCCCCCCCCCCCCCCCCGCCCCCTTCTCCACCGGTCCCCCCTACTCCTACTCCCCCCCCTCCGGTTTCAGTTTCTCCGGCTGCTAGGAGATCTCTTGGCAACGCCTTTTCCACGAGTCGCTTGGCGAGAGAGGGATAACCTTTCTTGCGACCCCCTCTACAGGTACAGACGTCTCCCCTTGCAGCTATCCCTCGTGGTCTGACGAGCATCGACATCCAACGCCGATGGGACTTCTTCGACTACAACTTTACTCATTTTCTCGGCGACCCCTCAGCAAACCATGAGGCAGCCTGCTTCAGGGTCCATGTTCTGTTCCTTGCAACTAGGGGGACAGAGGCCTTGGACTCAGCAGTTGGCTTCTCTTTTCCCCTTTGCGGCAGGGACCAGACTGAGTGGACTCTCGACTCAATGTTGGGATGCTTGCACACAGAGGTCCTAGAGTTCTCTCACCACATGTGAGAATTAGGAGTTACAGACATGCTTCAGACTTTGTGGCCATTGGCCAAGTTTGCGGTGACACCTCCAGATACACCAGGATGTAGACACATTGTGGTTTACTTCTTTGCCGATACAAAGTGCTTGCCATGCTATGTACACATTCATGAGGACTCTTGGACACAGGAGGTTGCTTTACGCACGGCTCCCTCTGCTTGGGCTTGGGCCAGGCACTCGTTGCAGTCATGCCTATCTAGAGGACGCTCGCATACGGATTACTCTCCATCCAAGCCAACCTCGAAGATAGCCCGTCTAGCTACTGCAGCAACATCTGTTCTCTCTCTCCCCCCATGAGGATCGTCTCATGGAACGTGCAGAGACTAGGTGGGCCCCAGTTTCAGCGTCAACGGGGCCGACTGCGTCAGGAGCTTCAGCGCTGCCTTGTGGGAGGAGAGATTGATCTCCTTATGCTTCAGGAGCACCATCTGTGTGAGAGCCGCATTAGACGTGGTCAGCTCTTGCATGGACGATATGATACTTTTTGGTCAGCTGCTTTTGGACCAGGAGGCATCCAGGGTGGGGTATGTATGACCATTGCGGACTCTTTACAGCAAACCATTGTGGGCAGAGGGATTATTGTGCCAAGCAGGGATCAGTGGATTACTATGCAGGTTCAGGGTTGCCTAGTCGGCTTCCTGAACATCTATGCGTCCAATGTGGCGAGTGCTCTAGCACAGTTTTGGTCACAAATAGTTGAGTCTCTGCCGCCGCAGGCAGAACACTGGTACATAGGAGGGGACTTCAACATGTTGGAGGACCCTTCTGACAGGATTGGTGGTAGCCATGCTACTGTGCATGGAGTTGAGGTGGCAGCTTGAGAGAGGGTTTGTATGACTCTAAGGGTCTCGGATGTTTGGCAGCACTCTAGTTTTGTGAGACAACAGAGTGGGAGGAGTGAATCTATCGCGGATAGATCGCTTCTACACTAGTGACCATTTCAATGACTTGGGAGGGACAGTTGGCACTCTGGCACGGACTTCCTTCTCAGACCATGCACCAGTGATCCTCACAGTGGAAGACAGGCAGAGGAGAAGGACACAGGTGGACGACAGAGTGACTAGTGCTTTCTTTGAGGCAGTGGGACCTCGCCATTTGCATGCCAAGGTCAGTCAGTTGAGGAGGCCTGACGGGCCATTTGCTTCTTAGCCCGAGGATATGCGTGCAGTTGCTACTGACTTTTACCGTGAGTTACTGTCTGCAGAACCCCAATCAGAGCGTCAGTATGCATGCAGGGAGCAGGTTTGGGCACAGATGCCTTGTCTTGTGACCGAGGAGATGCGTCAGAGGCTTGAGCTGCCACTTCAGCTTGAGGAGCTGCACACGGCTCTAAGGGCCCTCCCCCGTGGTAGCTACCCAGGTGAGGATGGGCTGACTCCCAGTTTTTTCTTGGAGTACTGGGACCTGCTTGGCCCAGATCTCTGTAGTGCTTTTCAGTACATTTTGCACACAGGAGTGATACCTGACAGCATGAGTGAGGACTTGATCTACCTCATTCCCAAGGAGGGTGGCTCCTTGGATGAGATTCGACAGTGGCGCCCAATCACCATTCTCAACTCAGCCTACAAAATTCTTGCCAAGGCTCTGAGTTTGAGGATTCAGCCACTTTTACAGAGCCTTATACATGGGACTCAGACAGGTTTTGTCAAGGAACGCAGTATCCTTGACAACATATTTACTTTTTGGGAGGCTTCTGCAATAGCACGGCTCGTGGTGAGGACCTAGTGATTCTTCTTCTCGATTCTGAGAAGGCATACAACAGAGTTGACTGGGACTTTCTAGAGGGCACTCTACGTAGGATGGGCTTCTCAGATGCTTGGGTCAGAGGGGTGTCAACTTTGTACAGACAAGCTCACAGTCAGGTACTTTTGGTAGGAGGTAGAGGTGATCGCTTCATGCTCACACGTTCGGTCAGACAGGGCTGTCCTTTTCCCCCTTCCTCTTTCTGTTCTATGCGGAGGCAATGAGCAAGTTTTTGGTGTCGCAGTAGGTTGGTCTACGGGGCTTAGCACTCCCTATTCGGGGAGATGAGCTACTGGACGCTGAGTTTGCCGACGACTCAACCTTGTACTTAGATGGCCAGGAGGCCAACCTTCACAGGTGTGAGCAAGCTCTGGAGACCTTCTGTTGTGCATCGGGCGCACTGATCAATTCGAGAAAGACAGTGGCTTTCTCGATTGGTAGTGCTCCTGTGCCCGATTGGATACCAAGAGAGGGTTTTAGGTGGATTCCTGTCACGGGAACGGAATAATAGAGATCGATAGAAAAAGATAGAGAAAGAGATCTTTGTATTGATGAATCTTTGTAGAGTTTTGATACAACAGAGGAGAAAAATATATGGGCGCACTCCGTTGTACGGAGCTCGAACCTCCCGACCATCCCCGAGCTTCAGTTCGCTTGCATGCAGCGTCTCACTCGCACTCGCACTCGCACTCGCACTCACACTCGCACTCGCACTCGCAGAAGAGAGAATGGTGAATCCCCCCAAAACGCACCACCCGTCCTTCTATTCTCCTCCAAAAGCCTGCGACCTCTTAAAATAGTCGCTTTTCTATTTTTGGCGCTCGATCGACTCGACTTGCGCACCAATATACTTGCGAGAACAAGGTAAAAAAAATGTGATCGCGAAGCGATCTGTAGAGGTTTTTTTTTTTTTTTTTTTTTTTTTTTTTTTTTTTTTTAAAATAAGTCCACAAATTTTCAGCTGTCTTCAACTGAACATAACTCCCAAACGGAGCCAAAACAGCCCCAGTGTCCGTCTCATACAATCTTGTTGCCCTCGCTGCGCTCTTCGACGGCTATGTGATGGAAAATTTCCATAGCCTGCTCCGATTTGCTGAAAATCAACCTGCAAAATAGCATTTTCTACAAAAAACGATGCAAAAAAAACAGCAAATCCAACTTTTTTCTTAATCTTTGGCCTTCAACGAGCATCAAAACATCAAAATCTCTAAAGACTCAAAGAACCAAAGTTGTTCCTTATAATGCAGGCTTCAATCGCTTCATACATCACTTTTTCAAAATCCCACGTTAACGCCTTCAAAAATGCCCCAGAAAGTGCCTTCCGGATCAAAAAATTTTATCGGACGAAAACAATCCACATATCCTTCTACACAGTGGACTAACTTTAAAATGACAAAAACTTCCTAGAAAACAAAATTTATTACTAAAACACCTCGAAATCAAGTCTTGTTACAATTCCCCCAGGGACTGCAGTTCGGTTCTTGGGCTGTCAGGTTGGTTTAGACTTGTCTCCCGAGCAGCAGATTGCTCCCCTCCTCCTGTCTATCAGGAGGAAGTTGTTACATTGGAGCTCAGCACGACTTTCTTTGGCTGGCAAAGTAGTAGTGGCCAACCACGTGTTGTTGGTGACTATGTGGTACATCACTTCTTGCTGGATCTTCTCGAGTTCTTGTATCAGCCAGGTAGAGAGGCTGATCAGGAACTTCCTTTGGTCAGGACATGACACTCAAATAGCCCGAGCCAAAGCGGCTTGGCAGGTCATCACTCTTCCTTGTTCACAGGGAGGGCTTGGGATCATTGACCCAGCACAGCAAAGCAGAGCCCTTCTTGGGAAGTTCATAATCAAACGACTTCTTCCAGGTGAGGAGCCCTGGAAGGAGTTCTTGCTACAGCCACAGTTACCCGGAACGCGGAACGGGAACGGCGACGAGATCCCCGCGGAACGAGGGAACGGCTAGTGGTCCGGAACGGGAATGGCGCGGAACGGGAGGTATAAAAAACACCCAAATACTGCATTTTTTAGCTCCTTGTGTTTAAATACAACGAGTATTAGAGTGCTTTGACTCTAATACTCACAAAAACTCGTTTTGAAGACCATTCAACCTTGCTATGACTAGATGATGAGAGAGAGAGAGAGAGAGGGAGAGAGGGAGAGACTCGAGAGAGTGAGAGGGAGAGGGCGAGATTTGAGAGAGTGGGAGGGAGAGGAAGAGAGCTTGAAGGCTTGAAGCCTTGAGCCTTGAGAGAGTGAGTCTTGAGAGGGAGAGATCTTGAGAGTGTGAGAGGGAGAGAGCTTGAACCTTGAGGATTAGCTTGTGGAGAGAAAGGGGGAGGGGGCTGCATTTTATGAGTTCTTGAGGCCTTGCACACTTTAGAAAGAAGCTCAAACATTTACTTCAATTTTTTCAACTTTTGCCAAATTTGTTTGTAGCTGTTGGCCGTTACAAGGGCGTTCCGGAACGTTCTGGAACGGCCGTTCCGGTTTGCACTAGCCACACGGAACGTCAGACGTTTTGGGAGGTTCCGGAACGTTCAGGAAGGAAACTGCCCCCCGGAACGCCGGAACAGGAGCTAGGGGACGTTCCCCAGTAACTCTGGCTACAGTGGCTTCGTGCTAGGGTGCCTCAGGCTGGAAGCCCGTGGCGACCTTCGACCAGATGGATCTTCACAGAGATGCGCAGAGTTGGTTTGAGCAGGAGACTGGAGGACCGCTTCGCTGTGAGTTTGCTTCGATCTTAGGAGCTCTTGTGGCGAGGCCTCGAGCAGAGACAGCCTACTTGCACAGAGGAGCACCTACGGCAGCCCCTTGTCTGGAACCCCATGGTTACCACTCAGAGAGGCCACTTGGTTGATACTTGGCCTCATGTTTCCTGGGGTCCCATGGCAGCGGGTCCAGCGCGCTCTTTAGGTAATTGGTTAGAGTTCACAGGCTCGTTAGAGGAGGTGCCCGATTCTAGCTACAAGGGATGAGAGGGGTGCAGAGCATGTGCTAGGACATCTCAGAGGCAGTTCCAGCGGAGTGGCTCACGCCTCTCGAGCCAGTAGCACCCAGGTGGATGGGAGCCTTTACACGACTGGAGGTTCTCATCTCAATAAGGGCGTGCTCAGAGACTGTTCCATCCCTTTTCTTCGAGCTTCAGGGTGGGGGACGCTTACAGCGAGTTGCACGAGAGGCCCCGCAGGTGGCAGACTGCTGTTTTCAGAGGATTCGAGTAGTGGGCATTGTGGGAGGACTTGTGTCATTGATCCTGACCCAGCAGCTCTTGAGACTCGACACTGGAGGCTGTGGGATTGGGAGTGTTGTCCACTGGCACGAGTAGTGGAATCCTGGTGAGTAGCTCTGGAGGGACCCTTTCTCTTCTGCAGACCACCCACGTGTCTTGTTCTTTCAGTACATTGTTCGACTGGGACGTCATATACTAGCAGCACAGAGAGAGGCCCTCCCCGCTGCAGCACCTCATTGGCAGGAGGAGGGTCTCAGCTGAGTTCTTGGCAGCCTTGTGGAAGAGGTTGTGGGACTCAAGACAGCCGAGGCAAGTCACCTTGTTTCAGTGGCTGGTCGTACACAGAGCTACAGCAGTTGGGAGCTGGCTAGTGCATAGTGGTCTCTTGGCCGCATGTGCAGCTTGTGACCATCTTGTGGAGAGTCAGCGTCACTGTCTTTGGGACTGTCCTTCGGCCCAGCAGGTGTGGCTTCGAGTTCTTCGGCTGATGCCTGCTCTCCCCATGGCTCGACAGTACACTTGGGGAGCAGCGGCTTGGTCCACCCTCACGGGCCCGGCACTTCAGTTTGAGCTATCTTCCACCAGCAGGATGATAGTGATGCAGGAGGGGCGACCTACACTCCAGCCTGCTACAGAAAACTTACTTCACAGGAGTGGTACAGAGAGAGAGGAGTGTTGGGAGCTCATCAGTGGCCTGACACTCTGGTTCATCTGTCGGGCCCATTGCTTCCGCATCTTTGAGGCTCGCCCTGTGCCACCAGCCAAAGACTGTTCGCGATTTTTGGCTAGAGCTGATCCACTCTTAGAGGACAGCTCGAGGGACGGCAGCTCCGACCGCATGCGGGAGTGCAGAGAGGCTTTCCTTCGACTCTCGCGTCTTGGGCCTTTCTACACCATGGTCTAGGGTGTACTCACATGGCACTACCGACCACCTATGTGGCTTTTCCCTCCCCCCATTTCTTGATTTAGCACCATTGTACATATGCTGGTTTTTTCATTGGGAGAGTTTCCCACCATGGTTGTTGTAGCCCTCTCTTGAAGAGGTGGTTGTAGCCCTATGGGCAGTTTCAGTAACTAATAGAAGGATCTTTTTCTCGAAAAAAAAAATAAAGAACAGAATGATAAGGACGACGACAGGCCTGAGAGTTCGAGAGCAGCTGAGGAACGTGGACGAAAAGGCAAGATGAAAACAGGACTAGTTCTGGATTGTGTGGGTACGGATCCCGACACCATGGATGAGAGTACAGAACATTGCCGAGCTTGGGGCAAAGTGAAAGATCAAGAGGCCCTGATTTTCTTTGATGGAGGAGCCAAGGCCAACTTCATTTCACCGGAATTGGCAGCACGGCTCGAGATTACTCCCGATCGGATGGGACCACTTGCGGAGGCAGTTCTAGCGGCACCTGTCATTGGCAAACTTCGGTTGCATTGTCAGGGGTATTTGGGGCATGAGGACTTCTTCATAATGCCTTTGGAGGGTTGTGATGTTCTCTTAGGGATTCCCTGGTACCAAAAGAACAAACGTCGTGGTCAATTATCGGGCCAGAAAAGCGACTTTGACTACAGAAAAGGGCAGAACAATTGTACTTGATATAAAACTGAAGGGCGAGTCTGTCCCTATTGTATCGGCTTTGGCCATTTCAAAATTAATGAAATCCAATCTATTTGTTTACTCGATCTTTATGAAAGAATTGAGCGATAAGGATACGACAAATATGTCTAAACTAGATAAAGGATGCCAAGATTTTCTCCACTCTCACGCCGATTGCTTCTCTGTGGGCCTACCAGGAGAGTCACCCCCTGCTCGTCCTGAAGATCATACCATTGATCTGAGACCTGGAAGCACACCACCGAACCGGCCACCTTACCGTGTGAGCCGAGCACAGAATGAAGAGATTATGAACCAAGTGAAAGACCTCTTGGAAAAGGGTCTTGTCCAGCCTAGTACTTCACCGTATTGCTCTCCAGTGTTGTTGGTTTTGAAGAAAGACAGATCTTGGAGGATGTGCATCGATTATAGAGCTCTCAACAAAATCACCATCAAGAACAGATTTCCGATTCCTAGGATCAATGATATACTCAACAGGTTAAACGGATCCTCGTGCTTTAGCAGGATTGACTTGAAGAGTGGATATCATCAAATCCGAATCGCGCCGGGAGACATCTACCAACAGGAACGGGGCACAGGAATGGGAGGGTTCGGAACGGGACGGGGGAGGGGGGCCCGAAACGGGAACGGGGCTGGAATGGTCCACCTAAAGTAAGGATTGAATTACCTCCATTCAGCTTAGTCCCACATAAACTCCTAAACAATCCCAAAACTGCCCCTTAACCTGCCCTCAAACTGCACCAAATATGTTCCCCGAACAACCCCAAATCTGCCCCCAAATGCCCACTTTTTTCCCCAAATGCCTACTTTTGCTCATTCCGCCCCGCGTTTCACCATTCGGCCTCATGTTCCGCCCATTCCGGAACAGCGTTCCGGTTACACCCCGTTCCGGAACGGCATTCCGTTCCATCTCCGTTTCGGGAACGGATCTCGTTCGGAACGCCGTTTCGGAACGTTCGGGCTATGTTTCCCCCGCTCCCTGTTACAGTGACGTCTACAAGACAACCTTTCGGACGACTTTTGGGTTATTTGAGTTTTTGGTGATGCCTTTTGGCTTAACCAATGCCCCTGCAACATTTAACTGGACGATGGACTAGATTTTTCGAGAGTACAGACTATTTGTTGGCACTTTCTTTGACGACATCATTATTTTCTCCAAGAATGAGGCAGAACACAGAGATCATTTGCTTCAGGTCTTTCAGGCATTACGACATCACAAGTTAGTGATTAATACAAAGAAAAGTGAACTTTTCCTACCAGAGATACACTTTTTGGGACACATTGTCTCAGCAACTGGAGTGCAAATGGACCCGGCCAAGATAGAGACTATTTGTGATTGGCCCGATTTGAAGAATGTCCATGAAGTTAGAAGCTTCTTGGGACTGTGTTCATACTACAGGCGGTTCATACGAAAGCTTGCAAAGGTTGCTTCCCCTTTGCATATCTTGACATAAAAAGGAGTCCCTTTCTCGTGGGGATCCACAAAGGTGACTGCCTTTCGGACATTCAAAGAGAAATTGACTACGGGACCAGTTTTGACTTTGCCGGACTTGCAGAAGTCATTTGAAGTATAATGTGATGCTTGCGGTCGTAGTCTGGGTGCGGTCTTGATGCAAGAAGGCCATGTCATTGCTTACGGGAGCCGATTGTTCTCTAGGCCGGAGATGACAGCACAGATATATGAGAAAGAGCTTTTGGCGGTTATCCATGCTCTTACTCACTGGCGGCATTACCTACTCGGAGCAGATTTTACTGTCTTTAGAGACCATCAGAGTTTGCACTACTTCTTGTCACAGAAGTAGCTTTCGGAAAAGCAGATGCGGTGGGCGAAAATCTTGTCACAGTTTCACTTCCAGACTGTCCATGTGCAGGGACAGAAGAATGTGGTGGCAGATGCTTTGTCTCGGAAGCCGTTGGTTCTGGCTATTTCCGCAATACATCATAGGAGCTTCGAGGATATGGTCGATCAGTATGCCACAGATACAAATTTTGCAGATATTTTCACACGGATACAGATGCGGAGACAGTATCTGGATACTCCCTTCGGGTTGGCTCCTTGATGAAAAAGACTATGTTGTGCGTTACACAGCCGTTGACGAAAAAGGTTATAATTGAATGCCACTGTCCACCTTTTACGGGTCACCGCGGCATTGCTACCACCATGAAGGGCGTAGAGAGATACCTCTTTTGGCCGAGACTCAAAAAGGATATGGAAGAGTTTGTGCGTAGTTGCTTAGTATGCCAGAAGGTGAAGTTTGACAGGCATAAGGCAAAGGGATTGTTACAGCCTTTACCCATACCCACCCGCCCCTGGGAAAGTATTGCGATGGATTTCATTTTTTATCTCCCGAGAACACAGAGTGGTCACGATGGTATCTAGACTGTTATTGACAAATTTAGCAAACAGGCTCATTTCATTCCAGTGAAGAAAACAGTTAAGCCGGATCACTTAGCGAGACTGTTTATGGCCCAGATCTTCAGATTACATGGCATGCCTGAGACGATTGTCTCCGACAGAGACCCCAGATTTACGAGTTTGTTTTCGAAGGCAATTTGGGAGAACATTGGCACACGGTTTGAGTTCTCATCATCGTTCCACCCGCAGACTGATGGGCAATCTGAGATTGCAAATTCAGTGGTTCTAGATTTATTGAAGTCTTATATCTCGGATCAAAAGACTCAATGGGAAAAGTACTTACCTTTGGTTGAATTTGCCTACAATAACACGATACACTCTTCGACGGGGAAGGCGCCATTTGAGATTGTTGAAGGTGCTGCGAAAGTCCCATCCTTCCTGATAAAATCTTTGAATCGGATGAATATACGCGAGATTTGGATACGGCTTTTGCCAAGGTTCGCGAGATTTTGCAGAAGTCTCAAGAACGACAGAAAAAGGCAGCGGATCGCCATCGTTGCGACATGAAATTGAAGGAGGATGATTGGGTGCTCTTACGTTTTGAAAAGGCAAGCCTACGAAAGAAAAAGGGAAAGGAGAGGCTTTTTCCAAAGCTTAGTATGCGATACTACGGACCTTTCCAGATCACTGAAAAAATAAATGATGTCTCCTTCCGATTGAAACTGCCAGATACTTGGAGGATTCACAATGCATTCCATGTGAGTCTCTTGAAACCTTTTAAGGGTGATGTGCCTAATGATGGGGAGCCTGATGAGCAACCCGAAGTGGAAGAAAACGAGGAGATCCTTGTTCCTAAATAGATTTTGGCACAGAAGGATACGAAGAATAAAGGTAAAGTCCGAAGGCGGTTCTTGGTTAAGTTCAAGAACTATCCTGCATTGGATGCGAAGTGGATGGAGGAGGAGGACCTAGCAAATACTCCTCAGATTGTGAAACTTTACCTCGATGCTTTTGGTTTAGCATAGTCTATTCCAAACGGAACCCAGAATTCAGCTTGGCCGCAAATCTAGTGCAGTGAGATGCACAAGAGGGGAGTCACACCGCTCCTTTGTCAACAAATGCCTTGATTTAGATACTAGAGTCACTGATGTCTCTTTGAGCTCCAGGGATACTGAAAGCTGACAGTATTCTGCTATATGACTTTAATGAAATGGAATTCCTGATTATGATACTGATTTGTTCTTGACTTCTCTTAACTACAAAAACTGATAGACGAAATGACTGCAGCATTTTGGTCTGATTGATCTTAAATAGACATGGTTGCAATAGGGGTTAGTCAATCGGACATCGATGAGGTCCCGATTGGACCTAGATGTGATTGCTAGCTACATTGCCCGCATAAATCATGTTCTAAGATCCGAATGAATGTTGTATGTCATCTGATGTCCTGTGATGTCTGGTGATGTCTTGTGATGTCATGTGATGTGACTGTCGATTTGCTACATGTGCTAGATGTGTGTTCCTAGTACGTAGGTGCTAACAGTCAGTGTCTGCTAAGATGGTTTATGGCTTCTGTCGGTTTTGCATGCATAATCGCGGTCGATTACAATGCTTTCAAGAGAGGGGTATGTCACAAAGTGATGACGTGGCTACCGATAGCAGAAACCCTAATTTCTGCCAGAAAACCCTAATTCCTTGCAAACCCTAAAATCTGCCAAAAACCCTAATTCTTGGAAACCCTAACCCTAGGGCAGCAGGAGAGAATTCCGGAAAGTATTGGCCTACTGACGTGGCACTACGGCAGTCGCGCTGGCTGCTTTTTGCGGCAGAATTTTCAGTTAATGCTTTTTCTCTACGCTATTGGCCAAGGAGAGAGAGAAAAGAATATTTGCTTTTACTTTTGTTGGCTCTCTTGAGATAGAGAGAGAGAGAGAGAGAGAGAGAGAGAGAGAGAGAGAGAGAGAGAGAGAGAGAGAGAGAGAGAGAGAGAATCTGCTTTTACTTTCAAGCTTTTGGGGCTCTGCTTTTGGGCATCCCTTGTAACCTTTAAATTAGTGGTGAGGGCCTCACTTCTCAGAGTATCTGGACGCAGAGTCTGAGAGTGAAACCCGAACCACTCTCTTGTACTTTCAACTGATTAATACAAAAAGAAATACCGAAAGGGGCGCCAGTCTTTGGGGCCAATATCTCTAGGCACGGAACTCCGTTGGGCCAGTGCAAATCTATTGTGATCTGTGAATTGTTTGAAGTGGTTATTTGGTGCTGTCACGATTGATTCTTGACTTGGAGTGTCCAAGTCTGTTTCAGATAAGCCGACGCCATCAAGAATAACGGTTGACTCTGGTGATCCAATGGTAGGAAATAGGCCATTTAAACTCAAATGGGGAAAATTTGCAGGTGCATGTTTCAATTGTGGAAAATTTGGCCTTATGCAGTTTGAATGCCAGGAATCTTTGCTGAAACTACCACCCTCTGTTGTTCCTGCATCTGGAACCCATGTTGCCTCTCCCTCCTCTTCGTTTGTGAGACCAAAGATGGGGGATGCTAATGGAATCATGCAGGCTAAACAAGGAAAAGATCAAAATAAAAACATGTCTAATGTGCATCCTGCTGCAAAGGCAGATACCAAAGGTAAAGCCAAAATATCAGATTCTACTGATGGTTGGGAAACTCCAAAGAAGCCAACTAAGCCTTGTGTTTCACCTGTTTCAAAAAATTATGTGTCTGCTTTGGATGCGAGAAGTGGTGGACCTTCTACATCTATATCTCATGATCGCAAGTCGCTAGTTGAAGCGTGGGACAGAGTGGTACACTCATATAAAGATGCTCTACTTGGTTCAACATCTGGCCGGTTGCCTCTGCATCAGGATCCCCACTAAGGAACGCATATGGAGTCTGCTTTATTGACTATTAGTATGGAAGCGGATGTGCCCATGGGCAATACCACTTGAGGATAGTGCCTCATGCTTCTCTTGTAAATACTGTACAGATGCATTCTCCTCTTAGATGCTTTACGTACAACGTGCGTCGATTGTGCAATCACGACAAGTGGAAGTTACTTTGGCATTATGTACATACAAATAAAGCAGATATAGTGTTGTTACAGGAGCATAATCAGCATGATTTTGTAGGGCAATCTTCGTATTATGCAGGATTCTGGATTGCTTATGCTAGTAATGGTATTTTCTCGGGTGTTTTCATGATGGGGCGTTATGAACTGCAGCCGGTTTTAGCTCATAATGATCTGGCAGGGCGTTGGATGGTGGTTCAATGTCTTGTCCAAGGGAATATTCTGGAATTTGCTTGTATTTATGCTTATACTGCCTCGGCACAAAGAAGTCATCTTTGGCAAGAGTTGGTCAAATACCCTTGGCGTTCACATGCTTATTGGTGCGGGGAGTTTAATAATGCACTTGCAAACACGGACAACACAAGTGGTCATTCGCATATGTTGAGCTCTGAATGCTCTTCTTGGGATGCCATGGTCATTAATACGTGTCTTGGATCTATGGACCAGCACGCACTCTTGAGAGCGGGGTTATACATTTACTAATAATGCTCACTCTGGATATAGAGCATGATTGGATCGCTAGTATGTACCGGACACTACGCAATATGATATGTTTGCATGTGATATTATAATTAATCATTCTTTCACCTTATCTGTTCATTTTCCTCTTTGGCTCTGGGTCTATTTTGAGGCATTGGATGTAGATTTCTCGCTCCTTCGTAAGCGGTTGTTGCATATTAATAATTCGTATCTTTCACATAGAGCATTTCAAACTTTCATTGAAGCGGTGATTCCTCCACTTGTCTCTCATATGTTTATTGATGTGGAAGTGACGTGGTATCATTTTGTCATGCGCATCCAGGCAATCATAAAGGACTATGGTTCGTGGTAGATGTACTAGTTGAGAAATAAAGTGCAGGAAGATAAGGAGACTTGCCAAGCCTTGGGAAGTCTTGCAGATACTAGAGGGCTTACTGATTCAGAACAAGAGGAATTATGCGTAGCTCAAACCTCGTTGATACATAATGATAAGAGAAAACTTGAAAAATGGAAAATTAGATCTAGGCAACACGCTTTTATGGATAAAGGTTGTTCATCGAAACAATTCTTTAAGCATTTGCATCATTTGAGGACATTTGCCTCTATCAAAAGGGTTAGAGACGAGGTTAGGCAATGGACAACCAAGAAAGGTCAATTGGCAGACTCAATGGCGGATCATTTTCAACAAGTTTTTGCCAATCCTGAGGCTCCCTCGAGTGAGGTTTTGCAAGCCAGATAGTTATTGTTGTCTTATGTACATCCTACATTGACAATGAATGATGCAGCTACCCTTGAGGCCACTTTTACTGAGGACGAGTTGCACGACAGTTTGTTGCATCCTGGTCGTTGGAATCGCTTGGATGGGACGGACTTACGGTTGAATTTTTCCTTCGCTTTTGGGAATTCCTTAAGCAACCTCTCCTTTTCATGATAAATAATGCATGGACCACGCAATCTTTACCGCAATCGTGGAAAGAAGGACTGGTGAAATTGTTGCCTAAGCAAGCATTATGTGAAAACTTCTCACATTGGCGTCCAAAAACGCTTATGCAGGTCGTTTACAAATTGTTGTCGAAAATGATAGCTACTTGTGTTGCTGACCATTTGTTTTCCGGCATACATCCGGCTCAGTATAGATTTATTCCTCGCAGGCAAATTATGCATAATATCGTTAACGTTTTTATTGCAATTGACTATGCAAAATACATTGGACAAGATGTGCTTATCATGCAGATTGATATAGAGAAAGCATTTGACACTGTTCATTGGGACTTGACTTCATTGCTCAGATCGTGACGGATTTGGGCTTTGGGCCCGGGATGCGTCAGGTAGTCTATTTCCTTTATGAAAACGGTCAATCTGTCGGAATTCTTGACGGTGAGCTGACTCGGTTATGGGATCTTGGCCGATCCGTCAGGCAAGGATACCCTTTGAGAACCATGTTGTATGCTATTGCTACACCTCCTCTGCTGTTGTATCTGGACTCCATAACAGCATCTGGTCGGCTGCATGGATTGCAACTGCGAGCTCATGATCATTTTGTGGCACAAGCATATGCAAATGACTCCATGTTCTGGCTTAGAAATCAACTTGAGGATGTTCGTTGTGTTATGGAAGCACTACGTATTTATGGGTTGGCTGCAGGTCTGCAAGTGAATTTCCGAAAATCTAAATTGTTGCCCTTGCATCAAATGGATTGGCATGCTATTTATCGTCAGTTGAGATAGTGAAGCCTGATCAAATTGTAAGGCATCTTGGTTATCCGTTGGCTTGGTCGGTTAACAATGCACAAGTTGTTGCAATGGGTTGAGAATAAAATTGCATTATTGGAAATTGTCTACCTAGCAGCTCCATGTAAGACTCGGAATAATGCAGTCTATTTTGGTGGCATTCATGCAATTTTTCCTGCCTTTGTTGCATTGGCCACCCCGTCGTCTTCGTGATTTCATGTCTCGGATGCTGGAGTACTTCTGGTCCACTTTCTCTCACAAAAAAAAGGCTTGCGATTGCTTGCGACGGATAAGCTTTGTACTTCAAAACGTTGTGGCGGTCTGAATATCCTTCATTTGTGTTCTCATGTTACAGCAAAGAAGGCTACTTTGTTGTTAGTGCTGGTAGAGCGCTGGTAGAGCAAAAACAGCCTTCGACGCAGATGCTTGCGTTTTTGTCCTCTCATGCGGTTTCCACGCCGGCCTTAGGCTATTGGTAGCCATCGTATTGGGATGTGGTTTCTGGTAAAGTTGAAGCTACAATTCGGGGATGTCTCTTTGCTTCCAGTCTAGTGGCAGATTGGAAGCTGGTCACGAGGGAATTGTTGTGGAATGGTAGAGATGACCCCTGTGGAAATTCACTTCGATTGGAGAGTTTGCATTGGAGCAGAGTTTTTGCTCAGACTCTTATTCAACGCTCTCCTAGACAGGCTTACTTTCTCTCCCACAAAGGTATTGACAGGATAATAGATATGATAGACGCTGAAGGACGGGTGCTCTCCTTCATACAGCAAGCTGCTCTTACCTTTGGACTTGGGTTACACTACAGGCGCATGTGGGACACCATTAAGGAGTTGGTCGATTCTATATCTCCCATGCGCCGCTAATTGAAGACAATCGAATTTGCGATTAGCTCTACGCTGGTTCTTCGATTGGTTCGATATCTGCAAAGAAAGTGTACTATCATTTGCAGTCATCTTCTTGGATCCAAGAACACTGTAACAAGATATGGAATATGAATAAGAGTGTTACTTGGTGGCGAAGTGAAATTATGAAAATCTAGCATGCTAAGCTACCTCTCAAGGAGTGATTGTTTATGTGGAGATATATTGTTGGGGTTCTCCCCATTGGCAAATTATTGCGCTCTAGGAGATTGGCCTCTTCGCGATGCGTTCGCTGTGGTGCAGGTATTCAGAATATTCCACATCTACTGTGGTCTTGTTCTCGTACGCGACAGTTAGTGAAGAGCATCTCTTCAACTTTGCTCGCGTTTTCTTGGCTTACAATTTGGTAAATTTTTCTGGATCTTTGGAGTGCTTCCGCCTTTGCTTCCACCGTATGCATACTTTTTCAGCTGGGTTAGATTTTTGGGTACTATGGACAGTGTGGAGAGCACGGAATTCCCTCATGTTTCAGCAGATTCAAGTGGAATATGTTTCTTTCTTCAAGATATCTCTTAGACAGTCTCTTCAAGTTGCCTATGACTTGGACGAGCTCCCTGTTAGCCATTACAAGCTCTACTTTGACTGTTTCTGAGTTACAGTTTTGTAATACTTTCTATGGGTTTTCCTCGCTTTGAGGTTTCCCATTTGCAATTTAATCTGACATTACAAAAACAAAAGTGTGTGTCCATGTGTGTGTGTGTGTGTGTGTGTGTGTGTGTGTGTGTGTGTGTGTGTGTGTGTGTTGGGGGCTCTTTCGGCAGAATTAAGGAGATGTATATTGTTGTGGGTTTTGGTTGTTGCTTTCGGTGAAGCATGTACATAGCTGTGGTTTGTATGTTATTTGCAAGGTTTTCTCAGCAGTAGACTGCAGAAGTTTCTCGCCAATAGGTTTTGTTTGCAGAAGAGGTTTTCTTTTAATTTATGTTTGACTCACTGTCGTCTTTAAGCGTCGGAAAGCGATGGAATCTACGTCGGAGGCAGCTTCTGAGATCAAGGCATGCTTGTATGAGGACTTTGAGGAGGCTCGACAGGCATGGAATGGTCAGGCGCCTGCTCTCGAGGTGCGCATTCCAATGCAGGATCTTATGGACCCAGTTACGCAGTACGCTATGAATACAGTTATTCTGTTTTTCCCGGGGAAAATGCCTACTGCGCAAGATGTCGGCCAATGGGTCGATTTTCTCCTTAGGCGGCAAGTTGTCCGTGGTTTCTACTTTGGGGCGCGTGGATTTTACGAAGTTTTGCTCGCCGATACAGAAGCTCGAAATCTTTTGCTTGAGATGTCTCCCCTCTTTTTTAATACGCAGATGATCCATGTTCTCCCGTGGGCACTCACTAAAGACTACCAGAGTCTTATTCGTCACAAATGCTCGATGTGGGTGGAAATGGTGGATTTCCCCCGCACGTGGAGACATTTCCTGCCGTTGTTGGCTGCACAGCTTGGGAAGGTTATCTGTCCTCCAAAATTGGATGCGAATACCAACAGGTTTTATATTCTCTGGGACACGGATAAGATTACCCCCGATGGTATTATGGTTGACTCAGGTGACCCATGGGTAGGCAAGCGCCCTCTTAAACTTAAATGGGGAAAATTTGCAAATTCTTGTTTTCGATGCGGCAAATTTGGTCATATGCAATCCGAATGTCCAGAGCCGGTCTTGCAACCCCCTCCCTCTGTTGTTCCTTTGCCCACCTCTCTCCCTACTGGAAAACCCACAAGTGAAGCCAAGCAAAGTGGAGTTTCTACTGCTAAAGTGGCTTCGACTGTGGACAAAGGGAAAGGCAAGGCACAACAAGTTACTGATCTTGGGACTGGGACTGCTGTTAAAGGCAAAAATGTTGGACCTGCTGATGTCAATACATGGGTGGTGCCGAAAAAAGCATTGAAGATTAGCACGCCACTTTCTGCTTGTAATTACGTTCCTTCTGTTAATGCTAACAAGAATGTATCGTTTAAGCAACTTCCATGCAATGACAATCGCACGCTAATTGATGCATGGGATAAAGCAATGCACTCTTACAAAGATGTACTCCTTGGTGAGGCTTCCACATCGCATGTGAACACTGTGGACACGTTTCCTGCCCTGACTCAGAGGATGAGTCCTCGCACGGATGCAGTGGATGGAGACGTGTCTATGGACACCTCCACTTGATTTTGAAATTTGTTGCTTTATGCGTGGGTTATGCAACCTGGACAAATGGCGGCTGACCTCGCACTATGTACATACATGTAAGGCAGACATAGTTGTTTTGCAAGAGCACAATCAACACGAGTTTGTTGGTCAATGTTCCTATTTTGCCGGATATTGGATTGCGTATGCCGGCTTGCAAGATTTCTCAGGTATATTGATGATGATTTGACATGAGCTTCAACCTATTCTGTTATACAATGATCCGCATGGTCGGTGGATGGTTGTACAGTGTTTGTTGAATGGTCGAGTTCATGAATTTGGCGGTACATATGCATATACGACCTCTGGGCAAAGAGCTACTTTGTGGAGAGAAATCTCGTCTCACCCATGGACATCGAATGCATTTTTGTGTGGAGATTTCAATAATACTCCTGATTTGCTTGACAGCACCACAGGAAACTCGCATATGTTGCTTGCGGAGAAGCATAACTGGGATCTTCTTGTTGCCTCTGCTCAAATGATTGATATATGGCGTTCTCTGCATCCTGATGCCTCTGGTTTCACCTTTCAGTATGCTGCTCATTCCTCTTACAGAGCACGATTAGATCGTTGGTATTTGCTTAATGACCAACAGTATGATGAATTTGTATGTGACATGAGGATAGATTATGCTCTGCAGTTATCGGATCATTATCCTCTTTTGCTGTCGTTGTCTTTTGGTCAGTCTCTTTGTGATCGGCCTCTTCACAGGAAACGTTTGTTGCATGTTAATAATGCCTATCTTACTCATGAAGGTTTTCGTCACATGGTTGCCGATATTATTCCCCCGCTATTGGCTCAAATGCATATTGATTTGGATGCTACTTGGTATCGTTTTGTCATGAGAGTACAAATTGTGATTTCTGACTATGGTAGGCAGCATATGCAGCGTATTCGGGAGAATGTCGGTGATGCGAAACAAGTTAGTCAACGATTACATCAGCTCGCTGATTTTCGCCCATTGTCTGACTCTGAGATGACGGAGTTATGTGAAGCTCAAGTGTGTATTCAACAAAATGATAAGAGGAAGCTTGCTAAGTGGCAGACGCGTGCCCGACAACAACAGGCCTTTATGGATAAAGGTTGTGCTTCGAAGAAACTTTTTAAGCAGTTGCATCATTCGAGAGTCTCGCAGTCGATTAAACCGGTTATGCTTCCCTCGGGTGCTTGGACTTCTTCGAAGCGGGAATTGGCTGAGGTTATGGTTTCACATTACCGTACAGTGTTTGCTGCCCCATCTCACCTTTCTTCGGCAGCTTGTCGAGCGCGTGAATTGTTGCTTTCTTATGTTCGTCCGATCCTATCTTCGCAGGAGGCACAATTCCTTGAGGATCCTTTCTCTGTCGCCGAATTGCATGGTGCCTTGCTTGCATTGGGCCGGTGGAGATCTCCTGGTTGGGACGGACTTAGTGTGGAATTTTTTCTCTCGTTTTGGGATGCCCTTAAACAACCCCTGATCTTCATGAAAATGTGGCATGGGAAAAACAGGATCTGCCAATTTCATGGAAAGAGGGTTTACTTAAGTTGTTGCCCAAGCAAGCGCTTTGCGAGCAGTTCTCTCATTGGCCGCCCATAACTTTGATGCCGGTGATATACAAGATTTTGGCTAAAATGTTGGTCCACCGCATCAAGGACTATTTGTTTACAGGACTTCATCAGGCTCAGTATGGTTTCATTCCTCGTTGTCAAATCATGGACAATTTGGCCAATCTTATGATTGGCATGGAATATGCTAAGTATACGCAACAAGATGTGCTCGTCAATGCATTTGATATTGAAAAGGCCTTTGACACTATGCATTGGGACTTCATTGCTGCCACAATAAGATGTCTGGGAATTGGTCCTAAGTTGGCAAATGTGGTTTATTTCTTGTATGATTGTAGTACATCTTCGGGCATCCTGGACTTCGGGCATCCTCGACGGGGAATTGACAGAATCGTGGCCGCTTGGTTGTTCAGTTAGGCAAGGTTGCCCTATTAGTGCTTTGTTGTATGCAATTGCTTCTCATCCTTTGTTGATGTATCTTGATCACTTGACCTCTGCGCAGCGTCTTCATGGTTTACAGCTACCATCGGGTCATACTTTTATTGGGCAGGCTTATGCAGATGACTCGCTATTTATGCCCCGCAATCAACAAAATGATGTTCAAGAGATTATGAACGCTTTAGAATTGTTTGCACTTGCGGCTGGTCTTAAAGTCAATTTCCGTAAATCAAAGCTTCTGCCGCTTCATTCTTGTGATTGGCATGCTCTCTTGTGGCCAGGAGAGATTGTTCCTCCAAATGTAATCACTAGGCATTTGGGTTATCCAATTGGATGGAATGTTACTCACACGCAGAAAGTGGATTGGGTTATGCATCGTCTAAATGTTAAACTGCATTACTGAAAGCTTTCTACCTGGCCACTACATGTTCGCCTACGAATTGTTCAGAGTATCCTTGTGGAATATGTTCAGTTCTTTTTGCCATTGTTGCATTGGCCCCGTCATTGTCTTGACTCTCTCATGTCGGCCATTTTGTCTCATTTGTGGCAAACGCGTGCTCACAAAAAAGGTTTGCGCTTGATATCGATGACAAAACTATGTACACCAAAGCGCTTTGGTGGTTTGAATATTTTGGACCTGCGTAGGCATGTCATTGCTAGGAATGCTATGCTTTTGCCTACACTTGTGCAACAATCTCAGCCTTGGACTCTTATGTTTGCACACTTGACTCAGCATGTGGTTACATCTTCATTTGGTCACTAGCAATCATCCATGTGGGAGGCAGTATTTGGTAAGATGGATGGTCGTATTCCTGGATGCCCACTTTCTTCTACCTTGCTTTCTGCATGGAAACAGGTTACGATTCATCTTTCATGGAATACTCGGAGGGAAGGAAACTCGCTTCGTGTGGAGAGTCTTCATTGGAGTCGGGCTTTTTCTCTTACTTTGGTTGACCGCTCGCCTCGCCAGGCGTATTTCCTCTCCTGTCGTGGCATTCGAGTGGTTGAGGATGTGGTGGATGCAGATGGTTTCACTTTCGAGTTTCCATTTGCCGCTCGCCGCTTTGGATTGGGCATGCACTATCGCCAGATTTGGAGAGAATTACAGCAAATGTTGACAGGTTTCTTGCCAGTTTCACCTTTGGCTGATGATGATCGCATGTCTAACTGGAAGCTTGGGGAAATGCCATTTCGAGATATTTCTGCTCGCCGGGCATATGCTCTTCTGCTGCCTCGTCCATGGATTGCTGATCATTGCAACGCTATTTGGCACATGCATAAATCAGATATTTGGTGGCGCAGGATTATATTTGCACTATGGGAAAGTCGTCTGCCGTTGAAAGAGCGCTTGTTTCTTTGGCGGTGTTTACTTGGTGTGCTCCCAGTGGGTACCTTTCTTAGGATGCGCCGTATCCGCTCTTCATCATGCGTCCGTTGCTCATCTGCCGAGGAGGATGTTTGTCACCTCTTGTGGGATTTCTGTGCCACTCGAGAATTTCTTCGTTGGGTTTCAGCGTGTATGCGGCTACGTTTTCCAACGACAGTCTTCCATAAGCGGTTTTGGATTTTCGGTATCTTCTCGCCGGCGTTGCAGTGCTTTGCAGCCTTCTTCATGTGGGTCAGGTTTTGGGCATACTGGAGCCTGTGGCGGCAGCGTAATGGCTATATGTTCCATCGCATTCATACGGATCCACTACCTTTCTTCAAGATTTCCCTTCGGCAGTCTCTGCGGTTTGCCTTGGAAGTTGGTGATATCAAAGCAGAGATACATCAGCTTTCTTATGAATGCTTTTAGATATTTTATACCGCCGAACACTGCTGTGTTCCTTTCCTTGTACATCTTTTTGGTGGGTTTTCCTCTCTTTGAGGTTTTCCCCATATAGTTAAATCAAATTGATTTACAAAAAAAAAATGTTTGTGTGTTTGGGGGGGGGGGGGCTAAAGGGAGATAGGGGAGAGTATAAGGTGAGTACGAGCAAGTAGAGGGTAGGTAGGGGGCGAGGCTACAGGTGGGTAGGGGCGAGTGGAGGTACACAAGGAACACAAATGCATCTCCATGGAGGTCAATGCACACTTGAATCTGCATCGCATAGGCTCATTCTCTCTGCCCTCTCCATGGGAAAACGCTCTGAAGGGATTGGCCAAAAAGGGGCGAGGCCTAGATAGGGGCGAGGGGGTAGCTAGATTGGGGGGGGGGGGGGGGGGGGGGGGGGGGGGGGGGGGGGGTAAGGTAGGGATTAGATAGGGGCAAGGGGGTGGCTAGATAGGGGCGAGTGGGTAGGGGATGAGTAGAGGGGGAGGGTAGGGGCGAGGGGGGTGGGGTAGAGGTGAGTAGAGGGTGGGTAGGGAGTAGTTAGATAGGGGCAAGGACTAGGTGGGTAGGGTGGGTGGGTAGATAGGGGCGAGGACTAAGTGGGTAGGGTGGGAGGGTAGATAGGGGCTAGGACTAGGTGGGTAGGGGCTAGAGCTAGATGGTGTGTGTGTGTGTGTGTGTGTGTGTGTGTGTGTGTGTGTGTGTGTGTGTTGGGGGGGGGGGGGGGGGGGGGCCCGCTAGAGCTAGATAGGGTCAAGGGGGGTAGAGGGTGGGTAGGGGCTAGAGAGAGGTATGGCTAGGCTTGCTTGGAGGAGTTTACACAAATCTCATTTGCTCAAAGGTTTGGAAACACATGCCCATATCCTCATGTGACACAATAAAGCAACCCAAAATTGATATTGAAAGCCTGCAATCCACTAGCAGAGAACTATCCCATGATACAAGGGCAACTACACCAGCAACAAGACTCAAATTGTATGACAGAAATCTCATGTCAGTAACAACAGTCTTCGTCTGGCCACATCCAAAGCGCAGCACCACCAGCCACTTATCCATGATACAACTACCATCTAAAACATTTATTGTGCTCATTTTTGTCAAAGCATTAGAGCTGGCAAGGATTTTTGAAAGCTGAAAGTTTTTATTGGTTTTTCCGATGAATGGATTGCGTAGAGAACAGCCTGGGTGCACTCCAGCAGAAAAGAAGTCATGTGAATATGGTTCTTCAATTTCCCAATTTGATGGCTGTACCTGGTCTAGCAGCACCGGGTGATCCCACAGCCTTGCAGCCAAAAGGATGGGCTGGGTGTTGTCAGAGTCGCCAAAGTTGACTTCTTTTACTGTATCTGGAGAGGGCAGTGCTGAAGATGTCGTAGAGGTTGCCGCTTCTTAGAGCATAGAGACTTCCTGAGCTGGTGTTTGATCAATATTGAAATCAGCATATTCTTCTTGTAGCCATCCTTGTGGAAGCGCGTCAAAGGATAGTTCATCAGACACACGAGAGCTTTGTCTTGGTCGGAGAGTCAAACACAGAGGAAGTTGAGTGGGGAGGTTGAGGGTTGAGTGAACTCGTGTAAAGGAGATTTCTTTCCCCTTCTTTTCTATGGTCCTTTATAGGCTCACCAAGTCCAAAGGCTTCCACTCAAGGAGCAGCTGAGTTATCATTCTCTGTGACCTTGACACCTACTGTTGGGCTAGGTGGCACACTGGGGTTAGCTATTGTAGGAACATTGGAAGATTGTGTATCCTCAGGCAAAGATTAAATGGAAACCACATAACAAGGCATAGATCTGGTAGTGTCCCAACCACTCAAGTAGGTCTTCCTCTGGCCCGTCAAGTGGGGTAGGCTGTTCCAGCTTGAGGTTGGACTCCATGGACAAGGAACTATGATGCACCACAGGATCCATCCCCCCTTCAAGGCAAATGGGCTTCATTTGGGATTCAAGAGTACGAATCCACATCACGTCATCTCCCCAATCATGTAGCGCTTTAGTGTGTCATAGCCATAGTCTACCTATGAGCAAAGGAAAGCTGCCCTCAACTGGGGAAGACGAACCACAAGAAAACACAAGCTAACGGTAAAGTCTTGTACCTACAGAGGCACCTTGTCCACTATTCCCAATGGGTAGACTGTCCTCTGGTTGACCACACTAATTGTGAAGGGGGTGGGTCGGGTAGGTTGCATACCTGATGCCAACACAGCGAACTCAGGCATCAGGTTGATGCGAGGTCCCCATCCACTATCACACATGAGAATTGCCGCCCCAAGATGGACACAGTGAGACGAGGGCTTCTATAATCAGTGAGGGGGAGCAACGGAGTAGGAGATCATATAGATGTGAGAATTGCCGCCCCAAGATGGACACAGTGAGACGACGGCTTCTATAATCAGTGAGGGGGAGCAACGGAGTAGGAGATCATATAGTACTCTAATGGCTGCACTCGGAGGCGCCCGCCACTAGGACCTGCTGCAGGTAAAGCGATTGAATAACTGCAAGGGTGTCACTTTGAAAACCCGCATCTAGCCGCAGCATGTCATAGAGCAACACTTGTCTAAGGGTATTCTTCAAGATAGTTTTTGCTATAGGTTTTTCTCTTGGAAACAATGCCTTCTCTAGTTCCTTGATCTGTTGTAGGTCAGCCACTCCTCCTAAGAAAGCCCCGTCAATATCGGAGAGCAAATATGAAGACCCACCCTTGGCACTAGTGGATGGCTTGTCAACTGCTGGGAGAGGTGTAGTCATTGGGGAGGGGAGAGTTGGACCTGCTGGAAGATTGAGGCTGAGGGCTGCCCTTTGCCCGAGTGAGGACACTAGTGGGCTCCTCTGCCAACTGCAACTTGTCTCGAGGGGCAACCACACGGGCAGAAGGTGGCGGCTGATGCATGGTGCTAACTGCTATCAGATTGATCTTGGGAAATGTGAATTCATGTTGGATCTAACTTGGGCTCAAAGACACGGATGCACGTTGTTTTGGACGGTCCTTATTGTAGTGATCCTTGGCATCAAGGCAATGTCTACAAGGGGGAGACCCTTCAGGAAGACGACATTTACTCTGATAGTGCCCATATCCTCCGCATTTGTAGCACAAAAGGAGTCAATTGTACGGGCGACATAGGAAGCGAGGTGGTCTTTGCTCCTATTGCATGGAGTCGGACGTTGAGGTGTACAAGCTTTGAGGGGCTAAGGGAGTGTTCGAATGATAAAAGATCTAAGACGGAAAAGTACCTTGCACACGAGGGGTAGTCAACAAAGGGGGTTTGGATGGTCATAGGGGAAACCATGTTGAAGGCAAGTGTCAACCCTAGTTGAAGAGTAGGGGCAAAACTCTGTTGTAGTTGCCGCAATCCCTTTAGGTAGTAGCAATCTTTGGCTTCATGTCCAAACTTTTCACAGAAGTGGCAATAAGTCCAAAGGGGACATTCTTGTGGAGGATTCCCTTGAGAGCGACATGAGCTACACAAGACCACATGCTTAAGACTCCTACTAAGCCCAGAGCTCTTCTAGCTCTCTTTTTATTTGGTTCAAAGCTTCTTGATGTGGGGACTTCTCCTATCGAAGAGAGAAGGACCTCTCCTCTAAAAGACCTCCTTGTAATTTCAGTGCTTCAAGTTCCTTGCGTATAAAAATCAAGGGGTCGGAGGCACTTTCCATGAGAACTGAGGCAGTGTCTACCTGAGGGGGGTCTTTGAATAGCCTCCTTGCTCCCTCTATCTTGGTAGCGGCAGTGAAAAACTCCTCTAGAGTTGCTTCAGGTCAAAGAGTCTCTCGTAGCTTCTATTGAGATGTCTTGGGGAGAGCTTTCTCTACCGACTTCTTGACCATGAATTCTCCTTGTTACTAGGGAAGCTTGGTCATCTAGTTGGAGCACTAAATTTGCTAATTCATCCAAAACCTTCTCTTGAAAGTCACCTGGTCTGAAAGCTTGACAAAACATTCCCCTTAGTGTTGCCCAAGTTGTAAAGTGGTTCTCTGCAAAGTGATTGTACCGTTTGTCTGCAAAGCCATCCAAAGTTTACAGAAAGAGCACTAGGTAGATATCTTCTCTGTTGAGGCCATGACCTCTACATAGAGATACAAATACCTTAGCGTGGTCGTCTACATCCTCTGTGGAGAGTCCCTCGAAAGTCGGAAACTTTATGTTCACCTTGGCAAGTATGCTTGGCAGCTCCTTTATTGTTGCCTACTCACGAGCCTGTTGGAACACAGTTGGTGGAAAGTATACACGGGGAGGGGACACGGGTGGTGAGGAGCTGGTTGAGGGAGAGGGTAGTGGAAGCAGGAGTGGAGGACTTCTGCTAGGTAAGAAAGGCTGATGCTTCCTCTGATAGTACTACAGAGGACTCCGTAGTGGGCTTTGTCGATCTTTAGCCTGCCTTGTATGTGTCATGCAATAGCAACAGACCCACCCAAGCTCTGGGCATGAAGCCCCTTGAACTTCCTCTGCCAGTGTGAACCCAAGATCAACTATGACTACCTGCCCAGTGCAAGTGACACTGTAGCCCTGCTCCACTCACTTTGCCTCAATATTAGCTCATGGTAAGAAAGAAAGATATATTATCGTCTCTTAAAAGGCCAAAAAGATCCATCAGACCAGAACAAGGTACAATTGATGATGATATATCTCATCATAAAGTGTCACAAATAATCCTTACTGAATCCTTAGCTGAAAAGAAGAGAAAAATCTCCAGAAAGTTGTATTTGCCGCAACTACTGGTAGGAGTAGTCTCTGAAGTTGTATTTGCTGCAACTAGCAAGTGGTACGAGTAGTCTCTCCACAACCCAATATCTCCATGAAGGGTTGTCTCAAGAGGAAGAGGCCGTTAAATCGCCATCAGTACTCCTTCATGGTGGCGAACAATGATGGCCCAAATTTTATGATGGCGAGGAAGCTGTAGACGAGGTCCTCATGGTCGTGGTCTTCTCACTCTACAATTGGCAGACAACTCTACAATTGGCAACGGCCCTATCCAACGTTACTCCTCTGGACAGGCATCTTTGGCAAGGTGAGTGATTAGATGAGGATACATAACCTATTGGAGCTGTGGTACCAGCACTGAAATACTCTGTGATCGCTCTCTGTGTACTTGGCAGCATGGGGTTGGTCGCTCTCTTGTCACACTCAAGAGATTCTCTATGTAACGCCTCAGCTCCAGTAAAAAGAGCCCAAGACACCTTTGATCCTCAAAGCGCACGATCCAATGCAATGGTCCAAAGCCTTTACAAAAAAGGCAATGGTACCTCCCCTGAATCTCATGATAGACAGGACAACGGCATATAGTGCTCCTCTGACTCCACCTTTTGACGACACATCTGGAAAATGAGATCTTCTTTTGCTATACCCTCATTTCCACATGTCTCCAATCTCAGAGTGTGTGAGTTACACATCTGGCCAATAACACCCCTGATACCATGTGAGAGATGTATGTCTAAGTATGTGGGGCGTATCTGGAGAGGTGTGTAGAAAATGCCCAGATAGGATGCCGTATCTCTCTCCCAAAAGTTCACATGACAAAATTATCCCACTCCAATAAGAATGCATCTAATGTGTGCATATAGATACTGGAAAATTGTGATCATCACACTCATCCTTTACCGAGAATTCCTCCATAATATCATGTCAAGTCTCAATTTTGTCTTCTACTGCTCATACCATCATATTAATAAGCATTCACTACTTGCCTTAAAATTAAACAGCCAAACCTCGAAATTATGCCCACTTAGATGCACTCACCCAATGTTAGCAAAGCAAACCCCACATTGTAGATTGCAACTTCCGGTGGAATCAGAACATTATTCATTGGCTCGTTTCTTTCTATGAGGAGCTTCTCCACCGACACAACCTGTTCATAAAAGTCCATTGAACTGAAAGTCAGCATCAGATGGCAAAACTGTAAAATATTCTAAAACAAACCAAAAAAAAATCATATCAGAAAGTATTTATATGATCTTAATGCCTTAGAAGAACCTAACCATTAGAAAAAGAAGTAACAGGTAAAAGCATAAGCATCAGTGGTCAATATACAAGTTATGATAACTTCATCTACTCTGCAGGATACCATGTTCCTCTTGTCACTAGCAAAGGAATGCATGCATAACATATTTATAATGCAATTATATCTTCCAAAAAGTTAAATCTGATTTCTTGTCAGTTTTTTGGGAGAGGTTGTGGGACAACAGGCAGCCGAGGAGAGTTACTATGTTCCAGTGGGTAGTAGCGTACAGGGCTACAGCCGTGGGAGCTGGTTGGTACACAGCGGCTTCTCGGCAATATGTGCCGCCTATGGCCATCCAATGGAGAGTCAGCGACATTGTTTGTGGGACTGCCCCATGGCACAGCACGTTTTGCTTCACGTTCTCCGGCTGATGCGAGCCCTCTCTACAGCCCGACAGTACACTTGGGGGGTTGCATCTTGGTCCACTCTCACAGGCCCAGCACTCCACTTTGAGCTTGCTTTCACCAGCAGGATGATAGTGATCCAGAATGGTCGACCTACACTACACCTTGCCACAAAGCTCATCCCTCAGGAGTGGTGCAGTGACAGAGTGGTGTTGGGAGCTCATTTGCGGCCTGACACTCTGGTTCATTTGGAAGGCCCGTTGCTTCCGCATCTTCGAGGCTTCGACTGTTCCACTGGCAGAAACTGTTCGGGACATCTGGCTGGAGCTGATACACACTCAAAGCTCAATTTGAGAGACTTCAAGGAAGCTCCGACCACATGCGGGAGCGCCGAGAGGCTTTCTTGCTACTATGGCGCCCAGGACTTTCTTCACCATGGTTCAGGGTGCGCGTAGATGGCACTACTGGCCACCACTGTGGCTTTTTCCTCCTCCCATCTCGTGATTTAGCCCTCATTGTACATATTTTCTTTTTCTCACAGGGAGAGTCTTCCCAGGTTTCTGTTGTAGCCCTCTCTCGTAGAGGTGGATTGTAGCCTTCGAGCAGTTTTCATTAACTAATGGAAGGATCTCTTTTCTTGCTTTTTTTTAAAAAAAACTAACTGTAGGTAAGCAATCTTTGTTGCTTCAGGTAGAAGGGACAAGTTATACATGCAGGGAACGATTTTGATACATAGGAAAAAGCTAATTTTACCTTCTATCAGTTGTTGCATGAGTTTTGAACTGCAAAACCAAGTCCTGAACCTTCACACTTGTTTTAGAGTGGCATCAAGGCTCAATCAATGATAATGACTTACGAACTACCAGAAAGGTTAAAACACTGACACAAAGCATGCAATCAAGAGGCACACATATACCAACAATTGAAAGAAGCTTCAAAACTGAACCAAGTAAAAGAATGATTCGATTTTACATTTTTCTGTGAAACCTTCTAGAATTAGTAAATTAAGAAAAAGGACTGAAAGAAATGAGAAAAGCTTGTTTGAATATTTCCATCTGTATTTTACAAAAATTCTACTTCGATGGGCCAACGATATTATCTTTTTTTTTTTTTTGTAAATCTATTGGATCAATTTACATGTAGGAAAACCCACCATAAAGATCTATACAACCGAACATGAGGAAGTCACTCCATATAGGAGCAAACTTCCAAACTAGAAACAGTCATAGAAAAGTGTCAAAGTCGTGATGTCTATGTCTTTTAGTCTACAACAGTCAAACAAGGATTGCCGTAGAGAGCCTCTAAAGTGAGCGAAGAGCTGAAACTGTCGAGATTCAAAAAGAGTAACATTTCTTTTGGACCAGATCGAGGAGAAGGCCCAAAATCTGACCCAATGCATGAAAATCGCATGCGGACGCAATTGCAGTGTAAGTTTTCCGAAAACCCAGAAAAGTTTCCCAAATGCAGCAGAAGGAAACCTCGAACGCAATTGCCTTGAAAGCACAATCACAATCGTGATTAGGTAACCGAAGAAGGGCCAAAATACCTTGTCAAGCACAATGGAAGGAAGACATGACAACTTCTAGATTTACATAATCACAACCTTTATCATTCCTTGACTTGAATATGGTTCCTTTTCCATTATGAAGTGAGAGAGAAATGAAGAGTTTGCAAAAGGCCAAAATAACCTATTGAGACCAAAACTTACATCCACAATAAGAAAGATACAACTGTCTCAAAAGAGAAATAAGGCTACAACAAAATTGGCAATAAGAAACAAGAGGGTATGGTGCTATGTAGGAGTATTACCAAGGCCGGAGCGAGTTTTTGCGAGCGAACAAGAGTTGAGCGAATGGTAATATTGAAGTAAAAAGGATAAAAAACCTGGCTTATTGACAGGTGAGCTAAAAGAATATGTGTAAGCAAACACCAGATTAGTATGTACCCATAAGAATGTGAAAAGAGAACTTGTAAACATAAAAATGTAAAACTATCTTCAATATCTGCACTAATAACAGTGATATATAAACCCATTGTTTAACAACTATTTTGAATAGTCATTGAGAGACCTCATTTTTACTCTACTATCAACTAAACGTCAAAGTTCATTATCTTAACCTCACCATTGAGTCCAGAATGTCCCAAACCTCAAAAACAACCATCTGCATGCCCCATTTAAACACTAGAAAGAGAAAAATGACCTCCCAAAAGTGTCTGAAAGAGTCCATACGGGCTCGGAATATTTTGGACACTTTTTGAGAAGTTGGACTTTTACCAAACTGTTAATTAGATGTAGAACTTGATGATGTTGACCTCACTATATGTCCCAGAACCTCATAAACACTATCTATATGCCTCATTCAGACCATGGCAGAGGAAGAAAAGATCGAAATTCCAGCCTTCAAAAACTATCCAAAACGGTTTGCGCCGACACAGACTATTTTGGAGAATCTTTGGGAGGCACAAACTTTTGGAGAAATCTTTGGGAGGTGCAAAGTCTTCAGTATGTGCATGTGTGTGTGTGTGTGTGTGTGTGTGTGTGTGTGTGTGTGTAAATCTTAACTAATAAGACATAATTGAATTTTTACATTCAAAAGACAGCTGGCCAAGGAATAATGAACTGATATGTACAAAAATAACTCAATATTAGAATTATTTAGGTACAATGATTGTAAGAAAGAGATCCTCTTTCAATAAGATCAGTAGTAAAAGAACTTCCCCGTTCCTCAGTGAGTATTTCATTACAGAAGGGTTGCTTGCCAAAGAAAAGAAAGCCTTATTGCACATAGTTCCTTTCCAAAACAACAGCAGAAAAAGACCCCTATCTCCCAATGTATACCAAAGCATTCCAGCTAATCATTGCCTAAGAGGTGCCAACCACATACATTATGAAGAGCCAACAGATCCCGACAGCTTACCAAAGAAGCGGCATAAACAGTCCAAGGTCAGGAGCCCCTCCCATATTACCATGATGTTATATCATACTATGTTAGCCCATAGCAGACGGGGGTGTATCATGCCCATAGTTACCATCCCAAGCTAACACCATTCCTTCAAGTGTACACTCAATAAGATAGGCTAGAAAAAACAGATGCTTTGTATGCACAAGCAGTCCCAAGGCTCAAAAAACTGTCCAAGTACAGTAGTCTAGATTATGCAGCGGCTACTTTCTGAGCCGATTATATGCGGGTGAAAAGAGTCCATTATTTTGCTCAAGTGCTAAACAAAACAGTTTGTCTTTCTAAAAATACACAGTGTAAAGCTCAGACGACATCATTCTTCTCTTACTATGCAAGGTATTGCAACACCTCTTAAACAAAATCCTAAGCTTAGTAAGGTACCTGTGTTACTTGAGCTGCAAGCCTCATGTTGGCAAGATACAGCAACGAAAAAAACAGAGAGAAAGACCTACTTCAGGGCTAAGTGAGGGCCAGAGTGTGCCCTCACCTCAGTATAAATAAGAAGTCATGCACGCTCCTAGAGTCATCAGTTTGAATGCAGTCGGCCGCCCTCAACTGCTCAAGCTTGTAGGCACCATAGCCTCGGAAGGTGATCGAGAGTGGACAGGGGGCCGCCTACCCCATGAAATGATTTCAATTTCACACTTTGGTCTAAGCGGGGGCCAAGTACCCAGTTATCATTATTATGCAAACAAGGGGGGGGGGGGGGGTTGTTTCTTTTGGAAAGTTTTTCTTACAAAAAAAACCATTTATGACTAGTATACTAGTGTGTGTGTGTGTGTGTGTGTGTGTGTGTGTGAGAGAGAGTGAGAGAGACCAACAGCAATTCAGCCAGCCTACGTGTGTGGGTGTGTCTATGTCGTGTGCGTGTGTACGTTCGTGGAGGATTTGGTTGTGTGGTGAATCCTCCAACCACTCTGTCACGCGATTCTGTTCTGCACAACATCTACCCTGTGCAGGCCCTTCACAGTGCGCCGGGAGTTGAAGTTTGATTTCGCTTGCACGCGGTCCTTCCGTCATCTTGTGTGAGAGAGAGAGAGAGATGTGAGTGTTTCTGTACAGTTAGCCGGAGTGTGTGTCTATCTGTGTCTTCAGCAATCATATATCAAAACCTCCAAAAAAAAGAGTGTGTGTGTGTGTGCGAGAGAGCTTCAAATGGATTCAAGGGATCAATGTATATATAAGCGTAGGAAAGCCATGGAAACTTTGGAGATGGATGCTTTGAGTCTTATCAAAGAATGTTTGCATGAGGATTTCGAAGATGCACGTCAAGCATCGGAAGGATCCGCTCCTGTCATGAAGGTGCGCATCCCTATACAGGAGCTTATGGATCCTGTTGCTCAATATGTACTTAACGCGGTGATTCTTTTTTCCCGCGTAGGCTGCCTACAGCTCAAGATGTAGGCCAATGGGTTGATTTCCTACTCAAACGGCAAGCAGTCCGAGGGGTTTACTTCGGCGCAAGGGTTCTACGAAGTCTTGCTGGCTGACATGGATGCTCTGCTGGAAATGTCTCCTCTTTTCTTCAATACGCAGATGACTCATGTGCTGCCCTAGGCTCTTACCGAAGACTATCAAAGTCTCATTCGTCACAAGTGGTCTGGGTTGAGGTGGTCGATTTTCCTTGCACTTGGCATCATTTTCTTCCTTTGTTGGCTGCTCAACTGGGTAAAGTCATTTGCCCTCCTACGCTGGACACAGACACAAACCGTTTTTGTATTTTGTGGGACACGGATATCCCCACTCCAACAGGTATTTCGATCGATTCCGGGGATACAGTGGTTGGAAAGCGCCCATTTAAGCTTCAATGGGACAAGTTTGCAAATTCCTGCTTTCGATGTGGCAAATTTTGAGGGCCCTTCTTCTCCCACGAGAGAAGCTCGCCAAGCACGTCACATGTTTCTATCGCATGTTACTTCCATTCTTTCGATGCGGCAGGCTCAAGATTTGGAAGCTGTTTTCACGGAGTCGCAATTGTATGCCAGCTTGCTTGATTTGGGTCGATGGAGAGCTCCTGGTTGGGATGGTCTCTCTGTGGAATTTCTCTTGTCTTTCTGGGATTATTTGAAGGTGCCTCTATTGTTCATGATGAATACAGCTTGGAAACAAGAAGAATTGCCCTCCTCTTGGAAAGAAGGTTTGCTCAAGCTGATACCGAAGCATGCATTGTGGGAAGAATTCTCACATTGGCGACCTATTACGCTTATGCCTGTGGTATATAAGTTAATGGCAAAAATGCTTGCTAACCGACTCAAGTGCTTTCTACATGAAGGCTTGCATCAATACGGCTTCATTCCGCGACGTCAAATTACTGATAATCTCGCGAATGTCGTCATTGGTATGGAGTATGCAAAATATACTCGACAGGATGTTTTAATCATGCAGGTCGACATTGAAAAGGCATTTCATATTGTTCTTTGGGATTACATTGCGGATACCATGAGACGTTTGGGCTTTGGGCCTAGGCTATCCCGTGTCGTGTTTTTCTTGTATGCATACAGTACTTCTACAAGCTTGCTGGATGGTTTTCTCACAGAATGTTGGATTTTGGGGCGCTCGGTAAGGCAGGGCTGCCCTCTGAGTGCTTTGCTTTATGCGATCGCTACTCATCCCTTGTTTATGTATTTGGATTCCTTGACCTCCACTCGTAGGCTACATGGCCTGACTTTACCTTCTGGTCGACAGTTCGCTGGTCAGGCTTATGTGGATGACTCTTTGTTCATGCCTCGTAATAACTATGATGATGTACAAGAGATTATGCATACTCTTTACTTGTTTGGATTGGCAGCAGGTCTCAAAGTTAACTTTTGCAAATCCAAGCTATTGCCTCTGAAAGAGTGTGACTGGCATAAGATATTGTGGCCTGGGGAGATTGTTCCTCCACATGTTCTGGTTCGCCATTTGGGTTATCCACTGGGTTGGAATGTATCGGCTATGCAGAAACTGGATTGGGTGATCCAACATCTGCATTCCAAGTTGAATTATTGGAAATTGTCCACGTGCCCACTTCATGTGCGTCTCAGGATAGTCTAATTCATCCTTGTGCCTTATGTGCAGTTTTACTTGCCTTTGTTATCCTAACCTCGGTTACGCTTGCAATCCCTCATGTCCAATACTTTAGAGCATTTTTGGCGGACCTCGTCTAGCAAGAGGGGCCTTCGGCTTCTATCTATGGACAAGCTGTGTTCTCCCAAGCTGCTAGGAGGGTTGAATATTTTGGACTTGAGATGTCATCTTCTGGCTCGGAAAGCTATGTTGTTGCCAGTTTTGGTGGAGCAGCAGCAACCCTGGGCTCTCATGGTCACACATTTGTGTGCGCACATTGTCACCTCTTCTTTTGGTCGTTGGAAACCGACTTATTGGGATGTTGTTTTTGGGAAGCTTGAAGGACACATTCCTGGATGTCCATTCACTTCTTCTCATATTGTTGATTGGAAGGTTGTCACTTCGCATTTGGCTTGGGATGGTCGACAATCCTCTGGGGGTAATTCCCTGGAGAGTCTGCATTGGAGCAGGGTTTTTGCTTCGACTTTGGTTTAACGGTCTCCTCGCCAAGTGGATTTTCTTTCCCAAAAAAGAATATGCCAGGTGCAGGTGGTTGATGACTCGGGTTATGTTCTTTTTTTCGTTGATGCCGTCTCCCACTTTCGGTTGGGCCTTCACTATTCTCCTCTCTGACCTCTTTCCCTATTTCAAATTATCTCTTGGTCAAGCCTTGCATTTTGCCTATGAAGCTGGAGACATCACTCTTGATGCCTACTGGATTTACTTTGACTGTTTTTAGCCTTCGGAGCCTCATAGTGCTCCGTCTTTTGCATCCCTTTCTTTTCGTGGGTTTTCCTCGCTTTGAGGTTTCCCACTTGTAAATGAATTAAAGCAGATTTACAAACAAAAAAAAAGTGTGTGTGTGTGTGTGTGTGTGTGTGTGTGTGTGTGTGTGTGTGTGTGTGTGTGTGTGTGTGTGTGTGTGTGTGAGGGAGGTGACAGGAGAGAACTCTTTAGCCCTTCGCGCCTGCTGCCCTGCGTGCTTAGCAGCCCCTTCGCGATCTACTACCCTACGCGTGTGGCTACCTTGCCCTTGTGACTGTGCAGCTAGCTTGCTCGCGACACTAATTGTTGCCCCAGTCACATCTTGCTAGTCTGCTCTGCGCGAGTAGCTGCTCCTGCACGCCTCTCCTATTCTGTGGCACGTCCGACTGTGCGCCATTGTTCCTCTGCACGGACCTGCTCCTACTGACGAGTCAGCAACGCTGTGCGCCACTGTTCCTTTGCGCGAACCTGCTCCTACTCACGAGTCCGCAGTGCTGTGGCGCCCCTCAATCCCCTGCAGTTCTGTACAACTCGTCCAGTTTTCAGTTCTCGCTTTGTGTGTGTGTGTGTGTGTGTGTGTGTGTGTGTGTGTGGACGGTTGGTTTCGGGTGTAGTAAATTCTTTTGCCACTTGTTTGTTGTGCGACTTTGCCCTGTGCAACTCCTCCACTGTGTAGGCCCTTTTCAGCGCGCCGATGGTTGAAGATAGTTTTCACCTGCACGCGGCCTTTCTGTCTGATGCTGGTGTGAGTGACCGTGGGTGTGTCTGTGTAATTACTTCCAGCACGAGGTTCTTTTTGTTGGTGTGTTCAGCGGAGTCTTTCCTAGAAAGCTGGAAAAAACAAAATATAAAGTGGGTGTTAGTCAAGTGTGTGCTCTAGAAAGTGCAGTTTTGATTGGATATGGCAGAAGAAGCTGTATATAAGCGTAGGAAACAGGTGGATCTTTCCTCGATGGATGCTACAAACATCATCAAAGAGTATTTGTCGGAGGATTTTGCTTATGCTCGGAATGCTTGGAAAGTTCGGCAGCCAACTACTGAAGTTGTTATTCTAGTTCAGCAACTTATGGATCCGGTAACACAGTATGCCTTGAATGCGATCATTTTGTTCTTCCTTGGCAAGATGCCCTCGGCACAAGATGTAAGTCAATGGACTTATTTCCTATTGAAAAGACAAGCTGTCTGAGTAGTGTATTTTGGTGCCTGTGCTTTTATGAGGTGTTACTAGCAAACATGGAAGCCCACTCACAATTATTGAAAATGTCGCCCTTGTTTTTCAATATGCAAAAGACACATGTATTGCCATGGGCGCTTACTAAAGACTATCAGAGCTTGATACGACATGGGTGCCCAGTTTGGGTGGAAATAGTTGGATTCCCTCGAACTTGGAAGCATTTCTTGCCGCTCCTAGATGCTAAATTGGGCAAAGTGATATGCCCCCCAAACTTGGATACTAATTCCAATAGATTTTGTGCGTTGTGGGATACGGATAAGCCGACGCCGTCAGGAATAACGGTTGACTCTCGTGATCCAATGGTAGGCAAAAGGCCGTTTAAACTCAAATGGGAAAAATTTGCAGGTGCATGTTTTAGTTGTGGCAAATTTGGCCATCTGCAGTCTATATGCGAGGAATCTTTGCTGAAACTACTGTCACCAGACGGGCACCCCGTGCCAATAGAAAAGAACAGACTAAACAGACTTTTAGCACTTCAATAACAAAGAGAGAGAGAGAGAGAGAGAGATGACACGCAACACGGAGTGGCGGAATTCCACCCCAGAGAGTATTGGCCCCAAACCTTGGCGACCCTTTCAGTAATTCTTTATATTACATCAACACAGTACAAGCCGGTACTCTAGACTCTGCACCTTCTCCAGGAAGCATGCTAGAGAATGAGCCCTAACCTCATATTTAAAGGCCCTTGGCCAAAAAAGCAGTTACAGTGAAAAGCCTTCAAAACTCAAAAGCTTCTGGTCCCAAAAGCAATGCCAAAAGCTGCCAGCGTAATTTACGGAAATCCGTACAGCCTGCCACGTCATCAACCAACGTAAAACGCGAAAATTTGTACAATCTGCCACATCATCAGCCATCGGATTTCCGGAACTTCCGTACAATTGCCACGTGATCAGCTTTGCGTGAGTGTGTGTGTGAATCCTGCTTTATTTTAATCCCTTTATGTCACTGGGCCCCATCGAACGGGGTCCCCATAAGTTGGTAAGACTTCTTCTTCTTCTGCTACTTGTTCTTCTTAGGGTTTAGGCCCCTCGGCCGGCATCTATAAGTTGGCTCCATTCTTTAGGCTCTGACATGTTAGCAGTTTGTGACATCTCCCTTCTTGAAAGAGAGTAATCGTCCGCGATTACAGCATATCTGCAAAACAACTCAAGTTAGCTCAAAAAAAATTCTGAGGGTCATTTCGAGGGACAATCAGTTTGCTCTTTTGGTTAAGGAGTTAGCTTCTCCTTTCGGCTCTTTTTATCAAGGAGTTAGCTTCTCCTTTCATCCAGATCGGAACTCTTGATATTCCGGTGTAGTAAAATTAGCCATCACACCCAGACCGTACTGATCTTCCACGGGTGTCTTGATGCATTAAAATTAAATACCCATGCAATCTCATCCAATTAGAAATATTCAGTAATTGGCACATCACAATGCAACACAAATGCTTACATATGCATGTTACAAGACACAATAAACAGCGCCGCTGAGCACTCCGCCGAGACAAACAGTCTGCGGTATGAAGCTACTCAACGACTACCTCGTCACTCTCCCCGCACATAACCTAAACAGCTCCGAGCCATGAGCTCAGAGGACTGTACAACGAAACGCTCCCCAGACCGCAGTCTGCATCGCTTGGAGGTTCAAGCATACAACCAAACGCTCCCTAGGCATCTGTTGGAACTAGGGTTGACGAGAAACACACACAGCTTGGAGAAGACGAAGGAAGCTCAAGACACAATTGAGAGTGTATTACTTAGTGTGCAATGGAAAGATAGATAGCCCTAGAGTGATGGACGTATATACAATGCTCGGGGGAAAAAACCTCCTAAAGAGGGAAAAAATGCCCCGGCGGTCCTAGTGTGTTCACACACATCACTACCACATGTATATGGTAACAAATCCCCCCTGGAGTGATGCGGTGAACGAGAGCTGGCACATGAGTAAAGGGAAGTGCCATGCCCTAAGGACATGATCAATCCACAAAGGGGAGTAAGCCCAAAGCTTTGCGGAAGGCTTCAAGCTTCTCACGAGACAATGCCTTTGTGAAAAGATCTGCAAGGTTGTTCTGTGTTGGCACATAAGCCAAGCTGATCTCTCCTGCTGAGAGCCTCTCTCTGACATAGTGGTAATGCACCTCAATGTGCTTTGTGCGAGCATGAAAAACTGGGTTCCTCGCAACTGCCAATGCGCTCTAACTGTCAGTGTAGATAGTGTTGGCAGTGTCCTGTCCAACACCCAAATCAGCCATGAGGCGTCTGAGCCATACACACTCAACCGTAGCTATGAAGACTGCCCTGTACTCAGCCTCACAACTCGAAGTGGCCACAGTAGGTTGCTTCTTGCTCAACCATGATATACATGAACTGCCAAGCATGAAACAAAAACCACTTGTGGACAATTGCGTGTCAAAACAACCAGCCCAATCTGAGTCCGAAAAAGCATGTAAGTCTGGCGGCAATGATCCCCCCTTGGGATAAAACAAGCCAAGATGTAAAGTGCCACTAAGGTAGCGGAAAATCCTCTTGACAGCCTGCCAATGCTTAGACCCTGGGCTATGCATGAATCTGCTGACCTGTGAGACTGCAAACTGAATATCCAGCCTCGTGTTGCATACATAAATGAGGCAACCAACAGCAGTTTGATAAAGAGTGACATCAGCAGGATCGCCAGCATCATATAGACTCAACTTCAAACCTATTTCCATGGGAGTGGCAATAGGTTTGCAATCCTCAAGTCCAAACTTACATAGCAATGTCTCTATGTAACTTTTCTAACACAAGGCAATACCACCATCACATTGCTTAAACTGTATACCCAAGTAATGATGCAACAGTCGCAAATCTTTCATCTTGAAAGTAGCATTCAAATCAGCCTTCAATTCAACAATATGTCTCTCATTTGGTCCAGTGATCAGCAAATCATCAACATAAAGAACCACAATGAAAAGTACATCACCCTCACGCTTTACATACAATGTGCTTTCTGTTGGACTCTTACGAAAGCCTTGTTTGACCAAATGAGTGTCAGCTTTCTCATACCAAGCACGAGAGATTGCTTCAACCCATACAAAGCCTTGTTACATTTGCACACTTTGTCCTCTTGTCCTTTTATGACAAAACCGCAAGGCTGCGTTACATAAACTTCCTCAAATATGTCACCATTCAAGAAAGTAGTAACAATGTCTGATTGATGTACATCCCAACCAAAATGACCTGCCTATGCACATAGAAAACGCACAGTAGTCATACGACAAGTGGGAGCAAAAGTCTTTCATAATCTATGCCTTTTTGCTGTGCATAACCCTTTGCAACAAGTCGAGCCTTATGGCGATCGATCTCACCATCCGGCTTGCGTTTCAACTTGTAAACCCACTTCGCACCAATGGCCTTTTTGCTTGGAGGCAAATCACATAAAGTCCATGTGTCATTTTCTATAAGTGCATCATATTTTGATTGCATGGCAGCCATCCAATTTTCTGAATTCTGTGCTTCATCAAAAGACAGAGGCTCCTCAACATCATGTAAACTAGACACAGCCAAAGCATAACAATTTGATGCATAAGATGCATGGCGAGAGCCTGAACAAGTACGACTAGATAAAGATGCATCCAATTTACTGTCACGCAAAGTGTGCACCAGCCATTTTGGCATACCTCTAGCTTGCTCATTTTCAGCCCTTTCCTCATCAAGTACATCATGTATATCTGCATCAGTAATAGGCTGATCTGTAACATTTTCAGAAACCCCCATAGGCTGTACATTTGCCTCATTGGAACTTACATTCGTATTTCCACCACTGAAAAGAGGCAACAAAGTGTCATAAATGTCCTGTGAGCTTACATGGTAAATGCTGCACCTGATGTGAAAACTGCCCGAAAATAGGAGAAACAGAGCGAGAACAACACGTGCTATATAGCACAAACCGTAGAAGACTGTAAGGCACCTGTTATGCAGAAAACGGCACTGACAGAAATTCTGCACAAAATGACGAAATAGCCTGTGCAGTACTGCCTGTAGTGGAAATGGAGGCCGAAATGAGCCCAAATCGAAAATCTGAGCAGACCGAGCTCTACGAGCTCGCCCGAAGTATTTGTCGACCTGCGAACACTCGCCAATGCTCATTGAAATCGGAGAAAGTGAGCAGACGTGTTCTGGAGCAGCTGGCGACTAAACCCGCCTTCTTGTAACAAGGCGTCTCGTTGACGTTGTGTCAGACGAGGCCGTTGAGGTTGGTTTTCACGGGATTCCCGAGAATTTGTTCGTTGTTGCCGAGAGTTCTGGTTAGTGGCCGAAGGTTCTTCTATGGTAAACTCCAACTCTCCTTTCATGAGCTTATAGCCGACCGCGGCATGGTCCATAAGCTCTTGCGTGGTAGAGACTTGCTTGGAGAGACAATAGTCCTGCAATGGTGATGGTAGTCCAATGGTGTTGCGCTCGCATTGTTCCTCCAAAGGAATGAACTTAAAGGACACCGGAAGGTACACGTCGAGAAACCTTTCGTTATAGTTGTCCATGGTTTCGATGGCAAGCATTTTCAAGTTGCCCCACTCTGCCAAAATCCGGACTTCAAACATCGAAATCATGTAACTACATGCAAAAACTGTCTTGAAAGCTTGCCAGGTCCTTGGAGCATCCGATTGTGTCGCGATTGAACTCCCCCATTGCATAGCATTATCTTTAAGAAATCCCGCTACTCGAGAAATCTTGGATTCTTCTGTATAGTTCCCCAAAGCATAGATGTTGTCGAATTGCTGTAGGAACTGCAATCTTTCACCTCGGAAAAAGTGAAAAATTTGACTGTCATGCCACCATCTTTGAAATCTTTGGGTTGGTTAGGCGCATATCCTGGGTATGGATAATAAGGATATCCATATGGGCTCCAACCATTATAGCCTGGTGGTAGTGGCGGTCGTGGTGGAGGTGGGGGCAATGGCGGTGGCAAAAGCGGTTGCACTCGATCAGGATCAGATGGCTGCACCATATTCCTGAAGACTCCCCCGATCGGAACAGACGGCTGAGAAGGTTGCCGGTTGGAAGCTCTCGTACTTTCTGGTGACGGAGGTGGAGGTACCACTTGGGACATCAGAGGGGGTAACATGTAGCTCAAAAATTGTTGAAAACTTTGCAGCATCGGAAGATTCTGTTGAGGATGCCGTGAAAGAATGTCGTAAAGCTCGTTGAGCAGAAACTACAAATATTATGTTGAATCCATGAATTACAAGTCTTGGGTTCTTTATGGCTTATGCCTTGTAAGACACAACGATGCAGACGGGAGAGCGCCGAATGCGCGATGAAGTAAGGGTAGGAGTGGCTAATAAGTCCGGGATTGGAGCCCGAAGATACCTCTATAGAGATCAACATCTGCATGGCACTGCCTATGAGAAAAACAACAACATGAAACAAATCTTAGATCGATCTTTATGGCTTATGCCCTGTAAGACATGAGCGGTGAAGACGTGAGCGCACCCGATGCGCGATGAAGTAAGGGTGGGAGTGGCTAATAAGTCCGGGGTCGGAGCACGAAGCTTCTTCAAATAAAATTCCGGTAGCCTTTGGAAGCGCTTGTTTGCTCTGTTTTCTCTATTTGCTCTTTGGTGGGACCGGTATGCTTTCAGAAAAGCACACCCCTGATGCACACACCAGAAGACGGGGACCACGTGCCAATAGAAAAGAACAGACTGAACAGACTTTTAGCACTTCAATAACAACTGAACTAAGAGAGAGAGAGAGAGAGAGAGAGAGACGACACGCGACACGGAGCGGCGGAATTCCACCCCAAAGAGTATTGGCCCCAAACCTTGGCGCCCCTTTCGGTGCTTCTTTATATTGCATCAACATAGTACAAGCCGATACTCCAGACTCTGCACCTTTTCCAGGAAGCATGCCAGAGAATGAGCCCTAACCTCATATTTAAAGGCCCTTGGCCTGGAAAGCAGTTACAGTGAAAAGCCTTCAAAACTCAAAAGCTTCTGGTCTAAAAGCAATGCCAAAAAGCTGGCAACGTAAATCACAGGATTCCTACAACTGCCAGTGCAAAACGCGGAAATCCGTACGACCTGTCACATCAACACTGTCCGCGTGATTTCCAAAAACTGCCACATCATTAGCTGCAAGTCTTGCTTTAATTTAATTCTTTATGTCACTTGGGGCCCCATCAGACGGGGTCCCCATTAGTTGGTGGGACTTCTTCTTCTATTACTTGTTCTTCTTAGGGTTTAGACCCCTCGGCCAGCATCTATAAGGTGGCTCCATTCTTTAGGGCTTTGACACGTCAGCAGTTTGTGACATGTCCCCTTGTAAAGCTAACTGTCCAGAGAACTCAAGGGCCAAGCTAGCATATCTGTCTCTATAAGTATCCCATAAGTTGTGCATAAAGGAGACTTATCTGGTAAGCGCCTCTATCTCCATAGAGAGGGCTGCTAACTCTTCTCTAATGATCTCATGTGGCACGGAGGCGAGAGATCATAGATACCAAGGGCCTCTCCATACCTCTCCACCCAGCTAGATCCACAAAGGGTCCCCAAATCTGAACCCCATTGAGCATAGTTGAAGCTACCAAGGTATCAAAGAGCCAGAGCTTTGCTCGAAGTTCCTGGAACTGAACCTACCAACACATCCTCTCCAATCCTCCACAGGCCGCATCCTCTTTGGTCAATCTAGTCTTTGTTGCTCTCTTCGAAGAAAACCTTAGCCCAGTGAAGACTATCCCAAGATAAGTGTATACATCTGTGTATTCCATAGTCTCCTGACCATAAGTGAATGCAGGTGTTGATCTCCTGATTCACTACGGTGTACCTTTGTCTTACCAAGGTTTACAGGAAATCCACTATCCTTCACAAAGCTACGTAATGCATTCGAATGTCGTTGCATACCATTCGGTGAGTCAAAGATCAACACAATATCATCAACATATAACAACAATGGAATCCATGTCCCTACCAGTTGTGGGCACCTTTATCACTCTCTCTCTCAATGTAATCAGAAAACCTCATCTATATACATAACAAATAGACGACTTGTTTCACTCCAATAGTGGAGTGAACTAAATCATATATCCGCTCTAGAGTGTGTCCATGTCCCACCACTGATCTGTATAGAGACATGATACCCCAAATCAACTCAATGGGCACTCCCATCTCTTGTAGTTTGCGCATCAATCTGGCTCTCGGCACCATGACAAATGCTTTGCGGAAATCCACAAAGCTACAATAAATCCGTCTCCCATGTGCCCTACCCTCCTCAATGATGGCTCTTAGTGTCAGAATATGGTAAAGAGTGGAGAAGCCTCTCCTAAAACCGGCCTATCCCACTACTCGCATGCCCTCACTCTCTGCCCATCTGCTGAATTGTTGCTCAAGGACAAATGCATACAACTATGTCAATGTGTCTCCAACCATAATAGTACGGTTTCCAAGCTCCACAGGATCACCTGCCTTGAGGATAGGCACAGTAGTAGACAGTCTTCGAGTCTCAGGTAGACCCTCCCACACAACACAACTGAACAAAACAGCAAGAGCATCTGCCTGCATATCTCTAGCATGCATAAAGTACTCTGATACTAGACCATCATGATCATATGCCCTCTTGGTCTGCATCCTATCATTGGCCGTCTTTACCATCTCAATGGTGAAGAAGGTACTCGTAGATGGGCATGGCTCCGGAGGATCTGGAAGGGGTGTCTGTCCCGCGACTGTATATAAGGATATTGCATACAGACCCCACACATCAGGAGAAGTAGTCATTGGGGGAGGGGGAGGGGGAGTTCTCGTGAAAGAAACGACATGCCTCTCCAAGCACGGAGAGGGAGAGAGAGAGAGAGAGAGAGAGAAATGAAATGAAATGAAATGTTATATTAACGTCTTCAAAAGGCCAAAGTGACCTATGAGACCAGAAAGTTACAATGTGGTGGATCTGATACAAAGCCATAGTAACAAGATGACAAAATGACAGAATGATAAAATAAAATACTATGGAATCCTAAACTGCTAGGTGTGAGCTAAGCAGCTAGCTGGGATAGCTAGATCACAAGACATCCAGCATCGGTCTGGCGGATCTCATCAATCTCCTCCATGGTCAGTAGTCTGACCGGGCGTCACGCATGTTGGGCCAAAGTGATCCATATCCTCTGATGCAGCCTCCGTCGATGTGGTGTAGTCCTCCGCAGTCGTGGGCGTCTGGATCTCCACAGCTCAGTCGCTCGGTCGATCAGTGTGCCTCTGGTGTGAGGCAACGAGCTATGCTGTGGTAGTAACTCCTCCGGGTGTCCAGTGGGCAGCTCTAAAGAAGTCTGTGATCCTTCTCAAAGACTGACTAGCCTCTCCTCTCATCAGGCTCTCTCTGTGTCTGCGCAGCTCGAGCAAAAACAAACCCAAGCATCTCTGATCCTCGTACCGCATGACTCTGGAGAGTGGTCCAAAGCCCTCTCTAAACAAGCAATGGAAGCGGCCTCGTATCTCGTAGGAGACGGGGCAGTGGCGTGTGTAGTGCAACTCTATCTCAGGCTCGATGTCACACACGGGGCATGTCCTGGCCTCTGCTGGTACTCCACTGTATCTTCCAGTCTCGATCCGCAGCTTGTGTGAAGATGTGCGTGTCTGGCCAATAGCACATCGTATCCCGTGAGACAAGTGGGTGTCCATGTATTTGGGCCTCGTCACAAAACCATCCTCCATAAGTTGGAGAAGATGCTCTCTGTAGAAAGCCATCTTCATGCCCAGCTCATGTGCTGGCTGTATCCATGTCCTCCTGGTGTTAGCTGAGTCAAGTCCTGGCGGATGAGCCTGGTGATCTCGGACTGTGTAAGAGTCAGAGAGGGTGCATCCAATGAGTACTGGAAGGGAGGCAATCTGTCTATGCTGAACCCATGCGCCTGAAACCATGATGTCATCTCCCCATACCAGCATGCTGTATCTCCCCATACCTGCATGGCTAACTGTCGAGAGGACTCAAGTGTCAGGCGGGCATATCTGTCTCTGGGAAGTTCCCACATGCGGTATATGAAGGAGACAGATCTGGTGAGCGCCTCAACCACTAGTGAGGGGGCAGCTAGCTCTGCTTGGACAATAGCACATGGTACTGAAGCCTTGGCTCTAATGAGCCGTGAGATCGTAGAGACCAGAGGCTTCTCCATGTCCCCCCATCCATCACTGCAGCCTGTCCTCCCGTGATGATCCAATGAAGGTCCCCAAATCTCATCTCCATAAAGCAATGCAGAAGCCACCAAAGTGTCAAAAGAGCCAGAGCTTCATCCGAGGCTCTTGAAACTGAACCTGTGAATACATCCTTTCCAATCTACCCAATGCTGCATGGGCTCTGGTCAATCTAGGCTCTGCTACCCTCCTCAATGAAAATGCTGGCCCACTAAAAACCACTCCAAGGTAAGTGTAAGCATCTGTATACTCCACTATCTCCTGGCCGTATGTGAATGCGGGCGCTGACCTCCTGATCCACTGTGGGGTGGTATTAAATACCATTACCTTGGTTTTACCAAGGTTGACGGACAAACCACTTTCCTAGGCATACCTATGCAAAGCATCCAAGTGACGTTGCATCCCCTTCGGAGAGTCGGAGATCAGCACAATATCATCAACATATAACAATAGTGGAATCCATGTCCCTGCCAACTGTGCACCTCTATCACCATCTCTCTCAATGTAGTCAGAAACCTCATCCACATACATACCAAAGAGAGTAGGAGAGAGCGGGCAACCCTGCTTCACCCCAATAGTGGAGTGAGCCGGTGTGGATAGACCCTCTGAGGTGTGTACATGCCCCATCACTGACCTATATAATGCCATGACCCCCCAAATGAGCTCTGTGGATACTCCCATCTGCTGTAATCTGCGCATCAATCTAGCTATGGGCACTGTGTCAAATGCTTTGCGGAATTCCACAAAGCTACAATAGATCCGTCTCCCACGTGATCGCCCTCCTCAATGATGGCTTTGAGTGTCAAGATATGATCAAGAGTAGAAAAACCCCTCCTGAACCCTGCCTTCCGGCTGCGCGTATCCCTTCCCTCTCTGCCCCTCTACTCAACTGCTGCTCAAGAATAGATGCGTACAAGCGTGCCAATGTGTGTCCAATCATGATAGTGCGATAATTCCCAGGCTCCATAGGGTCTCCTGCTTGCAGATAGGTACAATAGTCGATAGGCTCCAAGTATCAGGCGAGCCCTCACACATAGCACGGTTAAACATAACTGCTAGAAGCTCTGCTAGTAGATCTCTAGCATGCAGAGAAATGCTCAGCCACTAAGCCATCATGATCATATGCTCTCCCAGTCCTCATCCTGCCAATGGCCTTCCTCACCATCTCAACGGTGAAAAAAGCACATGTGTGTGGGCATGGATCGGGGGGGTCGGGAAGGGGGGGCCGCTCAGGAATTGTGTACAGAGATGATGCGTACTGGCCCCAGGCCTCTGTAGAAGTGATGGCGGGGGGGGGGGGGGCTCATAAAAGAGCTGCCATGCCTCACGTGAGTCTTGACTCAAGAATAGCCGGTATAGATCGTGCTCTAGGCGAGCCAAAAATGCCCTCTTCTTCCGCCGCACTAGGCGTCAGAAGTCAATCTGTGACTGTCTGTGAGTGGTGTCCCCCAAAAGCACCTCCCTCTGAAGTCTAGCTCTAGTGTCTCGGCATTCCTCATCATACCAACTGTTATGGGGCATGCTCCCCGAACGGCGTCTCTGCTCAGGCTGGGTATGTGGGTATGCCTCTGCTGCTGTATCATGTAGTGTCTGTGTCAGTATAGTAGTAAGCTCCTCCAGAGGTCGCCCTGGCTCCTCTGTGCACAGGCGTCTATAGATCCCATCTATGTATACAAAGTCCATCTCCCGCGTGAAGGTGTAGCGAGTAGGAGCTGCTTCCGGTGGCCTGTGTACTACAGTAAACTGAAAAGAGATGGTCAACGACACAAGAGCATGATCCAATGCCACACCAACAGGTATGGGTCCAACCGTGAGATCCTGGATACTAGAGATGAGGCTCGGTTGTGCCATGACATAATCCACTGTGCTGGCTCCATGTCTGTGTGGAAAGCATGTAAAACCCCCCACAGCGGGAAATCTCTGTAGGCCATTCAAGATGGCCAATCCATGTGCAGTCTCCATGTCTATCAAGTGTCGTCCATACTCAGTGTGTTCCCCATCCTGTGATAGCCTGGATAGGCCCGTCTCTGCAAAATCCAACTCTCTCAGCATCTCCTCTGAAGTATCATAAAATAATGTCTGATGATGGGCAGTCCTAGCATTGAAATCCCCTAGAATGATGATGTCACCATCTCTAGAGAACTCCCATATGTCATCATCCAAAATAGAAAAGGGGGACTGTCCTCTGGGTGGTGCATAAACTGACGTACTCGGGGGAAAGTAGCAAATAGCAATGTAAAGATATCTGTCTGTCTCTGCTCTCAATCTCACCCACATGTACCTAGCTTGCTCATCCCCGCAGGCTATATGTATCAATGGCTGCAACTCCTCCCTGAATAACACTGCCACTCCTCCTGAGCCCCGCCCTCTGTGCTCTGATAGTGTCTCCTTTCTACAAGCTGTCTCCCATCTATATCCACTAATGTGAGGCATAGACTTCCCAGGGGCCTGATGTGTCTCAGAGTAGAAGACGATGTCTCTTCCTGTAAAACTATCCTCAAAAGCACCCACATCAAGGCGCATAGATCCCTTACAAGTCCAGGTGGCAACTTTGAGTGTGGTCCCATAGGTCTCGCACCGTCATGTGGAGCGCCGCTCTACAATCACCACCCGACCATCTCTGTAGAAGGCCGTCTTTCCCTTCTCCCTTGCCGCTTGAATCTCTGGCATTACCTCTCTCATATGCGCAAGCTGTGTGAGAGTGAGGTCATCTCCAAGGAATATGCCTGTTTTCTTTAGTGTAGGACGCCTCTTCAAGAAGTCCTTCTTTGCCTCCATGGATAGGAAACAGATGATTAAAGCTCTCCCTTTTGAAGTCTCCCCATTGCCTTGCGTCTTCTGATGAGCGCGCGGAGGTGTGTGCAAGTGAAAGAGCACGCGAGGAAGTGCAGTGTGTGTGCAGAGAGGGGAGGCGAAGAGCAGCAAGAGAGGAAGCGCTAGCAGAAGAAGAGGGAGAGAGAGAGCTCACGTTTTTGGGGAAAACTCAATAAGTGAGTTTTGGGTTTTCCCACTTTTATTATAGGTGACCTTTAAAAAATGTGTCCAGGTTCAATATGAACCTGGACAAAGTATTAAAATGTACAAAAAGGGGTTATTTAAGCCTTTAACCCAACAACCTCCCACTTAAAGGCATAAATGGCTTCTTTAAGCTACGTGACTCCCACCATCTCTATGCATAGATGATGTTGTGCTTTGGGTAAGCACTTAGTGAGAGCATCGGCTGGATTTTGTGATGTATGGACCTTAACCAATGTAATAAGGCCATCCTCAAGCACTTCTCGTATGAAGTGATACCGCACATCAATATGCTTTGTGCATGCATGAAACATGGCGTTCTTTGCCAAACATATGGCACTCTGGCTATCACAACCAAGCATAGGTGCCTTGGCAGGCAAACCAAACTCACTGCATAGGCGTGCTAACCAAATAGCTTCTTTGGAAGCCTCAGTGACTGAAATATATTCAGCCTCTGTCGTAGACAATGCAACAATCTTTTGCAATCTAGAACACCATGAAACAGCACCTCCCGCAAGAGTAAATACATAGCCACTTGTAGATTTCCGTGTGTCCACATCACCAGCCATGTCAGAGTCACAAAATCCCTTCAACTCCATTGGTCCTTTACCATAGCAAAGGCATTTGTTTTTAGTCCCTTTCAAGTACCTCATAATGGACTTCACTGCATCCCAATGCAACCTGCCTGGATTAGCCATAAACCGGCTCACAACTCCCACTGCATGGGTTATGTCAGGCCTAGTAGCAACCATAGCATACATAAGTGAACCACAAGCTGAAGCATAAGGCACACTTTGCATGTCATTGGCTTCTTCCTTTGACTTGGGACAATCATCCTTGGAAATTTTAACATATGGCTGTAATGGCACACCAAGAGGCTTTGCTTCAGCCATGTTAAATCTGTCCAGCACCTTTTCAATGTACTTTTCTTGCGACAAATACAATAGGCGCTTGTCTCTTTGCCGTGTAACACGCACTCCAAGTATATGTTCAGCTGCCCCAAGGTCTTTCATTGAAAACGCAGATTTCAGCTGCCCTTTAAGAGCATCAACAGTGCTTCTTTTCTTTGCAGCTATCAACATATCGTCTACATAGAGCACAAGAATAATAGGGTTGCCATCCTCATCACGTTTGGTATACAAACAATGGTCTGCATGGCTTCTTTTGTAACCATGTTTAAGCATGAAGAGATCAAACTTCTTATACCACTGTCTACATGATTGTTTCGGCCCATACAAGCTTCTATTGAGCATACATACCAAATGCTCCTTGCCAGGGATGACAAAACCCTCGGGTTGCTTCATGTAAAGCTCTTCTTCCACATCACCATGCAAGAAAGCGGTATGTACATCCATTTGGTCCATTTCCAAATCAAGAGCAGCCACTATGGTAAACAGTACACGCAAAGTGGTCATCTTCACAACAGGAGAGAACACCTCCTGAATGTCTATGCCCTTGGTTTGAACATATCCCTTTGCCACAAGCCTTGCCTTATACTTGGGTTTTGCATCAACAGTCTTGATTTTATACACCCATTTGCCTTCCTTCCTTTGGGCAATTCAACCAAATCCCAAGTATGATTAGCATGCAAAGCTTTAATCTCTTCCTGCATAGCAAGCTCCCACTTGTCGCTGTGCTCACATGTCTTTGCCTCTTTATACGTAAGAGGCTCTCCCTCATCTATCAACATAATGTAATGCAAAGAGGGGTCATATCGACTCACAGGCCGTCTTTGACGAGTAGACCGCCTCACCCAATGATCCACATTATCCGGCAATGGGTTTACATCAGGCACTACAAAATCATCAACAATGGGCTGTTGTACATCATTTTCAGCACCATTTTCAGCATTGTACAAAGTATAAAAATGTACAAAAAGAGGTTATTTAGGCCTTTAACCCAACATCTTCTTCCCTACCCTCCATGCCTTTGTATGAGTAGCCTCACTACCCATCACGCGGAGAAGTTCTTCGACTTCCCCTTCCACATGATCTCGGTCTTTTAGACCGGTTACTCTTATATGCAAAGCTCTAGTTTTCATTTGCTTCTCTTCTTCTAGAGTCATGTTGATGATTGTAGGAGTGGGGACAGATGTGGTTTCTTTCCCTTTCCCTTTCTTAGTGACTTCTATCCATTTCTCGGCCTCATCCGCCTTCTTCTGCGTGATCACATCCATCCATGAAGACGTCTTTACCACCTTCTGTTTCTCCTCCTCTTTGATCATCTGTACCTGCTCCTTGATGACCTTGATTTCCTCTATCACCGAGGGCTAGAATTCCCCTTCCTCTAGTCCACTACTTGCTCTATCAGCAAGTTCTCGCTTGTGGGCTGAGACCTCTTCTTTAAGTGCTTGTGAATCCGCCTTAAGTGCTTGTAGCTCTGCGTGCAAATCCTCTTTCTCCTTCTTCCATTGCGCGCCTTCGTTCAGAAACATTTGAAGAAGGTTGGCCCTTCTCTTTCCACCATCCCTCCATATCTGCTTTCCATTCTTTCATCTCCCTTTCCATTTGTGTTATCCGCTTATTTGTAAGCACACATGTTGCCTTCGTATGGGGCTTACACAATGGCGAAGCACTCATGGCCTCCATCAAAAACAAAACCAAAAACAAAAACACAGTTTGCACTTCTGCAAGGCCAACCCACTATATCCACACTACGCATACATCCATGTCCCGCATAATGCATACATATGTTTTTTTTTTACGTTTTCCTCATATCAGTCATACATTTTCTGATTTTTCTTTTCTACTAATGTCTGTCAATGCTGCTCTGTAATTCCCTGCTCGTGAGAATTCAGAAAATTTTGAAAAACCCTGAAAATGTATTTTCTGTATCTGCAGGTCTGAAAATGCTGAAAATTCTCGACACTGAAATTTTTGAAAATAAATTTCTCTACAGGTCTGAAATCTACAAGTCTGAAAAAAATTTGACTGTGTGATTGCGCTCCTTAAATGTACCTGCGGGCTGAGGTGGGCTGGGGCGGGATGGGCTGGTGGCAGGGAGGGGGGGGGGGGGGGGGGGGGGGGGAGCTGCCACAGCAGGCGGAAGTGGGCGCGCTGTCACAGCAGCCGCAGGGGGGGGAGAGAGAGCGAAGGTGGGGGCGGGACTGTAGGGCAGCGCGAGGGGCGAGGGTGGGGAGGGGGGGGGGGGGGGGCATCAGGCGGGGGTGGGCGAGGGTTGGGAGGGGGCAGCAGGCGGGGATGGGCAGGAGAGAGAGAGAGAGAGAGAGAGAGAGAGAGAGATGAAATGAAATGAAATGTTATATTAACGTCTTCGAAAGGCCAAAATGACCTATGAGACCAAGAAGTTACAATTGGTGAATCTAATATCATGTCTGAGTACGGAAAGTACAAAGAAAGTACAAAGAACTAACACTAGAAACATTACAGGAATGAATCTGAAGCTGATTCGGAATTGAGATTGAGAGGGGGGGGGGGGGGGGGGGGGTCCAAATGAAATCTCTCATCAGTCGCTGTCGAATCTCATCCACATCCTCCATGGTCAGTACTCTGGTTGGGCGTCTTGCATGTCGAGCTAGAGTGATCTGTATCTTCTGCTGCGGCCTGAGAGAGAGAGAGAGAGAGAGAGAGAGAGAGAGAGGGGGGGGGGGGGGGGGGGGGGGACCAAGCACTACAGGCAAACTCTACACACACAAGAGAGTATACAGGTGCTACCACGATTTGCCTACAACACCCCCCCCCCACCCCACCCCCCCCAACATAGGGGTGTCGAGAGTATGCACCACTATGCTGCATTATGTTGGTCTAGGCCATGTCTTGTCCGCTTACGGGGCCAGCCCAGCTTTGATGGTCCCTGTAGCAAGGCGCTATTGAAGAGCTAGATGATTCCAGCCTTCAACGGCTATGTATGTACAATTCTACCCTCTCCGAATCCTCTATACCGCTCCGGACCAAGCCAAGAACGCACGCACTTCCTGAATTTCTCATCGGTCGCTGTCGAATCTCATCCACATCCTCCATGGTGAGTACTCTGGTTGGGCGTCTTGCATGTCGAGCTAGAGTGATCTCTATCTTCTGCTGCGGCTTGAGAAAGAAAGAAAAGAAAGAAAGATTTTTAACGTCTATGTCAGGCCGAAATCGGCCTATGAGACAAATCAAATGTACATGGTGTGTATGTCATCCGTCTATCGGAAAGACAAATGAAACAAAACTGATACAAAACTGAACTGAATGTAGGTAGTGGGGTATCTGAGGAGGGATGGAGCTCTATCTCTAGGGGTATATGCATGTCTATATGCTCAAGGTAGTACAATCATGAGAATGCATCAAGCTATCTAGCTCCATTCTGTACTAATGGGGGGATGTAAGATGTGGTACATGGGCGGGTCTGGTGCCAAGGCTACCCGGATGAAAGCTGTCGGGTCGGCCCTCATCTGGGCCACTCGCTCCTCAGTGGCACGGCGCTCCCGGGCTCGGATCTCCTCGATCTGTCGGTGGTGGGAGCTCGCGCCCCTGTAGCCTGTGACTCGTGGTCGTCGTCTAGCTCGGCTCACCTCCGCCTGTGGGAGTGTCACTCCCCTCTGAGTGTCTGGTGAGGGAGGGGCGGCAATCCTCTAAAAGAAGTCTGTGAGCTGCGACTGTCTCCCCTCTGTCTGTGTAGCTGTGTGTGGCTGTAGTAGTGTGTCCCGATGGCTCTGTATCTCTAGTAAGAACCGTCCGAGCTGTCTCTGATCTCGAGAGTCCATGATCTCTCGGAGAGTGGGCTGTCCTCTGAATAAGGCCTCATACCTGAGAGAGAGAGAGAGGGGACCAAGCACTACAGGCAAACTCTACACACAAGAGAGTATACAGGTGCTACCCCGATTTGCCTACAACCACCTCCCCCCCCCCCACCCCCCCTCCCCCCAACATAGGGGTGTCGAGAGTATGAACCACTATGCTGCAATATGTTGGTCTAGGCCATGTCTTGTCCGCTTACAGGGCCAGCCCAGCTTTGATGGTCCCTGTAGCAAGGCGCTATTGAAGAGCTAGATGATTCCAGCCTTCAACGGCTATGTATGTACAATTCTACCCTCTCCGAATCCTCTACACCGCTCCGGACCAAGCCAAGAACGCACGCACTTCCTGAATTTCGCTTGAGAGCAGCATTTCTAGTCCCCCCCACAGGCGTGTATTTAGGGGGACAGCAGGCTGGATATTCACCTCTTTGCCTCTTGAGAGACACCATTCCCGAACACTAGCAAAAAATCCTCTTTTCTTCCTGTAGACTTGAAACGGCACAACATTGCATGTAACGAGTGCAAGAGCTTTACGTAGAGCATGGAGAAGATGATGGAGAGATTGCAGATGGAGAGCTCACTTCAGCCCTGAAAGGTGTACGTACCACGTATGTAGGTAACTATGTGTGTATGTAACTATATGTACCCTTGAGTGTGTGCCTCGTGCTCCTCACATTTGTTTAGAGAGAGAGAGAGAGAGAGAGAGAGAAAAAAGAAGAAAGAAAGAAAGATTTTTAACGTCTATGTCAGGCCGAAATCGGCCTATGAGACAAATCAAATGTACATGGCGTGTATGTCATCCGTCTATCGGAAAGACAAATGAAACAAAACTGATACAAAACTGAACTGAATGTAGGTAATGGAGTATCTGAGGAGGGATGGGGCTCTATCTCTAGGGGTATATGCATGTCTATATGCTCAAGGTAGTACAATCATGAGAATGCATCAAGCTCTCTAGCTCCATCCTGTACAAATGGGGGGATGTAAGATGTGGTACATGGGCGGGGCTGGTGCCAAGGCTACCCGGATGAAATCTGTCGGGTCGGCCCTCATCTGAGCTACTCGCTCCTCAGTGGCACGGCGCTCCCGGGCTCGGATCTCCTCGATCTGTCGGTGGTGGGAGCTCACGCCCCTGTAGCCTGTGACTCGTGGTCGTCGTCTAGCTCGGTTCACCTCCGCCTGTGTGAGTGTCACTCCTCTCTGAGTATCTGGTGAGGTAGGGGTGGCAATCCTCTGAAAGAAGTCTGTGAGCTGCGACTGTCTCCCCTCTGTCTGTGTAGCTGTGCGTGGCTGTAGTAGTGTGTCCCGATGGCTCTGTATCTCTAGTAAGAAACGTCCGAGCTGTCTCTGATCTCGAGAGTCCATGATCTCTCGGAGAGTGGGCTGTCCTCTGAATAAGGCCTCATACCTGCCTCTGATCTCAGTGTATGCTCTGCATCTACATACAAAGTGCTCCTCACTCTCCACCTCCTCTGTGCAGGCTCTGCAGACTCGCTCCTCCCTGGGAACCCCAGTATGTCTCCCGATCTCAATCTCTAACCTGTGTGAAGCCACTCTCAGCTGACCAATCGCCACCCGTGAGCTGTGTGGCATATATGTGTCCATATAGCGTGGTCTCTGTATGAACCCCCCAGACAATATGGTGAGAAACTGGTCTCTGTAATCTGACATCCTCGTCCCCAAGCCAGGTGACTCCCAGACTCTCCTAGTGTATAGCTGCCACAGATCCTGTCTCAATATCAAGTTTCTCTCACTGCGAGAGAGGTGAACAGATGGTGAGTGGGGGTCGTACTGGAATGGTGGTAGGCTCTCCATGTCAAGACCGTGTCCCTCAAACCATGCTCTGACCTGTGAGTACCAAGCTCTCGCATGCCCACTCTCTGATAGCTGTATAGCTGCCTCAAATGCTCTACGAGTAAGTCTGTCAGGGGGTAGCTCTCTCATCCTCTGGATGAAGCAGACTGTCTGGAATAATGCCTCTACAACCATAGGTGGTGTAGCGAGCTCGGCTCTAATAATGTCATGTGGCACTGTCTTCTTGCTGCGGAGCAAGCGTGAGATCATACATACCTGTGGCCTCTCAAGCTGTGTCCACTGGTCATCTGTCAATCCTGGTGCCCATACTGCCGCCGAGTACATCAGGGCCGGGGTGACTAAGGTGTCAAAAAGCCAGCCCTTCGTGCGGGGCTCCTGAAAGTGTGCCTGGTGGCATCTCCGCTCTAGCATGGTCAGAGCTGCATAACCTCGGGTGAGCCTGTCAGCAGCAGCCTGCCTCATAGTGAAGGGTCCTGGTAGGCTAGTGAATGTGATGCCAAGATAGACATAGGAGGTGACTACATCAACCTGTCCTCCTGCTGCTGTGAAGGTGGCAGCGCTCCTCACTGCACTGGATGTGTGAAAGATCATGACCTTGGTTTTGCCAAGGTTCACAGTCAACCCCTTGTGTGTGCTGAATTCGTCCAAGGCCTCAAGATGGCGTTGCAAGCCCTCGGGTGACTCTGAAATCAACACAATATCATCAGCATATAACATGATGTGGACCGGAGTACCTGCCAAGTCGCTCCCCTCTCCCCCTGCTCGTAGTATGTAGTCGGAGATCTCGTCGATGTAGAGCCCAAAGAGTGTCGGGGAGAGTGGGCATCCTTGCTTAACACCAATGGTGCTAGCAATGGTCTCTGAAAAGCCGCCTGGGCAACGAACTCGACCCGTCACCCTCTCGTAGAGAGTATATATGGCCCAAATCATCTCTGTCAGTACCCCAATGCTGTGAAGGCGCTGGAAGAGTCTCTCGCGTGGGACTGTGTCAAAGGCCTTGCGGAAATCCACAAAGCAGCAGTAAAGCCTCTTCTTCCGCGCCTTTGCCCCATCAATGAGGCAGCGCAGAACGAAGATGTGGTCAGTGGTGGAGAAAGCTCGTCTGAAACCTGGTGGAGAAAGCTTGTCTGAAACCTGCCTGGCCTGGAGCTCGTAAACCCTCGGTCTCTGCGTAGCAGCTAAGCTGTGCCTCAAGTACTGCTCCATATAGCTTGGCCATCGTGTGGCCAATCATGATAGTCCTGTAGTTCCTTGGGTCCAGGGTGTCGCCAGATTTGTGGATAGGCACTATGGTGTGCTGTGTCCACTCCTCTGGGAAGCCCTCCCCTATAGCCCGGTTGAAGACATGTGCAATCAACGGGGCTATAGTGGAGGCCGCATAAATGATGTGCTCACTCTGTAATCCAGTGTGGTCAGCTGATCGTCTGTGCTGCAGGCGGCGTATGGCCCTCTCTACCATCTCTGCTGTAAAGAAGGAGGAGCACGTGGGGCGTGGCTCATGTGGCTGTGGGATAGGAGGCTGCCCTGGCACCTCATAGAGGCGCTCTGCATAATCATGCCATATCTGTGGATCCTCAATAGCTGTGGTCGGACGTGGCTCGCGCAGGGTGCGCCATGCCATCGCGCTATCTATGCTCATGAATAGGCAGTATAGCTCAAGCTCCTGTGCCTCTTCGAATGCTCGCCGCTTTTGGCGTGTCAGCGTCTTCATATCTCGTCTGGCCTCTCTCTCTGTGATCTCTCCTAAGGCTCGCCGTGCACGGAGGCGTCGGTATAACTCTCTGCACTCATCATCATACCAGCGGTTCTGAGGCATAGTCCCGGGGGGGGGGGTGCGTCCAGTGTGAGTGGTGTGTGGAAAAGAGCTAATAGCTGAAGTGTGGAGAACGGAAGAGATATGTGATGTGAGAACTGAGAGTGGTGTGGATGGGTGGAGGAGGCATAGGCCATGCTCGACCTCGGCTGAGTAAAGAGAGGCTAGCTCATGTGTGAAATGGATGGTGGTGTGTGGAGTGTGTGCTGTGGAGCTATGTGGGATGGTATCTCCGGTGATGGAGAAAGAGAGGTATGTGTGGTCGGCTCCGATGGGTATGGGTGGAATGGTGAAGGATGTGATAAGGTGTGTAGCCTCCCTGGGTCCCAGAATATAGTCGACTGTACTCCCCCCTCCCTCTGTAACTCCATGTGGCATACAAGTCAGGCCCCCTGAGGTGGGCCACTGGGCCATCCCGTTATAAATAATGAGACGGTGCTGGGAGCCAAGTCGAAGTAGGTGGAGTCCGTAGGCTGTGACTGGAGCTCTGTCTGCTGTGTCTCTCATAGTAGCCTCCTCATCTAGAGTGTGTAGTGCCTCTGGGTCCTCGTGGTCATATGTCTCACACTGCTCACTGCGCGTACGAGCATTGAAGTCTCCCATAAGGAAGACTTCACCCAGTGTGGAGTACTCCATAATCTCCTCCGTGAGGCATGCGTACGGTGACTCTTGCTCAATAGGGGCGAATCTGGAGCCTGTGGGAGCAAAGTAGCAAAGGGCAATGTAGACGATCCTGTCTCGTGAGAGCTCGAGGCGAATCCACATGTATCGGGCCTGTGGGTCCCGGGCAACAATCTGTAGTCTGCTGTGAAGCCCCTGTCTAAAAAGTATAGCCACTCCTCCTGAACCGCGAGTGGTGTGCTGGCGCATACATCCCCGATGTAGAGACTCCCATTGGAAACCATGTATCCGTGGTAACCCTCTCTCTGGGCTCTCGTGTGTCTCTGTAAGTAGAATGATGTCTCGACCTCTCATCACCTCCTCAAGTCTCTCTGGGTGTGTCCATAGGTCTCCATTGCAATTCCAAACCGTGACATGAATCTCCTCGTGTGTCCCACAGGCCGCGAGTCCCTATGCGATGGTCTTGCCATCAATGATAACCCTACCATCTCGATATACTGCCTTCTTCCCTTCTTTGCGGGCCTGGTGGACTCTAGGCATGCACGTGGCAGTGATCTTGTTGCATCTTTGTGAGGTCATCATCAAGATAAATCGGGGGGCCTTCTAGCCCTCTCAAGATGACCCTCTTTCGGAGGAAAGAAGTTCGAGACTCCTCGGAGGCGAATTGGAGGATGAGAGCTCTCTTCTTTGGATCTTTGCCGGCTCTCCAAACTTTGGAGAAAGGGATCTCTTCTTCCTTGTATCCCACTTTCTTGCATAAGGCTTTCCCATCGCTCTCGGGTGTGGACCCTTCTTCTTCTTTGATGCCGGTCACTCGCACATTGAGACGGCGAGCTTGTCGCATTTTCTCCTCCTCGATGGTTGTGTGTACGATGAGTACCTCATCTTTTTGGGCTTCCTCTCTTGCTACCTTCTTGATATTCTTTTTGACCACTTCGACCCATCCTTCTTTGGTGGCTTCTAATTTGTCCTCAATGCTTGCGGTGAGGGCTTTGGTGATCTCCTCCTTGAGGGCTTCCTTAGCCTCCTCTTTAATCTCTCCTTCCTCGGGGGTGAGGGATGTGATGGAAGCATGAAGGAGGTCGATTTGTGCCTTCATCTCTTCTTGCTCTTTCCTCCATCTCGCCCTCTCCTTCTCGTTCTCCCGTGCCCTTCTCTCCTTCTCCTCTTTGAGGTTTTGGATTTCCGCTCTCATGTCCTCTTTTTCTTCGTTCCATAGCTTGATGAAGGTGGCTTTCTCCTCCCTCCATATCTCTCTCTCCATCCACCATTCTTTCATGTCCTTCTCCAATTGTGCAAGCCTCTTGTTCGTGAGCATGAAGGTTGTCTTCATTGTCGATTTCGGCGTCTTGATGATGGGGGAAGACATAGTTGTATTCGGAGCTACCCTCTCTTCATATTGTGAAGAAGAGGGGAGAAGGGGAGTACGTGTATGTATGCGTGTATGTGTGTAGGGTGTGTGTGGGTATGTATCCGTGTGTGTGTGTGTGTGTGTGTGTGTGTGTGTGTGTGTGTGTGAGAGAGAGAGAGAGAGAGAGAGAGAGATGAAATGAAATGAAATGTTATATTTAACATCTTCAAAAGGCCAAAATGACCTATGAGCCCAAACTGATACAATCCTGGTGGATCTTATACAATGTCTGGGTACAAATTAAAGAGAGAGAGAGAAAGAGAGAGAGAGAGAGAGAGAGAGAGGGAGAGAGAGAGAGAGAGAGAGAGAGAGAGAGAGATGAAATGAAATGAAATGTTATATTTAACATCTTCAAAAGGCCAAAATGACCTATGAGCCCAAACTGATACAATCCTGGTGGATCTTATACAATGTCTGTGTGTATGTAACTATATGTACCCTTGAGTGTGTGCCTCATGCTCCTCATATTTGTTTAGAGAGAGAGAGAGAGAGAGAGAGAGAGAGAGATGAAATGAAATGAAATGTTATATTTAACATCTTCAAAAGGCCAAAATGACCTATGAGCCCAAACTGATACAATCCTGGTGGATCTTATACAAATTAAAATGAAGTAAAATAAAAGCTAAAATGAACCTCAATGTCCGAGGATGTTCAGCATTGGGGGGTGTCCAAGGATGTACTACATCGGTCGCTAAAGAGCATTGTCAATATCCGTCTCTGTAAATAGTCGTATTGGACGTCTCCCATGTCGTGCTAAATAGTCCTGATCCTCTTATGGAGCCTCCGTCGACGTCTTGGTGGCCCTCGTAGACGTGGATGTCTAGCTCTCCTAAGCTCAATGGCTCTATCAGTCAATATATCTCTGGTATAGGTGGATTCTAAAGTCTACTATGAAGCTTGCTCGTTTGATTTCCGAGTCTCTGCTCTAAAAAAGTATGTGATCTCCCTCTGTGAATGACTCCCACTGTCTAATCTCCTCAAGAGACTCTCCCTATGTCTCTACAGCTCTAGAAAAACAACCCGAGGCATCTCTCATTCTGATATCTCATGACTCTAGCTAGTGGTCCAAAGCCCTCTCTGAATAGACAGTGAGAGCGGCCTCGTATCTCATTGTATACCGGACAATGACATACGTGATGTAAATTGTGTCTTTGGCTCTATATGACACAACTGGTAAATCCTGGCCTCTGCTAGTGCTCTCCTAATTCTATCAGTCTCAATCTCGAGCTGATGCGATGATGTACGCATCTGACCAATAGCACATCGTATCCCATGGGATAAATGAGTGTCCATATAGGTAGGTCTGATCACATATCCATCCTCTGTGAGTTGCAGAAGTGTCAATATATAATCAAGAGTAGAAAAGCCCCTCCAAAAACATGCCTGGCCCAATGCCCAAATGCCTACTCTCTCTGCTCATCTACTCAGCTGCTCCTCAAGAATGGATGTATACAACCTAGTTAGCTTGTGCCCAATCATTATATTAAGGTATTTCCCTAGTTTCCTTGAAGATAGGCACAACAGTAGACATGCTCCAAGTATCCGAAAAACCCTCACACATGGCTCGGTTGAACATTACTACGAGAAGCTCTACAAGCATATATCTAGCATGTATAAAGTGCTTTGCCATCACCTCATCATAATCATACGCTCTCCTGGTCCTCATCCTGTCAATGTCTTTCTTTACCATCTCGGCGGTAAAGCAAGTGCATGTCTGAGGGGATGGCTCAAGAGGGTCGGCGGGTAGAGATTGCTGCCTTGGAACTGTGTAAGAGATGTTGCATATGCGCCCCAAATTTCGGTGGATGTGATTACCGGTGGGGGGAATGCTCATGAAAAAATATCCATGCCTTGCCTGTCACAAATTGCTGACGTGTCAAGCCACTAAAGAACAGAGCCGACTTGTAGATCCTAGCCGAGGGGCCTAAACCCTAGAAGAAGCAGAAGCAGCAACAGAAGAAGAAGAAGCGGAAGAAGTTATCACCAACTTATGGGACCCCATCCGATGGGGCCCAAGTGACATAAAGGCATTAAAATAAAGCAATCACACAGACGCACACGTGCCAAGAGAAGATGACGTGGCAAATGCACGGATTTCCGGATTTTACATTGACATGCTGATGTGGCAAAGCTATACAAATTTCCGCGTTTTACGCTGACTGCTGACGTGACAGAGCTGTACGGATTTCGCTTTTGTGCTGGCAGCTTTTGGGAATCTGCATTTGGGCCAGTTACTTTTGAGTTTGAAGGCTTTTCATGTAAACTCCTTTTCATAGGCCAAGGGCCTTTGAATATGTGCAGAGGGGTCATTCTCTGGCACGCTTCGGTGAGAAGGTGCAGAGCGCGAGTACTGGCATTGTACTGAGTTCAAATAATATAAAGAAATACCGAAAGGGACGCTAAGTTTTGGGGCCAGTACTCTTTGAGGTGGAATTCTGCCACTCTAGGTCGCATGTGCTCGCTCTCTCTCTCTCTCTCTCTCTCTCTCTCTCTCTCTCTCTCTCTCTCTCTCTCTCTCTCTCTCTCTCTCTCTCTCTCTCTCTCTCTCTCTCTCTCTCTCTCTCTCTCTCTCTCTCTCTCTCTTCAGTTCAGTTGTTATTGAAGTGCTAAAAGTCTGTTCAGTCTCTTCTTTTCCGTTGGCATGTGGTGCACGTCTTGTGACAGTGGTATCAGAGCATCAAGTGTGCTTTTCTGAAAGCATACCGATCCCAGACAGAGCAAACCGACGCTTCCATAGGCTACTGGAATTTTATTTGAAGAATCTTCATGCTCTAACCTTGGACGTATTAGCCACTCCCACCCTTACTTCATCACGCATCGGGCGCGCTCTTGTCTTCACCGCTCTGTCTTACAAGGCATAAGCTATAAAGAACCCCAGACATGGCGTTCATGGATTCAGCGGAATATTCGCAGTTTCTTCTCGACGAGCTTCGCGACATTCTTTCGCGGCATCCTAAGCAGAATCTTCCGATGCTGCAAAGTTTTCAACAATTGTTGAATTACATGTTACCCCCTTTGATGCCCCAAGTGGTACCTCCTCCTCCGGCACCAGAAAGTACGAGAGCTTCCAACCGGCAACCTTCCCAATCATTTGTTCTGATCGGGAGAGTCTTTAGGAATATGGTGCAGCCATCTAACCCTTATCCAATGCAACCATCGTTGCCTCCACCTCCCCCACCACCAAGCATCATGTGCCATCTTGTTGTTGTGCCATCATGTCCAACATCGACTTGACCATCATCTCCATAGGAGTTAGTACACTCGTGGCGTAGATGGCGAAGGGAAAGGGTCGAAAAAATCTCTTGGTAGGGAAAAATCTTCGCGGCCTCTCTCATGCTCATCACCTGTATGCGAAGTATCCATTCCACTACGGGTGACGACCATGCACTATGATCTTTTGTTCTTAAGTTCAACTTGGGTTCTTGAGGGTCTTGGGTTCTTGGGTTCTTGAGAATCTTGAGGTTCTTGAGGTATTCTTTCGCTTGCAAATCGCGTTTGAGAAGGATCTTCTCTTCACCCGAGTTCTACTCTTTTCCACGGGCGCACCCCTTGGCGGCCTTGCGCTCACACCACGGTTGCTTTTTCCCACCTCATGTCGATTGGCCGGCCACTAAGTGCACGGTCCGCTCTCAATGAGTGAAAAGAGACACAAGGGGAGGCTGGACAAGCCCTTCTTTCCTGGGATTCCTGTCACTCTTCAAAAAACACGATTAGGAATCGACACGCCCAAGCGAACTTGGGTTCGTGCGACCTCAACAAGCAAAAAAATTTATGTGGTTCTTGTGGTTCTTTCCTTGAGTGATACAAAACACTGCCACAACTCTGATACCAATGTAAGGTGCAGCGGAATTATTGTTTGCGCTTTGCTCAAGATGAGTGCTCCGAACTGTGCTCAAGGTTCCTTTTGTTCTTATGGAAGGTAGAGTCTTCCGTTCTTAATGAGAGAATGCTATGATCACAAACAAAGTGAATGGACATTGTGCATGCAAGTGTATGAGACTGAGAGATAGAGAGAGACGAGAGATACGACACCGGAGACGTTGTAAAACCCTCCTCCGAAGGCCCCACTCTCGTCGGCGAGAGTGGTCTACTTATGATTGCACAAAGTGGTACAATGACGATGCAATGGACTGATGCAACTTGGAACTATGTCGGTGACGACGACGGGGACGACGACGATGACTTTAGGGCTGAAATCTGCGGTCTTCTAACTGCTGTCCATAAACACGCTATGGCTGAAAATCTGGGACTGTTTTCGGTGGCTGAAAATGACTGTTTTGGCTGCGTTTTTTGAAGGCTGAAAATGGGGATACTCTGCATGAGGCTAGGGCTGAATCTACTGCTGTCCATGAAGGCTGAAAACGTTGACCATCTGTTGCGGAATGGGCTGAAAACCAAAAATGCTGGCAGATCTGGAAACGCTAGCAAAACGCTGGGCTGATTGGGAAGCGTTAGTGAAAACGCTGGCTGATCTGGTACTGCGGCGACACTGCAACTGAAAACGCCAGGGACTGTGGAAGGTGTGGCGATGATCTGGGCTGAAATCGCCAAGGCTAGGGGGGGATGCTGATGGAGACCAAAAACGCTAGGGTTGATAGTGCTTGAGGGGTTCTTGCTGAGAGAGAAGGGGTACCTGCTGCCTAAGGGCATGTTGTGCTTCTTGCTCATCTGCCCAAGAGTGCTAGTCTAGGGTTGCTTATATATTAACTTAGCAAAATTGCCCTACCTACTTTTGTTGGAAAGTCACTTAAAAATAATAAGTGAAAAATCTCAAAAATAGGGAAAATAGGGAAAATGCATTGGAAAAAACCCCTAACTGATTCTAATGGATTCTGATGGGAATACTGATGATCATGCTGTGTGCAACCAGAGGATATGCATCTATGCTAAGTGACTGGGCATGCACGGTCTACGAATAGACTCACAAAAGTGCCAGATTACTTCTAAATCTAGACTAACTCGACTCACTGAACCCTGTTATGCTGTAGCTGGTCCACGGACACATAGGGTTGGATGTGTCACGTGACATCCCCTCCTTTTCAAAGTGAGGTACTGGTACTGAACTGTATGGCATCGAGGGAGATCGCCAATAGCATCCGGAATCCTCAAAGGGACTCTTCGCCGGCCCACTCTGATGTGTGGGTCGTGCGGTACTTGAACTTCATTAAGGTCTGCAACGCTTTCTTCTTTGGGCCGCGCCGAAAGCGATACAAAGTCTTTTGTGGCTCCTTCGATGCTTCAACTTCGTTGAGAGTCATGCTTCTTTCTTCTTCAAGAATCTCCATGGCTGAAATTTCCTGAAACCACTTCCAACACAAAACCATGAACATACCCATTCCATGTAAAGCGAAGGGAAAAAATCTTGTCTTCGCTAAAGACTGTGTATGCAATGTAGATGAACATAGAGACGGAGTGACAATCCCTTCATCAAACACATGCAAACAATGAGATCGAATCTTGCTCTTATGATCTATAGCAATCAAATGTGGCAATTCACAATGGAAATGCCCACTCTTGGTGCTCAAACTTTCATGTGCTCGTCCGAAAACTGTGTCATGCCAAGGAAGAGACATGGAATGTGACTTCCTTACATACATACTTTTCAGCTTTTCATGAACAATCCGCATATATCCGTGCTCATTCATGAGTGAAACGTGATCAACATACAATATGTCATGCCTAGGAAAAGGGATCACATAACGATGCTGACTAAAATACAGGAAACGATCACGAATGAAACATTGGAACAATGCGTGCATATCAATCATGCGAACACATAATACTTCCTGTGAGGGTTCTTGAGACCTAGGCTCAAGAGCCAAGATCGCTTCTTCGTGAGACTCATCAAATCTGCAACGAGGTTAGCTTTGCTAGAAAAAGCATCCACTAACACATCATCCTTATGAACAATCACATCTTCTTCATGCAACTCATCATGTTTGTCTTTATCATCCAAATCATCATGCTGATCATTGTCAATCAAATCATCATGCTTTTCACAATCATGCAAATCCTGTGTGTCATGCTTTGGAGAAGAAGAGACTGAGAGAGTCTCCTTCTAATGAATCCTTTCAATCTTGTCTTGTATATTAGCAATGAGAGATGGAGAATGAACAATGTCCTCTCCATGAATGACAATAGGAGAATCACTTTTGGCGTTGACAGTGAAAGTGTTAGCCGCAAAATCAATAAGAGGGTTATTACCACGAAACCATTGAATGCCCAAAATCATATCACATCCTGAGAGAGGAGAAACAACAAATCTTCTAGTGAAGGCAGCTTGTTGAATTCCGAAAAACACATCAAGGCACTCCTCCATGATGAGAGCGTCCATAGCTGGAAGAAAGCCAGAGACCTCCATAGGAGATCTTGAACTAACTTCGAGGCGGGCTCTCTCAACAAGAGAGGGGCTGATCACATCATGCATACTACCGGGGTCAAACAATATGACAAAACGCTGCCCCGACATACGACCATAACATTTAATGAGAGAATCATCAATGAGAGGGTCATGAGAAACTTGGGGCACACTCGTGTTATCATTAATTGCATTGACAGAGGAAGTGGGTTCTGTGGATTCATTCGATTCAAGCTTAGGACATGTTCTTTTTATGTGACCCTTAATGTGACAATGAAAACGACGACCTTCCTTAGAATAAGTGCTTTGCTCTTCCGACATGATGTATCCTCCTACAATTCCTAGTGCTACCTTTTCATATGGAGTAAGCTTAGGTTTAGCATTGTGTTAGCCTTGCCCTTAGATTCATTGGAAGAATTCTTTTCTGAGAGACTGTTGGAAGACTGGTTAGAAGAGTTACCATTCTTACCACTCTGAGGGTTCTGAGAGTCTACGAGGTACTTGTGGAAGTCTTGTTCTCCTTAGGCTTTCCCTTATTGTGCTTCATCGCCTAGTGGCGGGCACCTACCTGTGCAGCCCCTGGAGTCCTACATGATTTCATATCCAGTTGCTCCCCTCACCGACTATAAAAGTCCACGTCTTACTGTATCTATTCTTGGGCAGTCATTCTCAGGCGTCATAGTGGATGGTGGGTCTAAAATCAATCTAATGCCTGAATTTACCATGTCAGCCTTAGGTCTGGAGCCTACTCGCCCTGCTCCGTTCACTATTACATTGGCAGACCAGAGGACAGTCTATCCTGTGGGCATAGTAGAGAAGGTGCCTTTGAAGGTACAAGACTTCACATTTAGCTTGGATTTTGTGGTGGTCGGTCTTCCTCAGGTAGAGGGAGGATTTCCTTTGCTAATTGGTAGACCATGGTTGCGGCATACTAAGGCACTTCATGATTAGGGAAACGATGCCATGTGGATACACACTCCCGGCTCCCAAATGCAACCAATCCAGCTTGAAGGAGGGATGGATCCAGTGGCTCAGCACAGCTCATTGTCAGTACAGTCCAACCCCGACCCTGAGCAGCCCATCCCACCTAACGGGTCTGACGAGGACCTACTACAGTGGTTGGAAGCTACCACATCGATGCCATGCTACATGGTCTCTACTCAAAACTTACTTGTGCCGCCAGACGGGTCTGACGAGGACCCGCTACAATGGTTGGAAGCTACCACATCGAGGCCATGCTACATGGTCTCTACTCAAAACTTACCTGTGCCGCCAGTAACACTCTCTCTTCAAACTCCTCAGGAGGACATAGATGTCCAAAGTCCTACAGCAGACAATACAACAGTCGAAGAAGTAAGTGTGTCAGCCCCAAATTCTCATGCTTCAAATGACCCGCCGATGAAACCCCTCGGTCTTGGGGAACCTATAACACATCACCGAAGGGGGAAGAAATCTCCTCTGCATGCACTCGCCAAAGATTTCCCTCTTCCTTGAGCATCTCCCAAGTCGGACCCCCTTCAAAAGCACTCTGTCATCTCGTCTGCATCTGAAGATTTACCCTTCGAGGAGCTCCCACAGGGATGGTTACAAGAAGAGTATGCAAAGTTTCCAATCGATCAAACACCTGCACATGATGTCTTGAAGCTCCAAGAGGCAGCTCACCACTCATCTTCAGAAGCACCCTCTCTAGCTACACCCCCAGACCCGGTCAGAGAAGTCAACCTGGGAGATCCTGACAACCCTCAGCACGTATTGTTAGCAGCTTGGTTATGGGAGCATCCCGCATTACTCAATCAGGTAGTCTCTTTCATACACTCTTTTAAAGATGTTTTTGCTTGGTCCTACAAGGATTTAGAGGGGATTCCACCAGAATTGGGTGTCCACACTATACCTCTGGTTGAAGGAGCTAAGCCTGTAAGAGGCCGAGCTTACAAGCTCAACCCGAAGTATGCTAAGGCGGTCAAGGTAGAGTTAGAAAAAATGCAAGAGACAGCGATCATTGTACATGTGGAGCACTCTCAGTGGTTATCACCCATGGTGATAGCGCGCCTAAGAAGCAGTCCAACAAAATCCGTGTGCGTAGATTACCGTGCTCTGAACAACGTAACTATCCCAGATGGTTTCCCAACACCTTTCACTGAGCGGGTGCTCGAAGATGTAGCAGGGCATGTATTGTACAATTTCATGGATGGGTTTAGTGGATACAATCAGTTGGGCATCCATCCAGGTGATCAGCTGAAAACGGCCTTTATGACTCCCTGGGGTATTTTTATATACACTCGAATGTCTTTTGGGTTGAAAAATGCCCAACCTTCTTTCAATAGGGCGGTATATCTCATCTTTTGTCCTCTGCTTACGGATCATCTTCGCATCTTCATGGACAATTTTTCGACCTTCTCAGGTGCTCAATGTTCAACCCCAATGGAAAACCTAGAGGAACACCTCGCTCAGCTCTCTGTTGTCTTCCTTAGGTGCAGAGAGGCACGCCTAAAGCTAAATCCTAACAAATGTCATTTTTTGGTTACTGAAGACACACTTCTAGGCCATGTGGTGTCTGCTAAAGGTTTAGCGCCTGACCCAGAGAAGATTGTAGCAATCTTAAAGTTACCACCTCCCGTCAACCCAAAAGGGGTACAAAGCTTTGTAGGCCACACAGGGTATCATCGCAGGTTTATACGCATGTATGCACAGGTGGCTCAACCCCTAACCCGCCTAACCAGTGCTGCAGTTCCCTTTCAATGGTCAAAGGCAGAGGCTGAAGCTTTTGCATACCTTAAAAAACGCCTCACTGAAGCGTCTATCTTAGTAGCTCCCGATTGGTCTCTCACCTTTCATGTACATACAGATGCCAGTCAACTAGCTGTGGGTGCGGTGCTGACTCAACCTAGTAAGGAGTATAACCTGGATCGCCCTGTTCACTATGCAAGTCACCTACTCACCAAGGCAGAGTGCAACTATAGCACCACAGAAAGGAAAGGTTTAGCTATTGTGTATGCTCTGCAAAAATTTCGGCACTACTTATTAGGCGTCCACTTCACAGTTATTATTGATCATCATGCCCTGCGATATCTGCTCAACAAGCCGCAGGTTGCAAGTAGAGTATGGCGATGGCTACTCTTATTTCAAGAGTTCGATTTCGAAGTGGTACTCAGGCCCGGCAAACATCATGTCCTTGCCGACCACCTTTCTCGCGTTCACACTGGTGAAGAAGCAACAGGGGTTGCTGACGACTTTCCTGATAGCAATCTCTTTAAGGTGAATACCACTCCGGAATGGTACGGCAATGTTTTGCATCTGCTTTCTACTGGCCTCTACCGAGAGAATGCTTCTCCCCTGCAGAAGAGACGCCTGTTGCTGAAGTCTAGGCCTTTCACTCTCATTGGGGGCTAGCTATACAAATCAGGGCAAGATGGTGTTCTGAGGCGGTGTGTCTCCACTCATGAAGTCGAGTATATTTTAGAGGATGCCCATAGTGGTCCCACTGGTGGCCATTACCCTGGCCATATTACTGCACAAAAGATTCTCTAGTGTAGCTTATGGTGGCCCTATATTTTCCGCGATGCAATTGCCTATGTAAAGGTATGTGATGTATGTCAGCGCTATGGCCCTAAACCAAGCAAACAGTCAAACCGTCCTCTGCAGGTCTCTGTGGCATGGCAACCCTTTGAGAGATGGGAGCATAGATTTTGTAGGCCCAATCACTCCCTCTGCCCAACCCGGCAATCGAAAGTATCTCTTGGTGGCTACCGACTACGCAACAAAGTGGACAGAGGTACTTGCAACAACGGACTGCACTGGCACTACGGTAGCCAAGTTTCTCTACGAAAATATTTTGTGCAGGTTTGGATGTCCCTTGGAAATCACCAGTGACAGGGGTAGTCACTTTGTGAATGAAACAATTTCTACCTTGCTGGCCAACTACAAGATTTTTCACAGAAAATCTTGTTCCTATTACCCTAGAGCAAACGGGCAGGCAGAGAGCACTAATAAGGTTCTGATAGCACTCTTGCGGAAAGCATGTCATCTTCATCCCTCGACTTGGGCTCAAGCTATCCACGGTACACTTTGGGCATATCAAACTTCTTTCAAAGCCACAACCAATCACACCCCATTTCAATTGGCTTTCGGTTTGGAAGCGATAGCACCTTTCGAATTCAACTCAAGATCCCCGCGAGTGGGGAGTCTTCGTGCCAATGGAAATTTGGGGTCGGCATCTATCTCTCGTCTTTTCCTTTTGGAGGAAAGCCGAGGTTTGGCTTCTCTGGCTCTAGAAGCAGAGCAGCTTCGTCGTAAAGCCTGGCATGACCGCCATCTCAGGAAGCCGCAAATAACGCAAGGAGCACTGGTGCTACTTTATCAGGCCAAGTTTCTGAAAAAAGCAAAGAAGTTGGTCCCAGCATGACAAGGACCATATAAGGTGATGGAGATTCTACCCCACAGCGTTGTACAATTAGCCACTCTGGAAGGAGTTCCGCTGCCTTTAGTCAACGGCTCTCGGATAAAATGCTATCATGCTTAAGCTACCGCTCAAGGGTCTAACCAAGCTACATCAAGTGTGGAGTTTCGCCGATTCCTGAACATTTCCATAACCAAATCACCCTCCCCTTAGACAGCTCTCCTTCTGCAGACTCTGTTAAGCTCAAGGGGGTTGATTCTACATTGGATCAACTCTATCCTTCACTCTCTGTCTTCAATCTTTGTCTTTCTTGGGCATAACCTAATCCCCTCAATCTCTACTCAATTCCTTTTCTTAGCTTTTGAATCTCAAATGAAACTCAGTTGTTTGGTATGCATAAATGCCTCTGTATCTTGGAGCGGGGTAGTTATTTATGAAATGATTCGCGTTTTATCTGCCACTTCTGAGTACCTCGAATTTATCAATGCTTTCTATTAGTTGGTCGTAGCTAAATCTTTAAGGTCTCTGGGATAGTTTCCTAAGCGTTAAAACTCCCTCCTTATTTTTCTATTCTCTACGTTGTCTCTCCTCTCAACCCCATCCCCTAGCCCTAATGCTCGCCCTAGCGCTTTCCCGCTCTCCTCGCCTCTGCCCCTTACTCTTGCCCTCGCCCTAGTCTTGGCCTTCATCATCCATTCACATCCCCTCGCCCTAACCCTTCCCTTCCCCCTTTCCCATTCCCTCGCCCCCTAGCCCCTGCCCTATCTATCCCCCGCCCTAACCCTCCCACCCCCTCGCCCTCGCCCTAACCCTCCCCCCACCCTCTCGCCCTCGCCCTAACCTTCCCCCTATCCCCTCGCCCTAGCCCCCACACCCTCTCGCCCTAACCTTCCCCCTATCCCCTCGCCTAGCCCCCCTCACCGACTCGCCCTTGCCTTAACCCTCCCACCCCTCGCCCCTCGCCCTAACCCTCCCCTTCCCCCTCGCCCTCTCCTTTCCCCTCGCCCCTCGCCCCTAGACCTAACCTGTACCCTCGTCTACTCTTCCCAACGCCCTAGCCTCTAGACTCTTTCGACAAACCAAAAAGAAAAAGCGAGCGCCGTATATCCTGGCACTTCTCAGCAAGGGCGGTAATTACCTGCGAAAAGCAAAACAAAAAAAAAAGCAGAGAGCGTTAACTGGGAAAAGCAAAAGCGAAAAGCAGAGAGCCTTTATTAGAACCTTGGTACTCCATTCAGTCCATCCAGTACCGAATTGGGTCTCGCCCTAGCTCCAATCGGAGAAAGAGTCCTCTGCCTCTAGGGATAGCTCTGACAGTAAATCGGATTACACTCCTAGTTCAGAGCAGCTTTCAGAGGAATCTTCAGAGGAAGATTCGCCCCAGTCTGTCACTGCTGACAAGGTCACCACTCTCCAGGTGCCTCGCCCGTCTGGTGCCCTCTCCAAGGTACCTTTAATAATAATATATCATTTACAGGCTCCGAATCCAGCACTCAAGGATGTGTTCTCTCAGCAGCAACTGATACACTTGGGTCTTCAAAATTTGGCTCAGACTGATTTGTCTGCCAATATCTCTACTGCCAAGCTATGTTCCCTCTTGCTAACTTTTCCAAAGCTGAATGATACTGCACTTACAGCGGAGGATATCGGACAGGCTATGGGAATATTGACTATGCTGGCACCTCTGCCCGCAACCGAAACCTTCTCGAATCTCTCACCAAAAGAAATTGTGAATGCTTGTCAGGAACTTTTGTTGGACTCACATCCAGACTATCACAGGAGTCAGCAATTGTATTCAGTCTTACAGTATTATTTTTTAATGCGAGCACCGGAAAGAACAGGGGTTCCATCTTCTCTAGGTTCTCCAGCAATATGTGATGCTCTTTTTTGTCTCTACCACTGCCTGCCCTACCCATTTCACAATTTGTTGTTTAAAGCACTACAGGACAGGGCAAAGCGTTTTCGGACTCAGCGTAAAGGCAAAGCGGAAAGGTTCAATTGCTATGCAGCCCCTATTATGTATTGGGTAGTGCAGACTATACAGCAAAAACAGATGCAAAAGCAGTTCTCACCCTTCAAGATGATCCAAAAGAGCAAGACCGTTCCAAAATGGCCAAAGGGAAAGGCATCTTGCGCAAGAGGGCAAAGGTACAAAAAGATTCATCTGAGCAGCTAGCAACACTACCTTTCTCAAAATCACAGGTCAAAATCTCTTACGTCCATACTACAACACCAACAATGCGTATGTCTACTTCTGTGGCCACCTCAACTTTCACACCACCTCTTGTGAGTAGTGTTGCAGTCACTAAAACACAACCTCCAGTTGTGTTGCCAGCACCACGTACTACTCTTAGTGTAGGGGCACCTAGGGATAATGTTGGGGCACCGAAGGATACTGCAGGGGCATCTACCTCTGGGATGCCTACATCTGGCAAGCATGACATATATGATACTTTTGCGCCTCAAGCCGACAGACTTTTAGAGGCAGACAGAAGAGCCATTTCGACGATTATCAATGCAACCCTCTCATTGCAAGGTACCAACGGTCTGCATCGCGCTTGCTATGACGGTATGACAAGGGAAGTGTAGGCTCATCTTCAACGAGCGATGGATAGGGACAATTTCATTGCTACAGCTCAAGATCGCATAAGAATCTTAACTCAACAAGTAGTGGACCTCAAACATATTGTCCACACTCAGCAAAACAGTTAAAAGAGGCAAACGATATGACCGTAGCAGTTCAGGACCTCTCTCCGCTGGTACATACACAATGTCCCTCTTGTGCAAAATACCAAGCTGTAGCCATTTCACAGGCAGTTCCAGCTACAACTACAACTACAACTACAACCCCGGTTTCTCCACAAGTTCCTGCTATGGCAACACAGATACCGACACAGATGGACGCTTCCAAAGCACATTCAAGGGATTCTCAAACAGCAGAGAAAGCAAATCCTACCAATATGGAGTCTAAGCCAACAGGATCGGTCTCATCACAATTTCATGGTCCCTCTATGGCCTCCCCCTCCCAATCCCCATCCTTCCTCAACACTTCTACGGCTTCCCGGGATTCCGACAACCTGTTCCACCCTCGCAGCCTGCCCAGTCTTTTCCTGGGTTTCCACCAGCTCCACCTACTCACCCTCCATCGTCTCACATGACGCAGCCTGCTGCTCATGGGGTGGCTACTCCATACCCGATGTACCCTCCTCATGGCCACTACCCCTCACCATACACTTGGCCTCCATCCCCTTACCCACCTTACTATCAGCCTCCTCCTCCTCCTCCTCCTCCATCATCCGACCACCAACAGTAGATCGCCGATATTTCAGTTCTTCAATTCCGCTCCCCGGGACGGGCAGCGGTCTTGTGGCAGGCAACCTGTAGCCTGCTACAGTGTCACTTTCACTTTCACACGACAGTAGTTTACAGTTGGGCTTTGGTCAGTTGGTCTTTGGTCTGGTCGGTTCACACTTGGGCAGAGACACGTGGCAGGGTGGTCTAGTGGACATCGTATCCAGGTCACCACCGCCACCCAGTGGGGATAGACTTAGATGATGTTCTTTATGAGCCGTTGGTGGCTCTTGATGATTGTACATATGAGTAGTCGTTTTGGGGCCTGTGGCATTATCTTGTACGTAGTCGTCTACAGTGGGTCTTTACACAGAGCACGTTTTCACCATCCCGACACATCTGAGCCTCGACACCCCCATTGTACCTGTGAGTCCTGGGCTGGAGCTGAGTGTGCTGCCACGCCATAGTCTGTATCAGTCTTTGAGATAGTCGATTCATATGTTATGGTCTGCTCTTGTGTCTTTGCGAGCTCTGTTGACGTCTATTGTTCCTTCTTGTTCAGTCTGTTTGAGGGAGATTCAGTCTGTTTGAGTGAGATTGTCACGCACATTGCACTGAGTGAGATTGTCACGCACATTGCACTGAGGACTACCCACTGTAGAGAGCACGACACATTATCCGCGCTACAGGTGCTCTCATTTTGGCGATCACGGTGGGACCTCAAAGGAAGTCTCACTCTTGTGGAGACAAAATCGTGAAGCTAATCGGTTGTTACCTGGCTCTGCACACTTGCTTACACTGTGTAGATAGTCTGCAAGTCTGGTCCTCTCTCGTGCTGGTCCAAGTCCTAGTCCTCGTCCCTGGTCCTTGGTCTTTGGTCCTGGTCTAGTCCTCGCCCTGGTCCAGCCCTCCTCGTCCTGCCAGCTAGGGGGTCTAGTCACTGGTCCTGGACCAGGTGGTCTAGTCACTCTCCTCACTTGTTCTGTGTTAGACCTGTGCTGTTCACTGTTCACTGCATGACACATACAAGGCGGTCAGTTGAGCGTCAAAGCGCACTACTGAGCCCTCTGAAGCACTATAACAAAAGACGCCCTGTGGTTTCTAGTAGAAGTCCATTAACCTCATCAACCTTACCTCCACATACGACATCCCCCATTCCTTCAACCGGTTCCACATCTTCTAGATCACCTTCTCCAGTAAAGCTCTCTCCTATTCTGCTACAGCAGGCTATTGAGCAACAGGCTCAACAAGGGGCCATGGAGGCGTTGGCTAGCGTGTTGGCCAAGGTAAACATCAAGTTCCCCACCTTCAAAGGACTCTCCTCAGAAGATGCGGACGACCATGCACGGAGGTTCGTATCTCTCTGTAGAGGACGTGGTCTTAACGGGGAAGATGCTTATCTGGTACTTTTTCCATCCACCTTGGACGGCTTAGCAGACAAATGGTACAGCCAGTTTGCAGAGAATCATTTTGCAACTTGGGCAGACTTAAGACAACAGTTCTGTGCAGCTTTCAGGCCGGGCGACTACCAAGAGAAAGTGTTGGATGAGTTGGCCAACATGGTGCTCTAGCCAGAGGAGACTTTTGCAGAGCTTATGACCAAAACCAAGTCTCTGGTTGCCAAGCTTCCCCAGCAACCTGGTGAATTCATGGTTAAGAACTGGGTGGAGAAGGCGCTTCCAAAAACCTCTCAGCAAAAACTCCGGAAGAGCCTCCAACCTGACGCCACTCTGGAGGAATTCATCGCAACTGCTACTAGAATAGAGGGGGCTAGGAAGCTGTTCAACAACTCTCCTCACATAGATACTCCCTCTGTGTTCTCCGAAGGAAGTCCTGCTGATCCTTTGACTTCCTTGCGCAGGGAACTCGAAGCCCTCAAACTACAACGCGCCCTCCAAGAAGAGAAATCAATCTCTCTGAGACAAGAGAAACCATCGCACCTTGAGGCTTTGGATCAAATCAAGAGAGAACTAGAAGAGCTTCGGTCTCAGCAGGAGACCAAAGCTATGGTATGGTGCAGCTCTTGTCGTTCTCCTGGACATCCTCCACAGGACTGTCCCCTTCGGGCTTATTGCCACTTCTGTGAAAAATCTGGGCACGAAGATAAGGATTGTTACTATATCAAAGGATTGCGACAAATACAACAAAATCTAGGTCCTTCTCTCCGACAAGGGCTAGCACCTGCATCCAACATGGTCTCACCCTACGGCCATCAAAACCCATTGTCTCCTCTGCTGACAACACCCCCTATGCAGCAAGATATGCACAATAGCTTTGCACCCCACAGCTTTTATCATGCCAATACTCCCTCAGTTCCCCAAAGTTTCTACACCTCAGCCTCCAACACCATGCAACAACAAGAGCAGCGACCACCTCGTCCCCCGTTTCGCATGTCTAATCGGCCAATCCTATGCTACAGATGCGGTGAATATGGGCATTACCAAAGTAAGTGTCCTTTACCTGAAGGGTCTCCTCCTTGCAGACATTGTCCGGAGTCTAAGGACCACTACAGTAAAGATTGTCCCAAACAAAGGGCATCATCATCTTCAGGCCCAAATCAAAATCAACAAGAGTTTACATTCCCGAAAATCAATCTAATCACAGTGAACACCACCCCTCAGCCAGCACCTACTACACATACAGTTTAGCCACAACAAGCAGCAAAGCCTACTGGGGTGCTCACTCGAGCACAAAGAGCAGCCCTGGGTTTAAGTTTGCCAACGAGACCCCTGGACTACCATATCCATTGCACAAATATTGTCTCTTGAAGCGAGTCTGCACCATGCAAGAGCTTATGGACCATGGTGCGGTCAGCTACATACTGATGAAGTAAAAGCTGGAGTTTACCACAGAAGAACCTCCGGCCGCTAACCACAACTCTCAGCAACAACGAACAAATTCGAGAGTCTTGTGAAAGTCAACCGCAAAGGCCTCGTTTCACGTCTCAACAACAAGACACCTTATCACAAGAAGGCCAAAAGCTTTGGATGCTTTCAAACAGGGTATAACCGTTCTAGTTGTCGCCATCGCACGGATAGACCAGCGGAGCAGACGCCCGCACCGACGGTCGAAAGAACCCCAACGCCACCTCCAGCTAAGAGAGCTAGACCCGCTTTGAACCTAGTACCTGATATCTATAACATATGTCTTGAAAGTACAAATGAATTGTGTCGAGCATATGGCAAAGTTAACGGCTTCAAAGCCCTAATTTTCTTTGACCCAGGAGGTACAGAGAACTTCATTCATCCAGAATTCTTGAAGCAGATGCACTTTGATTATGATGCAGAGGGTGGAGTACCGGCATTGTACTGAGTTCAAGTAATATAAAGAAACATTGAAAGGGACGCCAAGGTTTGGGGCCAGTACTCTTTGGGGTGGAATTCCACCACTCCGTGTCTCATGTGCTCTCTCTCTCTCTTTCAGTTCAGTTATTATTGAAGTGCTAAAAGTGGTACCGCTCATTGGTGCTCTTTCAGTGACTATACAAGATTATCATGGAACAGCAGATTTCCATATTATGAAGTTTGGGCAATTGCGACGATCTCTTGGGCATGCCTTGGCATGACAAGAATGATGCGACTCTCCAGGTTCGGAACCGAACCATCACCGTGATGTAGAAGGGCAAGCCAGTCTTCCTTCGGTTGTCCGAACAAAACCCTAAATAACCTCTCTAGCTGTTTTATAGTTAGATACAGTTAACTCTGTTTGAGAAAGTGAAGAAGAAGCAAAAGAAGTTCCCACCAATTTATGAGACCCCATCCGATGGGGCCCAAGTGACATAAAGGCATTAAAATAAAGCAATCACACACACACGCACGCGGGTGGAGAGAAGATGACATTGCAGCTGTACGGATTTCCGGATTTTACGTTGACATGCTGACGTGGCAGAGCTGTATAGATTTCCACGTTTTACAGTGATTGCTGACGTGGCAGAGTTGTACGGACTTCAGCTTTTGTGCTGGCAGCTTTTGGGCATCTGCTTTTGGGCCAGTTGCTTTTAAGTTTGAAGGCTTTTCATGTAAACTGCTTTTCATAGGCCAAGGGCCTTTAAATATGTGCAACAGGCTCATTCTCTAGCACGCTTCGGTGAGAAGGTGCAGAGCGCAAGTACCAACATTGTACTGAGTTCAAGTAATATAAAGCAATACCGAAAGGGGCGCCAAGGTTTGGGGCCACTACTCTCTCGGGTGGAATTCTTCCACTTCGTGTCGCGTGTGCTCTCTCTCTCTCTCTCTCTCTCTCTCTCTCTCTCTCTCTCTCTCTCTCTCTCTCTCTCTCTCTCTCTCTCTCTCTCTCATCACGCCATCTCTCTCCCTCTTTACCATGCTTTCGTTTAGGGTTTGCTCCTGTATTTTAAGGTTCGCGACCTGTTTTTAGGGCTCGTGTTCTTTTTTTTTTTTTTTTTTTTTTTTTTGGGGGGGGGGGGGGTTGTTGGACAGATCTGCGTTTTAGGGTTAGCTGCATTTTCTACACTTTAGAAACATCAATCCTCTCTTCTCTCTCTCTCTCTCTCTCTCTCTCTCTCTCTCTCTCTCTCTCTCTCTCTCTCATGTCATCCCCAACCTCACCTATGGCAACAAGCAAACTCAAATATATGCTTCACTCCAAACGAATTTCCATCATTGAATTGGAAATGAAAGCATGGAGAAAAGAGATGGAAGATTGGAGGAACGCGAAGACCGTTTTCCTCCGAGAAAATGAAGAAAAGGAGAAGAGGTGGAAGGACGAGAAGGATCATCTTCTCAACAAGATCGCCACGTTGGAGAATAGCATTTTGGACCTCCACAAAGAAGTGTTGGAAACACGGTCAAAAAATGGGCTTGAAGAGGGGGAATTCCAGCCCTCTTTGAGGGAAGAAATTGACAACATCAATGAGGAGAAGAAGTCATGGGCCGCGGTCATATCCGAAACGCAAAAGAAAGTAGAGGAGGCCGAAAAATGGATTGAGGTTGCCAAGAAAGGGAAAGGTAAGGAAGCTCCTTGTACACCCACTCTTATCAACATGACCCTCGAAGAGGAACAAAGAAGGAGGATGCGGGCTCTACATGTGAGGGTAACCGGCCTCAAGGACATAAACAATGTGGAAAAAGAGGTCACAAGCCTCACATCAATGATGGGGGTGGAGAAGCCTTCACACACAAAGGCATGGAGAGTGGGCAAGAAGAGTGAGGGCCCCGGAGAATCTTCAAAGAAAAGAGCTCTCATACTACGCTTCCCTTCATTGGAAGAGAAGAAGGAATTCTTGAGGAAGAGACCTACTCTCAAGAAGACAGGTATTTTCTTAGGCGATGACCTCACTCTCTCACAACTTGCGCATATGAGAGAAGTAATGCCCGAGATTCAAGCGGCAAGGGAGAAGGGGAAGATGGCCTTTTACAGAGATGGTCGGGTGGTGATTGTAGAGCGGCGCTCTACATGACGGTGCGAGACCTATGGGACCACATTGAGGATGGCGACTTGGAATTGTAATGGGTCTATGAGGTTGGATGTTGGTGCCTTTGAGGACAGTTTCAGAGACAAGGACATTGTTTTCTTTTCAGAGACTCACCAGGCCCCTGGCCAACTGTTGCCACATGTGGTGGGATACAAATGGGAGACAGCCCACAGAACAGTCACGAGATCTGAGCATGGGAGTAGAGGTTCAGGAGGAGTAGCGGTGTTGTTTAGGGAGGAGCTACAGCCACTACTACATATTGTACGGAGAGATGATCAGGCTAGATACATGTGGGTGAGGCTGAGAGCTGGCACAGGTCGATTTCTATATATTGCTATATGTTACTTCCCCCCCAGTACGTCAGTATATGCTGTATCCAGAGGACAGTCGCCTTTCTCAATTCTAGATGATGATATATGGGAGTTTTCTAGGGATGGTGATATCATCCTCCTAGGAGACTTCAATGCTCGAACGGGCAACTGTCAGACAGTCTTCTACGACACTTCAGATGAGATGCTTAGAGAGTTGGATGTGGGTGAGCTGGGGTTTGACAGATGCTCACATGACAGAGAGCAGACTGAGTATGGGAGATACCTCACGGAGATGACGACTACACATGGGCTAGCCATACTTAATGGCTTACAGCGGTTTCCTGGAGCAGCAGGCTTCACATGCTTTCCACACAGACATGGGGCCAGTACAGTGGACTATGTTATGACACAGCCGAGCTTTATTCCTTGTATTCAAGGTTTCACAGTGGGAGCCAGACCAGTGGGCGTAGCAGTGGATCATGCTCTCTTGACACTGTCCGTATCTTTTCAGTTTAGTACAGCCCAGAAATCAGGAGGCAGGTCACACACCCGTTTTACATTTACACCAAAGACTGACTCGGTTTATACGGAGGCGATCTGGGATCGTCTATGCACAGTTGCTCCAGGCCTCTCAGTAGAGGAGTGCACTACTTTACTGACTGAGACACTACATGATGCAGCATCAGAGGCATACCCACACACTCAACCGGATCGGAGGCGACATTCTGGGAGCATGCCCCAGAATAGTTGGTATGATGAGGAGTGCAGAGAGATGAGAGCCCAGCTTCAGAGGGATCTTCATTTAGGAGTCATCACCTACAGACAGTCGCGGATTGCTTTCCGACGCCTTGTGCGAAAGAAGAAACGAGCTTACCTGGCCCAGATGGAGCGAGACTTGTATCAGTTGTTCTTGAGTAGAGACTCAGGCGAGGCATGGCGACTCTTCCATGAGCACTCCCCTCCCCCAGTGATTACTTCTCCTGATGTGTGGGGCAAGTATGCGACATCGTTATATACGGTTCCTGGGCAGGATCCCCTTCCAGATCCTACAGAGCCATGTCCACCTACGAGCACCTTCTTTACCACTGAGATGGTAAAGAGAGCCATTGACAGGATGAGGACCAGGAGGGCTTACGATCATGACGGTCTAGTAGCGGAGCACTTTATACATGCTAGGGATATGCTGATGGAGGTTCTTGCAGTGTTGTTCAATCGTGCCATGTGTGAGGGATTACCTGAGACTTGGAGGTTGTCTACTATTGTGCCTATATTCAAGGCAGGTGATCCTACAGAGCCTGGAAATTACCGCACTATTATGGTTGGACACACACTAGCACGATTGTATGCATCCATTATTGAGCAGCAGTTGAGTAACTGGGCAGAGGGTGAGGGTGTACGGGCAAAGGGACAGGCAGGTTTCAGGAGGGGTTTCTCCACTCTTGACCATATTTTGACACTCAGAGCTATCATTGAGGAGGGCAGGTCACATGGGAGACGGATTTATTGTAGCTTTGTGGATTTCCGCAAAGCATTTGACATGGTACCGAGAGCTCGACTGATGCGCAGACTGCAGGAGATGGGGGTGCCCACAATGTTGATTTGGGGAATTATGGCTTTATAAAAATCAGTGATGGGACAAATACGCACCCCAGAGGGGATATCTGACTTAGTTCACTCCACTATCGGGGTGAAACAGGGTTGCCCATTGTCTCCTACTCTATTTGGTATGTATGTTGATGAGGTGTCTGATTACATTGACAGAGAGGGTGATAGAGGTGCCCAGCTGGCAGGGACCTGGATCCCATTGTTGTTATATGCTGATGATATTGTCTTGATCTCTGACTCACCAGAGGGTATGCAGCGACAGTTGGATGCATTACACAGTTTTGCAGAGGATAGTGGATTGTCTGTAAACCTTGGTAAAACCAAGGTCATGGTGTTTAACACCACACCGCAGTGGATCAGGAGATCGGTACCGACCTTCACGTATGGTCAAGAGATTGTGGAGTATACAGATGCATACACTTACCTTGGGATAGTCTTCACTGGGCCAAGGTTTTCTTTGGGGAGAGCAGCAGAGACTAGACTGACCAGAGCTTATGCGGCCTTGGGAGGCTTGGAGAGGATGTGTTTGCAGGTTCAGTTCCAGGAACCTCGGACAAAGTTATGGCTCTTTGATACTTTAGTAGCCTCAGCTATGATGTATGGGGTACAGGTATGGGGACCTTCTGTAGGCCAGGATGGTTGGAGACGTATGGAGAGGCCCTTGGTATCTATGATCTCCCGATTGATTAGAGCCAAGGCCTCCGTACCTCACGCGATCATTCGAGCAGAGCTAGCTGCCTCCCCCATGGAGATTGAGGCGCTTACCAGATCAGTGTCCTTTGTGCACAGCCTATGGGATACTACTAGAGACAGATATGCTAGACTGGCCCTTGAGTCTTCCAGACAGTTAGCTCTACAGGGGGACACTTCATGCTGGTATGCACAGATGACTTCATGGTTTCAGACGCATGGCTTCACCATGGACACGTTGCCCCCTTTCCAGTATTCTCTTCAGGCACCCTCGCTGTCTCTTACACGGGTGGAGATCACTAGACTCATTCGTCAGGACCTGATCCAGCTCGACACCAGGAGGACATGGATAGAGCCGCCTCAGGAGTTGAGCACGAAGATGGCTTTCTATAGAGAGCATCTTCTCCACCTCACAGGAGATGGGTTTGTGATTCGACCCAGCTACATGGACACACATATGTCTCATGGTTTGCGTTGTGCCATTGGTCAGATACGCACATCCTCACATCAGCTCGAGATTGAGACTGGTAGATTCAGAGGGATACCAGCAGACAGCAGGATATGCCGATTATGCCAGAGAGAGCCAGAGACAGAGTTGCACTACGTATGTCATTGCACAGTGTTCTATGAGATACGGGGGCGTTTCCACTGCTTATTCAGAGAGGGTTTTGGTCCTCTATCTAGGGTCATGAGTTATGAGGATCAGAGATGTCTTGGACTATATCTACTTGAGTTACACAGGTGTAGAGACACTTTACTGGGGAGAGCTAGAGAGAGGCAGTCCCAGAGACACATTACAGATTTCTTTTCACTAGATATGGGACAGCCAGAGGAGCAGCCACCACTGCAGAGCTCGTCCCACACTCATTCGACCACTACTGGCACTCTCATCGACCGAGCATTGGAGCTACAGAGATACAGACGACCGCGACTGAGGAGAGGAGCTACACAGCATTGACGGAGACTACAACAGAAGATTCGAGCCATACTCTCTCGACATCCAGAGTGCAGATGAGGATGGATCCTCACCATTTCTTCCATCTTTGTTTCACACACTGTTACATCTAGTTTACCGGGTACCTATTGTATCAGCTGCTACACCCACGTAGTTTTAGATTGTAGTAGTAGTAGTAGTATTTTGTTCCACTTCTAGTTCTTTTCTAGTTCTTTTCTAGTTCTTTTGTACCCAGACATGGTATTAGATTCACTATTTTGTAACTGATTGGTCTCATAGGTCATTTTGGCCTTTTGAAGACGTTAATATAACATTTCATTTCATTTCTCTCTCTCTTTTCAGTTCACGTGTTATTGAAGTGCTAAAAGTCTGCTCAGTTTGTTCTTTTCCATTGGCACGTAGTGTCCGTCTTGTGACATTGCCCGAGTCCTAGCTCAGGAATAGCTGATACAACTCTAACTGAGCAAGATAAGTCCTCTTCTTCCTAGGCGCCAGAAGGCTATCAGTGACTATCTATGAGTAATGGATCCTAGAAGCACCTCTCTCTAAAGTGTGGCTCTCGTCCCTCTACACTCCTCATCAAACCAACTATTCTGTGGCATACTCCCAAAACGTTGTCTACGCGCGGGTTGGGTGTATGGATATGCCCCTACTGTTGCATCATGTAAAGTCTCTGTCACTATCTGGGTAAGCTCCTCTATTGGGCGTCTCGGCTTCTCGGCTCCTCTGTGGCCAAGTGTCTGTAAATACTATCCATGTAGAAGAGTCAGTCTCCAATGTAAAAGTGTAAAACTAGGTGCCCCAATTTTCCTCCAAAAGCACTCTTGCTTTTAAAAAATTACTCCCTCTTTGCTAAAAACATGGCACACTTTGCTTTTGCTTTGATTGGTCAACATTTACCCCTTGATTTAGATCCTACCCTTCAATTTTGGCAATTCTGATTTGATTAAATGGAATCTTGGCAACTAATACGACTGTGGCCTCACCGTACCATCCCAACCTAATTATGGTGTTGTTTTTCGTAAAAACCGTTTTTGTGAAAATATTTCCCTTCACCGCGCACATCTAAAATGGATGGGGCTTTGTCATAATTTCTCATGCATCATGCCTTCAGTTTTTATTATTCGGTCAGGAGAATGAGGTCATTCTGCTCGTCATCACACTCTCTTGCTATGGTGTTTACTCTTTGTCAAAACCTCTACTAATCAGTCCCTCTCTTTTGCATGCCTTGTGGAGAGGCCACGAGACCTCTTTCTTGTAAGTTGGAAACATCTTTCTTACTTAACAAATGAACCATTAGGGGAAAAGAAATTAGAGTCTTGCAAGCCATCCACGTATATACACCATTCAGCCCCCACACTCAAACAGAGAGAGAAAGAAATTGTACTCTGCAACAAATCTTGAATGACTTGGGTACAGATGAGTTGATATGACTCAATTGAAAAATGGAATCGATCATGGTTTGCTCCTTTTCCCAAGTTTTGCATTCATCTTGATGCCAATGCATCTCTGTCAAACAATCAAGTTTCCCCATAAAACTGTCTTCTCCAAGACGCCAAACCTCTATTAATGTGGAGGGGATGCATTCGATGCTTACTTCACCATCTACAGACCTAATTTCAAATAGAAACATCAGACACAACCTGAAAAGCTGTTTCGAAGGAGACTACGAACAGGCATAAGGCTTACAGATGCAAAAGTGCCCTATGGATGGCCACAACTGCTCCTGATCCAAAGCCAACAGGAAGGTATTGATCAAGGTTACAAGCAACCATAATCTGCACAAGTTACGTTACAGTATTACTTTTTTCTAAGCTTCTTTGACAAAATAGTAAACAGTTTCGATAAGTAAATTCAATATACTCACCGACTCACAGCTATTCAAGTCTTGTATTGAAAAAGTTCTGAATCTTTTCCCACCTTCCCCAAATGAGCTATAAAAGGTGCGAAGGGAAAAGACCTTTCCTGTAACAGAAGTTCCAATGGTGCCATAGAAGGAGAGTAGAGCTCCCTTCAAGACTCTGGTGCCATTCACATTCTCTCTATGAATCAAGGATTTCCCATGCTTGATAACCTCCCTTATGGATAAGATGCAAGAGAGAAGTGCTCTTGCATCTTTCAAACAAGAGCTGAACTCAGACTGAAAAGTCAATGGAAGCTTCAAAATGGCATTGACCAATGGCAAACTTGAATCATTCTCCAGTAGCACCTTAGGGAACAAGAAAAAGGTCGTTTAGTGCCTGATACAATGATAAACTGTCTCAATGGACCTTTGATAGAACACATTAAAAGTGGGGTCATGAAAGCTTTTCAAGCAATCCAGATCTGTGTACAACTTTGGATGCTTTACAGAAATGAGTACAAGAATGAACAGTGGCCACCTATAAAAGAATAAAAGGAAAAAAAGCACCAGTCATCCTTTAGATGGAAACAAGCAGCACATAAAGCCCACAGCACAAGCATGTGGCAGAGCAACTGGAAACAGCATCACTGAGTGAGCAAATGAGGTTCTTACATTTTTTGGCACCTTGTCAGCTTCTGCTGACCAACCATAGTCATGAATCGCCACAAGGCTCCAGAATTGGGTTTCAATATACATAGTTCTCGCCGCAGGATCCCGAAGGGATTGTACAAGGTAGAGTTGGCCAATTTCAATAACCTGTCGGCCAAAACAACCTGATTTGCTATCATTCTTTTAAGAAACATCAGCATAGTAAGTGATGAACACAGCTACCTGAAAAGCTGCCTGGAACTTGTCAGTGAACCGAAAGAGAAGTCTCTCCACTTTGAGGTTGCTTGCTGGGAAAGTTCTAGTGAACAGGCAAGGGTAGCTAGTATAACCCTCATCTTCACCCTTTCTGTCTGTCCCTTTTTTTGACATGTTAAAGAAATCTGAAAGAGACAACACAGAAATTGTACACATAGAAGAATGCAGCATACCAGCTGCCTCCTCAGTTTTAATTGACTTTCTCTGTTCTTTGAAGGTGCAGACTTTGTAAGGAAGTCTTACTGCCTCCACAGAGAAAGTAAAACTGTTGTCTCCTGTTTGCTTGCCAAAGGCCTTCCAATACAGAGCAGCATATTAGAAGGGTGCAGAGAAGATAGGAATTTTTCAACCAAGAAACAAGCGAACAAAAAATGGAACACAGATAAAGTTATGCCATAAGAATCACCTTGAGTTTCATTGGATGCTTGTGTATAACTAAGAGAATATCAAAGGTACATGTGTCCTCTTTCACAATCATGGAAAGTGGAGATAGATGTTGCACGTCGCTAGCAGAACCAAGATGCCTTATATAAGGAACCATGCATGCTTCTTTGATAGAGAAGATCAAAAAGAATGAAACATTTTCAGAAGCTTCCAAACTGCACGAGGTCCCTTTCAGGAGGCTGTACCACGACAAGGGTAAGCGCCTCGGATCCAGATTGATATTCGTAGGAGCCCCCAAATATCCCTCTATCACAAGTTTGTAAGCAGTCACCTGCATTTGGCATGATGAACAAGAGGTGCTTAGTTGCAACCCAATAGCCAACCAGTCTGACACAAAATGGTCGCATGCGTATTGATTGGTCAAAAAACAAGCACGATGGGTTGATAACTGAAAGCTAGAGTCGCATTCTAAAGCAAGAGAACAAATTGAGATTTTATTTTTTCCAGATAGATGACAGTAAGCACAGTTCAAGTAAACACAGGCTGAAGACCTGGCAGGCTCCTTGAGGAATTTCTGCAGTTTGCAGATCGGGAATAATAACATCTATCACTCCAGTAGCATCCAACAGCTGCAACTTGCCCAGAACAGATGAAAACTGATGCAAAAAATTGAGATCTCACATAAGGCAAATACTAAATGCTAAACAACCAAAAATTGACACATTGCATTTTGTTCACTTAAAGGGGATAATCGTGCAATGCCTATCACCTGCAAAAAACCAAGAATAGTCCACCCGAGTATTCTGCTAGATATGACACGTCGAATAAAAACATCGCCTTTTTGTCCACCATGGTCAAAAATCTCAACTCCCCTGTTAATAGATTTACGCTGCCAATTCCAGAACCATGAACTTCGATCAAGCCACATCGCTTGGAGCTGCTTGCAAAAGTTCTTGATTGGAGGTACCTAAGAAAAAACAAAGCAAAAAGGCTCTTGCAAAACTACAAATTTGTCAGTTCAAAACAAGACTAAACACAAGGGGTGTGAAACCCAAGTGAACGAACAAGTACCTGCATTGAGCAATTGAATGGTACTGTCTTTGCTAATGAGCAAGATGTGCGATGTGAAAAGAACTCCCCAAAAACATTCTGTATTCGGAAATGGGGATGAGTTCACCCACAGAAATACAGCAACATAGACTAGATACATATTCTCCATAGCATGAAAAACTTCTCTTACACGACAGTGAATGTTGTCCACAGTCAATAAGTCGCGTAGATACTTTTCAGCGATGCCCATACTCTGATCAACAGATATAGATTAAGCTGCAATAACATGTTTATGTAATCATTCTCAAAATAGTTAGATGAGAACCTTTGCTGAACCTAGAAGCTCCTTCTCAGTATAGAGATCCTGAAACTTTCGTCTGAGGCTCGCGATCACCTGCAAGGCCCTTTGAAACTAAATTTGCATTCATTAGATGAAGGATGGCAAGGACTCACAAGAAACTGATGAAGGACAAACGGTGAAGAAAAGTTAATACCAGAAAGTGGACAAGAACGGCAGTGATTCAACAAAACGAACTAGACAGCTCACTGATTTTTGCTTCCCTGCATATCTGGAACAAGAAACAACCCACGTGACTATGAAAACAAAATTTAACAGCTTGTACATCCCCTTAGACCACCCCCCCTTTCTTTCCCCTGTCTCTCTGTCCTTCCCCCCGCTAAGCTCAGTCAAACTGAAGAGATAACCTTCAGATCGGCGTGGTTGTCTACCAAAATCAGTGTGTTAACCAGAACAAATAGTGAAATAAGTTCAATTGCCCTTACTCAGTTTGCAGAGGAGAGAACTGGGTGACCACCAGATGTGATATTGAGCACGCAGCCAGCAATAAGCCGTTTTCTAAAAAGCTGGTTACTCGCAGAAAATGCACATGGAGAGCTGTAATCTGCACCATACAAAACAAGTATCATATCCGCAATCCTTTAAGAGCAGTTTATTCGCTCTAAGCTCAATTCAACATCTCTCAGAAAATTGAGGCCCACTTCACTATGAAAATTGAAATGCAGCCCTCTCACTTGGTACCCAGAGCCATACTAGCTTTCGACCAGTTCTGGCAGCTAGTATGCAGCTCTACCACAATTGCGCTGCTGGCTGAGAGGCTCTCCTAGCCTGCTTTCACTATGTACATTTTTGTTTCCTACCTCACTTTCAGCCTCTCCTTTCTTACTACTTGTAAGAGAACAGGTTTTAGGGTTAGGGTTTTTGCGTCTAAGTCAAAGATGCAATTGGCAATTATGTCCGTCTCGTCAATCACAGATTCTCCATCTCTAGAAAGGTGCTCCATGCCAAATTCCAAGTTAGAATCAAAAAACTCTAACGCCACGTACTTTCTCTCTCAAGATCTCTCTCTCTAGAGAACGTCGATTCTCTCTCTCGACCATGGCAAAGGCGGCTACGGACAGACTCACCCAAGGATATGAGGCTTTGGCCATGCTAGAGAGGAGGCACACTTTCAAGAGCCCCGCACCACAAGGGGTGGCTCTTCAGACTTCGACACTTTGGTCACCCCAGCTTTGATGTAAGGTACAGCAGTATGGACCCATGGACTATCAGCCACCTCATGGACACAAATTGAGAGACCACAGATATGTATGCTATCACATTTGTTCCGCAGCAAGCACTCAGTACCACACAACATTATTAGAGCAGAGTTAGCTACTCCACTCATGCTAGTCGATGCTATTTTCAATTGAATAACAATTTCAAATCTACATAAACAATAGAATGTCAATATCAAAGCATACATTTCCCTGGATGTTGTAGTCATCTGCTACACCTTCACCATTGTCCTTGACTTTGTCTACACCCGCTCATTCCCACTCTTACGCTAGCTGCCTCAACTATATTCGTGTTGCCCTATGGTCACTCGTTGCCTACGTATCTCCCTTGCTCTGACCCTTCTTGGCTGCAGTATCATCCCACTTTGGCTATTAGAGGTGTTCCAGGTTCATGTGCAGGTCCTTTGGTAAGGTTAGAGGCTATTAGGTTCCTTAAGATCTTTTGGTAAGTTACATGATTTACTTACATATATATACATCTGTTTATCCATGTGGAGCACACTGCTAAACATTTATGGCTCTATTTGTTTATAATTTCTTGGCAATGGGATGATTGGATGCTATTTAGTATCTACACGAAATGATCAACAACCTATATTTGGATAAACGTACTGGAGTAGAACTGCGACCAATCTCCCCAATCTTGTCGCTCTTTGTTTATTCATCTATAGCTTCCTCATATCATGAACCAAATTCCTTTTAGAGACATCACCCCCGCCCAGGGTCCATGCTTGACAAGAAACAGCACCAAATCAGCCCCAAGATTGTGAAAAACAGCAGCAACCAGCCGTACGCTCCTCTTTGTCGCGAAAAATTAGCACGAGAAACATGCACAGATCAGCAATCAACTCGAGAGCACAATAGTTTCACATCCATTAGAGTTGGAGCCCCGTCCCCCACATCCCTCTTACACATGTATACACACCCCATGTCAACCTATTATTCTTTGTAGCATGTTTCTTTTCAGCACTTTTGTCCTTTCTTTTGGATACCGAGAGGACACACATGTAAATCGTCCAATCTCATAGGCCGACTTTGGCCTCTAAAAGATGTTAAAAAAGCTTTCTTTCTTTCTTTCTCTTTTCTTATAACAAAAAAACATCTTCTAGGAATAACCATCTTGAGGGCACAAAATTCCTCCGAAGAGATATCCAAAAAAGTCATATACATTACAAAAGGGGGGAGAGAGAAATGAAATGAAATGATATATTAACATCTTCAAAAGGCCAAAATGACCGATGAGACCATCAGATACAAAGTGGTGAATCTAATACGTCTGAAGTACAAGTACAAAAAGTACTGAAAGTAAAAATGAAAACTGAAAATGAGTGTGAAATGTGAAATGTGAAAATGTAAAATAGGCCCTCAATGACAATCTGGGTGTCATGCTAGAATGCCTATGATCCTCTGTTGGAGTCTCCGTCGATGGAGTGTGCTCCTGTGTCTCGGTCGTGGTCGTCTCGATCTCCCGAGCTCAGTCGCCCTGTCAATGAGGGTGCCTCTCGTATGAATGCGGGTACAACCCTGTGCTGGTGGTTGGTCTCTTGGCTCCCTCGATCCAAAGAAGTCTGTGATCTGTCTCTGCGACTGTCGTGCTCCATGTCTCCTCAACAGACTATCTCTATGTCGGTGTAGCTCAAGTAGATATAAGCCAAGGCATCTCTGATCCTGATACCTCATGACTCTATCTAGGGGTCCAAAACCCTCCTTGAATAAGCAATGGAAGCGCCCTCGTATCTCATAATACACAGTCCAATGGCATATGTAGTGTAGCTCTGTCTCTGGCTCTCTACCGCATAGTTGACATATCCTAGACTCCGGCGGTATCCCTCTGAATCTACCCGTCTCAGTCTCCAGCTGGTGTGAGGATGTGCGAATCTGACCAATAGCACATCGCAGACCATGAGACAAATGAGTGTCCATGTAGCTCGAACGAGTCACAAACCCATCTCCCAAAAGTTGGAGAAGGTGCTCTTTGTAAAAAGCCATCTTCGTGCCCAACTCCTGCATCGGCTCTACCCATGTCCTCCTGGTGTCCAACTGTATTAGATCCTGCCGAATGAGTCTAGTGATCTCTGTCCGTGTGACTGGCAAGGAGGGTGCATCTAGGGAATACTGAAAAGGAGGCAATCTATCCATGCTGAGACCATGCCTCTGAAACCATGAGGTCATCTGCGCATACCAACATGATGCATCTCCTTGCATCGCTAACTGTCTAGAAGACTCAAGAGCCAATCTAGTATATCTGCCTCTATGTGTATCCCATAGAGAGAGAGAGAGAGAGAGAGAGAGAAATGAAATGAAATGAAATGTTATATTAACGTCTTCAAAAGGCCAAAGTGACCTATGAGACCAGAAAGTTACAATGCGGTGTATCTGATACAAAGTCAGATTAACAAAATAAATTAAACTAGGATAACAAAATATAAATACTGCGGTGTTAGGTGCAGCGGAATGATTGTTTGCGCTTTGCTCAAGATGAGTGCTCCAAACTGTGCTCAAGGTTCCTTTTGTTCTTATGGAAGGTAGAGCCTTCCGTTCTTAATGAGAGATGCTATGATCACAAACAAAGTGAATGGACATTGTGCGTGCAAGTGTATGAGACTGAGAGAAAGAGAGATACGACACCAGAGACGTTGTAAAACCCTCCTCCGAAGGCCCCACTCTCGTCGGCGAGAGTTGTCTACTTATTGATTGCACAAAGTGGTACAATGCGTATGCAATGGACTGATGCAACCTGGGACTATGCCGATGACGACGACGGTGATGACGACAACGACTTTAGGGCTGAAATCTGTGGTCTTTCTACTACTGTCCAAAAACGCTAGGGGCTGAAATCTGCAAATCTTCTATCTGCTGAATTTTGACTCTATGTCGATGACGACAATGCGACGACGACGCGCTGAAAACGCAGATGCTGAAATCTGCGTTTTCCGGGCTGAAACTGTAAACCTTGCGGAAACTGACCGTGCGGCGAGAAACTGATGCGGGAAGGTGAGATCTGCGAGGTTCGGGACTTGATCTACGATGTCTAACTGCTGACAACTGAAAACGCTGGTCCTAGGGCTGATTCTGTCGCGATAGATCTGCAAAACGCTCAGGTTGCTGGCAGATGCAAAAACGCTAGGGCTGAAAATGGAGTTTCTGTCGCCGGGATTCTGCAGATACAAAAACGCTAGGCTGAACTGCTGTGGTCTTGTCGCCGTGGCTCTGCAAATGCAAAACGCTAGCTGATCTGCGGTGTCTTGTCCAAAAACGCTAGCCCAGATGCTGTGGAGCAAAAACGCTAGAAGCCTTTGGGGTCCTGCTGAGAAGGTGTCTGTTGAGCAGTGCTCCTGCTGCCTCTTCTGCCATTGAGTGCTAACTTGGGTTTGCTTATATATTAACTTAGCAAAATTGCCCTACCTACTTTTGTTGGAAAGTCACTTAAAAATAATAAGTGAAAAATACCAAAAATAGGAAAAATAGGCTAAATGCACTGGAAAATTCCCCTGACTGAATCTGATGGATTCTGAAGGGAATACTGATGATCATGCTGTGTGCAACCAAAGGATATGCATCTATGCTAAGTGACTGGGCATGCACAGTCTACGAATAGACCCACAAAAGTGCCAGATCACTTCTAAATCTAGACTGACTGGATTGACTCAACCTTGATCATGTTGTAGCTTGTCCACGGACACATAGGGCTGGATGTGTCACGTGACATGCGGGATCCTAAACTAAGCAGTACAATGTGAAGACAATATGGGAGGGGAGTAGAGATCCATCTTCATCTGCACTCTGGACGACGAAAGAGTATGGCTTGAATCCTTTGCCGTAGCCTCCTTCGAAACTGTGTAGCTCCTCTTCTCCATCGGGGTCGTCTAGATCTCCCTAGCTCCAATGCTCGGTCTATGAGAATGCTCGGTCTATGAGAATGCTCGGTCTATGAGAATGCCAGTAGTGCGGGTAGACCTCTCCACCGTTGGTTGTTCCTCTGTCTGTTCTTCTGGGTGTACAATATCTAGTGTAAAGAAATCTGTGATCTGTCTCTGGGGATGTCTCTCTTCAGCTCTCCTCAGTAAAGTTTCTCTATGCCTATGTAACTCAAGTAGATATAGCCCAAGACATCTTTGATCCTCATAACTCATGACCCTAGATAGAGGCCCAAAACCTTCTCTGAATAGACAGTGAAAACGTCCTCGTATCTCATAGTACACTCTGCAATGACATATGTAATGTACTTTTGTCTCTGGCTCTAGATGGCATAAGCGGCATATCCTGCTATCTGCTAGTGTCCCTCTGAATTTGCCAGTCTCAATCTCGAGCTGATGTGAGGACGTGCGTATCTGGCCAATGGCACAACGCAAACCATGCGATAGATGCGTGTCCATATAGCTAGGTCGAATCACAAACCCATCCCCCTTGAGGTGGAGAAGATGCTCTCTATAGAAAGCTATCTTTGTGTCCAACTCCTGTAATGGCTCTATCCATGTCCTCCTCGTGTCCAGTTGGATCAGATCCTGACGGATGAGTCTATTAATCTCTACCCGTGTCAGAGACCTCAAGGGTGTCTGTAGAGAGTATTGAAAAGGAGGCAACCTATCCATGTTGAAACCACGTGTCTGAAACCATGATGCCATCTGTGCATACCAGCATGATGTATCCCCATTAAGAGCTAATTGTCTGGAGGACTCTAGAGCCACCCTAGCATATCTGTCTCTGGTAGTATCCCACAGACTATGTACAAAGGAGACTGATTTGATAAGCGCCTCAATCTCCATAGGGGGGGCAACTAATTCCGCTCGAATGATATCAAGCACTACAGAAACCTTGGCTCTAATCAGCCGAGAGATCATAGATACCAGGGGCTTCTCCATACGCCTCCAACCATCTTGGCCTATAGAAGGTCCCAAACCTACACCCCATATAACATAGTAGAGGCAAGCAAAGTATCAAAGAGCCATAACTTTGTCCTAGGTTCCTGGAACTGAACTTGCGAACACATCCTCTCAATTCCTCCCAGAGCCGCACCAGCTCTAGTTAGTCTAGTCTCTGCTGCTCTTCTCAAAGAAAATCTCAACCCGGTAAAGACTACCCCCAGGTAAGTGTATGCATCTGTATACTCCACAATCTTGTCACGAGGACGTGGCAACTACTAACCTTAGTTGTTGGTTTCTTTCCAATGATTTTTGTTTGATTTTTGAGACCCTCTTTTTGAAGTTGCAAATGGTCGGACATTGTATGGCCAATGTGAACAGTAGTTTCACCCGCAGACGGGAAGTTGGTCGGCACTGGAACTCTAAAGTAAAAGGATGTCTAGGCTCAGTTCAAGATCATGTAGGTCCCCCCGTCGCACTTAGCAAGTTGGTGGATACTAGGAAGTGAACTCAATAAAGGCATAAAGTCAAGGTGGAATCACCAATAGAAAGTATCTGACAGTTGGGCCACATTGCACTTTTGGATGCGGTCCCAATGAGGATAGATGGTTTGAAGACCAATTGGAGCCCAACAGAAGCATCTCCTAAATTTTAGGGAACTGCTATTTTGGGCCGTGAAATGTGTTCGTGTCATTACCTTCGGTATGACCAGGGGAACAATTTATTACTCTGCTGCAAAGTCAACTGATGCACCAATTGAGAGATTTTTAAGCAAGAAGCACAATGCGGGAAAATTGCATGTATGAGTGCGAAGTGGCACTTTTTGGTCAATTTACCAAGTTTGGGAGAAGAGAATCCGTAACTGACTTTTTGGAGCAGTTTTGGAGGCTGATAACTATGATTTTCAGCCATTTCTCTCCATTTTTGAGCTTCCCATGACTTTGCCTAGGTCCAAGGAGCTCATTTTCAGCATTGGAAGGCATCAGATGCGTGTTTACAGGGCTGTTTTGCTGTGTTTTCAGCGATACGCAGGTTTTGGCAGCCATGGAAATCTTCCCCTTTTTGCATCTATTGGTTCACAGATGCATTACAGGTTAAGGGCAGAAGAGGGGACGCTCGATTTATGCTTGGGGGATGCTTCATTGAGAACCTGTGTCACAGGTTAAGAGCTATGGAGTGCTTCCTTTCCCTCTCATGTACAGTGTGGTGCTAGGAGTGATGCCCTGCACACTACACACTGCTCTCTCTCTCCCCTACGTGCAGTTATGTGATGTCCCACAAGAGGGCTCCTCATTTGAATGATGTACAGCTGTGTGGGTTCATGCTTTTGTGCTGAGACAAGAGCCTCCTTGAGCAGGAACAGAGGTAGCTAGCTGCTACTCCAAAGCAGGCACTGGTGAGGGTCATAACCTCACCGTAAAGGTGCGTTTTCAGCGCTGTGTATGCGCTGTAAATTGACTGTTTTTCAGCCATACGGCCGCCAGAACCATTGGGAATAGTGCCCCACTGACAGAGAACAGTTAGGAGACTGTTTGGGGCTGAAAACAAGGCAAAAACCAGTAAATACAGCGAGCTGAATTTACTGTTTTTGGGTAGAAATTAGAGGGTTTATGCGAGTGGAAGTGAGTTCCAGCAGGGGAATTGGTTTCGCGCAAGTTTTGGGGCTGTTATGCTGCTGCCGAAATTTGGCCAAATCAAATGATATCTAGTTGGATATAGACAAAGGATTCCCAGGACTCTACTTTGTAACTTTACCCTCTCAAAGAATAAAGAAATACCGAAAGGGGCGCCAATTTTGGGGCCTAAAAGTTGTCGACGACTGCTCGGGGCATTCTAGCTTCCGAGCCGTGTGTGTATTCAAGTGTTAATTCCCGTCGATGGTTTCCTTTGCAAAGTGCTCTGTATGTGTCTAAAGTAAAGAATTTTGGGTGAAAGCCAAAGCCTACCGCCCCACCACGGGCCGGTTTCACTCCACAATCTCCTGACCATATTTGAAAGTAGGTACTGATCTCCTAACCCATTGCGGTGTGGTGTTAAACACCATAACCTTGGTTTTGCCTAGGTTTACACACAGTCCACTATCCTCTGCAAAACTACGTAGTGCATCCAAATGTCGTTGCATACCTTCTGGTGAGTCAGATATCAGCACAATATCATCAGCATATAGCAACAATGGGATCCACGTCCCTACCAACTGGGCACCCTTGTCACCCTTTCTGTCAATGTAATCAGACACCTCATCAACATACATACCAAATAGAGTGGGAGACAATGGGCAGCCTTGTTTCACTCCAATAGTAGAGTGAACTAAATCAGATACCCCTTCCGGAGTGCGTACATGTCCCACCACTGATCTGTACAAAGCCATAATCCCCCAAATCACCTCTATGGGCACCCCCGTCTCCTGCATTCTGCGCATCAATCGAGCTCTTGATACCATGTCAAATGCTTTGCGAAAATCCACAAAGCTACAATAGATCCGTCTCCCATGTGATCTACCCTCCTCAATGATGGCCCTGAGTGTCAGAATATGATCAAGAGTGGAGAAACCCCTCCTGAAGCCGGCCTGACCCTTTGCTCGAACACCCTCGCCCTCTGCCCAATTACTCAAGTGTTGCTCCTGAATAGATGCATACAACCGTGCCAATGTGTGTCCAACCATAATAGTGCGGTAATTCCCAGGCTTTGTAGGGTCACCAGCCTTGAAGATGGGCACAATATTAGACAATCTCCAAGTCTCAGGTAATCCCTCACACATGGCACAATTGAACAACATTGCGAGAACCTCCATCAGCATATCCCTGACATGTATAAAGTGCTCCGCTACTAGACCGTCATGATCATATGCCTTCCTGGTCCTCATCCTGTCGATGGCCCTTTGTACCATCTCAGGTGTAAAGAAAGTGTCGATGGCCCTTTGTACCATCTCAGGTGTAAAGAAAGTGCTCGTAGCTGGGCAAGGCTTGGTAGGGTCTGGAAGGGGTTCCTCTCCAGGAACCGTATATAATGATGTCGCATATTGGCCCCACACATAAGGTGAAGTAATCACTGGGGGAGGGGAGTGCTCATGGAAGAGTCGCCATGCCTCTCTTGAGTCCCTACTCAAGAACATCTAATGTCACCAGCCAGTGGCAATTCCATTTTTGTTTATTTTCTCTTTCTTTGGGGAATTTCGTTTGTTTTACCTTTTGGAAACACCCCTCTGGAAATCTAACTGCCCTGCATTGCATAGCCAGTGTGGAACTGTTCAGAGAGAGTCCAGGCCTGAGGGCTAAAGAGCACTAAGGTTGGACAAGGACTATGGTTAGCCAAAGTGGAGTCATTGGCCAGCCAAAGCGGAATCCTTTGCTACATAGGCTACATTTCAGTTCTGGGTGTGGCTGCAGTGTACAAAGAGGGTCAGATGACCTAGAAGAATGTAATGGCAAAAACTCCTAAATTTTAGGGACTGCTATTTTTGGACGGCAAAATGTCTTCGTGTCATTACGTGCAGTTTGACATGGGGATCATTTTGTTACTCTGTGGCCAAGTCAATAGAGGCTGCAGGTGAGATATTTTTAGACCCGAGGGTCTAAAACGGGAAAATGCACAACTGAGTGACACTTATGCAAAAACGTGATTTTCAACTGTGAGCTCGTTTTTGAGTGTTGTCACAGGTGGGAGAGCTTCATTGGAGTGCGGGCTTACCCTCTATATACAGTGAGGTGCAGGATGTCATAACCTGCACACCTCTCACTGCTCTCTCTCTCCCTTATTCTTTATAGTTATGCCCCTCTAGTGGGCTTTTCATTTGACCAATGTACAGTTATGTGGGTTCATGCGCGATTGCCGAGGCAAGAGCTTCTTGCACAGGTATTGGATTAGCTAGCGGCTAATCCCCTGCAGGTACAGGTGAATTCGGAGAGGTTTCACGTGCAAAATCCCGTCCGATTCAAAGGGCAAGTAGCCCTACACGTGCAAGAGCTCGAGGACTTGCTACGGATGCGACCGGCACGCGAAACGGAGCCCGAAACAGTGAATTACAGCCTGCTGTATATTTTTGCAGGTTTAGGGTTTCGGCCCTAAACGAACCCTAATACCCCCAGGAGGTTCAAGGACGCGAGGGGACCGCTGTACAGGTGATCTGACGCATTTTCAGGAAAGAAAACAGAGAATTCAGCGTGCTGCAGATTCTTGCCAGGTTTTGCAAAGTGTCCGTATGCGTCGGGAAAGTCATCAAATGCGTGGGGATACTGACTGTGAAGGGTCCTAGTATAGTTATGCTGCCGAAATCGGGCCAAAACAGAAGAAATTCAGCCCAGATTATGCGAGGCAGCTTGTAGGGAACCACAGCTTTTATTCCCTCTTTTAAAGAATAAAGAAATACCGAAAGGGGCGCCTATTTAGGGGCCAATCTAGTGTCTGACTCGCATACAGATGCATTCTAGCATATGTATCCGATTCCCCTCTCTTGTGTCATTATAGCACAGGTAAAATAGATGACTAATAATGGGTGAAAGCTAAATCAAGGTTTGAAGTAAAGTCTACCGCCCTTTTTGAAGTTAACACGCCGGTTACATGGTTTCATCGATGGGATTAAATCACTTTTCCCTCAAAAAGTGAGCCTTGGTGAGTTTGGGTTAAAGACACACAGAGAGTTTGGGATGACCTTGAAAACACAGAGAGTTTGAAAGTAGATCGAGTGGATTTACAGGTGAGAAAGGCTACGAGAGTCTTTCTTTGGATACAGGTGAGAAAGGCTACGAGTCTTTCTTTGGATTTACAGGTGAGAAAGGCTACGAAAGTCTTTCTTTGGATACAGGTGAGAAAGGCTACGAGTATTTCTTTGGATACAGGATGGATGGCAACAAGGAAAAGGGTTCCTCTTCAAAGGATAGACAGCCTATTCCAACTGCACATGAAATTGGCGAGAGTTCAGGCCAAGCAGAGAAAGCTTTGCAGGTTGTTACTAATGCGACCATGTTCAAGCAATTGATGGAGAATCCAAGATTTATGGAGTTCATACAATCTTCATCAATAGCACATCAAGTTCAAGGCAGTTTTGGCGTGCCAGGAACAGTGTTTAGGGGTATACAAGGCATGGTGCCCAACCCCATGTATGCAAACATTGGTTTGCACCCAGGATTTCAGGGCACACAAGGTCAGTTTGGGGTGTCACAAGGCAACTTGGGTATGGCTGGTTTTTCAATCCCATCAGTGAATATGACACCTAGACATCAACATGTTACTGGCCAGGGAGTACAGATGGCTCCCACAAGTGTACCCATTATGCAAACTATCTCTTTTGACAATTTGGAGTCAATGGATAAGCTAAAGCCATACAAAGAAGATGATCAGTGAGTCCATTGACACATTCAATGGCTTTGATGAGAGGACAAAGGTTTTCTCTTTCCTCGAACAGTTTGACAAAGCATTTGTTGGAAGGAGCATTTAAAGTCAGGAAAGCTGCCACTTTTCTGGAAAAAAAAAAATGCAAGTCGGTAGTGGAATACACTGTTGTTACAAGGACAGACTCCTTCCACTTGGAATGATTTCATACAGGTACCGAATTAGCTAAAGGCTAATTCAAAACAGGTACAGGATGATTTAACAAGATTTCTTGCGAGAAATCTCGTGTAAATCAAAGGGCAAGTAGTCCTACTGATACAGAAGATCAAAGTCTACAAATTGGTGCGATTGGCACGCAAAACAGAGCCCGAAAGAAGAAAATACAGCTTGCTATATTTTTCTGCAGATTTAGGATTTTGACCCTATTTGATGCCTTTTTGTCCTAAGAGCTTCGGGGAAGCTAGAGGACAGTAATACAAGTGATCTGGAGCATTTTAGGAGCTAAAAACAAAGAATTCAGCGTGTTAAATTTCCAGGACAAATTTGCAAAAGTGCTCTATTATGTGTGGATAATCACTTGGATATGTGGATTTTTGGTTGTGAAGGTTTCTACTACAGTTATGCTACGGGAAAATGCACAAATGAGTGACACTTGGCACTTTGAGGCCAGTTTACTACTTAAAGAGAAGGCAAAAACGTGATTTTTAGCTGTGAGCTCGTTTTTGAGTGCTGTCACAGGTGGGAGAGTTTCAATGGAGTGTTGGCTTACCCTCTATGTACAGTGAGGTGCAGGATGTCATGACCTGCACACCTCTCACTGCTCTCTCTGTCCCTTATTCTTTATGGTTATGCCCCTCTAGTGGGCTTTTCATTTGATCAATGTACAGTTATGTGGGTTCATGCGCGATTGCCGAGGCAAGAGCCTCTTGCACAAGTATTGGATTAGCTAGTGGCTAATCCCCCACAGGTACAGGTGAATTCGGAGAGGTTTCACATGCGAAATCCCGTCCGATTCAAAGGGCAAGTAGCCCTACAGGTGCGGGAACTCGAGGACTTGCTACGGATGCGACCGACACGCGAAACGGAGCCCGAAACAGTGAATTACAGCCTGCTGTGTATTTTTACAGGTTTAGGGTTTCGGCCCTAAACGGACCCTAATACCCCCAGGAGGTTCGGGGACGCAAGGGGACCGTTGTATAAGTGATCTGGCGCATTTTCAGGGCAGAAAACAGAGAATTCAGCGTGCTGCAGATTCTCGCCAGGTTTTGCAAAGTGTCCGTATGCGTCGAGAAAGTCATCAAATGCGTGGGGATACTGACTGTGAAGGGTCCTAGTACAGTTATGCTGCCGAAATCGGGCCAGAACAAAAGAAATTCAGCCTAGATTGTGCGGGGCAGCTTGTAGGGAACCACAACTTTTATTCCCTCTTTTAAAGAATAAAGAAATACCGAAAGGGGCGCCTATTTAGGGGCCAATTTGGTGTCTGACTCGCATACAGATGCATTCTAGCATCCGTATCCCATTCCCCTCTCTTGTGTCATTATAGCACAGGTAGAATAGACGACTAATATGGGTGAAAGCTAAATCAAGGTTTGAAGTAAAGTCTACCGCCCTTTTTGAAGTTAACAAGCCGGTTACATCTGATATAAGTCTCGCTCCATCTGAGCTAGGTAAGCTCGCTTCTTCCGTTGCACAAGGCGTCGGAAAGCAATCCGAGACTCTATAAGTGATGACTCCTAAAAGAAGATCCCTCTGAAGCTGGGCTCTCATCTCTCTGCACTCCTCATCATACCAACTATTCTGGGGCATGCTCCCAGAATGTCGTCTCTTACCCGGCTGAGTGTGTGGGTATGCCATTGATGCAACCCCATGCAGTGTCTGAGTCAGTAGAGTGGTGCACTCCTCCACTGAGAGGCCTCTACCATATGTGCCAGTTGTGCCTTCCAATAGACGGTCCCAAATCTCCTCTGTATAAACGAAATCAGTCTCTGGAGTAAATGTATAGCGGGTGTGTGACCTGCCTCCTGATGTCTAGGTTGTACTATACTGAAATTTAACGGACAGTGTCAAGAGAGCATGATCTATTGCTATGCCCATTGGCCTGGCTCCCACTATGAAATCCTGAATGCAGGGGACAAAGCTCGGTTGTGTCATAACATAATCCACTGTACTTGCCCCATGTCTGTGTGGAAAGCATGTGAAACGGGCTGCTTCGGGAAATCGCTGTAAGCCATTAAGTATGGCTAATCCATGTGTAGTCGTCATTTCCATGAGGTATCTCCCATACTCCGTCTGCTCTCTGTCATCTGAGCATCTGTCCAGTCCCAACTCACCCACATCCATCTCTCTAAGCATCTCATCTGAAGTGTCGTAGAAGACTGTCTGCGAGTTGTCCGTTCGAGCATTGAAGTCCCCTAGGAGAATGATATCACCATCCCTAGAAAACTCCCATATGTCATCATCTAGAATAGAGAAAGGTGACTGCCCTCTGGATGCAGCATACACGGATGTACTGGGAGGAAAGTAACATATAGCAATATATAGGAATCGACCTGTGTCAGCTCTCAGTCTCACCCACATATATCTAGCATGATCATCTCTTCGTACAATATACAGTAACGGTTGTAGTTCCTCTCTGAATAGCACTGCTACTCCTCCTGAACCTCTACTCCCATGCTCAAATCTCACATTTGTCCTGTGAGCTGTCTCCCATCTGTATCCCATCACATGTGGCATTACCTGTCCAAGGGCTTGATGAGTCTCTGAGAAGAATACAATATCCTTGTCTTTGAAATTGTCCTTAAATGCACCCACGTCCAACCTCATAGACCCATTACAATTCCAGGTAGCCATCTTCAATGTGGTCCCATAAGTCTCGCACCGTCGTGCAGTGCGTCGCTCTAAAATCACCACCCGTCCATCTCTGTAAAAGGCTATCTTTCCCTTCTCCCTTGCCGCTATAATCTCTGGCATTACCTCTCTCATATGTGCGAGCTGTGAGAGAGTCAAGTCATCCTCGAGGAAAATACTTGTCTTTTTGAGAGTAGGCATGCCGCCTCTTCCTCAAGAATTCCTTCTTCTCTTCCAACGACGAGAAGCGTAGTATGAGAGCTCTCCCCTTTGAAGACTCTCTCGTGCCGTCACTTTTCTTACCTACCCTCCACGCCTTTGTGTGCAAAGGCTTCTCCATCCCCATCATGGATGTAAGGCTTGTGACCTCTTTCTCCACATTGTTTATGTCCTTGAGACCGGTCACTCTCACGTGTAGTGCTCGCATCCGCCTTCTTTGTTCCTCTTCGAGGGTCATGTTGATAAGCGTCGGTGTACAAGGGGTTTCTTGACCTTTCCCTTTCTTGGCGACCTCAATCCATTTTTCGGCCTCGTCCGCCTTTTTCTGTGTCCTTGTTCTCATCTCCGCCCATGAAGATGTCTTTGCCACACTCAGTTTCTCTTCCTCCGTGATCATCCTAACCTGTTGCTTGATTTCCTTGATTTCATCTATTACCGAGGGCTGAAATTCGCCTTCCTCTAGTCCACTACTTACTCTATCCGCAAGCTCCTGTTTAAGGGCAGAGACTTCTTTTTTGAGTGTCCGTATCTCGGCGTTTGGGTTCTCCTGTTTGAGGGCTGAGAATTCTTCTTTGAGTGTCTGTATTTCTGCGTTAAGGCTCTCTTTCTCCTTCTTCCATTGTGCGCCTTCATTGAAGACTATCTGAAGGAGGTTGGCCTTCTCCTTCCACCATCCTCTTCCATCTCTGTTTTCCACTCCTTCATTTCCCTCTCCATGTGCGCCATCCGCTTGTTTGTGAGCATGAAGGTTGCCTTTGCACGCGACTTGCAACAGGTGAGACATTGACGGCTTCCGCGTCCTGTGCAAGGGAGATTGCTTCCATGTTTTGTTGTTCAAGAGATGTATCGGGCTCACTTACTCGCGGTCTATGCAACCAGCAAACACGCGGCCCCCTACTGGGTCGGCTCGCGGCAACAATTTCGCATCTGCAAGAGCCCCGCAGGCTCGTGTACTCGTGAGGAGGACCTGCGCCACAGCCCAGTATGGGCGCCTCTGACGAACAGCCTCTCGCTGCCCCTCTGTCTGGCCGTAAACAATAAGTCCCGCAACCCCCTGTGTAAGGTATCCGCAGGCAGCCCTGCTCGCTGCTGAGTGTGCATTAACCAGCCCCTCAGGCGACCCGTCTGAGTGTGTATTAACCAGCAGCCCCCACTGTGGGACGGGCCTACTGTCCCCGCACCTGCAACCAGTAAAGCTTGGTTGCAAAGCTGAGGGCGTTGCCCTAAGGTCTGCAGCCTCGAAACTTGCTCTAGTGTGATGGCGTGTCTACTCACGGCTCCCACACAGAGAGAAAGAGAGAGAGAGAGAGAGAGAGAGAGAGAGAGGAAGAAGAGAGTTTTAACGTCGTAGGAAACTATCCCAAGAGACCTTAAAGATCTAGCCGACGAGGAGTTGAACTCAAGACCTGTTATTCAAGAGGGAAATGGCATAACCAATCTACCACACTTGGGTGATAGAGAGAGAGAGAGAGAGAGAGAGAGAGAGACAAACCTGCTTGCTGTCCGCCACAAACCTTCAATTTTGAATTTTGCGCTAGAGAGAGAGAGAGAGAGAGAGAGAGAGAGAGAGCCAAACCTGCGCGTTACTGCTCAGCCTCGCGCGCGCGCGAGAGAGAGAGAGAGAGAGAGAGAGAGAGAGAGAGAGAGAGAGAGGAATAACTCTAGCCAACTACACTTTAACTCAAATATATGTGAGATTCGAAACAAAATGAGGGCAAGAAACTACTTATTTAACCCTTGGAAATTAATGCACGGATATGCCAGGACCAAAAGGAGACACATGCCCCAATGATTGGTGACCAAAATGATAAAAGGGACCAAAGACCTCAATAAAATCTGTTTGCAAGGTACGAATCACTGATACAAGAATGCAATGCAACCTAGTCCCAGACGTGTGATGATACAACCTCCAACTACTCTGACATTCACTCAAGCAAATGACTGATATTGTATTTGCATGTTTAAAAGTACAAAGTAAAACTAGTATATTTTGTCCAACTAGCCCACTTTTGTCTTCGTAGCTCATTTATATTTCTATCAACAGCCATATATCAATAATTCAAAGAGGAGACCGAGTCAAAAATCATAACATCTATTTTCTGCCATGTGCTACAATCCAACTTTGTGAAACTGCTTCATGAGTTCAGCTGCTATTCTTCTTATACCTACTTACATAATTTAGCTTAGACACACGTGTCCCACTAGAAAGCAAAAGAAAGGGATAAACGTCCAAATAAGAGATCATGATGCCTTACTGTTGCCCCAACGCGAAGACCCGGTATGTGGGAAAGTGGTTGATGAGTCAATAGAAGCCAAACATGACCGTCCAGCTCCAACAAGCCTCCTCTCACAAAGATCTCAGTTACAACTCCAACATATGACCCAATTTCATTTTGCTGCCGCAAACATTGCCTATTGTGCTGCTTGAAATCTTTTGAGAATACTAAGGACTTTGTTTGCAAAATTTTATCATTATCTCTTGTCTTGAACTTCTCTATATTCGAAGAATTACAAAGCAAGACACTGCTTATCCTTGTGGCTGCATAAATGTTGTACTTTATTCCTGCTTCTTTTGCTACAAGAATCTTTTTGCGCAAGCTAGTCAGTAAAACGCACTTTCCAGATGTAGCTAACAGAAGCGGACGCCAGGCAACTACTGAGCCAGAGAAGTAAATGTAAGATACTTGTTGCTTGTATGGATCATAGTCCCCGTATGCAGCAACACTTTCCACCATGCCACAGTGGTCCATCCTAGGAGGCAAGCAGCTAGGCTTATGATTGCAAGGAGAAAAGCCGACAAAAAACCCAAGCAGAGGCTTTTCTTTAACAATGGATGAAGCCACGTTGAATGAACTTAAGTCTGATGGTTCTGCACTCTTTTCTAACATCTGTGCTCCTTTCTTACAAAACGTCGATTTCTTGGCAGAGTCCCTAGACACCCTTGTGGTTGTCAGCTCACTTGCATGCTTTGTCCTGCATTCACCATGCGGGATAGAAAAAGGAGGGCTTACGAAGTTTATACATCCAGTGACATTGTGGCGCAATGCTCTAATGTTTTGTTTCGAAGGAGGTGTTTCAAGCACTAGGTTGGGCACATTTGCTGCTTCAGGGCAAACATAAACAGACCGACGTGGCAAATTCTTGGAAGTTTGCATGGGTACAAAGTGCCGTATTTCTAAGCATCCTCCTTTCTCTCTTTGAGGGATGTAAGACCAAGAAAGTATGCGCATGGGAAGGCCAAGGAGTTGAGGATCAAATTCAGTTACTGCACAGCAGATTGTACCTGAAAAATCTGAAAAGGCAAGGCTATTGGCTTCATAAGCACTGCCATTCCATAGCTGGATCCAGCCGAACAATACACAAGGCTGCTCAGAAAATTGTAGCAGAGCTGTTTGGGATCTCAAACAAGATGGTTTTCTGCCAAGCATGTGCTGATTCTTCCTTCCTGTTGATGAGAGATGTCCTGTGTCACTGTTAAGCTCTATTGTTTTTGATGAAGAAATACATTGACGCTTGTTGGATACACCAGAAAATCCACTCTCCTTTTCAAGCGCTGAAGAGAAATCCAAGAACCTGTCCTGGTTTCCTGCACATCCCGTGCGAGAAGAGATATGATGATGGACAGATAAGGGAGATTGGCGCTGCAAAATCTCTTGAACCGTGACCGTCTTTTCGCCAGGAGACGAACTTTCCATTACTGCTCTAGTACTTCACTGATTTTGAATGCGCTCCCGCCAGCGTATGAGATGCTATAAGAATTTGATTAATCATAGAAAGAAATCAATACAAGGAGCCCCAATACAAAGATTAAAGAGACATAGCCTCTTTCATTCTAAATCTATTGGCTTGAAAAAAACAAGGCTCCTTTCAATAGAGGAGACAATTTCATTCTCAAAAGGGGCATCTATAGCTTTATTACACAGCTGCAGCAGATCTCTTTTGAGGAGGCACAGGGGAAAGGAAGAAGGGTGTTGAAACACTGAGGCATTTCTCTGAAGCCATGTGTACCACAATATATGACCTCGGAACATCCATCCCCTTACAGCAACAGATCCTTGAAGTCCAAGGATTTGAGGGATATTTGGGAGAGAAATTTATGTAAAAAATGGATCATGTCCTTGTTGTCCTTGCAGTTAAACCAAAAGTGAGAACAATCTTCAATAACCAGCTTGCATCTACTACGCATACCATTGCCAATTCCAGCTTTAAGAGCTCTTTTAGAAGTCCAGATACCTTGATGAGCCACATTAAGGTGTTGTGTTTATTAGTAGTTGGGTAGGCTCAAAGACATTTGAACCAGTAGGTCCATTGCTTACGGCTCCAGCTCAGCTTCCAAATCCTATTACGCTCTTGTTTGAGAGAGCTCTCCACAATCCCTTTGGGTTTGAACTGTTTGAACACTTGAGAGGCTAAGAAGGAGGCCTTGCTAGTGGCTTGCACTACTTTGGCAGGTACCCTTATCTTGCCCATACATTGTTTGGCTCTTTAAAGACACCATAAAGCATTTGTGGTTGGAAGTGAGTATTCCCTTTGCAAAGTTTGAAGTGATTTGAGCTGCTCGTTCTCTACCACATCTTTCCATACCTTGATCCCACACTTATGAGCCTTTCTACTGAGTCCAGCTTTAGCCTTACCTGCAAAGAAACCAAACCAAAAGGAATCTAGCAAAAAGGATATATGGTTAGCTAGGATATTCTTGGAAGGTTTCCAATTGGACTTAACAAAATTCCACGCATTCCACATTTTGCACACCAATTTGGACCCATAAGGGATACATAAGACATGAGCAAGAAGGATGTCTCTGAGCTGCAGATTAGTCCATGCTTTGTAGTTTTGCAGCTTAAATTTGTGCACATCTCTTTTCAGAAGCAATGCCTAATAGTCATCTGATTCTAAGGCTCTACAGATCTATTTAGCTGCCAAATTGATTGCAATAAATTCAAGATTGAGAATGCCCAAATCTCCTTTCTCTTTTGGAAGGCAGCATATGTCCCAAGAAACTTTAGATATCTTTAGGTGATCCATATCACCTCCCCATAAGAAGGATCTGGCCAGGGAGAACACCTGATTCAACTGATACTTGGTTGGACACCAACAGGACAAAAAATAGATTAGAGAAGGAATCAAATAGTGATTAAGAACAAATGCTCTTGATGAGACAGATGTCTGATGGAACCGCCATTTGCTGATTTTATGCTTGAATTTGTCAACAACCCACTCCCATCTCTGAACATAAGTAATCTTGAAGCCCATTGGGATACCAAGAAGTCTAAAGACCTGCCCATCTCTGATTTCCATACATCCAGCTTCTGTGATGACTTGTGGGACTTGCTCCTTGGAGGACTTGTATCCAGTCTTAGTATGGTTGATTACAGAGCCACTAGCCATACAAAAGGTGTCCAAGAAGGTCCAAATTTGTTCAACAGTATCTCTGTCATTGGACATTAAAGAGTTAGTATCATCTGCAAATTGTTGTATCATCAGATCCTTAGCACTAGGAACTTTCATCAGACCTCTTTCTAGGGCATCCTGCACCAACCATCCTAGAGAGTCAGACCAGATGGCATACAAAAGGGGGGCTATTGGACAGCCCTGCTTGATGGATATTTTCAATGAAAAAGCCTCTGAAAGGTCATTGATAGAGACTCTTGCATAGGCATTACCAAATAAGATTTGGATAAATTTTATGAATATCCTACCAAAACCAAATGTTATGAAGAGATTGAAAAATGAAATCCCATTCCACCCTTTCATATGCCTTCTTAAAATCTATTTTTAAAAAGATGAAGTCCTACTCACTGTTCTAAATAAAATCTATGGCCTCCCACAAAGTGATTATGGCATCAAGAATAAACCTCCCCTTTATGAACCCCTTCTGCTCTGGTAAGATTATCTGATGCATTATGGGACTCGGTCGTTTAGCTAGAAACAAGAAAAATACTTTGTACACAGAAGTCAGATCGGAGATAGGCCTCCAATTCCCTAGGTCCTCTTTAGTCCCCCCTTTTGTGAATGAGCCTAATAACACTAGTATTCATAGAGGTAGAGAGAGCTCCTACTCTAATGGCCTCATTCCGTATGGACAAGACATGAGGGACCAAAAAAATCTTTATATAATTTAAAAAAATATTTGGAAGAACATCAATACCAAGAGATTTACCATCTTTTAAAGCATCTCTAGCATCTTTTACCTCCCCCTCTCATAGGGGTTGATCCATCAATTGAGCTACCTACACATGCACAGTTTTCTTTCTTATTCTAGCAATTGTAGCTCTCGCAATAATATGGTCAGCCTCTCTTTTGGGGGGAGAAGAAAAGATGTCAGAAAAGAAATAATTAGCAACCTTCAGATTTTGAGCATCAGAGCTCACAAGTTGACCTTCTTTAATTTTCAAAAATGGAATAAAATATTTAGCCTTTTTCTTCTTCAGAAGATTAAACATATGTTTATCAGGTCTATCTATTTTACCAACCCAAAAATCTATTGTCTAACGGATTGAGGCCTTAGCATCTAAGAGATATCCTTCTCTAAGCTTGGCTTTCTGCTCAACTAGATGGGGACTAGGAGGACTCCCAGGGGGTTGGCCATTTTCTAGATTTTCTATCTAACTCCTTATCATCATTCTTCTACTATTCATGTCTCTAGCCTTAGCTTTGTACTCAATTAGCAGTTTTTGAGTTTGCTTTATAGCTTGATTCCAGGCTTTAAAGGCAGAGGTATTACCAAAAAAGGAGTCAACAAAAATAGCTTCGACTTTATCTCTACTACTCCTAAAGATAGAAGAGTTTGACCCAAGTGAGGCCATCCTACTTTATACATACAGACGTCCTTTTGGAGCTCAAAAATAAAGAACATAATCAGACAACATAAGGGAGTTGCCCTTATTACAACTTACTTGCCAGTACTCATTAAGCATTTCACTACTCATGTATAACATGTCCAATCTCCCTTATAGCAGCTGCCATGTTGCTTGTTGGACTAGGTCAAACTAGTTTCTTTTGAGATTCTACCAGGTTTAGTTTGGAAACTACATTGTCCCATTTCATCTTCTCTCTACCACAGGTGGATTGTCCAAGTTGGTTCCACCTATCCTTAACAAATTCAACCATATTATAGTCCCTTGCACAGATACAAGGAGTAGGAAGAGTAGCAATCTCTTCCCATATGATAGCTCTTTCACCTGTTGAATTAGAAGCATATATAGAAAACATAGTGTACTCAAAAAGTTTTGTCAAGGGATATTGCTACCCAATTTCCTTTTGCAGAGGAATGAACCTTTAATACCAAATTGGCATATTTTTTTGATATAACTAGTGATGCCCCCCTCTTCCAAGAGTGTGAGAGGTGGTATACCACTTGTATCCTGCACCAAGCCTCTGCAGATTAGAAGACGAAATCTGACCAAAAACTTTGATCTCCTATAAATATATAAAATCAGGTTTGACATTAGAGTCCAATATCCAACTCTTGATTGCTTGAGCTTGGTAGGGTTTGTCCCTTTGCACTTAAAAGACAAAGCTCTGATATTGGGACATTTCATATCTTGTTGTTCTTAGAGGGTTTGACTAGAGACACTGAAACTCTTGTAGGATCCTTTGAAGCTTTTTTTTTCCTTTTGGTTGAGAAGGTGGGTGGAAGTGGAAGCCTCTTTTCTTCAGCTTGTGTCACGACGATGTCCACTAATTTGTCTGGGTCTATACTGAGTTGAGCTTTAGCTTGATTTTCTTGTGCTTGGAGCTGTGATTCAAAAAGGTTTTCCTCCATTTTTTGTTTGCCTTTGTCTTGATTATTAGGGACAAAGAAGTCTTATGAGTCAGAGATGAGAAGGAAGATAATCCTCTTGCCTCATTCATAGGACTATCTTGAGGGGTGGGAAGATTCTATATGGGCTTCTGAGCTGGTTCTTGAGTGGGAGAAGGGTCCTGAGGTGCAGTCTCCTTCTCCTCCCCTTCTGCAAGGCTTTTGTCTTGAGCTTTGGTGTTTTCTTCTAGTTCTTGATTATCATAATTGAAAGTGTCAAAGAAATCTTCCAAAGGGGTCTAAAACTATTTTTGTTCCTAGAAGTAGATGGTATAGGATTCTTGTTATTTTTTGAGTTGTTTCTCTTTGGGACAAGTTGGAAGTCCTTTTCTTGAGGGGGTTGAGGTTCCTGTGTTGGCTGAGGTTTAAGATCAGGAAATTCCTTGATGAAGTTTTCTTGCTTTAGACTGTGAAAACAGGCATTTGAGAGATTTTTGTAAGCCACTATTTGAAGGTGTAGCAAGTTACTATCTGAGTCCTTGATAGGAACTAAAGTTTTCAGGTCAAACTTTAAGTGAACTTCAATGAGCAACTAAGGATCCCACTTGGGGACCCAATATTTTTAAGCCATGGGTAGTACTCCACAAGGAGATCATGGAAATCAATCCAAATTGGGGCCTTAGTTGGCTTAGGCCCTCTAGGTTAAACCCTAAAAACCAGTTAAACACAGACAAGGGAGAGTTTCTAATAAACCATTTTCCTTGATTGACAATTTGAAGAGCGTCATTTGCATCCTCACAAAATAATAAGTAGTAGTTAGTTGGGAGATACGGGACATGAATTACCTTGATGTTTTTGTTCTCCAGTTTTGCATCATCCAAGCCTTTAAATCTTCTATTGAAGGTCTTACTCCGTGCAGTAGACCTATTATCACTTTGTCTTGCAGTTGGGAGTGCCACATGTCCAGCTCCTTGGTGGGGATGGTAACCCCAACTTCTTCCGATGCTCTTTTCTCTTCATCTTCACGGCCACTTGTGTCCTCCGAAGCATTGTCTGGTGCTTGAGTATCCTGGTTGACATGAGGTTGGATAGGCCCGACACTCCCATCCTCTACATGAGTGGAGTCTATTCGTTGAAAGCCCAGTCCTTCAACTAGCTGTTTGGAGAATGCCCTAATGTCATGGCTTATGCATGCATTGAGCGTGACCTGAGGCCTGAGACCATGCACTTGCTCCTGCCACATATGTGTTGTTACCGACGGCCTCAATTGTTCTACAACAAAGAATCCCCCATTGGTAGGGTTCTTTGGAGGCATGCTTGCCATAGAGGCATAGGAAGGGGGTTGAGCTTGAAGAAGAGCTCCCCTAGGACTTTGAATGGCCTGTCTCACACGAAGAAAGGTAGGAGATGGACCATGCATAGGATTCCCAATTAAAGAAGCACCTTGGAAACAAGGGAGTATAGGCTATGACTGAGGGTGTTGTTGGCGAGATGCCAGATATCCCTGGGTTGCTTGGCCCTGAGTGGACCAACCCATTACATAGAGCATCTTGCAACTCCATTGGTCTCCCCCCCCCCCGCTCCTAGGGGGAGGGGAGGGAGAGGGGAAAGCAAGAGTGTGCACAAAGCTTGTGGCAATGGGGAAAGGGGAAAGTGATTTGGTGAGGGTGAAAGATCATGCAATCCATACAGGGCATTCACACCCCGTGCTCTACTTTGATCTACACCGAGGTACCTTCTGCTTCCCACTCTTACCATGCCTACGTTTCGTCAAAAATAAAATACGTGGTGAATCAACTAAGATGCGACGAGTAAGGGTAGGCCTTGTCCTGTGAAGCAGGTGAAACTTGAAAGAGCAGCAATGGGTGCGGCGTGCATAGACTGAAGGTTGGAAATGAATGCTGGAAATGTGAGGGAGGTTGGAAATGTAGGCGAGTTGGTTTGGCGAGGGGGGTAGCGCTTGGGAGTACTGGAGTAGACAAATGCTAAATTTTTTATCATAAATGTGTCGAGCAGACATCAACCACCTTGTAGCGCTTGCATGGTTAGCAAATGTGTCTAATTTACATCTTGCACACCAGGGTTCAAGTCCGGCTTGACGACATGGCATTTTTGGTTTGTTGTGGGTCTAATGTTGAGAGAACGTGTAGAGGAGGAATCCACAAAGATTCCAGCAAATAAAATAAGAGGAGCAAATAGGTACACACATTGTGGGTTGGGGTTTGACATTTTTTTACGTTTTTGTTTGAAACCTTGAAGGATGAAGCCAAGCAGGCTGGCAAATATTTTGCCAATGTTTAGTGCACATGGAAGCAGCTGCGCTTCGACTTTCAATAAGTTTTCACCCAGTTGGAGGGCATTCAAAAATTGTGTTAGAGAGGATGAGTAAGCATCATAGGATGGCAAGCTACGTTCACAAGCATTGAGCGTGCAGCATAGTAATTTGCAACCGCCAAATAGCCATGAACTTGAAAAAGAAATAGGAGGGGAAAACATTCTCTCTCTCTCTCTCTCTCTCTCTCTCTCTCTCTCTCTAGGATCACCGAATGGGACTATAAGGCAAAGTATGAGGATGGCCTCATAGACTTGGGCATGGGATGTATAGGCATCCAACTCATAACTTGGGATAGGTTGTAGCTTTGCTTGTGCTGAAAGACATGGAAAAGGGAAAAACAAGAGGCAAGCAACAAGGACCCTGTAACCATTGTGGAGGGGGGAAATGAAGATGTCAATGAGGTTAATGAGTAGATGGAAGCATTCATGACACTTGTTCTCTTACAAGAGACCGACTCTATCGAGGAGGAAGATCTGATGATAGAGGGCAAGGAAGTGTTGGAGGAAGTCCCAAACTTCCCAATTACTCACTTTGCATGCAGGTGTGGTAAAGGGTTGTCAATTTCTTTTCCTTGACAACATTGCAAAGATGCTTGGATGCAAAGAGAATGAGTCACTCTTGATGCTTGCTATATATGCAAGCATGAAGGATCCAAGTGGAAAGAACAAACCGACACAATTAGAAATTGATTTTGAAGATCAAAGTCTCTCAACAAGACTCTCCTATCTACCCAAGGAAAATGAGTGGAATTTGGTGCAAACGGTGGCAAGAACCATGGTGGATATAAAATCTTGTGCTTACTTTTATGATAGTGTGTCCAAAAGCACTTCCACCCACACAAACCACTAATTCTAATGGGTAGAGACGATTGTTCCACAATCGATCTTACAAGGAAAGCTCTCAAAGAAGTGGGTGATAATACTTAGGTAAAACACACTTATACTTAAACAATGAAAATGGGGTTTGGACTTTGTAGGCCCAATTAGTGCAGCTCATAGCACTCACTCTTGATATATTATCGTTGCCACTGACTATGTGACAAAGTGGGCGGAAGCCACGGCGACACGTAAGGCCGATGTGAGGTCAACTACTAAGTTTCTCTTTGAGAACATTATTACAAGATTTGGTTGTCCCTTTGAGATTGTGAGTGACAATGGTACTCATTTTATAAATGGAGTAATAAAAGAACTCACTACCAACTTTATGATAGCTCACCATAAGTCCACACCTTATTATCCACAAGCAAATGGCTAAGCTGAGAGCACCAACAAGACCTTAATCTCTATCTTGACCAAAATAGTGGAAGCTCATCGACAGATTGGGATTTAAAGCTTACATTAGCTCTATGGGCTTATCGTACTGCAAGCGGAGGTTCTTGCAATGTGTCTGTTGGAAAAGGGATAGTTCTCTGTCGCACTAATTTGCACGGTTTCTAAAACATTGCAAAAGTTTGTGGGATTGGATCTCCTAGTTGCACCTTGTTGGGTAGCTCATCCTTGGTCCTTAGTGGCCTTCTTCTCTGCCTCTCCCCTTGCTTGTAAATTGGCAAGGTGGGCTCTCTCTACCTTTGCACTTGTCACTCCTCCGGCTCCTTCAGTTTTCTCTCCCCCTCTTGCTTCTTATGAGCTTCTTTCTCTACTTCCTCTTTCTTTCACTTCTCTTTGGCTCTCTTGATTTTCTTGGCTTCTTGTGCATCTGATTTAGGGTCACCGGGCATGACCTTCCTAACTTTTTGTATCACATGAGAGGGAAACATTTGCAACATCGACTGATCAATTGCTTGGGATGTAGGTTGTGGCATGGGTGGCACTATCTTTGTATTGAGAAGAGGGCCTTGATATTCTACTTGAGTGGACCTTGTTTCCACCTCCGCTCTTTTTTCTACTTGGGATCTTCTTGTTTTCTCAACCCTTCTCTCTTCCTCCCTCTCCCTTTGGATTTAGAGCTCTTCTTCTAGTCATAGTACAAAAGGGGAGGGGGGATCTGGAAAAGGTGTACACGTGGCATATGATAACGATGAAAGATCACCAAAAATCTATCGCATGCTTGATGAATCCTCCCTATTCAATTGTGGTGGAGGCTGCAAGGTTGTAGGAGCAGGTTGTGGATCTTGTGGAGGTTGTTCCACCACTATAGGAGGTTGCGGGTTGTCCATTGTGGATGCCACTTGCGGTGGTGGTTGTGTGTCCGTGGTGGACTCCACATGTGATTGAGATTGTGGATTTTGCATGCTCTTGGTTGCAGATTTATTGTGGTATGATGGTGGAGGCTAATTGGTGTGTGAAGTGGTTTTGTGCTTCGTATAGTCCATGGCGTGCAAGAGATGAGTACCTGCCCGTGCATGCTTGAGAGGGTGGCTTAGAACGAGACAATGTGAAATAAACTATAGGTTATGAGTTCTGAATTCTATAATGCTAATTTTTTTTTGAAAATTAAAAAGCTTAATAAAACTAAGGAAATTTCAAAAAAGTCTAAAAAAGACAAAACTTTGTGGACGGAACCATTGATTGTGCCGCAAAAAAATGACTCGTCATTACTGTGTATGTTTACAATAAAGATGGTATAAAAAAATTTGTTGAATTTTTGTCCAATGCCTATTGTTTTGTCATTAGTCTCCAACCACTGCAAGAGATAATCTCTTGCACCTGAGGCATGTAAGATTATATATGATTGCCTCATGTTAATCATTTTTGTGATCTTGCATATAAAACTACTTTTGACTTGAGACTTCATCATCTAAAACTCTATAGAACCATTTGAACGTGTCATGCGGAGCATTGCTCCTTTTTCTCCCACCTCCATGACGTGTATTTTTGAAGCAGACTGGTTTTGATATTGTAAGCACTCTATTCCTTGGCTACTTCAAATGCCCAATGAACCATATGTATCAAGGAAAAATGCACCATGTACAAAAAGTATGTGTTGCAAACAAATATAGACAATTTTAGCTCAAATTGACAAGCAATTCCACTATAGCGATTAGGTGTTATACCCACTATGTAATGTGTTATGTGTGTTTCCAGTCGCCAGCCATCAACTGGTTGTGAAAATGTTGATTGCAAACTTCAAGTTGGAGAGCTCATCAGAGGTTGATTTCTCCTTTTTAAGTAGACAAAATAGCTTGTCAACAAATTGCCATAGACCATCATCCTTTAGTCCAAGGGCTGCTTCATTACCTTTGTCTTCGGTGGTTATGGCACATAAATTTCTACATAACCAAAATTTGTTGGGACTTTGGAAGTTAGAATAGTTCAAAAGCAGATGCCTCACTTTACTGCCACCCATACATATTTTATTTGGCCAATCCTATGTGCTTCCTGATGCCTTCTTGTTGTTCGCTCAACCACACTACCATGGAGACAAACACTCGGTAGAATTCCTTCAAATTCTCTTATATAGTCTTCTCTTCTTTTTACATGCTCCATATTCCAAGAAAAAGTAATGTTGAGCATTAGAAACTTGTCAAAAATTCTAAAACTTGCATAAAGGGTGCACACATTTACATTTGCCAGTAGAATAGGATCCCAATGTGGATCTTCCGTGTCTTGATTAATGCATATACTTTGGTCATAATAAGTAACGATACCTTAAAACCATTTTTGTAGTGCTTTACTCACTGTTTACATAGTGGACACACCCTTCGCAAAGTGGGCTCCACCTTTGCCACCCTTTTCCTTTCCACCCTTGACGACTTGTTGGCATTGCACCCTTGCCTTAATTGGTCATCGGGACCTTACTATGGTAGTAATAAATGCATGGAAAGAGGGTCATTCACCTTGTTCTAGTATTAACTTCAAAGTTTTCAATCCTCCTACCAAGTGCCATTCGACTTGGAAACTACCCAAATGTGAAACCTGCAATCTTTGTCCTTTTTGCTGTTGCCAAGAACAACATCAACAATTATAATGTGATTGAAATACCACATGAGGGAATCGTGTGTCTCATACAAGAGACAAGCTACAAGCCACCATATATTCTTCTCCAATTGAATCCCAAAACACATGTTTCCCTTCTTATTGGCATTTAGATCAACATTGACGCATGGCAAGGCCCTATTCATCAAGGTAATGCTGAACCTTCCAAGACATTGACCTTTCACAACCTAGCACTTACTGAGCTTCATAAAAATCATGACTTTACCATCACACTCTTCTTGTGTCAACCCATAAAACCTAATGAGTGACTCTTGAATCTTCAACAAGTCAACATACAAATTGTTGAACTCATTGCAGTGATAGGATTTGATATCTTTCATGGGTATGGAATCATCCACGCATTGAAACCCACCTAATAAGCTAGTAACATCATTATTGACACATTTTTTTGCAAGGCTTACATGTAAGGTGTTGGTAACAATTTAAATAATCCCTTTGTCCTTGTTCTAGCTTGATGGATTTGCACAAGGGTTCATACTCTCTGAAATTGTTACATGTAAGGTGTTGGTAACAATTTAAATAGTCCCTTTGTCCTTGTTCTAGCTTGATGGATTTGCACAAGGGTTCATACTCTCTAATTCTCATAAATGATTTTCTCATGTTAAACTGATCATTTGATATGGGAAAGTGACAGGGGAGAAAAAGCTAGAATATTGGTTAAGCTGGCCGACCGGGCATAGTAGGGCTCCAAAGAAGGGGAAATAGACCATGAGGGAATTGATGTTGTGTTTGATAAGTGGATTGCTTAGTGCTTGAAGTTTCCATCTTCATTGCACTAGCTAGTATTGAAGGAACACAAAGAATTGTATTGTAAAATGTCTCTCTTGATGGGAGAAACCATAATACAAAGCCTTTTGGAGGGGGGACCGGCTCCATGCAAATCTAGTCCTCAACTGCTGTCAATTGCTTAATCTCTCTCTCTTTTGAAGTATTGTTCATGCTATCTAACTAGGTGTTATACTTTTTGTTGCTTTCTCCACCCAAGCACTCTTGTTATTCTCATTAGAAATCTATTCTAATGACATGCTCACTATGTTCATGCTATTTTCAGCTACACACAAGTTACTAGGCCATTAAATGTTACGTTGGTATCAGAGCACAAGGTTTCTGTTTTCTTGCTCAAGAAGGGAGTTCCTCAAGCTAGCTATGAATGGTTGGTATTATTAATTGCATGTGAGTAAGTAGAATAGGGATTTTTCAGCCTTGCAATGCGCCCGCCTTTGTGCAGTTAACGGGGCATCACCATCGAGAGCTATGGTCTTAATAGTGGAGTCCTACAGGGCTTGCCTACGACTTAACCACTATTGAGCTATTAGAATCTTGACAGGAGCCTGTGTTGTTTTGGTGTTGAACGACCCTCTCTTCTATTCCTTGCAATTAATGGTATTCGAGCCACGAGTACAATAGCTTGAGTGCTTTTTCTAAAGGGGTAAAGAAGAGTAGCAACTAGGGCTTGAAGTGCCAAAGTACACCTAAAAAAGGTTTACACCTAAAAGTTGTTAGAATGGCTGACAATAGTAAAGAGAGTAAAATCAATGTTGATAACTTTGATTTTGCTAATGAGCAGGCTACTAATGATGCCCAGATCTTGTTTCTAGGCTTCAACAATCCATGGGCGATCCATCCCTCCAAAGTGAAGTGCAACGGCAACTTCGTGCTCATGGGATTCTCCAAGCTCCCCACCATGACGAGAGAGCACCTAGGAAGCCTCCTTGCGAGACTTCCAAAAGAGTTCTCTCTCCGATTTGGGAAGAAGAAGAGGATCCATATGAAGGGCTCAAAAATTTGCACCTTGATGATGCATTTCCTTCTTGAAGGAGAATTCAAGAGCCTCCACCAAAGGAACGAGAAATAAGTGAGTCTCCTGCCACCTCGGCGGAGATGGCTCCACGAAGATGGCGTGCTAAACGCTCTTTATCACCTCCAAAATAGAGAAGACCATTGCATACTTCTCCACACCATACTTCAAAGAGAGATGCCAAAAAGCAAGAGAAGAAAAAGGCAAGAAAGAGGACACCCTCTTCTCCATCTTCTTCATCCTCTTCCTCTTATGAAAGTGATGGTGAAGACAACGAAGATCAACGCAAGAAAAAGGTGAGAAAAAGGTCACCCTCTTCTCTATCTTCCTCAAATTCTTCACCTTCTGAAGAAAGTGATGGTGCAACCTTTGAACCATAAAAAAGAAGAGGCCATAGAAAATCCTATGCCGTGTGGAAGAGGTTATCCAAGCTCAAGAAATCCAAAGAGGGAGGGAAGAGCATCTGTTTCCTTACCTACGCTGGCACTTTTGGTGCTATGGACAAAGTCTTGGCCTTTATCCAACAGTTAGATGCGGCGTTTGGAGATGAGGGCTTCACGGAGTCCTCTAAGCTACGCCATGTAGCTATGCACTTTCAAAAATACGCAAGACAATCGTGGTCTAGCCTACGGGCCAATGGTGAAGCTCCACAAAAATGGAAAGCTTTAGGAGCTTCCATTATGAAGCAGTTTTTGGCCACCGATGCCAAAGACAAAGTACTCACCGAATGGTGAAGCTTGAAGCTCTCTCCCTACAAATCCATTCACAAATATGTAGAAAAGTTTTGGGACTTACAACTCAAAGCCACTGTCTTCAAAAATTTGGATTTTGGAGAGAAAAAGCAACAATTTTGTGCACGCTTAACTGAGGAAATGGTGGAGTATGTCAACTCCCAAAGGCCACGCACCATATCGGCGGTTATACACCATACTATGGTGGCTTCTCGAATCAATTTTCAAACGGGGGCTAAAAGAAATTTTAAGCTCACACAAAACAACGATTCCAATGAGCCTAAGGGGAAGGACAATGTCCAAAAGTCTCCTAATGGCAATTCCAACAAAGCTAAAGAGAAGGGAGTTTATAAAGGCAAAAATAAACTCTCTCCTGAAGAGCTTGAGCGTTATTGCAAGGATAACCGCTATTTCAAGTGCGGCAAGCAAGGGCATGCGTACCGTGCTTGTCCCCAAAAGAACACCCGCCATGAGCCTCCTAGAGCTACCTTGGTCGAAATCCAAGAGGAGGAACCTCACCACAAAGGATCTCCTCTATGCCATGCTTGGGGGAAAGGTACAAGAACATGATGCTTTTATTCTCTTTGACCCTGGTTCTACTCACAATTTCATATCCACAGAGTTGGCCCCCAAGCTAGGCATACAAGCTTATGAGATGGGAGATGTCCTACCTGCAGACGGTGCTTTCAAGGGGAAAGAAGCTTCAGGCACTCCCTTAATTGGGAAATTGAGGCTCCATGTCCAAAGCTATGTGGACAAAGAGGACTTCTTTATTTCTCCTCTCAAGCATGAGGATGTAATCTTAGGGGCACCAAGGTTTGATCACATGGCTTCCAATGCTAGATTCCCTAAAAGGAGAATCTCCTTTAGGTCAATCCTACTGAAGTAGGTGGACCCTTGTAGCTTATCAAATAGGTCTTCTACCCGTGGAATGGGAAACCTACTCTTGATAGTGATCCTATTTAGTGCTCTATAGTCGACACGCATGCGATATGTGCCGTCTTTCTTTTGCACTAATAGCACAGGAGAACAAAATGGAGATGAGCTAGGCCTAACCATGCCCTTCTCAACTAGCTCATGCACTTGCCGCATAATCTCCTCTTGTTGAGCTTGAGAAACTCTATAAGGAGGTTTTCTCTAAGCTACGCCATGTAGCTATGCACTTTCAAAAGTCCGCCAGACAATGGTGGTCTAGCCTACGGGCCACGCCTACGGGCCAACGGTGAAGCTCCACGAACATGGAAAGCTCTAAGAGCTTCCATTATGAAGCAATTTTTGGCCACCGATGCCAAAGACAAAGTACTCACCGAATGGCGAAGCCTGAAGCTCTTTCCCTATGAATCCATTCACAAATATGTAGACAAGTTTTGGGACCTACAACTCAAAGCCACTGTCTTCAAAAAGTTGGATTTTGGAGAGAAAAAGCAACAATTTTGTGCGGGCTTAACTGAAGAAATGGCAGAGTATGTCAACTCCCAAAGGCCATGCACCATGTCCGCGGTTATACAACATACTATGGTGGCTTCTTGAATCAATTTCCAAACTGGGGCTAAAAGAAATTCTAAGCCCACAAAAAACAAGGGTTCCAATGATCCTAAGGGGAAGGACAATGTCCAAAAGTCTCTTGAGGGCAATTCCAACAAAGTTAAGGAGAAGGGAGTTTACAAAGGCAAAAACAAACTATCTCCTGAAGAGCTTGAGCGTTATCGCAAGGATAACCGCTGTTTCAAGTGCGGCAAGCAAGGGCATGCGTACTGCGCTTGCCCCCAAAAGAACAACTGCCATGAGCCTCCTAGAGCTACCTTGGTTGAAATCCAAGAGGAGGAAACTCACCACAAAGGATCTCCTCTATGCCATGCTTGGGGAAAGGTAAGAGAACATAATGCTTTTATTCTCTTTGACCCTGGTTCTACTCACAATTTCATATCCACAGAGTTGGCCACCAAGCTAGGCATACAAGCTTACGAGATGGGAGATGTCCTACCCGTTGACAGTGCTTTCAAGGGGCAAGAAGCTTCAATCACTCCCTTAATCGAGAAATTGAGGCTCCATGTCCAAAGCTATGTGGACAAAGAGGACTTCTTTATCTCTCCTCTCAAGCATGAGGATGTAATCCTAGGGGCACCATGGTTTGATTGCATGGCTGCCAATGTTAAATTCCATGAAAGAAAAATCTACTTTAGGTTCAGGGAAAAAGAGATGTACATAGATGCTAAGCAAATGGGTAACACCATACATACGCAAGCTCTATTTCCGTGTACATGATTTTTGTCCAAGATTCTCAAAATGAACCTAATGTTTTAGCAAAAGAAACTATATACACTCACAAGGAATTAGAGTTATCCAATTTTCTCAAGGGGTTTCAAGATGTCTTTATTGACGATATCCCTTGTGAGCTAGCTCCTAAACGAGGCAATGATGACCATGCAATTGAACTTCTTCCAGGAAGTTCACCGCCTAATAAACATCCTTATAGAGTTTCTCAATCTCAACAAGAGGAGATTATGCGGCAAGTGCATGAGTTAGTTGAGAAGGGCATGGTTAGGCCTAGCTCATCTCCATTTTGTTCTCCTATGCTATTAGTGCAAAAAAAAAGACGGCACATATCGTATGTGTCGACTATAGAGCACTAAATAGGATCACTATCAAGAATAGGTTTCCCATTCCACGGGTAGAAGACCTATTTGATAAGCTACAAGGGTCCACCTACTTCAGTAGGATTGACCTAAAAAGTGGCTATCATTAAATAAGGATAGTTGATCAAGACATTGTAAAGAACGCATTTCGCACTACGTTTGGTCTTTACGAATATATTATCATGCCTTTTGGCTTGACCAATGCACCAACCACATTCAATCGCTTGATGGAAAAGCTATTCAGGCCTCACCGAACCTTATGATATCATCATCTATTCTAATTCATTAGACGAACACAAGCAACACCTCCATGTAATATTTCAAGTTCTAAGAGAGAATAAACTCTATTTTGATAGAAAGAAAAGTGATTTTTTCTTGCAAGAGATTCAATATTTAGGTCACATTATCTCTCAAGATGGCATCCAAATGGATCCATCAAAGTTAGAGGTAATAAAAGGATGGCCTAAACCAAGGAATCTTCATGAACTAAGAAGCTTTATAGGTATGTGTGCATACTATAGATGCTTCATAGAAAAGTTCTCACAAATTGCAGGACCATTACATGACCTAACAAAGAAAAACATTAGGTATACATGGTCTGCCAAGGAGAACAATGCTTTCAAAAAGCTTTAAGAAAAGCTTATCTCTCAACCTGTGCTTAAACTACCGGATCTCTCAAAGCCATTTGAGGTCCAATGTGACGCTTGTGGTGATTTTCTTGGAGCTGTTTTGCTCCAAGAAGGGCATGCCATAACTTATGAAAGTCAAAGGCTCAACCCTATTGAGCAAGCTCTAGGCATATATGAAAAGGAACTCCTCGCAGTTCTACATGCCTTAGACTCATGGAAGCACTATTTATTGGGGACTCCTTTCATTCTGCGAACGGATCACCAAAGTCTTAAGTACTTCATGACGCAGACTAAGCTCTCCGACAAACAAATGAGGTGGATCCTTTCGCAATTTCATTTTCATATTGCTCACATTGCTGGCAAGCATAATCAAGTAGCCGATGCACTCTCAAGACGGCCGAGAGCGAATGCGGTTTCCATAGTAACTCACAATGACCTATCTTCTATGATAGATGAGTATGCTATTGATCCCAATTTTAGAGATGTGATTTCGGCCCTTGCATTAGGGAAGAAAGAGGAACCATTTACTTTACAAGATGGCTATCTTCTCTATGGCAACAGACTATGCATTACTACCTCACTACGTGAGAAAGTAATGTATGAATCTCATGCTCCTTCTTATGCGGGGCATAGAGGGATTCAGTCTACCCTAAAGGGGATTGAAATATATTTCTATTGGCCTACCATGAAAGTAAACATACAAGAGTATGTTTCTAAATGTGTGGTATGCCAAAAGACAAATTTTGATAGAGGGAAGCAACCTGGATTGCTTCAACCTTTGCCAATCCCTTATTCACCATGGGAGAGCATATCCATGGATTTTATCTTTGGATTGCTTAAGTCTATCCATGGGAATACGTGAATATGGACGATAGTAGACAGGTTTAGTAAACAAGCTCATTTTATACCTGTCAAAAAGACTACCAAAGCCCATAAAATGGAAACCCTCTTCATTTCACAAATCTTCAAATATCATGGCTTGCCAATGTCCATAGTGTCGGATAGAGATCCTAGAATGACCAGTAGTTTTTGGAAGGGTCTCTTTGAAAATTTAGGAACAAGGCTAAATTTCTCTTTGGCCTATCACCCGCAAACGGATGGCCAAATGAAATAGCTAACCTAATAATTCTCGATCTACTAAAAGCCTATGTAATGGAAGTAGATCAAAGATCCCAATGGGAGAAGTACTTACCCTTAGTGGAATATGCCTACAATAACATTGTACATACTTCCACCGGAAAATCACTTTTCGAGGTAATTGAGGGAAGATAAAAAAGTCCCCTGCTACTTAAGGTACACGGGAAGATCTTCGCTGCAGATGAGTACAACCGAGACCTACAAGAATCTTTCCAAAAGATTAAGGATGCTATCTTTATCTCACAGCAAAGGCAAAGGCTGCTGCTGATAAGCACATAAGAACCCAAGCCTTTAAAGAAAATGATTGGGTCTTACTTAAATTTCCCAAGGCTTGATAAAGGCACACGATGGGCAAGGATCCTATGGGACACCAAAAGTATTATGCTAAGTTAGCAAAAGGTACTATGGTCCCTTCCAGATGCTTAGGCCAATCAATGAGATGGCCTATCAACTCAAGTTGCCCAGCCTTTGGCTCATACACAATGCTTTCCATGTGAGCCTTCTAAAGCCTTACAAAGGAGAGCCACCACAAGAACCAACTATTGAAGACCCACCGGAGATCGAGGACCAAGAAGAGGTGATGCAGCCCAAGTCCATTCTCCAACATGAAGACAAGGTACTAAGAGGTAGTAAGACTATCCGACGATATCTTATTAAGTTTAAGAATTATCCTTTTGAAGATGCTAGATGGATGCAAGGCATAAAATTAAAGGATAACCTAAACCTTGTCAATGCTTACAATGCTTCCCTAGAGTAAGCAAATGTATAAATGTTTAAAATGAACAAAGTTTTTGTCTTATAAAACTCTCTTTTTCTTTATTGTGCACAAATGTGAAGTAGTATCCATGCTTAGATCAAGTTTGCGGAGACGAAGTCTCCCAAACACCAAGTAGAGCTTGTCACTCTACTATGGAAGATTGATAGGATTAATGTGCAGACATGCTTGCGGTAGCTTAGGCTCTCAAGCACCAAATGGACTAGTCATCCATTCACGAACGATGTCGTAGGGTAACATAGGGATCCTCTACCTGCTAGAAAAAGGACTAATGAATATGCTTTATCCTCTCTACCCCATACTCGAGAACAACTATGATTTCAAGAGAGAGGTAATGTCATAATAACTAATATCTAATTCTCCTAAATGATTTTCTTATGTTAAATCGATCATTTAATATGGGGAAGTGCCAGGGGAGAAAAAGCTAGAATATTGGTTAAGCTGGCAGAGTGGCCACATTAGGGATCTAAAGGAGGGAAAATAGGGATCCAAAGGGGGGGCCATCTGCAAAAGAGCAATGTGCAACAATGGGCTTAAAAACCCCTAAGGTTTAGCCCATTAAGACTTCCAAAATGCTAAGGTTCCAAAATTCAAAGGTTGTGTCCAAAGGTCAAACATTAGGGAAATTGGATGCTCTCTGTGTCCCAAAAGTCTTCATGCATCCCTACATAGGAGGGGGCGAGCCTTAGTTGTAGGAGATGAGAGAGAAACTCACACACACACACACACACACACACACACACACACACACACACACACACACACACACACACACACACACACACAAGCTCCCTTTACACAAAGGGAAAGAGGGGCACATGTCAGCTCCCTAGCCCAGATGCCCACAAGGTGTACTCAAATCCTATTGGATGACCTTGGAGGTGGACCAATGAGAATTAGGCTATAGTAAATCTAGTTCAATCAATTTAAAAACACTTAATAAAAGAACCAATAAGAATTAAACTCTCTAGAAGACTATTGGACAGTCTCCCAAGGGGTCCAATGAGCATTCAGCAGCCCAATGGCTTGCATGATTCCTATTTTCTAGGAGACAAAGGGGTCCAATGAGAGTTTAGTTACATTAATTAATTACCTAAAGCTCTCACAAATGGGGAAAGGGGGACACATGTCAGAAGGCTGTCACTTATGCTCTTGAACCTTCATTGGCTAAGCCTAGAGAGGTCCAATAGTGTGTGAGGATGAGCAAATAGCAAGAGGGGTCGACCAAGAGAGAGAGAAGAACTGATTTTCACAAGGCATTATTGCATACACACTCACACTAGTCCATGTGTGGAGTAAGAAGACTCTCTCTCTCTTCTTCTCAAGCTTTAATGGAAAGCTTATCACCTACTCCAAGCTTGTGAGAAGGGAGGCCTACACCAACAACTCTTGGCTTTGTGATGCAAATCCAACCAAGAGCCAAGCTTCAATGCATGCTCATCTCCTCTACCATGCTAATTACTAAGCTAAGCTATGCTAATATGAGTGATTATGTGAGGAGATGTACATCTTTCTCGTAAGACTACTCTTTCTTCCTCTTAATCTACTTCATACCCCGCTAGCTCTCACCATCTTTGAAGGTGTGTGAGGTCTCGGGTTTGAGACCGTGAGGGAATTGATGTTGTGTTTGATAAGTGTTTTACTTAATGCTTGAAGCTTCCATCTTCATTGCACTAGCTAGTATTGAAGGAACACAAAGAATTGTATTGTAAAATGTCTCTCTTTATGGGACAAACCATAATACAAAGTCCTTTTGGAGGGGGGACCAGTTCCATGTAAATCCGGTCCTCAACTGTTGTCAATAGCTTAATTTATCTCTCTTTTGAAGTATTCATGCTATCTAACTAGGTGTTATGCTTTTTGTTGCTCTCTCCACCCAAGCACTCTTGTTATTCTCATTAGGAATCTATTCTAATGAAATGCTCACTATGTTCATGCTATTTTCCGCTACACACAAGTAAATAGGCCATTAAATGTTACAGAGAGTGAGAGAGGGATAGAGAGATAGGGAGATCACAAGTGCGTGCGTGCATAGAGAGAGGGGTAGAGAGAGAAAGTGAGTGAGAGAGAGAGTATAGAGAGAGAGGGAGGGAGAGAGAAAGAGAGAGATTTGGGTAGTTTGTGTAGAATTGATCCATTTTCAGATAGTTTCACTCCGTCGCTTGATTAAAATATATTTATCCCCATGATCTCATTGTACAACCACTATGACTTAAGTGTTTGTGAGTGATAGAAAAAGACTTAATTTTATATCATTGTAGAAAAAAGGTAACTTTATTAATTACTACTAGTTAAATTAAAAATGGATTCTTGCAAACTTTCTATAAATACAAGATTGTTGGCAACTATTCTTTCTCCTAAGCTAATCAACTCTCCTTCGATTTCTCTCATACACGACCACCCCATCTCATTCATCTCTCTCGATCTCTCTGTAACTCCTCTCTCTCTCTCTCTCTCCCCCCCCCCCCCCCCCCCCCCCCCCCCCCCCCCCCCCCCCTTTTGCATGCTGTCACACACTATCCCTCTTCTTGATCCCTCTCTCTCCTTTCTTACAGTGTCGTGTCACTTCCACGATGGGAAATGGGGATAAAAGATGTAGACTAGGTCAATTTGAAGAGCAAGTACAAGTTGTTGTGCTCGGCACTACCTTGGTTGGTATGTGGGCCAAGTGTGGAGAATTAAACTGCTTTGGTATATAACTAAGCTAGGTATGAGATACTCTAAATGCAAATACAGTTCTTGAAGGGTTTCCTATCTAGAATGTCATCTCTTGCACTGCATTGACAACAAGATATTCTAAAAGATTATGCTTAGCAATGCTTTGGTCAATAAATAAATCAACAGTGTTGCAATTACCAAGGCACATGTGGAAAATGCAGCAGATAAGTATGCCTATTGTGGTGCTCTTACAAAAGCAAACAGATTTTTTGATGGGATACCTATCCGAAATATCATCACTTGAAACATGTTGGTAGTGGAAAATGTCAATCAGGGGCTATAGGAGAAAGAAGATATGCCTCGTAGTGCTTGGATTAATATATATGCAAAATATGGTGTCCACATGGAATTTGATTAAATGATTAATGGGATTGCCATCCAAAATGTCATCACTTGGCATACATTGATTGCGGATATACCTTGTATAGCTATGGTAGGGAAGCTACAAGGTGTTTTAATCGGATGTGATGGCAAGGACCTTCTCCAAATTCTTTTAATTTATGCTTGCACCTTGAAGGCAAGCGGCTTTACAAAGTCAATGGCATGGGTTAGAGAATTAATGGCAAACATGTAACGCTAATGATGCTTTAGTAGATATGTAAGCCAAGCCAAAGCTTTTTTTTAAAACATGGCAATCAAAGGCATGACGAGGGTGTGAACCAAGGCCAAGCAAGGTTTTTTAAAAATTAAACTTCATTAATATGAAAAAAACCCCCGAGAATGAGCATTGCTGCTCTTTGCATGGTGGCGCTAATACACCCTACAAGTGTATGGAGTAGTTCGAGCATGATGAGACATGCAGAGGAGCAAGTGACAAGAGTAACTTGAGCTAAAGTAAAAGGGGTCCTGCATGCAAAGGATCTGTATGTTTGAGACGAGGAGTCATTGGGGGCCACCAATGGCATATGAAAAGGGGGGCTTCAATCGAAGATGTGGAGACTAGAAGGAGCTATGTGCAGTGTATTGGGCTTTAGTTTCAAGTGGTTGATGATATTGAGGCGGTTCATGGCGGAAAGCAAGAGAAGCAACCTCTAAGCACTCCTCAAGGCTTTTGTGCTGCTCAATTGGGACTGGGGAAACCACAAGCACAAATCACAACAACAATCCACATCAAAACCCAGACAAGAAAAGGGGCACCACCTAGTTATATGGGATGCAAACTAGGATGCAAGCGGGATTTATCACAACCAAAAGAGGCACAACGGAACACACACAAACAATCCCACACAAAGATACACACCAAGTGAAGCAAGGATGATGTAGAGCAAGGGAAGAGAGAGGAGAATTGAGTTTGTGCAATATCTCATTTGCAGACTTGCAAGATGATATTGTTTGTTAAGACGATTTCACAAAGCTTGTACATAACTAAACGAATGCTTAGTGAATGCTAACCATTGCCATCACCCACACATTTTCTTAGTGATCATTCACACCTCTCACCACCATATCCTCTTACAATTATGCAATGAAAACACACTAACCACTTTCTCAAACAAGCTCAAATGATAGAACTTAAAAGATATGAGTCACCTTGCATTCATTGAACCACATTGCACAAATGAAAAGACGAAGATTTGAAGCCAAAGCATGCCTTTGAAACACCAAAACCTCAACTTGTTGAGAATGGAAGAGCATGTACTATAGTGGTTTGGGATATGGCTTCCCTCACACCAAGTGTGAAGATCACACATTAGTCACTACACCTCCGTCTCTCCTTGCGCATATAGCGTTGGGGTGCTATGTGAGAGATATGATATGATTTACGAGAAGGAGAGGAGCACATTTATAGGTTGGAGACCCCTAATTAAGGTTATTGGTAACCTTATTTTACAAGATAATCAAATCAAGATTATGATTTTTTTGAATATCAAAACATTACGGGCCTTCTTTGTCTGCTTGAGTCATGGATGTGGGCTCAAGAGAGAGCATTATTGATGGTAGATAAGGTTGAAATTAAGTTTTAAGGAAGAGAGAGAGAGAGAGAGAGAGAGAGAGAGAGAGAGAGAGAGAGAGAGAGAGAGAGAGAGAGAGAGAGAGATTTTACTATGTACATGTCTTAAGGTGAGGTTCCTTTTAAGGTTAGGTCAATGGATATTTTGTGTTAGTAGGTTAGTGGCTAGTGTTATTGATTACTAAAATGTTAATGATATATTTATAATGGATAGATTGAATTGAATGTTTGAAAGAAGATGGATGGATGAAGTGAAAAATCCTTGTGATGGTGAAGTCTTGAAGAATTTGGACTCACCCTTGTGTAGATTATAAAAAATGACCGCTGCTCTTTACTTCTTCTTCTCTTTTTTAGACCGCCACCTAAGTTAATCACCAATGATGAAAATGATGATGTTGATGAGATTCTCCAATTTGCATAAGTTAAGCATGGTTCACATATTGAATGTTATGTATATGGAGAACAATTAAGACGGAATTGTAACTTAGAATTGATATATAGAGAGAGACATAGAGATGGTGTATGTACATGTAGAAGTCTCTATGAGAGATATGGAGATGAGAGGGGAGGGTAGTGGTGAAGAGGGTGAGAGAAGCCATGGAAGGTGCATGTTTGAGTGAGGAATGGAGAGGAATGAGTGAGTGTGTGTGTGTGTAGAAGTGTGAAGGGAAGTGAGAGAAGACCAGGGGTGAAGAGAGTATGAAGGGAGAAGACTAGAAGTGTGAAGAGAGGTGAGAGAAGACTAGGGGTGACTTGTGAGAAAAGTGGGAAGTTATGGGTCCACCAAAAAAATAATATCTCACCTGTGGTAGCTTCAAAAATTATGAAAAAATTTGATAAGGTTATTCAGCTTGTGGTCTATAATTTTTATTTCGACCACTTCTTCAAAATTGGAGTGGAGGTGGACGCCAAAAATCTCACCAAAATGCTTGTTTTTCCTCACTACAAAAGTCTTCAAACTACTTTTGTTGAATTTACATAAGGCATGAAAAGTGAGCCCGTAGCATAGATATCTAACACTTAGAAACAATGTCAATACTCAAGGAAGTGACTCAAATGGAACATAGAGACTCTTTCAGGTTGTCAGCCCTCAAGAAGTGAGGTTGAGATTGTCAGTCCTCCTCAAGAAGTGAATCTACCAAGCAAACGCATGAATTCAATATGCTAATCACCACTCTCTTTGACTCTTTGAGATTGTCAATCCTCAAGAAGTGAACCTATCAAGCAATCACATTAAGTCAACAAGCTAACCAAGCTAATCACCATTCTCTGATAAAAAAAGTCTACCTATGTTTTATCTTACTGCTCTAGGTCATCAGGCCATTTTGGCGACTAAACGGACTTTGATCATCACAAAACTTTAAGGAAAGCTATATTAGGTCCTAGGAAACAAGTCTACAAATTTTGGTGTATATTTGACAATGTACAAGAATCACAATTCATCATGTACTAGGTCATTGAAACTACAAAAAAACAACATAAACGGATCTTCCTAAGGTTTAATAGTACTCTTTTATAATCAAAATGTCAAAAAATAGTGACTTAAGCACTCAAATGTGCAGATAAGACTCACAAACGTTGGCGTCATTGCCAAGGACAGTGATCCTTAGGTGGTGAGTGACCTAATCGTAGCTTTTTACTTTAGAGATCTTTGATTTGGATTTCTATTCTATTTACATTTTAGCAGTAAGCCACCTAGACACAAGGTTTAGTGCTTGGTAGAGGCTAGAAGTTGGTGACTTACTAGGTCTATTTTTGAGAGGTATTGGGAGTTGTGAATGAGATAAAAAAGTATTTCGTTATGTATTTTTTTGATGCTTTAAAAATATTGTTCCATCATTTGCTTTTCTTCAATTTTATACCATTTTTTGGTTTTTGGTAATAGGATAGATTTTAGTACTTAGGAGTAGGTTAGGTAACATCTACAACCATCAAATTGGGAAAAAAGGATCAGGGAAAAACTGTCAAAACCATATTTGGATAGCCAAGACCATAAACTCTAAAATCTTAAATTTTGATGGTCAGAACTCAAAAGCTGATACAAACCCAAAAATAAGTGCAAAAAGGGGTAAACCAAGCCAAGGAGAGCTGGTTTGGAAAGTTTCAAGCCAATTGGTGTAGGAACATGGATCATGATCCATGACATTAGGGAAAATTTGGACTCTCAAAGGGGCCCTATAAGGAGGTTTGACTTTGCCTCTCTTGTCCAAGTGGGCAACCCGATGAAGTACATAAACGCTTTGTCAAAACCCTATCAACCAACACATCATTGGAAAGATCTTAGAAAGTAGGTTCTAAATCCCCAAACTCCGACAAACTTGGAGTTTATTTTTAGAAGTTATGGACTCTCCAATGAAGCTGAAATGTGGGGAGAGATTCCATTTATAAGATGGAGTTTTCACATCAAAAAATGGAATCTTCTAGAATATAAGGAATCTGATGGCATGCTATATATCAATGGATAGATCTCGATGAGTACATTCTAAATCCAAAAGGTTCGACAAATTTTGATTTCATTAATAAATTTTTTATCGTGCATCCGTTTTGGACAAGTGAGAGAAAGTCAAAGTCCTTATAGGGTCCCTTTGAGAGTCGAAATTTTCCGTAATGCCCCCTGAGACATATTGAGCAAAAATTGATACAAAAGTATCTAGTGAGGTTCTAGATCACTAGATATACACTTTTGGTGAAAAATTGACACAAAAATCAAGAAATTGGGCAAATGGCATGTTATTTCTCTGTGAATGGTCCATATGAAGTCTTTGCCTTCATGCTTTCCTTGTGGCTTGCTTGCTTTCTTGGTGGGTGGGGACTCCATGTGAATCAAATTTGTAGGCACAAGGCTTGGTATTTTTGGTTATACTTGTTGTTGAGTTTCCTATTGCTTCCCTTGCCTTGCCTGCTCCTCCTGCTGATAGATATGGTCCATCATATCTATGACATTGTCGTGATCAAAATTTTCTTCTTCTGTAGTGGTCTTAGCAGTTTGTTGGCGGTCTAATCATTTTTTTGTCCTCAATTCTTTGGCGGAGGGGCTTTCTTCAGGCTAATTCTGAGTCTTTATTCTTTTTGGCTCCTTCCCTTCTATTCTTTTGCTGGTCTCTTTGATGGTTGTCTTGTTTGTTCTTTGATCTTGGCCCTCATCATATCTGATAAACTCTAACAGCAAAGTGACATGTAGTGGAATGCCTCACCAAGGAGAAGATGTGGCAAGTTCATTCTTACAGGCTCCAGTGTGGGAGTTTCGGCTCCCTCTTTTGAAGGATGTTGCAAACATCCAAGGGGAATGGTCCGACAATGGTTTATGAGCACGTTTTACATTATCATATTTTGGATAGCAATATTGATACACAACCTAGGCTAATATCCACTATTTGGCTAGTGCAAATTGGCACAAACCTTTCTTTAGAGAAAGTACAAAAATTGTATGAAGGTGGGTATCAAGTGGAATAGGGTGTAGGAGAGTGCCCTCTAGATAATTTGGGGACACCAAGTGTCAATGAGAATGCGAAGAGGTCATCACAAAATCCATTGTGGAGCGGTCCTTCCACTAGCACTCGAGATGGGGTTTAAACAAAGTACCACATCACAATCTCATTGGAGGCAAGTTGCAAAATTGCTTCGGCTCTAGCTTTGAAGAAGGGTGGTAGAGAAAAAAATTTGGGTGAAAAGAGTGAACAAAGTCTTTAAGCTCAAATCACATGGAGACCATAATCATGTGAATTTGTACAAGGTTCAAATTTGCAAAGATCCAAGTTGTACATGCCCAAATTTTCAAGATCTTATAGCACCGAAGCGACCATATCTTGCATGTAAGCATATTTACTTCATTTTTAAGCGTGTGTTAGGCTTAAGCTAGAATAGAAATTTGTTAATCCACCAACCAGTTATTGGGGAGGTCCAACTCTTCAATGCACTCAATAGAGAGCACACCTATCCCACCATAAATATGTAGTTGGATTTTGATCTGCTTTTGCTTACAACAATCTTTGTTATCTCTCCTCATGTGCTTGCCATGTTAGAATTCTATCAATGATGGTTTTTTGAACATGTTTTTAGTTGGCCCCACTTGTACAGAGCATTATCCAATAATATTTTTATTTTTTGCATAGTTTCATAAGGAAAGAATCTATGGAGTTGTCAAATCAATGTGTTCAATTGAATATTAATTTAATAGCCTCTAAAATGTTACAAAATAGCTTTGGGTTCATGTCTTCTTTTGTTCACCAATTAACAACTAACGTTGTGCACACCTTCTCTAACCACAATGTGATGTCCATCAAATTTTCTTGGGATGCCTTGGAGACCATCCCCAATAGTGAAGCAATACATGGAAAACAATGGTTCAAGCAAGTTGTCAATACAACGGTGGAAGTGTATGGCCTTTACCAAATGCACACGTAGCTCCAAATACTCTCGTTGCAAATCTTGAACAAAAAGGGTAAATTTTCCATCAATTGCTAGAAGAGAACTGGGATCATCACATGATGAAGAGAAACTAAAGGAGCAGCTAGGTTGTGTGGTGAATAATCTCTTACCCACCCAAGAGGAAAACACTACAAAACCAGGGCCTTTCAACAATCGATTGCGGGTGCAACATATAAAGTGATGCCGTATGTACTACAATCGATATGAAATGTATGGTTTCTATGAATAATAAATGTTCATCCTTTTGATGTTTTAATCTAATTGTACAATGGGTACAAAATGGAGCATTATGAGTTCTATTGAAAAGAATACATATGTCTCATATGATCTATTTTTCTTTTATCCAAGATCTATTCACATGCTGTATGTACTATAATTGATATGAAATGTAATGGATCCTATGAATAGTAAATGTTTATCTTTTTGATGTTTTGATCTAATTGTATAATGGGTATGAAATGGAGTTTCATGAGTCTGTTGAAACGAATGTGTATGTCTCATATAATCTATTTTTCTTTTATCCAAGATCTATCCACATGCCGTATATACTACAATCAATATGAAATGTAATGGTTTCTATGAATAACAAATCTTTATCTTTTTGATATTTTGATCTTATTATACAATGGGTACAAAATGGAGCATTATGAGTTCTAGAGAAAAGAATGCATATGTCTCATAAGATCTATTTTTCTTTTATCCAAGATCTATTCACATGCCTCTTTGTCCACAAATTAGAACGACCGTTGTGGAATACATTCCCTCTCCTCCCATCCTCCTTGATCACATCTCCTCTCTCTTCCTCTCTCTCTAGAATCTTTTTGGAATCTGCTCGTCAAATTCCAAAAAAGTGCTCGCCATGAAATGCTCACAAAAAAAATCACCACTCTCTTCATATCTTGGGACTACATGTAATTGTCAAAATTCATGTATCACATTGCCTTGAGCCTTGTTTTAGAAGATACAATGCCTTATGCAATATACAAACCAAATTTTCCCTCGTAGGCTTCTTAGGTTTGAATTTAAAACCCTTTGTCTTTTTCGTGTAGACATCCTCATCAAGATCTGAAGGAGTATGAGCGGAAGTGCGACACAAGAGAGAGTGTGAGAAGAAGAGCACGACGATATGGTGAACTCGCTCTACTGTAATGTGTAGAGCATAGTGAGTTCTTATTAGGTTTTAACAAAAGAATATGTGTACATACCCTACGGCGCGCCCACTTACCTGGGCGACCACATTGGGCTTTATACCCCAACAACCTCCCACTTAAAGTCCAATGTGGTACTTTAAGTGTGAGAGAAGCTACTATACAAGCTAATATACAAGAGATGTAGAGAAGTGATGTACTACCCTACACCTAACTGCTTGCAAAAATGCGCAAAGCTCTCTGAGGGAAGTCCTTTTGTAAGTAGATTAGCAGGATTTTCTGTGGTGTGAACTTTGACAAGCTGAAGTTGCTTATCCTCGAGCATTTCTATGATGAACTGATACTTCACATCCACATGCTTTGTCTTTGAGTGATAAATTGGATTGCGAGCCAATTGTATAGCACTTTGACTATTACAATATAACACAGGCATCTCTTCTTTGATTCCCAAATCTGTTACTAGTCAATTAGGCCAAATTGATTCTTTGCATGCCTCTGATGCTGCAACATATTCAGCCTCTGTAGTAGACTGAGTAACACAATCTTGTAATCTAGAACGCCATGATACTGCTCCACCAGCCAATGTAAAGACATACCCTGAGGTAGACCTTCGGTTGTCTAAGTCACCTGCATAATCTGAGTTTGTAAAACCCTTTACACTTAGCTCCTAAATCCCATAGCATATACGCATACTCTTTGTAGCTTTTAGGTATCTCAATATTCCTTTCACTGCCTCCCAATGTTTCTTGCTTGGGCTTGACATGTATCGACTTACTACTCCCACTGCAAATGCAATGTCTGGGCGAGTAGCAATCATTGCATACATCAAACTACCCACTGCAGACGCATATGGAATCTTATCCATTTCAGCCTGTTCTTCCTCAGACACAGGACAATCTTGTTTACTAAGTTTCACATATGGTGGCAATGAAACACTCAATGCCTTTCCCTTCTCCATATTGAAACGTTGAAAAACCTTGTCAATATACTTTGTTTGGGATAACCAAATCAACTTCTTTGATCTGTCTCTCTCAATGCGCATACCAAGTATATGACTTTCCTCACCCATGTCTTTATGTCAAATGATTTTTCCATCTTTGACTTCAAAGCTGAAATTTCTTCCAAGTGCTTGCCAGCAATCAACATGTCATCCACATACAAAATAAGGATTAGCCAACTGCCATCCTTATCCTTCTTTGTATATAGACAATGATCGAACTCACTACGTTTGTAGCCTTGAGAAAGCATAAACTTGTGGAACTTATGGTACCATGCCCTCGGTGATTTTTTTAAGCCATTAAGACTCTTTGACAACTGGCATACCAAATCTTCCTTGCCTTTCTCAACAAACCCTTCTGGCTGCTGCATGTAAATTTCCACATCTAAATCACCATGCAAGAACTCTGTCTTGACATCCATTTGGTGCAACACCGAATCTAATATGGCAACCAATACAAGAAAGCATCTCAATGTAGTCATCTTGACCACCGGAGAGAAGACTTCATCAAAGTCAATGCCTTGTTCTTGCTTAAAGCCCTTGGCAACAAGCCTTGCTTTGTACTTTGGTTGACTATCATGAGTGGTGATCTTATACCTGTAAACCCATTTACAAGGTAGAGCCTTTTTGCCCTGTGGTAATTTAACTAGCTTCCATGTCTGGTTTTTATGCAGAGCTGTCATCTCTGACTGCATGGCCAATTGCCAATTCTCGGAGTCCTTCATTTGCACTGCCTACTTGTAACATGAAGGCTCAGTGCAATCAGTCAACATGACATAGTTCATAGATGGAACAAACCGATCAGGAGGTCGTGAGATCCGTCCCGATTTACGCAAAATAGGTGGCTAAGGCTCAGCCACAACCTGTGGTTCCACTCTATCCTGTCCTTGCTCCTCTTGAGCCCTGACATTTTGTCTTGCACGTGCAGGTCCATCTTCTTGGAAGACAACTCTTCTAATCTCCTCAACCCTCTCTAGTTTAGAATGATATTTGGCTTCATTAAAGTGAACATCATTGCTGCGGATAACCTTTCTGGATTCGGGATCCCAAAGTCTGTACCCCATCTCACCAGAATTACCATAGCCTAGAAAGATGCACTTTCTACTCTTTGGCTCAAGTTTGTTCCTAAATTCCTTTGGAACATGAGTATATGTCTCACGGCCAAAGACTTTGAGATGCTTGTATGAGGGAATTTTGCCTGACCATAGCATCTCTGCCACTGAATCCTTCTGCAAAACCTTGCTAGGAGATCTATTTATAAGATGAACAGCTGTTGATACAGCTTCAACCCAAAACCCATTTGGCAGTTGTGCATTAGACAACATACTTCTGACCTTCTCTTGTATGGTCCTATTCATCCTCTCAACAACACCATTTTGAGGAGGATTGTAAGGAGCAGTAAGTTCACGTTTTATATCTTTTGACTCACAAAAGTCGTGAAAGGCACATACTCTCCACCATTGTCAGTGCGTAAGCATTTAAGCTTCTTGCCACTCTGATTCTCCACAAGTGTCACAAACGTTTTGAAAACACTAAACGCTTCATCCTTGTGCTTGAGAAAGTAAACCCATACTTTCCTCAAGTAATCATCTATAAATGTCATAAAGTAAGAAGCTCCCCCTAGAGATAGGTTAGGCATAGGTCCACACAAATCACTATGAACAAGTGCCAACTGTGTATCTCTTCTCCTGCTTCTATGCTTATGTGGCTGCTGTGTTTGCTTACCATACAGACAATGTTCATAGAATTCAAAATCATTAAATGAAAAGCCAGGCAAATAACTAGAACGAGACAAGATTTCCATTCCCTTCTTGGACATATGTCCTAACCGGCTATGCCACAAAGAAACGTTCGGCTGCTCGGTTACATTGATTACATTTTTAGAGACATTTGATACATAAATCATGTAAAGTCCTCCAGACTTTACTCCATGTGCTACTGTCATAGAACCCTTGGATATCTTCCACATGTTCTGTCCAAAAGTGGTGAGTAGCCAGCATCATCAAGTAAACCTGTGCTGATCAAGCTCTTTGTAATTGAGGGAACATGTCTCACATTCTTCAGCGTGAAAGAAGATCCATTCTGAAACTTCAATTGAAAATCTCCAACACCTAAGATCTCACATGTGTGCCCATTGCCTAGCCGAACATGATCTTTAGTGGTCACATAAGAGGTAAACCACTCCTTGTTTGGAGACACATGAAGTGATGCCCCTGAGTCTAAAATCCAGTGACTCAGTGCATTTCCATCAGATGCTGTAAGAAGAGCTGAGTCCATTGTATTCTTCAAGAAGTAGATGTCTCCTGACACTAGACTGTCATCCTCTGCAACAGTGTTTGTCACATTTATTTCTTGAATCTTCACCGAGGACTTGTTCTTCTCATCATGGTCTTCAGCTTTCTCTTTGCCTTTTTCTGCTTTCCATTCTCTGTAGTCTCCTTTCATGTGACCCTTCTTGCCACAATGGTAGCATTCTATGTCACTCTTGCCTTTAGCACTGCGGGACTTGCTATGAGATTGATTACTCTTTCCACCTTTGTACTTTTCTTTGGTCCTTCCCCTGACAACTAAGGCTGTTCATTTGCCTTTGTCCATTGTCTTTCTGTTTGTTTCTTCAGTAAGCAGATTGCCTTCTACACCTGCTATGGTCAAACCATCTGGAGGTGTAGAATTACTCAAAGCTGTACGAAAAGTGTCCCAACTTTCCGGCAATGTGATCAACAGGAACATAGCTCTAACAGGTTCATCAAACTTGACACCTTGAGTTGACAACTGACTGTAGATGGTGTTGAATTCATTCAGATGATTGGACATAGGTGTCCCTTCTTTCATCTTCAAGTCAACAAGCTTTTTAAGCCAATATACCTATGAAGCTGCACTCTGCTTCTCATAAAGATCACTCAACTTTGTCCATGCTTCATAAGCCGACATCTCATCTGCTACATTGAAGTAAACGCTTTCTGCCAAAGTCAGCATAATGGTAGAAAGTGCCAATTCATCCATTTCGCTCCATTCATCTTCGTCCATATCTTCTGGTTTTATCCCCTTGAGCTTTATAGGTTTTATCTGCTTCTTTTGTACCAACACGTGCCAAATCTGCTTCTTCCACAATGGGAAATTGGTTCCATCCAGCTTCTTGATATTGTAAAGAGTAGTGTCCCGTGATCCAGCCATAGCTACGCTTCACAGTAGTTTACTTTCCTGGGAAAAATTCGGCAGAGTTTCCCCTGTAAACTGACCTCTGAACCAATATCAACCTGTCAAATGAACCAAGAAAGCTTCAGATTCTGCAAAAATTTCGGCAGAGTCTCCTTTGTAAAATGGCTATGGTGTACTAAAAAACAGAGCAAAAACAGCTCAAAAAACCACTGTCTCTCTAACACTGTAAGCTGTGGGTAAACCTGTCCTGCACACCTGTACTGTCTCTCACTGTCCCGTAAGCATAGACTGCGACAATGCCTCAACGGCAGTAAAGCAAAGATGCAATCCCAACTGTCTAACTCACAGTCAATACATCCTAGTTGCCTATCTAAGGGTGCTCGAGGGATCGCTCCAAGACCTGTATCACCGAAAGGATCTCAACATTCGAGAATCCCCCAGCTCAATAAAACCTCACTTGACCCTCAACAAAGGCTGCAGTAAATCTGACAGTACATAGACTTCCCACAAAGTCATACATCCACAAATTTCCCACTGTGTACTGTAATCGCTGCGGCGGTTGTTTGTTGCGTGACTCACAGCCAGCAAACCCTCAACAGACATACATCATCTCTGACAATACATCCCATGTGGAAGTACCTGCAATGTCAGGATGAAATCTGGAATATCAAGCAGCAAACACAAGCTACCTAATGAACTAGTGGATGTCGCCTACAGTCTGTGTGTAGGTGTGCCCGTGTTGTATGTGACACGCCTCCAAGAACCGTGAGCCGTCCTTCGTTGTGTAGACAGCCACAAATCAGCACTCTGGAAGTGCAGATATCCTCAACACTTGCAGTCGTAGGCCGAAACCCCAAATTTGCAGAGTCGGATCTGCACCCGCCAAGACCACGTAGTCGAAAATGGCCTGCGCAGAGCTTTGTCAAAGCCAAACGGTGGCCGAGATGACAGGATTTGGGTCCGTGTCTTTGCCTGTCGAATCTCACTCCAATCTGAGCAGGTGACTCTGGCTACCTGCAAATGCTGCCCCGAGCCTCGATTTGAGCTCTGATACCAGTTGAAGGAGTACGAGCGGAAGTGCGACGCGAGAGAGTGCGCGAGAAGAAGAGCACGACGATATGGTGAACTCGCTCTACTGTAATGTGTAGAGCATAGTGAGTTCTTATTAGGTTTTAACAAAAGAATATGTGTACATACCTGGCTGCCCGCCCACTTACCTGGGCGACCACATTGGGCTTTATACCCCAACAAGATCCCCGTGAAAAAATGTTGACTTCATATCCATCTAGACAAGTCCCATGTCCTTAGTGGATACTAATCCAAGTGCGAGACGTAGCACAACCATCTTGATCACTTGAGAAAAAATGTCATCCAAATTTGCTCCTTTCTTTTTCTTGACCCTTAGCAACCAATCTAGCCTTGTACTTGAGCTCATGATCCTCTGCCCTGTACTTCTTCTTGCAAACCCATTTACAAGGCAAGGCTTGTTTTCCCTTTGAAAACTCTATCAGTTCCCAAGTCTCATTTTCCAATCAAGTTATACTTAGATTTCATTGCATACTCCCACTTCATGCTATCTACCATCTCAATAGCCTCTTGGTAATGGGTAGGCTCTCCGTAGTTAGTGACCAATAGATAGTCTAATCCTGTCTGAAATTCCACGAGGACACGAGATACACGTGTAGTTATCCTAATTGCCTAATTGCTAGCTCTCTCTCAAGAGCATCACTAGCTGTCTCTGGAGCACTACTTGCGGTAGGTACATCGCGAACTAGTAGGCTGACATGTTTGCGGAGCTAGACTTGAGGCTACATCCTTGAATCTTAGTTTGTGATATTCAACCTCTTTCATGGGCTATCTGTGCATCTTTGATTTAAAGATCACTTGTGAACTTTGAATAGCTCTCCAATTTTTTGGGTGCCAGAGACGATAACCCACCTCTTCATTTGCGCCATAGCCAATGAAAATGCATTTATGTGACTTGGGATCTAGATTCTTTCTAAGCTCTTTATGCACATGTGAGAATGCCTCACATTCAAACACAAATAATCTTTCATAATTGGACTTCTTGTATGTTCACATATCCTATGGAATCTTGTAGTTCAATGGTGTACTAGGCGACCTATTGATTATATGCATTGCTATCATAGTCTCTACCCAAAATTTTGGAGGCAAATTTTCCATAGATAGCATGGGAGTGATTCTCTCCTAAACAGTCCTATTCATGAGCTCATCAACTCCATTGTGAGTAGGTGTGTATGGCATAGGAAATTGCCTCCAAATGCCTTGTTTGCTATAGAAGTTCTTAAACTCCAAGCAGACGCCGTGTTCCCCATTGTTAGTGCGCAAAGCCTTCAACTTTTTGCCTGACTAGTTTTTATTTTAAGATATTAATCTTTTTCATATTGCTAATTAGCTTCATTGTATATACTCAAACTATTGAATATTAATTCTTTGAGTAGAAACAGTCATTACATGACGATTGAAATTTATTAGGGATACATTGTTTGATTTTAGTGTAAATTAAGAGAAGATATACTAGAAGAAACTAGATAGCTATGAGATAATTTTTATAGCTTTCACAAATTGTCACAAAGCTATGGGAATTATATCAAAATTATCCTCATAATTTTGATGATTAGTAGAAAATAAAATTTCTAATTTTGGCCTTAAAAGTAACACAAAATATTGAAACATAGCTTAAAAACTCATGAGGTGATTATCCAAGACTTTGTACATTGTTAACAAGCTGCGGTAATTATGTTAATGTTCTTAATAAGATATTAAATGAGAAAATTATTAGACTAAAAAAATATGTGATAAATTTTAGAGTTAAAACACACCTTAAAAAATATGTAATAAAAATATTTTGACTAGATATTTAGTTAAGCTAATTGCCAAGCTAAAAATTTTTAAATACTTAAAGGAGAAAATCAATAAATTAAGGTTAAAAATGATTTAATAGTTTTCACAGTTATAATATACCTATAGCAATATGTAATAAAAATATCTTGATTAGATATCTAGTCTATATGAGTACCATTTTTAATATTCTTTATTTTTAGCAAAAACTTAAACATGAAAATTACTAAATCTCTATATGATGGTTTTTAGAGTTACACTACACTACTAAAACTTCATGATAAAAATATACTAATCAAATATTAGTTTAGATAATTACCATGCCCAAAGCTCTCTATTTTTAGCAAAAAAATTAAAGGAATAAAAAAGTAAATTAGCTCAAAAACTTATGTGATAATTTTTAGACTTATAACACACTATTAGAAAGTTGTGATAAAAAATCTTGATCAAATTTTTTGTTTATAAAATTATAATATCTAAAATTCTTTAATTATAGCTATAGATTAAAGGACAAAATTAGCAAATCCGCTCAAAAATTTATGTGATAATTACCATAGCTAAAACCGGGTATTGGAAACCCATGATAGTAATATCATACAAAAAAGACCTACCTATAGTACTATAAAATTAAAAAAAGACTTAAATTCTTGGATTAAATAAACTAGGAAAAATGAGTCATGAAAATTTTCATGGTAAGATTTTGAGTTTTTAATACTTTATCTAATGGTTAATCATCTTTTTACAAAAGGATAATGAATATGGCCCCAAAAAGAACGTTTAAAAGTCACCAAATCAAAGAGGAGGGCACCTCCAACAGGGCTAGAACCACTTACAACCATGAGGCCCGTCTGAGTAGCATCTCGACCAATGAGAGTGTTCATGCCCTTGAGTCCCAATAGATTTCAACCCTCAATTAGTCCCTAGTCGATCCTTGGTTATTGGAAATTCTATAATGTAATGTAAGTTCTTTAAGTTATCACATTGAATATGTTAGGAGAAAATTAGGTACTTAAAAAGTGCTAAAATTTATCAAAAACAAAAGAACGTCTTTCAAAAAACACCGTGCACTTGTTTCAAAACTAAGAAAGAAATGCTTTTGTTAGTTTAGATGAGCTAGGAAAGATTGTTTGATCATCCTTAAGAAAGCTTGGTGTCTCAAGACCACCTATGATTTTTTTCTATATTTTCACTTTAGGTGATGAACAATGATGTCTATTCTTTGACTTTTAAGTTGACCACCCCCATGGATGATGAGTCTTTACTCTGTTCATGTATATGTGTCTACATATGCTAGCATACTATTTTCTTCTCCAAGGGGAGTCGCTTCAGTGTATGGGCAATTGGTTAGGGTATATGAGGGGTGTATGGGCATCCGAACCTTTGGATGTTATCTTCTCTCAACCCGAGTTTTAATTAAAGGAATGGGCGTAATTTTTCACCCCTGTATTGGTGTTCTTGAAACAAGTGCTAGGAAATAGGGTGTAGCTAAGTAGATATTATAGTACTTTACTTAGTAGAGAGAGATAATTTTCACACACGAGAGATTATAGAGTAGAGTGTAGAGAGAGAGAGAGAGAGAGAGAGAGAGAGAGAGAGAGAGAGAGAGAGAGCACAATATACGTGGTACACCCAATGTGGGCTACGTCCACGAGAAAGCAGCCACTCAATGGCTTACTTCAAACTAGAAGTAGGTTACAAAGGGATTATACCCTTAATGGAGCTCACACCTTGATTCAGTCTCACCACCTCAATACATCTTGTTTCATCAACCTCACAATGCACCACACTACTTTTTGTGTGTAGAAGAGGGCTCTTTTTATAGACCAAAAGAGCTGCCATCTCTCATGAGAGGCACCCGTGTGTAGCCGCCCTTGTGTAGACAAGTTCAAGTTGGACTCTCCAATGCACCAATGCGTGGCTGCCCTTGAGAAGACAAGTCCGCCTTGAATTTGGCCACCGACCACCGGCCATTGAATTCCAACCATTGGCCAACCAGCCAACCGACCAGCCAATGTTTGACCACGTCTTTTTGGCAGACCATAATATTTTGACGAAAAGAAATATTCTGGCAAACTTCTAGTGAGTGATTTTTCTCATGCACGATGGCTTCTCCTCATAACGAGGGCCTTACAAATGTGCAGTTTTAATACTAAAAATTACAAGGGGTCAATCAGGCTCCATAGTTTGTAAAAGTGTGATGAAATTGCTAGACAAGATATTTTTCCTCCCTCTTTGGCGATCAACTATTTAGGATCTGGTGAAATCCTTCTCATTGATTCTAGATAGCTAGGAGGCCTTGCACAAAACTTGAAGAGCCCAAGTGGACTGAAGCACTCTGGCTTATTTAAGTTTACTTCTTCAGTGGAATTGAGAGGCCATATGAATCATTGATGTAGATGGTGTGCAAGTATCTCAAAATCAATGGGTATTTGATCACGTATCTAAGGTTATTTACCTGAGTAGGACTAGATCCATGGGTGTATCCCCAAGTTTAAGAGGGCCAAAAGATGAATTTTTTGATCCTACTTTTGACCCACCCATAGTCCACAAGATTCTAGTATATGATAATTGTTACCCTTGTGCATAGTAGGATCTTTGTGGATTGTATCTACTCATGTACATATTATGGTTTCCATGGGTATTTTATGTCATGTACATTTTGATTTTAAAAAAAAATTGTTGCTTAACCATTATTCATTTAAGTTCTAAATTTTGAAGTACGAGATAGGTTGTGAAATCATAATCAAACTAGATCTTCACTTAACACTAAACGTCACTATTTATTCATATGGTAATGCTTTCATGAATAGCGTTCACACAGTCATGCCAGAAAAGAAAATATTATTAAATTAAGTCCAAATCCCAAACATGAAGAGAGAGGGATCCAAATTAGAGTCTGACATCGAGTTTGATTACTTTCTAGCAGTCGAGACTACCCAAAAAATCAAGCTATGCTAGGCATGTTTTGTCTCACCGGAGATGCTAAACTTTGGTGGAAACAGTATTGTAGAGACAACCTCTCTAGTAATCAAAGAGTGCTATCTCCCTTGTGCACATCAATCCATTAATATGAACAAGTTTTTTGCCCTATGCCAATCAAAAATTACACTAGAGGAGTACTACACAAAGTACGTGTCTTTACAGTGCTATGCACACCCCAGATGACAATGGAGCAATAGACTGACTACATCTATTGAGGCCTTAAAAAACTATCGAGCATGCATCTTGAAGCTATGAGGCCAACATCAAATCAAGATGCCCTCTTAGAGCCAAACCTCTTGTAGCGGAAGGAAACCCCCCTACAAGAAACTATAGCAAATTTAGGGCTAGGGGGACTTTCAACCAAGGAAATCAACGACGTGCAGTAACAACCACATCAACCTTAGAGAAGACCTTCCCTAACATATGGATGCAATCAAATGGGAAACTAAAGAAGTAGTTGTCCAAAAGAGCAAAACCCTAGAATTTCCGCTAGAGCCAACAACCTCAAATAAATCAAGAAAATAATCAAAGAGGAGGCAGAAATGGAGGAATTGGCAGAGGAAGATAAAGAGTAGCAAGAGCTATTGTAGTAGTAGGAGAACTAGCCTTAATGAATGAGGAAGATGAAAGAGCTATGCTTTTTGCCGCAATTGACAATCTTGGAGCTTAGCAATAAGATGCAGTCGTCCAAATCACTACAAACCAACAGGATGAAAAGTTTGAGTTACTTATAAATATTGGTAGTACACAGTCTTTTATTTCTTTGAAATGCTTAAGAAAGCTTAAGTTGGTACCTAGTCAAAAAATTAGTAGTAGAACTAGCAAATAGGAAAGAGGTTCTTCCAAGAAGGTATAATTTGAACTTAGAGGAATTCAAGAACATGTTTTCAACAACCTTATGTATGCAAAAATATGAGAAAAAATAATCCCTGCTATTGAACCCACATGATATGAAATATTTTATTGTAGTGACCCCCCAGTGATCCACAACCCAAATCTGTCAATGAGATCCAAGGCTTCTTAGGTATCACAAGATGAGACAAAGTATTCATTGAGGATTATGCAGTCATCATTGCACCTTGGACCCAGTTATTTAAGAAATCATCCATGGTTACATGGTAGAAAGGCCAAGAAGATTTCTTTCTTCAACTGAAACAGTACCTAACATTAGCTTTCGTACTCAAATTGCCTAGTTTCACACAAGAATTTGAAGTAGTAATCGGCCTTGCTATAGGAGGACTCTTAACACAAGAAGGCAAACCAGACACGTTTACCTCCCAAAAATTAAGAAGCAATGAGCTAAATTATCCTACTCATAATGTGGAACTTTTGGCTATGTCATTCATGCTCTCAAGATGTGGAGACATTACCTTCTAAGATGAAAGTTCTAGTTAATCATCGACCATCAAATCCTAAATTGGATCTTCTCCTAACACTTAACATGAGGCAATGAAGGTAGATAGAGATTTTACAAGAATATGATTTTGAAATATGGTATAGATTAGGAAGGACAATGTGGTTGTTGATGCCCTTAGTCGAAAGGCTTCCTTGGGGCCATCTCCATGGTCAACAATCCAATTGTGGATAAGGTTAAGGAATCCTCCCTGGAAGATAAGGTTTATCTTCAACTCCCATAGATTCTTTGTTAAGAGGAATCCCCCACCCCCCCCCCCCAAAAAAAAAAAAAAGCCATGATCAAGGACTATCCCATTGAAGATGGGCTTCTCTACTACAAGAATCCCCTTAACATGCCTAGGACTTCAACCTAGAAGGATTTAATCGTATATGAAGGACACAACACCCTAGTAGTAGTGGGACACCGGACACCCTGGCTATGCAAAAACCCTTAATGCTATGAGAAGGAGCTATGTTTGGGCAAAAATGATGGAACTTGTACTTCCTTACATCAAACAATGTCTTTCCTATCAAAGAACTAAGGCTAAGCATGTGATGATACTAGGAAAACTTCAATCACTGGAAATTCCTCAAATGAAGTGGAAATTCATTAGCATAGACTTTGTAACACACTTATGTAGTTGTAGAGATATTCACCAAGGTATCTCACTTAATACTGGTAAAAAAAACCCATAAAACTTCAAATATAAGTCACCTCTTTGTCAAAGAGAATCTTTAGACTTCACGTGCTACCCAAAAGAATAGTCAGTGATGAGGATGCATACTTTCAAGTTTTGGAAGGCTTTATTTGAAACCTTAGGAACCCAACTATGTTTCACTTCAGCGTATCATTCTCGCATTGATGGCTAGATTGAACAAGTATATTAAGTGATTGAAGACATTCTCAGAGCTTATTGCCACAGAGAGCCTTGTAAATGGATATAATTCCTTTTGGGGAGTTTGTATATAGCTTTTCTTTCCATAAAAGCATTGGGATGTTGCATTTCAATGTGCTTTATGGGCATGAACATATATCACTCTTGTATTTTTCTAACCCAACTATAAGGATAGAGGATTTGAAGATAATGTTAGAAGAGATGGATGTATAAGCCAAAGTTATATGATAAGATATTTAGGCTGCTAAGGACCACCAAAAGCATTATGCTGATTAGAAGCAATCCAACTAGACTTTTAAACAAGGGGATAAAGTATTTATTGAATCTGACAAAAAAGAAGCAATCTATCCCTATGAAAATTCAAAAATCTTAGCCCTAGATATTGTGGTCCCTATGAAGCAGTCAAAGTACTTAGTATTCAAGCATACAAACTAAAGCTACCTGAACACATCAACATTCACATGTATTTCATATGAGTCTTCCAAAGCCTTACATCCTAAATCCAAATTATTTCATATTAGCCTTCTAAATCCTTACATATTGAATACCAATCATGCTTTGGATGATAAATAAATTGTAATGCAAAAGCAAAATGTGCTTGAACTTTAACAAATTGTATCCTTGAAACCAGAGAAAGAACCCCCTCAACATAGAGTGATTAGAGAACATATTGTCAAATGGAACGATTATCCACTGAAGATGCTACTTGGAAAGATGATGTCTCTCTTTTTAAAGGTTTCCTAACTTTGGTTGAGATCTGTAAATTTCAATTTCTTAAGGTGGGGTGATTGTAAGGTTTTCATCTTTCTGGAATAAAGAAAATGTGTTATGATCTTAAATTGAAAATATTGGATATATAGAAATCAATAAACCCATCATCTAAAAATGGTTGCATTTGGTATTTTTGGAATCTTAAGCATATGTTTAGTTAAACAAAAAAAATTTGAATTTGAATTCATATAGAAACCAATCCCAAAATCATATCTAGAAGGATAAACAAATAGTTTAAATAATTTAATATATAGAAACCCTAGCATATATTATATCATCTGGGCTAGAAGATCTTTAATCACATGTTCTAGCATATATTTTATCACATGGGCCACATATTTATAGTTAAAGCAAGAAATTGTATCCAAAGTTAGTAGAATTGCAGTTTTAAGCTAGGCAGGTATTGGCGAAAGATATTGGGTCTACCAAGGACTAATTTAGCAACATAGGGTTCTTGGGGAAGTTGGGGGCCTACTTGGGAAGCTGGGGGGTGCTTAAGAATAGCCTCTCCTTATCAAGAGCTCACAACTTTTCAGAGACCGATAGATAGGCTGGTAGGTCTCACAACTTCTCTCAGACTCAGAGACCCTGACATTTCCAACTCTAGTTTTAAAAAGAATCTTCTCAAAAGTCACTAGAAGAGACAAAATCTAAGCGAATTAATCAAGATAATTAATCCTTAACATTGTAGATTAGTGAAAGATTATATTAAAAGATTAGGCTTCTCCATATCATTAATTGGTTTCATTCTATATACTTAAACTCATGGATATTAATTCTTTAAGTAGAGATATTAATTGCATGATCATTAAAATGCATTAGGACTAATATTGCTTAAGTTTAGCTTAAATTAAGTGAAAATGTACTAAAATAATTTAGATAGTTATAATTTTCAAAGCTTCCACACACTCCCAAAAATCTATGAATCTTGATAATTATTAAAGTAGAAATTGCCTGTTTCTAGCTTTAAAAGTTAACAAGAAACATTAGATAGTTATGAGATAATTTTCAAAGCTTCCACACACTCGCAAAAATCTATGAATCTTAAAGTAGAAATTGCCTATTTTTGGCTTTAAAAGTTAGCAAGAAACATAACTTAAAAACTCATGAGGTGATTGGCATAAACTCCATACATTGTTGATAGATAGTGTTAATTATCTCAAAATTATGTTAAAATTTTGATGCTTATCAAGCCCAAAAATCTCTATTTCTAATAAAAAATTCATAGAGGTATGCTAAACTCTTCATCTAAACTCTACCTAGAATCACTACTATCATCATCGTCATGATTAGTACTCAAATTTGGCAACTTAGGGTCATCATCAACTTTTTTATTTCCTTTTCTTGATACATAAATGAAGAGCTAGAAGGACTCGCTCTTTCACATAATCTTCCACTCCATTGCTTCTCACCATGACTTCACTAGGAGACCCTTGCGGACCACTAAAAATCTCTAGCTCTACACTTGTATTTTCTGTAGACACATTATCTTTTACATCAGCCCCTAAATCATCCTCTACATTAGCGTATCAACTTGACATTTCATTAAAAACAAAAGCTTTGCTCACCCTAGCTTTATCCGTGATAAGTAACATTTATACGCTTTCTACTCAAGGGAGAAGCCAATAAACTACATTTTTTTGCTTTTGGGTCAAGCTTACTTCTCGACTCATCTAGCACATGCACATAAAAAATACATTCAAACACTTTAAAGCTTGATACATCTAGGCTTTCAGCATTGAGCTTCTCTTTGGGTGTCATAGCATACACTACAGTAGTAGGGGTCATGTTCATAATATGAACACCTGTAGCAACAGCCTCATCCCATTAGCAATGAGGCATGTTCTTCTCATTCATCAATGCTCTAGTGATTTCTGCTATATGTGTGTCTTTTCTGTTGCTCAGCAACACTATTTTGTTGCACAGTATACCTACATGAAAGTTGCCTCTAAATTTCATGCTCTTTTAGAAAACCATTGAACTCATTTGGAGAAGTATTATCCCCCTCCATCTGACCTCAAGAACTTGACATGCTTCCCATTTGAATGTTGCAATCTTTCATTTGCATGGTATACCTAGGAACATTATGTTTGACAGAGATTCCAAAATTACATCACACTTTTGACAAGCCACATTCAAAGCGATTTGTACATAGCGACTTATGTATATCCCCTTTCATTATCAAAGTGATGGAGAAACTGAGAGAAAAATCTTGTTTTGGAACATATGCTTCATATGTATGTAAATAAAAACCAGAATAATTGGAAAAATATTTACCTTTGGTTGAACTTTCATACAATGATAGTTTTTATTGCGCACCCATTATTATGACTCTCTTTGAAGCAATGTATGGTTACAAGATGGTTACACTCTACTACTCTAGTTAGTTTTTGTGACCTTGATAAAAGTAGAGAGATGCTTGCGGGGACAAAAGGGGAATTGGCAAAAGTAAGGGAGCATTTCAAAATGATCAACCCTCATACTTAGAAAGGAAAAATTATGATATGCAAGTGATCCAATGCATTTTGTTGGGTTGTTTAAAATTGTAAAAAGCATTCGATCACTTGCATATCATCTTGAGTTGCCTACACATGTTAAAGTACACCATGTTTTTTCATGTTGGTTTGTTGATGCAGTATGTGCCTAATGTTGATCAAATTTTACACCAAAAAATTGAACTAAAGGATGATGGATTGTTGAAAGTGGAGCTTGGACTAATTTCACATAGGAGAGTTAAACACTTTAGGAATAGAAATATACTATAATTTATGGTCAAATGGGATGCTTATCCCATAGATGATGCTCATTGGGTTGATTTAAGCATGTTGTAATTTGAGTTTCCTCGACTTCAACATTGAGAACAAAGTTTTACTAGCTCATGAAGAATATAATCGGCTAGCATGATAATTTAATTTTTCAATACCTTCGTGGAGTTAGTGTTTTTCATATCTTAGAATAAAGGAACAAAGAGATGCTCACAAAGCCTCCTTACCCCTCAATGCTCCATGTTACTTTGACACAGGATTTTTTGCATGGTTGAAAATGTAGATGTGTGTATGTGTGTGTGTGTGTGTGTGTGTGTGTGTGTGTGTGTGTGTGTGTGTGTGTGTGTGTGTGTGTGTGAGAGAGAGAGAGAGAGAGAGAGAGAGAGAGAGAGAGAGAGAGAGAGAGATTTGATAGAGAATAGAGAATAGTTTGTCACATGTGTGTGTGTGTGTGTGTGTGTGTGTGAGAGAGAGAGAGAGAGAGAGAGAGAGAGAGAGAGAGAGAGAGAGAGAGAGAGAGAGAGAGAGATTTGATAGAGAATAGAGAATAGCCTTGACAAACTATTATCTATTCTCTATCAAATCTCGAGAATAGCCTTGACAAACTATTATCTATTCTCTATCAAATCTCTCTCTCTCTCTCTCTCTCTCTCTCTCACACACACACACACACACACACACACACACACACACACACACACACACACACACACACACACACACACACACACACACACACACACACACACACACACACACCCAATGTAGGGTCTATTTTGACATGAGAATGTCAAATGTAACTAGTGTATAAGCATAAGATGCTAATGCAAATACAAAGCTTACAAAGACAACGAGAGTGGAAACAACAAAGACATGGACATACTGGATGCCATACCACATACATGGCTTAATTGTACTCTCCTTAGAACCGTTGTAGAAGTGGAACTAGGGCGGAAGGTATGTGAAAAACACAAATGTTACTCTTTCTTTTTCCCTCAATAAATTGATCAAAACATACATGTCTAGAGTTGCTTTACATCCTTATGTTGTGGTGTCTTGTCGAGGATGGCTCCCTGTTCAGCCAACATTTGTATGGTATTTTGTATGTTTCCTTGATATTGAGGGTCTGTTTGAGGGTGGCTACCTAATTAGCCATTGTATGGTGGATGGACTATTTGTGGTGCCATGCCTCGGTCTGAGCATGGCCTATCTTTGTAAATTTCTTTATTATTAATATATTACACTCACAATTGTGAGTTCTACAAAAAAAATAAATGTTGGACTCATTTATGCCCAAAATGTGTTAACATAAGACAACGACATTTGCTAGAGACCATACCAAAATGCATTTTCAATGCCAAACCTTAGCAATGGGAATATAGATGCCTTGTAAGGAATCTAGTGGGAAAGCACCTGAAAACTAAGTGTTTGAAGGTCTGTTAGACTAAAGCTGGATATACCTCCTCTGTGTGTCTACATGTGTGTATATAGGCAATCCGTCTATCTCACCATAAATCCACAATAACCTATCAAACAAGACCTTTGGATTCTTGATCGCCAAAATCTAGCAATCTAGGTCAAATCTGGTGTCAATAAGTACGTGGACTAGTTGGGGTGCGTAATCTGGCAATCGAAGGCTAGCCAAATGCTAATTTGGGGTCACTGTGTGTGACAAGCTCTAGAAATCATCTCTCGGCTCAAGTCACGGTCTAAAATCAATAAATGGGGAAAATCGGGCTCTAATCGCGTGCAAGCGTGTGATCAATGACTAAATCAAGCTATGTTGAGATCTCGCGTGTGAATGGGCTTTAACTAGCCTAATTTGGTCAATATCAAGGCCACAAATGAATCTCTATAGCAAATTGAAGTCAAATGTAGTCAACCATGGAATCTGTTGTCAAATCAAGCCAAAATGAAATAATGCACGTGAACAGGCTCTAAATATGGTCAACTAGTCGAACGTAGACCAAAATCAAAATATGCGTACGAACAAGGTATATCGTGCAATCTAGCTCAAATTTGGCATAATCTAGCGTAATCGGACAGAACCTAGCGAAATCGGACTCTCCAGGCGTATCTAGACAAAAGTGGGCCTAATCGTACGTAAGTGCATGAACGGGGCGTGTACATAGTGTGTGATGCGCGTGTGAAGCTCGAAGAAAGGTCGAGAGAAAGAAATGCTATTTTTTTTTGTTTTTTGAGTGTTTGTTTTTTTTAAAAGGAAAAATATACAAAAAAGTAGACAAATGTAAACTAAAAAAGAAAATGGATAAAACAAAAAGTAAAAATTATGCAAAAGAAGAAATAAACAAATCAAATACAATTTTTTTTGTTTCTACAAGTTTTTTCTTTGTTTTTTGTAAAAATTTTTATTTTTAAAACTTTTCTCGATTTTTTGACTCTTTAGATTTTTTTTTGTTTTTTTATATTTTATTTAATTTTTGGGTCAATTTTTATGATTTTTGTTTTTTTATCTGAATTTTTATTTTTTTGGGGGTTGTGTGAATTTTTTGGATTTTTTCCCTTTTTTAAACACCTGTAAAAAAATGTTTTTTTTTTGTTTTTTACTTTTTTGTTTTATTTTTTAAAATTTTGGTTTTTAAATTTTTTATTCTTAAAAATAAATCAACAACGGGGACTATGTCTCATGAGTTTGATGCATTTCTGGCTAGTTGTGGGGTAAAACACCAATGTACAGTGTCGTATACACCTCGACAAAATGGTGTTGGTGAAAGGAAAAACATATCGCTTATAGAGATGGCATGATGTATGGTCAAAAGTCAAGCTTTGCCACATTCATTTTTGCTTGAGGCCATCATGTGTGCTACTTATTACTTAACATGTGTCCCACAAAAGCTTTGCAGTCTATGAGTCCTTATGGAGCATGGCATGATAGGAAGCCATCTATTGATCACACGTGTGCATTTTTGGTTGTTTGACTTATGCTTTGGTGCCACAAACGCAACACAAAAAATTGGATGATTAGGCAGTCAAATACATTTTTGTTAATTACAGTACGGAAAGAAAAGGTTACAGGTTGTACCACAACAAACAAAGCGTATCTTGGTTTCACGAGATGTTGTGTTTGTGGAAGATTCTGTTCAACCCTTGTTGTCATGTACTAGAGACAATAATGTAAGCTCACATAACACTTATGACAATTTATTGCCTCTTTTCAGTGGTGGAAATTTGAATGTAAATTCAAATGAAGCAAATGTACAGCCTGTGGGGGTTTCAAAAAATGCTACGGATAAGCCTATTAATGATACAGATGTACATGATGTACTTCATGTAGAAAGGGTTGAGAATGAGCACGAAAGAGGTATGTCAAAATGGTTGGTAAATACTTTGTGTGACAGTAAATTGGATGCACCTTTGTCTAGTCGTACTTGTTCAAGTTCGTGCCATGTATATTATGCATCAGATTGTTATGCTTTGGTTGTTTATAGCTTATGTGATGTAGAGGAACCTTTGTCTTTTGATGAAAAAAGGCCATTTGTATGAAGTGGGTTTACAAGTTGAAATGTAAGCCGAATGGTGAGATTGATTGCTATAAGGTTTGACTTGTTGCAATAGATTATTCACAACAAAAAGGCATAGATTGAGCTGCCAATGCACATAGAAAATGCACAGTAGTCATAAAAAAAGTGGGAGAAAAAATATCTTCATGATGTACATCAATTAGATATTGTTACTGCTTTCTTGAATGGTGATATATTTGAGGAAGTTTATGTCATACAGCCTCGTGGTTTTGTCATTAAAAGGGCAAAAAGATAAAGTATGCAAATGTAAGAAAGCTTTGTATGGGTTGAAGCAATCTCCTCGTGCTTGGTATGAGAAAGCTGACATTCATTTGATTAAACGAGGCTTTCATTACAGTCCAATAGAAAGCACTTTTTATTTGTAAAGCATGCGGGTGACAAACTTCTCATCATCGTTCTTCATGTTGATGATTTGCTGATCACCGGACCCAATGAGACACATATTACTGAATTTAAGACTGATTTGAATGCTACTTTAAAGATGAAAGATTTGGGGATGTTTCATCATAACTTGGACATACAGTTTAAGTAGTGTGATGGTGGTATTGCCTTGTGTCAAACAAGTTACATAGAGACATCGCTATGTAAGTTTGGACTTGAGGACTGCAAACCTATTGCTACTCCCATAGAAACAGGTTTGAAATTGAGTCTTCATGATGCTGGTGATCCTGTTGATATCACTCCTTACCAAATTATTGTTGCATGCCTTATTTATGTATGAAACACAAGGCCTAATATTCAGTTGCCTTAAGCTTCTTCGTCTTCTCCAAGTTGTGTGTGTTTCCCTGCAACCCTATTTCTAGCATACATCTCAAACCAAGAGATCCTAGATGACTTGTTGTGTTCTTGCAAGAAGAGCTCGTAGCACGGAGGGGAAGAAACTTTATCCATCTCATCCTCTTGATATCTCTCAAATCGGCTAAGGAGTTTATAGAGGGAGGGATTACTCCTACTCTTGTTTCTATCTCGAACAAGATAGACAAGGAATGATGAAAAAAAGAGAAAGAAGGAAAGATGAACAAAATTTTGAAGCTAATTTCCTTTGGTTTAGGATTGAAAGTGGCTAAGGACAAGATCATGTCTGTTCCTCGATCAGTAGTGAAGAAGGGTCCAACCCCTCTCTAAACCTGCACATCCTCCGACATGTGCCAACTACATATATTCTTAAAATATAAAATATGTAGACACATAATCATTGCCACACTGTGAGCATGCTGTAAATAAGCACCTATTTTTTGGCACCATGCAAATAGAAATCCCTCGAAGATCTAAAGGATAGCTCAAAAAAAAATTGTTAGTTGAGCACAAGCATCCAATAACCCATAAATCCCATTTTTGATAACATGTGGAGAAAACCTGCCCCAACCCATAGGAATCATGGTACCCACCTAGATCAAATGGCATATAATCTAGCTCCCCAAGCTCATCATACACATAACCATATCCTCTTGGATCATACAACATATATATCAGGTAACTTAAAACAGATATATCATAATACCATCCCAAATCAAATGGCACACAAAACGATTGATATAAACCATAAACTTCATTGATGCTCTTGGATCGTAAGAAATGGGTAGTTCATGTTGGGAATTGTGGGCTTTGTCCTATGTTGATTTGTATCTCCTCTATCCTACTGGGATGCATAGGTGGCACAAAACCATGTGTTAGCATGTGGAAAAGGTACTCAAGGGTATGGGTACCCATGGGGGTCATTACTAGAGGGTGTGGACTCACCTAGAGTTAGTTAATGGACTCCTAAAGTGGCATGAAAGGTCATCCACGAGTTTGCAACTTGTATGGGCTGATTTGGAAACCTTGTATGATTTCATCAATGATGCCATATGAGATGTCTTAACCAACTCTATATATTGAGCCCTTTGTACACACTTTAGAATCAATTAATCCAATTTTTTCCTACACTCTACTCTATCTCCATTGCGTATTCAAGTGTTGTAATTAACTTTGTCATTGGCATGTTAACACCATGAATGCTAGTCTCAACGATCCACCCTAACTTTACAAGTGGTATCAGAGCTTTGGCAAGATTAGCATTCTCTCTTAGCTAATTTCACCTCTTACTAATCGATCTCTAACCTACCCATGTGTGGGCACGTCCTTGGTAGACCCAAGAGGCCACTACCCTCCATGGATTAGATAGGCTTGATTAGGGAGGGTTAGTTTTTCCATTAGCTTGCAATAATTTTTCATTAGCTTGCAATTAGGACATGCATTAGAGCATCACCTCTATCTAAATTGATTGGAAGCAATTCCCTTTTTTGGTTTCCAAACAATTGATTCAATTACCCTCTAATAAGCTCTCAAATTGAGCACTCGAATTTACATTTAGCTTGCAACAATTAGTGTCAATTTTGTGCATTGTTAACCCTTTAGTTTTTCTCCTTGTTCATTATCAGAAGACATTCCCCGTGTGAGGATAGTGCTCGACAAGAGCTTGCCTTAGAGCCCTTGATTTTGGAATTGGACATCATTAAGCCCCCTAATTTCAAGCTCCAAAATTGTCTAATTTTAGGGGTGTGTGTGCGCGCGCGCGTGTGTGTGTGTGTGTGTGTGTGTGTGTGTGAGAGAGAGAGAGAGAGAGAGAGAGAGAGAGAGAGAGAGAGAGAGAGAGAGAGAGAGAGAGAGAGTTCCAGGTGTAGCCAAGGTTAAATATCTGTTTTTGGAGAGATCCCTCACAAGAAAGCCAATTGGGAACTTGGCTTAGCTCACTATTATAAATAATGTGAGTGGGTGACGTGGGTTCAATGCTCGTCTTATTTTAAATGAAGCAATCCGGGCGGACGCGAGATTCTGGATTTCAATCGAGCTAAGCGTAGGGGACTTATCCCACGCGAATGTTTTTGACCTGCATGCCAACCGGCTTCGACTCTGGCCTAATTCTTGGGTCGGGGCCTACTGGGCCTATTCCCACATCACGTGGCCTCTACCCCATTACCGCCCCTTTCCCCGCAAGGAGCCTCAAACCCCTTGTAATGGGTGTTGTCCCATGCACTACTGCTCTGCCTACTGCAGCTTATAAGGTGCCCTTTCCCACGGGCTTTGAAGCAACTGCCCACCTGCAATAAGCATCAAAAGAAGAGGCATATCCATCTATAGTACGCATCAATGGCTCCAGGCTCAAAGTTTTGAAAGCGGTGCTTCAACGAGCTCTGAATTCAAACTTCAAAGACTTCTCTAAAGCTTCTTCGGGGCATCAAGACAACATCCAATAATAGTGACTTCCTATTGAAAGGTGACTTCACTTTTAAGTGGAGGGGTACTTCACATAGGAACATTCAAGGGACATTCTCTCTGTCCCTCTTTTCTCATAATCGAATTAAATTTTAAATTTTTCATGCACCAGGCACAACAACGTCTTGAGATACATTGGCCTTGTGCATTTGTGAGAAGTTTAGACACTCGCCTTGGCATAAAATCCAAGTGCTAAAATCATTCCAAAGCGCAATGGAAGAGAAAGGGCTTAGGAAATTTAACAAGGAGGGTTTTCACAGTTGGCAAACCAAGTTGAAAGGCAATGAAAAAGCGGTTGTGGGGAGTAGTCGAGCCAACTATCATTGATCCGTCATCCATTGATGGAGCACACATACAGACATGAGCTATGAGCTTACAAAATCAAGCCAAGGACGAGCAGGCATTAAAAATCATAATCACCGCTCTACATGACAATTATGTACACTTTAACGATGATTGTGAAACTTCCTCAGCTGCATGGGAAGCACTAGAAAAAAACTTGAGCTAGGGAAAAGAAGAGCAAAGTGAGATTAAAGAAGGATCTATACAAATTAAAAGTGGAACATAACAAAGATATTGCAAGCTTGGTCAATTGCCATAAACCATGACCACACAACTAGCTTATGTAAATAGTGCAATACCAGAGGAGGTCAAAATTGCAGTTCTTTTAGCAACCTTACCACCTAGCTTTGACCAAATAGTGATCATCATACAAATTAAAAATGGAACATAACAAAGATATTGCAAGCTTGGTCAATCACCTTAAAAGCATGACCACACAAGTAGCTTATGTAAACAGTGCAATACCAAAGGAGGAAAAGATTGTAGTTCTTCTAGCAACCTTACCACCTAGCTTTGACCAGATAGTGACCATCATTGAGAAAAAGGATCCAACACTAGATTTCCAAGATGTAATCAACTCTTTAATGTCCAAGGAGAAGAATCAAGGGAGGAATGCTACTTCAGGGGGAGGAGGTTTTGCAGTTAATTCTAGCAATAAAACTTGTTTCAAGTGTGGCAAAGAAGGGCACATAGCAAAGGATTATCTAGCATCGAAGACTTGCAACATTGCGAAAGAAGGGTCACTTTCCTTCCAAGTGTTTCAAAAGGAATAGAGGCATCACTAGCAAAAATCTGAGGCCCAAAGTCTATTTGGCAGAAGAAGTAATGCTAAAGATGAAGAAGAAGGCGCAAATAGCCTTCTAGTCTACGATGATATTCTCTAGCTTTTTTTGCCTTTCCCCTTCACTTGGAGTTAGCTTGGACTAGCTTGGTCTTAGCTTTATACATCTGCTTGAGGGGAGGTGTTGAGTGACTCTTGGATTAGAGATAGTTTGTCTCCTGCAATGGGGATGGTCTCCTGGAGATGTTCTTTTGCTCTTGGATTAGAGTGTGCCAGGGATGTCAGTTTTCTTCAGTTTGTTCATAGTCCAAACCCCAAGGGAAGGGTTGTTGGGGATTGTGGGTTCTGTCCTATGTTGATGTTTATCTCCTCTATCCTATTGGGATGCATAGGTGGCATAGAACCATGTGTTAGCATGTGGAAAAGGTACTTAAGGGGGGTGTGGGTACCCATGGGGTTCATTACTAGAGGGTGTGGACTCACCTAGAGTTAGTTAATGGACTCCTAACGTGGTCTGAAATATCACCCACAAGTTTACAACTTGTATGGGTTGATTTGCAAGCCTTGTATGATGTCATCAGTGATGTCAGATGAGATGCCTTAGTCAGCTCTATATATTGAGCCCTTTGTACACACTTTCAGTTGAATCAATTGATCTAGCTTTTACCTACACTCTATTCTATCTCCATCGTGTATCCAAGTGTTGTAATTAACTTTGTCAAGTGTTTGTTAACACTATGAATGCTAGTCTCAACGATCCACCCTAACTCTACAGTCCATAGGTGCATTGGAACATAATTTGATCAAAAAGTCCTTCAAGATCATAAGATTCTATCCAATAACCAAACATCTCCAACAATGACATAAATATTAGTGAATCAATATCACCCCCTCTAGGAGGTTAGTGTTAAAGTTATGGCATCTCAAGTGAACTGCCCAATGTGATCTCATTATTATTTGGCTTTTAGGTATCTATTTACTTATTCGTCCAAGTTTGGGTAGGGCAATTTACTTAGGTGGGTATATATGCAACCCATTGCCCCCATTGTATTAGTATCAATTCATTGCCAAGGTTGGTTTCTCTCTCTCTCTCTCTCTCTCTCTCTCTCTCTCTCTCTCTCTCTCTCGTGTATTCTCCCCATTCCTCTACGCTTTTGCATCATTGACTTTGACATGGTATCAGAGCTACGTGCTCATTGATCGTGGGAGAGGGTGTCACTGTGAAGAAGAGGAATAGAAGAATGAAGACAACGTTTTTGGTAGCGTTCTGAAAAATGCTAGAGATCGGGGAAAAAAGGGGCTTCATTGGCAACCTTTGTAGCGTTCAGAGGCGTTTTGAAATGCCGTTAGCAACGGCGTCTACTAGCGGGCAAACCAATAGTAACGTTTTTGAAAAGAAAAGGTCCGTGGGGAACAATAGCCAGCGTGTTAGGCCACTGCAACCACAACGTTTTGAGATGCAACTTTGACGACAATACCCTTGACACAAACCTTATGATGCCCCCATCTCTAGGACCTCTTTCTTGGCTTTCCTAGTAGCATTTTGAAACTTGTGCAGTTGGAAGCATATTGAGAGGGGCCTCAAAGGTGGCCTAGGGCACTTCAAGTTCTGTCTTGGAAAAATACCTTTGTGACCTGAGCTTGCAAGAGGTGGGGAGTTACTTGTGAGCTGGACATGCTTTGATGGATGATGTGCAATGCAGTGCAATGCCTCGACTGCTTGGAGGGTGAGACTACTGAGGATCTCGTTTTCCCCATCAAGAACATGGAGCTAGTCTAGTTTTGCGGTAGTTCCCTAGAAGCCTCTACATCAATAAAGGTGAACCAAAAACAACCATCGACTATGGAAAGGGACTCAATCAGTTCCCAGCTAGCGGCCTATGCACGAGCAAAGTTCTCAAGGAATCCATCAATTTGTTTGGCTCAAGATTGTGAAGCCAAAAGAAAATGCACGAGTTCGTTGAAGGACAAAAGAAAAGGCAAGCTTGTCAAGGATGGTAGTACCGACACTCAGTTAGCTGCCGCACTACCCATGAGATACGACAACCATTGTTATAAATGTGACACGACGCTTTGTTTGGCTTGGGGTTTTGAAGCCAAAGAAAAAAGCAAGAACTCACAAAGAGACAAAGAGAATGGCAGGCTGAACAGAGATAACGGTGATAAAGATTTGACATAGGAGATCGGCATGGCACACGTAGTGGTGACCACAGTGGCCACGAAACTAGATTTCTAGTCAAGAGGTAGTTGACACCACTAGCTCGCCAGAGAGAGGCTTGTGAGTGGCAGAGAGGGGCAAACAGTGCTCCCTATAAAAAATTTGGACCCTTGTGTTGGAAGTTCTCGGTGTTTGAACTTGTGGGTCGGAGTTCAATGTACATGTATCTGGCAGGGAACCAATCAGTGCACCAATCCATTGTTGTTGGTTAGACTATGGACAATATGTTTTTCAAACTTCATTGTCTCGAAGTATTTGGACGTGATGTGCTAATAGTTCACGAATGGGGACTCTTGGACGTAGTGTGATCTACATTTCAATTTTGTAAAAGGCAGCCAATGCTCAAGATGGCATTTTTCCAAGGTACAATATTGAGGGTAGCATAACCGAGTGTATCCAATAGACTGATCGACTACAGTGGGGTGTCCATGGTAGCTTCTTCATCGACTTGGTCTCACCATTTATGTCTACTATGAGCTCAGAGAGGGGGTTAAAGTTATGGCATCTCGAGTGAATTGTCCAATGTGATCCCATTATTTATATTGGCTTTTAGATATTTATTTTACTTATTTGTCAAAGTCAGGGTAAGGCAATTTATGCAAGTGCAACACATTGCCCCGTTGTATTCCTAATGGCTTCAAGAAAAAATTATTCACTACCTATATAGTGCAAGGACACTCTAAAGAGAAGAAATTGCTAAAGAAAGAAAAAGCAAAACAAAAACACATATGTATCAATGTACATCCGCTCATCTCTTTATATGGACACAAAAAGTCTTTTGACTTTCCATTTTCATGACTCTTTTCATTTCCTAAAGTCACACTTTACTTATGCACTTCAGATGTTTTGAAAGGCTTTTTATTTTTCCGAGATTGGGGAGACCTAATGCCCCCATTGAAATAGTATCAATGCATTGCCAAGGTTAATTAGTTCAACAATGTCTCTCTCTCTCTCTCTCTCTCTCTCTCTCTCTCTCTCTCTCTCTCTCTCGTATTCTCCCCATTGCTCTACGCTTCCACGTAGTCGACTTTGACAGTTAGAGCATGTGTAAATAGCACATCTGGTACTATAACATTCATAACATTGTTCGAAACCTGGTTAGCTGTAAGCATGACATCTCTAATAGGTACAAAATCCTCTAAAACCTCATCGAGCATCTGCATAAGCTCTCCATCCTCTTCCTCTCCCTTTGGCTTCAACATTTTTTTGCCCTTGTCCCTTGAAGTTTGAGAGACCTCTAAAGAATCATCTAGAAGAGCCATAAGCTCCATGTCTTCATCTACCGCAACAAAGAATCCATTAGTTCACCTATACAATCGTCGAAAGAAGCCTTTGATTTCCTTGCATACTGATAAAAAAAGTAGCCTCACCACATGTAGCACGCATAGGAATCTCATGTTCTGCAAACAACTCCTTAGTATTCTCACCCTCCATCAGGTATATTTCGACATCACTACCACAAGATACAACATGCATCTTAAAAATAGCTTGAGTTTCCCTCACGAGAGCATCATTAAAAACCGGATCAACAACAGCATCACATAGCTGCACAACATCATATCACACACACAGAGAAGAAGAAGAAGATTGTTTTAACGTCATAGGAAACTATCCCAATAGTGTGTGTGTGTGTGTGTAAGAGAGAGAGAGAGAGAGAGAGAGAGAGAGAGAGAGAGAGAGAACAATCCCAACATACTGCAAAGACCACCAACGAGTGTTTAACTCAAGACCTTTGTTTTTGCAAGAAAAAAATCCTTAATAAAACTGCTCAATGGGCTACAATCTGCCCTGCTAGAGAGGGCTACATCAGGATGTGGGTAGACTCTCCCAATGAAAAAACAAGATATGTAACATGAGGCTAAATCAGGAGATGGGAGGAGGAAACAACCACATTGGACGGTATCGCCATTTAGGGGTGCCATGAACCACAATGAAGAGGGGCCTTGGGCACCAAAGTCGTAAGATAGCCTTGCAACACTCCCGCATGCGATTGGAGCTGCCCTAGAGTCTATCAAACTCGCCCCTAAGTGTGTGGATCAGCTCCAGCCAAATGTCACGCAGTCTCCGCCAATAGGACGGGCCGAGCCTCAAAGGTGTGGAAGCAAGGAGCTAGCCATATGAATCATAGTGTCAGGCTGCAGATGAGCTCCCAACACCACTCTCTATTTTTGCTCCATTCGTAAGGGACTAACTCTGTGGCTGGCTAGAGTGTGGGCCGGCCCCCCTTTATTACAATCCTCGTATCTTGGCTGCTAGCTCTTGGCATGGTACATATGATTCTTAATGACATGAGACCTTGTTGCTCATGTAAAATAGTCACGCCTGCCGAGAGTCGGTTCACACTACTTGCGCTGTTGATGAACAATGGATGGGATACAAGCCAATTTATTTCTGTGCTTCATTGAAAGGTCATCACCGACAACGCTAAGGATCAGAATGACCACTTGTAGGTGCATCTTACAAAAATCGAGGACACAGAAATATCCAAAAGGTTGCTAAGATGAGCAGCATATCAGTACATAGAGGTGTACAAACCCTCATTTTCTATCCACTGAGCACAATGAGACATTAAAACCCAGAACTTATGTTAAATACAGAACCATGAGACAACTACTTCTGCTCCTATTGCACCTCTTATTGACTACAAGAACATGGGCAAAATCGTCTGAAGTGCACTTACATCCATACATACATCTGAGAGACGAAAGCAATTGTGCCCAATGATGCCTGATGATGCATATGAAATATGAACTCCCTTTTAGCCTAAGGTTCTGCTATACAGTTAGCGTTCCCTCCGTCCAAGCAGCAGAAACGCACACTGTGTTTGAAAACAGCATACAAAGTTGCGCATTCTCTGTATTTTTTGCTTCCAAACTGCCTGCTGCAGACATTGTTCCACTTGCTTCTTCAAGACGCCTGTTAGAAGCTAGCTCATGTTTTCTGCACGTTGAAGCATCACCAAGGCCCTTCCTTCCCTCGAAGTAATCGGTGCAATCTGCATGCCTCCCCTTGTCCACCATTCAAAAGCCACCGTTCTATATGACATGCTGTGAGCTGCCGTAGCAATTTCTCCAAACTCGACTGTGGTGACCTTCTTGAAGAAGACAGAGCAGGATCGGTTGCCAAAATAGCTGAGTTCACTGCATCTGCAACTGCTTCCCTTTGCCCAAGCATCAATAAATGCCCTACAGGCGATTCTCTGGGATGCTCATATGCCAACAATGCAATGCAATCCTGACATCACCAAACATACATGACTCTCTCTCTCTCTCTCTCTCTCTCTCTCTCTCTCTCTCTCTCTCTCTCTCTCTCTGTGTGTGTGTGTGTGTGTGTGCATTGATCAATTGGTACTTGACTTAAAGCAACAGCGCGGCACTAAACAGGTTACTATTTGCAATGCAGTAATCATGCTTTTGTTGTATGCGGATGTAGTGCTTCTATCACATACTTCAGAGGTTGCACAAAAGCTTATGGTTGTCCTTGAAAACTTTTGCTTGCATAGAGAGATGATTATGAATGAATTGAAAACAAAGGTTATGCTTGTGAAACCAACCACAAGGAGAAGTCATGCACTGTGTACAACAATGAGACACTTGGAAGTTGTTGAGATGCCAGTGAACAAGGGAAGCTAAAGAAGCTAACCACGGGTCCCAGCGCACAAGGAAAGGGAAAAAAAAAGGGAATCAGCTGGTAGATCAGAGAATTCCCCAAACCCAGGATAAGATTTTTGAAGCAGATCAGTAATGATCTAGATCTGGATATTGCTTTTGCCAAGGTGCACAAGGCTTTTGAGAAGTCTCAAGCACGGCATAAGAAGGCAGTCGACAAGATACGACGTGACTTGCAGCTGAAGAAAGATGATTGGGTGCTCTTACTGTTTGAGAAGGCACGCTTAAGGAAACGAAAAGGAAAGGAGCGACTTTTTCCAAAGCTAAGAATGCGATACTATGGCTCTTTTCCAGATTCAAGAAAAGAAAAATGATATATCCTTCACACTGAAGTTGCCAGAAACTTGGAAGATTCACATTGCTTTTCATGCGAGTCTCTTGAAAAATTTCAAGGGTGAGGTGCCAGTGGATAGAGAGCCTGAGGCGCACCTCAAATGGAAGAGAGCGAGGAGATTCTCGTTTTGGAACAGATACCGACTCACTAGGAAAGAAAAGAGAAAGGTAAAGTGAACGGTGGTTCTTAGTTAAGAACCATCTGGCATTGAATGCGAAGTGGATGGAGGAGGAGGACCTAGCAGATACTCCCCATATTAGGAACTTTACCTTGAGATTTCGGTCTAGCTTTGACTATTCCAAGAGATTCCGTAGATCAGCAGGGTTGAATTCGGTGCAGACGAGACTGCACGAGAGAGGAGTCGCTCCGCTCCTTTGTCACAGATTACCTAGATGGAATAGAGTCACTGATTTCCTTTTGGACTTCACGGATACTGCTGTGCTGACAATATTCTACTATATGACTTTATGAAAGAAGTACTTCGACATGGGAATTCCCGAACATGAACTTGATTTCTGTGCTTACTCATGTGATTGTGTTTGAGTGCAGGTTTGCAAGACGGAATAGCTCCAGCATTTCGCTCTTGTGAGAAAATGGACATGATCGCAATAAGAATTAGTTGAATCCGATAGTGAGGTTCTTTCTAGATCTATATGCAATTGCTAAATACGTTGCTCATGGACTTGAGAATCTATAGACATGATCACAATAAGGATTAGTTGAATCCGACATCAGTGAGGTCCTTTGTGGATCTAGATGCAATTGCTAAATACGTTGCACGGAATCATGGTCTTAGATCTGGAATCAATTTTTATGTGATTGATTTGATGTGAATGTGCACTGACTGTGTCGTCTTTGTGCAAGTGCTAGATGTGTGTTGTCTAGTGCGTCGGTACTTAGAGTCAGTGTCTACTGAATTGGTTTATGGCCTGTGTCTGTTTTGCAGGCGTAATCGAGGGCGATTACAATTCTTTCAAGAGGGGAATATGTCACAAACTAATGACGTGGCATGCCAAACGGACAAAGGGCTATTGATAAAGTTGTTCCAACTTATGGGCAGCCTGTCGACGGGGCCCCAAAGGGACACTAGGGAATTTAAATGAAGCTAGCGGATTGCTATATGGATTTCCGAGATTCGCATTGTTGACGTGGCTGACTGTACGGATTTTCGTAAAACGTGCTGAGCTGTTGACGTGGCAGTTCGTACAGTTTTCTGTATTTTGCGCAGGCAGCCAGCTTTTGGGAGGCCTTGTGCTTTTGAGTTTGAAGCTTTTGTGTAACTGCTTTTGGGGCTCTGCTTTTGGCATCCCTTGTAAATTTATAAGAGCCCCTAGGGCCTCACTCTGCAGAGAATCTGGACGCAGTCCGAGAGCAGAGGTCCCTCCGAAGTTGTACTTGGCAATGATTAATATAAAAAGAAATACCGAAAGGGGCGCCAGTCTTTGGGGCCAATACCTCTTAGCACAAAACTACGACAGGCTCTCTCTCTCTCTCTCTCTCTATTAAAGCTCAATGATTTTGAAGTTTTTGTTCCTCTGTTGCAATTAGTTTTCTCGCTTGGGGTGTCCAAGCTTGTTACAACTAACCATGGGTATAGGCCAATCACTAGCATTTGCATCTATATCATATTGTTGGCCTTTAAAAGAAAAGGACAATTTCTTATTTACATAATCTGGAAGTGGATGAATTCTGTAATGCCAAGGCATTCCCAAAATAACATCACATTCTTGTATTGGAGCAACTAGGAAAGACTCTCGATCAGAGTAATTTCCAATCTTTAGATTCAAATGCCCTTCCACAAGAGTGGAATTCGTAGTCAACCCTTCAAAGGTTGATCTTGAATTGATTGGAGTTCCCAATCTCTCGAGAGTAAGTCCAAGAGATTCTGAGGTATCCAATGAAATAAAATTGTCAGTGGAGACTAGATCAAACAAGATCAGTACTCTTTGCCCATTCAGACTGCCCCACTCTTTGAGTAGCTACCTTTTTCCTTTCTCCTTCCTGGTGTTGGCTTGTACGTCAGGTACATAATTTGATGCAGGAGGAGGAGAATCTTGATTCTTTCTTAAACTGTGCACAACCTGGTTTCTTGTGGCCTTTCTCGCCACAATAGGAACATTTTCCCTCATCCATGTAGGCCTTTAACTGAGAGGGAGTGAGGAATCTGCTTTTCTTTGCTCCATCTCGCTTCTTTTTTGGGCCTCTTTTTCGTGTGGAGGTTTCTGTCTCAATAGTGAGAGCCTTCTGCTTTGCATGAAAGGTACTAAACTCCTCCATACGAGGAGTACCTTTCGAATGCAAGTTACCGGCTATGAGGGTGGACTGCATCATAATTTCTAGAGTGTTTCGTGGGTACTGCTTCATACTTTTCTGAAGTACTGGCTGTAGTCCAACTTCAAATTGCGTATCTTCTCTTCATTAGAAACTTTCATATAGGGAGTAACTTTAAGGAGGGCCGGCCAAAATTTGTCGCCGTAATCGAACACAGCTTCATGCTCTCTTTAGGAGAGCCAATCCCATTCTTTCTTCACATCATCGGCAAAAATCGGTGGGAAGGAGCTGAGCATAAAACTCCTTTTTGAACTCCTCCCAGTCTTTGGGTTGGCGTTTCTCCAAAATTGTAGTGAGCCACCAGTTGCTAGCCGTATCTTTCAGATACATGCTAACATGACGTAGTTTTGAGCGCAAAGGCCACCTCGAATTGTCGAATAAAAGCGAGAACCTTCGTATCAATCCTTTTTCCATTATAACATTCGAACTTCACATCTTTATCTCCAGCTTTGAATGTCTTCTTCTTGTGGTGTCGGGACCACTTCTTGGAGATGGCTTTGGAATCCTTGTCCATCGCAATTCTGTACCTACTCTTCTTATAATCCTCGTCTTGCTTTTCTGCTTTCGGTGGTTGATGTACAGCCTCGTCTGGGGGTAGCTCAAGTTCCTCATCAGAAATGATATTATCCAGGTTCTTCATGAAAGAGTAATTTGGCGTGTAAGTCGGCAAAGGGATTTCTTCTTCTTCTTCATGTTGTCGGGAGGTTCCTACTGTGGGATCCCTCTGCGGCCGTGTTGGGGCCCGAGTCTGAGTTGGTACTGGGGGATTCTGAGGTGGCTCTTCCACCATCTTTGCTTTCCCTTTTCCAAGGGTCTTAAGCACTTTCTGAACTTCGGGCTAAGCAAGAGCAGCTTGCAATTCTGTCATCTGTTGCCTCAGTCGCTCAAGCTCTTCTGCTTGTCTTGCCATGACGGGTATTTTTCTACCAAGGACCGTCTCTCCTTAAGAAAGGAAATGAGAGGACCTTGCTCTGATATCGTTGTCACACAAAAAGGAAGCGTGAACTTATAAGTTTAAAACTAGTTTACTTTTTCACATGGAATTATGCACGACATAAGAAATTGGGAAAAACAATGCACAAAATCGACACAGCACAAGGGACCAGAAGATGGGTTGGTCCCCCCCCCCCCGGCGAAGGAGATTTTCATGAATTTCTAAACTGCTACAAGCACGTGAACCCGAAACAAAATTCATTGTTTATGTTCCGAATATTTTTTTGATGCATAAAGATGCATGCTTTCGTAAGCCTATTGGCTGAAATTCATCATACCTGTAGCCGAGAACGGCTATGTCTGCTTCGTACTGGGATTTTCAGCCTAGGAAAGGCTTCTTCTGATATCTCAAGAGAGGCTTCTTCTAATATCTGCTCGCGTAGGGGATGCCCACACACAGGGATGCACACAAGCTCCTATGGTTGCATTCTGCTTCCACCGCGGGCTTCACAGCGTTCACCGATTGTAACAAACTTGGACACTCCAAGTCAAGATTCTACCACGACCCAGAAGAGATTCACTTCAAAACAGTTCACAATTCACAATTGATTCGACACGGCCCGACGGAGTTCCGTGCCTAGAGATATTGGCCCCAGAAACTGACGCCCCTTTCGGTATTTCTTTTTGTATTAATCTGGGTTCAAAGTACAAGGGAGTGGGACGGTTCTCACTCTCAGACTCTGCGTCCAAATGCTCTGAGGAGTGGGAGCCCAAACCACTTATTTATTCATTACAAGGGATGCCAAAAGCAGAGCCCCAAAAGCTCTCAATAAAAAGCTCTTCAGAAATAAAGCAATTTATCTCTCAAGCCTTGCTTGAAAATTAAAGCAATACGCTCCAAAAAGCAAATTAACGCAAATTCCGTACAAAGCCGCTTTTTTTGACACAAATTGCGGAAACTGCCGTATGGTCCTGCGGCTTGCCACGTTAGCACTTGTTGCACGTTTTCTAGGCTTGCTACTCTGGGAGTGTGTTGCCACGTCACTAGTTTGTGACACCGACACAAGAGCAAGAAATCGTAGAGAGAGAAGAGAGAGAATTGGCTGAACTGATAACTGAAAGAGGAGTCTTTGCGTGACGGGGAACTGTTGCAAAGTGTCCTCAATCTGTAACGCTACCTGTTTATGTACCTAGCGCTTCAGTTTTGCTTGCTAGATGGCGCCAGAGAGAGAAATGAAATGAAATGAAATGTTATATTAACGTCTTCAAAAGGCCATAGTGACCTATGAGACCAGAAAGTTACAAGGTGGTGGATCTGATACAAAGTCAGAGTAACAAAATAACAACAATACAAAACAAAGATATATACTATGGGATCCTAGACTGGTCGATGTGAGCAGCCAAAAGAGTCGCCTTCTCCTTGTACACCAACAATGATGTCACCTATTCAACGCTATAGACCTTGCTATGGGCTATCCCAAAGAAGGTTGTGTGTGTGTTTTAGAGAGAGAGAGAGAGAGAGAGAGAGAGAGAGAGAGAGAGAGAGAGAGAGCGTGCGCATGTGCTCGTGAGTATGCGTGTGCATGTGTGAAAGAAGGGCTAGGCGGAAAGCTAGCATGTGTGTGTGTGTGTGTGTGTGAGAGAGAGAGAGAGAGAGAGAGAGAGAGAGAGAGAGAGACACCGAGTTGCCAAGTTCCACCTCCCAGATCCACTCGCCCCAACACCCCGCGCCCTTTTTCAATATCTTTTTTATATTGTTTCACAAAGGTACAATTGTCGGAGACTCGGTCTCTGCTTTTGCACACGCTAGAATGCCAGATTGAGCCCCCAAGGCTCTTATCTAAAGACCCTTGGCCTAAAAGCATCAAGCATGAAAAGCTATCCTCCCAAATCCATCCACTGCGAAATTCATGCACCCAAAGGGCTGTTTTGGGTTTTGCAGGCTTGTCTGTACAGTAGTGCCACGTTAGCATGCTCTTCCGCAAACCACTGGCGTTTGTACAGATTGCCACGTCAGCAATTTTTAAAGTTGTTGAGTCCTCGGCCGGTTGTCCAATAATAGGTCTTTTTAAGTGTTCTAACGTCACCAATACCCCCCTCTTGAAAGAAGAGATGCAAAACTCAATTCGATTCTTTAGCAGGCACTGCCTTTATGCATACATGCCAATGCCCATCATTGCATGACAACACATTCTCTAGCATGCATTACACCACACAGTTCCACAATCAAATTTTCATCCAATCATCTCATCTGCATCAGAGCTCTTGATATGCAAGAGTAGCAATGTTAGCCATCACACCAAGATCGCGCTGGTCTTGTCAAGGAATGTCTAGATGCACTATGATCACATACCCAAGCAATCTGATCCAAATTAGAACTATTGATGCACCAGATTCATATGCTTCACAAAATGCTTACAAATGACATCGTTCACATACGCAAACATATACATAAAGACATTCAAACGCTCCCCAAACTGAAGGTTGTGTCATTCAGAGGCCATATACAACCAAATGATCCCTTCCTCCAAGGTTATCAGCTTGAAGAAAGACACCAGAAGGTAGATGTCTAAGAACTTTTGGTTGTAGTCTTCCATACTTTCTATAGCCAGCATTTTCAAGTTACCCTGTTCTGCCAGAAGTTGCACTTCAAACAAGGAGGTCATGTAACTTCGGAAACAAAAATTTCTTGAAAGCTTGTCAAGTTCTTGGAGCGTGAGGCTTTCTGGACTATAGAACTCCTCCACTGCATAGCATTGTCTTTAAGAAAAACGGCGGCTCGAGAGATTTCGAAGGTGGATAATAGGTGTAGGCATATGGGCTCCAACCGTTATACCCAGGTGGCGGTGGGGGAGGTGGTGGCAACGGCGGTGGCGAAGGGGGTGGCACCAAGTAAAAGTCGGATGGTTGAACCACCCCAATCTGAATAGAAGACTGTGTCGGTTGTCCAAAGGAGGCCCTTGCACTTTCTAGTGCCGAAGGAGGAAAAGCCTAAAGAAACAGTGGTGGAAAAATGTAGTTCAGAAACTGCTAGAAGTTCTGCACAATCGGTAGGTTCTGCTGAAAAATCTTTGAGAGTATGTCGCAGAGTTCGTCGAGCAGGAACTGCAAATACTCAGTGAATTAAGAAGCACCATCTGTTCCAGGAAGGCTCGGTGTGCTCATCAAAAGAGCAGACGCTTGAAGCTCTGATTTTATCGGAACGGGAGGGCACCCGTGCCAACTGAAAAGAACACACTCGAGCACTTCAAAACAACTCCACACACACACACACACAGGATCCACACAGCAGACACGGAGTGGCGAAGTTCCACTCCCAGATCCACAGGCCCCAAAGCCCTGGCGCCCCTTTCGGTATTTTTTTATGTTGCTTCACAAAGGTACAACTGCCAAGGGACTTGGTCTCTGCTTCCGCACGCACTGGAATGCCAGAGTGAACTCCCAGGCTCCTATTTAAAGGCCCTTGGCCTAAGAGCATCAAGCATGAAAAGCTATTCTCCCAAAAGCATCAGCAGCCAAAATCACGCGCCCACTGTTCCACGTTTTGCTGGCCTATGCATACAGTAGTGCCACCTCAGCAAGCACTCCCGCAAATCACGGACGTCCATACAGATGGCCACGTCATCAATTTTTAAAGTTGTTGAGTCCTCAGCCAGTTGTCCAATATTAGGTCTTTTAAGTGTTCTAACCCCCTATGGTTTCCATGTCACCACCTTATGACTGTATATGTGTGCGCGCGCATGTGTGTGCGTGTGTGAAGGAAGCACTAAATGGGAACGGCGGTGGAGGGCTGGGCGGAAAGTTAAGCAGGCGACTATGGCAGGTAATGGCATTGGGCTGGGTGGATGGAGGCTACAAAGGTCATTGGAAGCTGTGGGGCAACGGCAGTTGTTTGGGGCAGCGAGAAATCACTAATATAAGCTTAAAATAACTGGAACAGAACACAAACAGCTTCACAAAACTAGTTGAACAACCCAATGGACAAAAGATTGTGTCTAAGAAAGCTCTGAAATTTTCAGACATACACCATTTTCGAGGATCTGTTGAAGAAACTCGAATTTGGATGGATCCTTCTTTTCAAGATGTATCTTCTACATAACAGGGACTTGATTCTTCCACCCATACTACCTTCGTAGAACCACTCATGCAGGATCCTGCCGAAACAGGTGTGACCTCAGTGCAAATGGAGAGCATAGCTCAAATTAAGGCCATATTGAATGGCCAAAAGATACAAAAGCAGAAACTTGCAAGCTTCAAGACACAGACGTGAAACTGCACTAATCAACAGAAAGAGAAATGACATCTCAAGGACTTCAGCTTTAAGCATTTTGCTTTGGCCTTAAAAAACAAGAATTCTCTCAAGAGTCTATGCATCAAGAAAAGCTCATCCAGGAGTAGCTTACGGGGGACACCATTTGCTTCCGATCATGTAAACCTAGAAGAATGACTTTTTGCAGCCAATGAGTTCATCCAAGACATGGGTTAACTGTTTTCTCAGGTTTGACATGCTACTGAAAGATCACAAGCAAAGCAAATAAACGATACAGATATATACATAAATGCCAGTGAGCACACATGTCAAGTGTGCAACCATGTTACAGATTCCACAACTTTACCTGAAGGAGACTTTGGTAAAGAGAGATCCCTAGTAAACTTGCTAAGTTCTCTTGTGCATGTATAACTGCTGCCTCTAAAGATCCAGCCTGCACATACAAATATCCAAATGAATCAAAAAGACCAATCAAGGTGGTCATAGCTCAGCAAAGAGTGCAAGCCCCAGCATACATCTATCTAAAGGTATGCATACATACTACATAGTTTCCTTCAATGCTCGAGAGATGCATGGAATAACTGGCCATAGTGAAGCCTTCCACTAAAAGACTTGTATTATACAAAGTAATGGTAGAACCGAAAAGTAGCTGATTGGCCATGCACACACTAAAGGTTTAAATGCATGCACCAGCAACTGGCTGGAACTCTGACAAAAGCTTGACAATGTAAGATCTGCATATCCACTATTAGTCTATTGTGGCATCACCTTTTATGTATGTAAATCAAAGAATGGGCCCAAATTCACCTTCAGAGAGTGTGCTAGTTATGAAATCAAGGTAGTTGTAAACAATACTGATTAACTGTCAATTCAGATTGCAAAGTTGCATTCAACATCAGAATGTCTTGGATTGCAGACCGAACAAGAAATATGATAGCAGGACCCAAATTAAGTTGACTCATTGCCTTTTATGGGATTGCGCCCACACACCCACACCTCACGTCTGCCGGGTTTGAACCTGAGCGGGTGCGCCCAAAGGCCCTCACCTTGACCGCTAGGCTAACTCCCTAATAAAATACACTCCAACTCCTTAACTATTGACACTTCTAACTATTCTATCTCACTGCACACACTGGAACTGACTCATGAGGATCGCAATCAATATAGAACCATAAGAGTGGTTGGCCTATAAGAAACTCCTTAAAGAATTGTTACGTCTCCTCTTTTGAAACAAAATCAATCGGATGTGAGTACTATGCATGCCAATTCAGAGGCCAGAAATTCATGATGGCAAATGACACTCTATAGTTGAAAAATATCAGCCTTGACATATTTAAAAATTGGGCCTTGCTTCCATACCTTTATATATTCAATAAACTGTTGGCAGTCAAGTAAAAATTTGATCATCAAAGTTTCATCCTGCAAAACTTTCGATCGATTTGATAAAGGGTAACACATCTCTCTCTCTCTCTCTCTCTCTCTCTCTCTCTCAAATTACACGGTATACATGAACCTTTAGTTTCAGATAGAAATCCCCATTTCACGAATTTGTTTTGGAGGGCAATCTGGGAGAATATAGGCACAAGGCTTAAATTCGAGTCCTTGTTTCACCTACAGACAGATGGGCAATCGGAGATAGCCACTTCAGTGGACTTGGACTTGTTAAAGTCGCATCTCTGATCAGAAGACTCCATCGGAGAAGTATTTGCCCTTGGTGGAGTTTGCCTACAATAACACAGTTCATACGTCTAAGGGGAAGGAGCCATTTGAGATTATCGAGGGTGTCAAGTATGTTCCACCTCTTTTGAGCACCAAAGATAAGATTTTTGAAGAAAATCAGTATACACACGATTTGGACACTACTTTTGCCAAGGTAGGGGAGGCTTTGGAGCAGTCTCAAACACGGCTATAACAGACTTAGACACCCCAAGTCGAGAATCTGGCACGACACACATGAGAGAAACTCAAAACCACTTAATAAACTTAATCACAACTAAGAGAGATGACGCGGCCCGACGCAGTTTTGTGCCCAGAGATATTGACCCCAAAGCACCCCGTCCGATGGGGCCTAGAAAAATAAAGCAGCCACACACACACAAAATCAACTGCGTTTAAAATAATATATTATACAGACCCTCCGTAAATCGCATTGAAATGACACGTGGAATTTGTACGGACACCCACGTTTTACATTGCTGATTTTGGCGTGCAGGATTTTTTGCACTGCACGAACACCCTCTAGTCTACTAGATGCCCATGTGGCATACACCCATGTGATAAGCCATGTGAATCCATGTGTCCCATGTGATATGGAAAGCTTAGTCAACATAGGATGTAAGATATGCATCTTGTGATATTACCCATGTGTGTATAGAGATACCTGTAACAGACTTGGACACCCCAAGTCAAGAATCTCGCACGACACACAAGAAAATACTTAAAATCCACTTAACAGAATCTTTTCACAATTTAATAGAGACGACACGGCCTGGTGTAGTTCCATGCCCAAAGGTATTGGCCCCAAAGTCTCGCGCCCCTTCCAGTATTTATTTTTATATTAATAATTGAGCGAAGTACAAATTCCAAGGATCCTCTCTGCTCAGTGCTCCCAGGCAAATTTGAGAGAAAGAGAGGCCCTGGTTACATATCTATAGGCCCATGGCCTTCCAAAAGCAGTACATGAAAAGCTTCAAGTTCTAAAAGTATCCAGGCCCAAAAGCTAGCGCTCACACCAGGCAGCACAAATCGCGGAAATCCGTACAGTGCCACGTCAACAATCAACGCAATTCGTGGGCCATCCGTACAGCTCTACCACGTCAGCATCCTTGCACAACTTATTATCCTTTTGTCCCTTTGGATGGGGTACCATAAATTGGTACAACTTATAAGCTTTAGATTCTTTAATTTAGGCCCCTTGGAAGGTTCTACAAGTTGGTAAGACTTCATCTGCATCTTTCTCTAGGGATTGGACCTCCTACTGTCCAGAGTCCATCCAGATGGTCATGCCACGCCATCACTTTGTGACATACCCCCATCTTGAAAGAATTGAATTCACCCTCGATTTAAGCGAGAAACCACTTCAATAGACACTGACTCTTAAGTACTGACGCACTAGACAACACATATCCAACACTTGCACAAAGACGAAAGTCACATTCAAATCACATTCAAATCAAATCACATAAAGTCCATCGAGATCATGATCTATTGGCAACGTGTTTAGCAATCGCATCTAGATCTATCCCAGATCTCACTGATATCTGGATTGACTAATTCTTATTGCTATCATGCCCATCTCATCTTGAATCACAAGACCGAAATGCTGCAATCATTTCGACTTTCAAACATGCACTCAGACACTACTCACAGAGCACATATATACCAGATTCATTTCGGGAATTCCTATGTTGAAGTACTTCTTTCATAAAGTCATACAACATTATATTATCAGTCCATCAATATCCCTGAAATCCAAAGGAAAATCAGTGACTTTATTCCTTTGTCCAAAAGCTGACGGACCATGCTGTGTTCGGCTACAACCTTATAGAAGGAAATTAATCCTATATTTTGGTGTAAGTTTCAAGATGGAAAGTCAGTCAACTTTCTAGCTCGACTGATGTCGAGATTGCTTTTTGAGTTTGAATTTTGTCTGAGAATTTGTTTGAGAACTTGTTTGGTGATCCTGTTTGGAATTTGTTTAAAATGGATGGTATCTGTTTTAAACCTGAACTTGGTGGCGATTTGAATTGTTTGACTCTGGTTTTAATATTGGTTTCATTGATTGGTGATTTTACTCCCGGGTGGAGAAGTGAGAAATGTTGTTTTGGTATTGTTTGAACCTCGGAGCAACGCAGACGGGATGTTTGGGGAGCGTTTCGTTGTATGCTTGAAAACCTCGGAACAACGCAGACGGGATGTCTGGGAGCGTTTCGTTGTATGCTTGAAAACCTCAGAACGACGTAGATGGGATGTCTGGGGAGCGTTTCGTTGTATGCTAGAAAAACTCGGAACGATGCAGAAGGGATGTCTGGGGAGCGTTTGGTTGTATGCTTGAACCTCCAAGCGACGCAGGCTGCGGTCTGGGGAGCGTTTGGTTGTACAGTCCTTTGAGCTCATGGCCTGGACCTTTTTAGGTTATTTGCGGGGGGAGTGACGAGGTGGTCATTGAGTAGCTTCATACCACAAACCGTTTGTCTCGAGGGAGTGTTCAGCGGCATTGTTCGTTGTGTCTTGTAACATGCATATGTGAGTATTTGTATTGCATTGTGATGTGCCAACCACTGAATATTCCTAATTGGATGAGATTGCCTTGGTATGTAACTTTAGTGCATCAAGACACCCGTGGAAGATCAGTGCAGTCTGGGTGTGATGGCTAATTTTACTACGTTGGAATATCAAGAGTTTTGATTTGGACGAAAGGAGAAGCCAACTCCTTAACAAAAGAGCTGAAAGGACAAGCCAAATCCTTAACAAAAAAAAAGAGCAAACTGATTGTCCCTCGGAATGACCCTTGGGAAATTTTTGAGCTAACTTGAGTTGTTTTGTAGATATGCTATAATTGCGGAAGATTACTTTCTTTCAAGAAGGGGAGGATGTCACAAATTGCTGACGTGTCAAGCCACTGAACAACAAAGCCGACTTGCAGATCCTGGCCGAGGGGCCCTAAACCCTAGAAGCAACAAAAGAAGTTGAAGTTCTCACCAACTTACAAATCCTCGCCGAGTGGGTCTTTTTAATAGAAGAGTTCCCACCAACTTATGGGACCCTCTTCGATGGGGCCCAAGAGATTAAAATAAAGCAGGACCCACTTACACATACAGATAGAGGTGCGTAAAAGATGATGATGTGGCAGTTGTACGGACATCCGCGATCTACGCTGATAGTGCCACGTGGCAACTTGTACAGAGTTCCCTGATTTTACGTTGGTCTGCTGATGTGGCAGCATCTACGGTGTTCCCTAATTTTACCCTGGCCTGCTGACGTGGCAGCTTGTACGGATTTTCGTGATTTACGCTGGACAGTTTTCAACGCTAGCTTTTCAACCAGTTGCTTTTGAGTTTCAAGCTTTTCATGTAAACTGATTTTCAAGGCCAAGGGCCTTTAAATAAGCGCAGAGGGCTCAGTCTTTGGCACTCTTCTGGGTGAAGGTGCAGAGCCCAAGTACTGGCATTGTACAGAGTTCAAGTAATATAAAGAAATACCGAAAGCGATGCCAAGGTTTGGGGCCAATACTCTCTAGAGTGGAACTCCACCACTCCCCATGTCGTTTCTCTTTTAGTTTAGTTGTTATTGAAGTGCTAAAAGTCTGTTCAGTATGTTCTTTTCTATTGGCACGTGGTGCCCATCTCGTGACAGAAGGATACATCATTTATCATCTCTTGAATCTAGACAGGGCCATAATATCGCATACTTAGCTTTGGAAAAAGCCGCTCCTTTCCCTTTCGTTTCTTCAGGCGAGCGTTTTCCACCTTGGAGGTCAACCGGCGAGACAGCAGAACACAGCGGATCACTAGCGTTTTTGCATTTGCAGAGCATGCTAGCGTTTTGCGGCGACAGATTCAGCCATAGCCTCAGCGTTTTCTGTTTTCATCACATAGACCAAGCAGTAGAAGTCCCAAACCTCGCAAATCTCATCTTTCTGCAGCAGATCCTCGCCGCACAGTCAGATCCACCGAAGTTTGCAGATTCAGCCCGGAAAACACAGATTTTAGCATCTACGTTTTCAGCGCATCATCGTTGCATCGTCGTCATCGCCGTCTTCACCGACATAGAGAGTCGGAATTCAGCAGATAAAGATTTGAAGTTTTCAGCCCTTAGCGTTTACAATTTCAGCCCGTCTCGTCGTCATCCTCATCGTCGTCGACATCATCGGCAAGTCCAGTGCATTGTAGAGATTTGTGCAATCAATAGTAGACCGCTCTCGCCATAGAGAGTGGGGCCTTCGGAGGAGGGTTTGACAACATTCTGGTGTCGTATTCTTCTCTCTCTATCTCTCAGTCTCAGCATGTCACGTGCCACATCCAACCCTATGTGTTCGTGGACAAGCTACAGCATGACCAGGGTTCAGTTCAGTCAAGTCAGTCTAGAATAGAAAGTGATTTGGCACTTTTGTGAGTCTGTTCACAAACCGTGCATGTCCAGACACTTAGATTAGATGCATATCCTCTGGTTGCACACAGCATGACCATTAGATTCCAGTCAGATCCCAACAATAGTATTTTTATAGTGCAAAGGCCTATTTTCCCTCTTTTTAATATTTTTCACTTATTATTTTTAAGTGACTTTTGTTGGAAAGTAGGTAGGGCAATTTTGCTAAGTTTGTATATAAGCAAACTAGAGCTAGCACTTTCTGGTAGAAGAGGCAGCAGGAGCACACGCTCAACAGGCACCTTCTCAGCAAGACCCCCAACAGAAGGCCTAGCGTTTTTGCAACTCAGCATCAACCTAGCGTTTTTGCACCAGATCAGCCAACGTTTTTGCACTTGCAATTCCCGGCGACAGTAGACAGCAGATCAGCCCTAGCGTTGAGCACATTTCCCCACAAGGACCAATTTCAGCCCTAGCGTTTTTGGTTTGCAGATCAACCTCAGCGTTTTTGCGGATCATCGCGACAGAATCAGCCATAGGACCAGCGTTTTCAGTTTTCAGCCTTTAGCACTCACAGATCAACTCCCGAACCTCGCAGATCTCACCTTCCCGTTGCAGATCCTCGCCGCACGGTCAGATCCAGCGAAGTTTGCAGATTCAGCCCGGAAAATGCAGATTTCAGCATCTGCGTTTTCAGCGCGTCGACGTCGCAGTCGCCATTGACATCGTCTCCGACATAGAGTCAGAATTCAACAGATAAAGATTCGCAGATTTCAGCCATTAGCATTTTCAGATTTCAGCCGTCTCGTCGTCGTCCTCATTGTCGTCGACATCGTCGGCAAGTCCAAGCATTGTAGAGATTTGTGCAATCATAAGTAGACCGCTTTTGCCATCGAGAGTGGGGCCTTTGGAGGAGGGTTTTACAACGTCTCTCGTGTCGTATTCTCTTCTCTCTCTATCTCTCAGTCTCATGCACTTCCATTCACTGTGTCCATTCACTTTGTTTGTGTCCATTGCACTCTCTCACTAAAGGAACGAAAGGCTCTCCCTTCCGTAAGTAAAAGGAACCCTTGAGCATAGTTCGGAGCACTGATCTTGAGCAAAGTTCAACATTCATTCTGTTGCACCTTACATTGGTATCAGAGCTTTGGCAGTGGTCTGTATCACTCAAGGAAAGAACCACAGAAATTTTTTTTGCTTGTTGCGGTCGCACGTAAACCCAATTCCTAATCGTGTTTTTGAATAGTGACAGGAAACCCAAGCAAGAAGGGCTTGTCCAACCTCCCCTTGTTCTCTTTTCACTCATTGAGAGCGGACCGTGCACTTAGCGGCCGGCCAATCGACGTGAGGTGGGAAAAAGCAACCTTGGTGTGAGCGCAAGGCCGCCAAGGGGTGCGCACGCGGAAAAGAGTAGAACTCGGGTGAAGAGAAGATCCTTCTCTAACACAGATTGCAAGCGAAAGAAGAACCTCAAGAACTCAAGACCCCCAAGAACCCAAGTTCCTCGTGAACTTAAGACCTCAAGACCGCAAGAATCCACAAGAACCCACGACTTCAGAATGGTCATCACTCGAAGCGGAATGGATACTTCGCTTAGAGGTGATGTGACAGACTGCTGACGTGTCAAAGCCCTGAAGAAGGGAGCCAGCTTACAGATGTGGCTGAGGGGCCTAAACCCTAAGAAGAACAAGTAACAAAAGAAGTCCTACCAACTTATGGGGACCCCGTTCGATGGGGCCCCAAGTAACATAAAGGAAGAAAATAAAGCAAGATCCGGACACAGCAAAAACTGATGATGGCAGATTTCCGAAAACTGCGCTAACATGATGACGTGGTAGGCTGTACGGATTTTTGTAAATTGCGCTGGCAGCTTTTTGGATTTGCTTTTGGACCAGATGCTTTTGAGTTTGAAGGCTTTTCACTGTAATTGCTTTTTCAAGCCAAGGGCCTTTAAATATGAGGTTAGGGCTCATTCTCTGGCATGCTTCCTGGAGAAGGTGCAGAGTCTAGAGTACCGGCTTGTACTGTGTTGATGCAATATAAAGAAATACCAAAAGGGGCCCCAAGGTTTGGGGCCAATACTCTCTGGGGTGGAATTCTGCCACTCCGTGTCGCGTGTCGTCTCTCTCTTTCAATTCAGTTGTTATTGAAGTGCTAAAGGTCTGTTCAGTCTGTTCTTTTCTATTGGCACGTGGTGCCCGTCCTGTGGACAGGTGATGAGTATAAGAGAGGCGAAGAAGAATTTTCCCCACCACGAGGTTTTTCCGACCCTCCCCCTTCCCCATCTACGCCAAGGATTGCACTAACTCCTATGGAGGCTTTCGACAAGAGGATGATGGACAAGGATTTCGCAGAAAGAATGGCAACGATAGATCATGACTCAGCCATAGAGCGTAAGTACGACTTGGAAGCCAAAGAAAGTCAAGCCAAATTGAATCGAGAGAACAAAGAAAGAGAAGCAGAATTTGATCGCGAGAACAAAGCAAGACAAGAACAGAGCAACCAACACATGAAAGAGTTCTTGCGACTCTTTTCTATTGTGCAGGTGTAGTTTGCACAGAATCGGGAAAAAGAGACTCTCTCAGTCTCTTCTTCTCCCAAGCATGACACACATGATTTGCATGATGATGATTTGAATGACAATGATAAGCATGATGATTTGGATGATAACAACAAGCATGATGATTTGCATGATGATAAGCATGATGAATTGCATGCTAATGATGAGCATGATGAATTGGATGACAATGATAAGCATGATGATTTGCATGATGAAGATGTGATTTCTCACAAGCATGATAATTTGCAGGAAGATGATGTGATTGTTCACAAGGATGATGTGTTAGTTGATACTTTTTCTAGTGAAGCTAACCTCATTGCAGATTCAATCAATCAGGAAGAACCGATCTTGGCTCTCGAACCTAGGTCCAAAGAACCCCCTCACAAAGAACCCCCTCGGGAAGAACCGATCTTGGCTCTCGAGCCTAGGTCCAGAGAACCCTCACAGGAAGTACGCATGATTAGTCAGCACGCATTGTTCGAGTGTTTCATTCGTTATCGTTTCCTGTATTTTAGTCAGCGTCTTTATGTGATCCCTTTTCCTAGGCATGGCATATTCTACGTTGAGCACGTTTCACTCATGAATGAGCACAGATGTATGCGGATTATTCATGAAAAGTATGCATTCAAGGAAGTCACATGCCATGTCTCTTCCTTGGCATGACACATTCGTAGAAAGAGCACAAGAATATATGAGCACCAAGCATGGGGATTTCTGTTGTGAATTGCCACAGTTGATTGCTTTAGATCAGATTAGAAAGACTCGATCTCATTGTTTGCGTGTGTGTGGTGAACGGTTGGGCACTCCGTCTCTTTGTTCATCTACATTGCATGCACAATCTTTGAGGACGACAAGATTTTTTCCACTCACTTTACATGGAATGGGTATGTTCATGTTTTTGTGTTGGAGGTGGTTTCAGGAAAGTTCAGCCGTGGAGATTCTTGAAGACGGAAGAAGCATGACTCTGGACGAAGTTGAAGCATCGAAGGAGCCAGAGGAGACTTTGTGTCGCTTTCGACGCGGCCCAAAGAAGCAAGCGTTGCAGACCTCTATGAAGTTCAAGTACCGCACGACCTACACATCAGAGTGGGCCGGCGAAGAGTCCATTCCAAGATTTTGGATGCTATTGGCGATCTCCCTCGACGCCATACAGTTCGGTACCAGTACCTCACTTTGAAAAGGAGTGGATGTCACGTGACACATCCAACCCTATGTATCCGTGGACAAGCTACAGCGTGACCAGGGTTTAGTTCAATCAAGTCAGTCTAGAATAGGAAGTCATCTGGCACTTTTGTGAGTCTGTTCGCAGACCGTGCATGTCCAGATACTTAAATTAGATGCATATCCTCTGGTTGCACACAGCATGACCATCAGATTCTAGTCACACCCCATCAGTAGCATTTTTACAGTGAATAGGCTTATTTTCCCCTTTTTTGACATTTTTCACTAATTATTGTAGCAGGCTACAGTGTCACTTTCACAGGACACAGTTACAGTTAGTACAAATGGTCTGTTCTGTTCACACTGGACGGACACTTGGGCAGTGACACGTGGCAGGGATACGGAGGGTGGCCTAGTGGACATGTGGCCAGGTCACACTTAGTTGACTGACATTTATGGGCCGTTGGTGGCTCTTTATGATTGTATCTATGAGTAGTAGCCGTTGGGTCATTATCATTATCTTATCTTGTACGTAGTCGTCTAGAGAGAGTCTTACACAGAGCACATTAGCACCATCCCGGCACATCTGAGCCTCGACAACCCCATTGTACCTGTGAGTCCTGGGCTGGAGCTGAGAGTGCTGCCACGCCAGAGCCTGTACACGGTTCTTTGAGCTAGTCGAGTCCACATGTTCTGGTCCACTGTTGTGTCTCTGTTGTTATCCATTGTTTCTGTGTTTCATTCTGTTTGAGAGAGTTTCCATTTGTTTGAGTGAGATTGTCTCGCACATTGCACTGAGGGGCACCCACACTGTAGAGAGCACGACATATTATCCGCGCTACAGGTGCTCTCATTTTGGCGATCACGGTGGGACCTCAACTCAAATCTCACTCTGTGAGGTGCAAATCTTGAAGCTGGTTAGGTTGATCTAGCTTCCCCTGCCTTCTTCGCCGACCTTGCCTTGCAATGTTCCCCTCTCACCTGGTCCATTAGTCCTTGGTCTAGTCCTTTCTCGCCCTGGTCCAACTTATCCTCGTCCCTGGTCTAGACCTACTCGACCTTGGTATAGTCCTCCTCGTCCCTGGTCTAGATCTCCTCGACCCTGGTCTAGTCCTCCTCGTCCCTGGTCTAGACCTCCTCGACCCTGGTCTAGCCTTCCTCGTCCCTGGTCTCGTCCTTGGTCCAGCCGAGTCTAGTCATTTACCTGGTTGGTTTGGTGGAGTCTAGACCTGTCACAAGTTTCTTGCCCAAACTTGGTTCGACTGGTGGTCACTGCATGACACATACAAGGAGGTCAGTTGAGCGTCAAAGCCCACTACTGAGCCCTCTGAAGTACTATCACAGAAGACGACCTTTGACACCTTGTAGAAATCCTTCAACCTCATCACCTATACCTCCACATATCACATCACCCATTCCTTCATCAGGTTCCCCATCGTCGCGATCACCTTCTCCAGAAAAGCTCTCTCCTATTCTGCTACAGCAAGCTATTGTGCAACAGACTCAGCAAGGAATCATGGAGCCACTAGCTAGTGTTTTGGCCAAGGTGAACATCAAGTTCCCTACCTTCAAAGGGCTTTCTTCAGAAGATGCTGACGACCATGCAAGAAGATTTGTATCTCTCTGTAGGGGACGTGGGTTGAATAGAGAAGATGCTTACTTGGTACTATTTCCATCCACCCTGGATGGCCTAGCAGATAAATGGTACAGCCAATTTGCAGAGAACCATTTTGCAACTTGGGCAGCCTTAAGACAGCAGTTCTGTGCAGCTTTCAGGCCAAGTGACTACCAGGAGAAGGTGTTGGATGAGTTGGCCAACATGGTGCTCAAGCCTGAGGAGACTTTTGCGGAGCTTATGACTAAAACTAAGTCACTGGTGGCCAAGCTTCCCCAACAACCCGGTGCATTCATGGTTAAAAAGTGGGTGGAGAAGGCGCTTCCCAAAACTTCTCAGCAAAAACTCCGAGAGAGTCTCCGACCCGACGCCACTCTCGACGAGTTCATCGCAGCTGCTAGTAGAATAGAGGGGGCTAGGAAGCTCTTCAACAACTCTCCTCAAATAGATACACCCTCTATGTTCTCGGAAGGTAGTCCTACTGATCCTTTAACTTCTTTACGCAAGGAACTGGAAGCCCTGAAGCTACAACGAGCTCTTCAAGAGTAGAGGTCCTTCTCTCTTAGACAAGAGAAGCCTACACATAATGAGGCATTGGAACAGATTAAGCGCGAGTTAGAAGAGCTCAAGTGTCAGCAAGAGACTAAGGCTATGGTTTGGTGTAGCTCATGCCGCTCTCCAGGGCACCCCCCACAGGAATGCCCCCTTCGGGTTTACTGCCACTTCTGTGAAAAATTTGGACATGAGGATAAGGATTGTTACTACCTCAAGGGATTGCGACAAATACAGCAAAATCTTGGTCCTTCTCTCCAACAAGGGCTAGCACCTGCATCCAACATGGTCTCACCCTACGGCCATCAAAACCAGTTGCCTCCTCTGCTGACAACACCCCCTATGCAGCAAGGTATGCACAACAACTTTGCACCCCACAGCTTTTATCATGCCAGTACTCCCTCAGTTCCCCAAAGTTTCTACACCTCAGCCTCCAACTCCATGCAGCAACCACCTCGTCCCCCGTTTCGTCCTTCCAATCGGCCCATACTCTGCTACAGATGCGGAGAATATGGGCATTATCAGAGCAAGTGTCCTTTACCCGAGGGGTCTCCTCCTTGTCGTCATTGCCCTGATTCGAAGGATCACTACAGTAAGGATTGTCCCAAGCAAAGGGCATCCACGTCTTCAGGCTCGACTCAGAACCAGCCCGAATTCACCTTTCCGAAGATAAATTTGATTACTGTGAACACCGTGCCTCAACCTTCACCTGCTACTCATGTGGTTAAGCCTTTGCAAGTGGAGGAGCCTGCTGGTGTCCTTACTCGGGCACAAAGAGCAGCTCTTGGTCTCAGTCTACCCACAAGTTCACCTCACCAGTCCTCAATCTGGTCTACCTGACCCAAAGGACAAGTCCTTCCCAATTGCTAAAAGCAAACCAACTTCCTTGTTATCTGACATTGATGGAGCCTTCTTAGAAGCAGTGGCTGACTTGGAACAGATTAAGGTCCCAAAAGGAGCCCAGTTCGAAGGCGCCAAGCCCACAGCAGAATCCATCTTGAAAAATACTTTTCAGCTTGACACAACACTTAGAAGTGACACCCTGTCAGTCATTCAGTCTCTGTACCCGGGGGCTGCGCCTAGTGGCGGGCACCTCCTTGTACAGCCCTCAGAGTCTTACTTGATTTCCTATCGAACTGCTCCTCTCACCGATTATAAAAGTCCTCGTCTCACTATATCTATTCTTGGACAGCAGCTATCCGGCGTCATCGTTGATGGTGGATCTGGAATCAATTTGATGCCCGAATTCACTATGAGGGCCTTAGGTCTACAGCCTACCCGACCTGCTCCTTTCACTGTTACATTGGCTGATCAAAGAACAGTCTACCCAATGGGCATAGTCGACAAGGTGCCTCTGAAGGTACAAGATTTCACTTTTGACTTGGATTTTGTGGTAGTTCATCTTCCCAAGGTAGAGGGAGGTTATCCCTTGCTGATTGGTAGGCCATGGTTGCGACATACGAAAGCACTTCATGACTGGGAAACGACGCCATGTGGATACATACCCCTGGCTCTCCAATGCAACAAATTCGTCTCGAAGGTGGCATGGATCCAGTAGTTCAGCATAGCTCTTTGTCAGTAGAGTCCAACCCTGACTTGGAGCAGCCGGTCCCTCCTGATGGTTCCGATGAAGACTTACTGCAATGGTTAGAAGCTACATCTTCGATGCCATGCTATGTAGTCTCTCTTCAACCCTTGACAACAGATTCACCCTCTTCCCCTGATCCTACACTTGAAGCCAGTAATCCCAGTCAGCCAAGTGCGCCAGAACATTGTGGGCCAGTCTCTGATGACCATCCTTCAGAGGGTCCATTGATTGAAACCATCGGCTTGGGTGAGCCTATAATCCACCATAGAAGGGGGGAAAGTCTCCCTTGTAAGAGTTGGCCAACATCCCACTTCCCTCCTTAACCTCCATTCCATCTGAATCTCCACCCATGCCGGAGCACTTTGAGGTATCTGAGGATTTACCATTCGCAGAGCTTCCATCAGGATGGTTGCAGGAAGAGTATGTTGATTTCAACATTGATCAAACGCCAGCTCATAATGTCCAGAAGCTCACAGAGGCGGCACGCCGTTGGTGGCTCTTTATGATTGTATCTATGAGTAGTAGCCGTTGGGTCATTATCATTATCTTATCTTGTACGTAGTCGTCTAGAGAGAGTCTTACACAGAGCACATTAGCACCATCCCTGCACATCTGAGCCTCGACAACCCCATTGTACCTGTGAGTCCTGGGCTGGAGCTGAGAGTGCTGCCACGCCAGAGCCTGTACACGGTTCTTTGAGCTAGTGGAGTCCACATGTTCTGGTCCACTGTTGTGTCTCTGTTGTTATCCATTGTTTCTGTGTTTCATTCTGTTTGAGAGAGTTTCCATTTGTTTGAGTGAGATTGTCTCGCACATTGCACTGAGGGGCACCCACACTGTAGAGAGCATGACATATTATCCGCGCTACAATTATTTTCAAGTGACTTTTGTTGAAAAGTAGGTAGGGCAATTTTGCTAAGTTTGTATATAAGCAAACCAGAGCTAGCACTTTCTGGCAGAAGAGGTAGCAGGAGCACACGCTCAACAAGCACCTTCTCAGCAGGACCCCCAACAGCAGGCCTAGCGTTTTTGCAACTCAGCATCAACCTAGCGTTTTTGCACCAGATCAGCCAACGTTTTTGCACTTGCAGATCCCTGGTGACAGTAGACAGTAGATCAGCCCTAGCGTTAGCAGATTTCCCCGCAAGGACCCAATTTCAGCCCTAGCATTTTTGGTTTGCAGATCAACCTCAACGTTTTTGCAGATCATCGCGACAGAATCAGCCATAGGACCAGCGTTTTCAGTTTTCAGCCTTTAGCACTCGCAGATCAACTCCCGAACCTCGCAGATCTCACCTACCCGCAACAGATCCTCGCCACACAGTCAAATCCAACGAAGTTTGCAGATTCAGCCCGGAAAACGCAGATTTCAGCATCTGCGTTTTCAGCGCGTCATCGTCGTCGTCGCATCGTCGCCATTGACATCATCTCCGACATAGAGTCAGAATTCAGCAAATAAAGATTCGCAGATTTCAGCCATTAGCATTTTCAGATTTCAGCCGTCTAGTCGTCGTCGTCCTCATCGTCAGCAAGTCCAAGCATTGTAGAGATTTGTGCAATCATAAGTAGACCGCTCTCGCCATCAAGAATGGGGCCTTCGGAGGAGGGTTTTACGTCGTCTCTGGTGTCGTATTATCTTCTCTCTCTCTCTCTCTCTCTCTCTCTCTCTCTCTCTCTCTCTCTCTCTCTCTCTCTCAATCTCATGCACTTCCATTCACTTTGTTTGTGTCCACTGCACTCTCTCACTAAAGGAACGGAAGGCTCTCCCTTCCGTAAGTAAAAGGAACCCTTGAGCACAGTTCGGAGCACTTATCTTGAGCAAAGTTCAACATTCATTCCGCTGCACCGTACACAGCACCTTCATTCACAGTGTTTACCACTTTGTTTGTGATCATTTGCACTCTCTCACTAAAGGAACGGAAGGCTCTCCCTTCTGTAAGTAAAAGGAACCCTTGAGCACAGTTCGGAGCACTCATCTTGAGCAAAGTTCAACATTCACATCCGCTGCACCTTACATTGGTATCAGAGCTTTGGCAGTGTTCTGTATCACTCAAGGAAAGAACCACATAATTTTTTTTGCTTGTTGCGGTCGCACATAACCCAAGTCCTCTTGGGCGTGTCGATTGCTAATCGTGTTTTTAAGGATTGATAGGAAACCCAAGAAAGAAGGGCTTGTCCAGCCTCCCCTTGTGCCTCTTTTCACTCATTGAGAGCGGACCGTGCACTTAGCGGCCGGCCAATCAACGTGAGGTAGGAAAAAGCAACCTTGGTGTGAGCGTAAGGCCGCCAAGGGGTGCGCCCGCGAAAAAGAGTAGAGCTCGGGTAAGAGAAGATCCTTCTCTAACACAGATTGCAAGCTAAAGAAGAACCTCAAGAACTCAAGGACTCAAGACCCTCAAGAACCCAAGAACAACAAGAACCCAAGTTCCTCGTGAACTTAAGAACCCAAGACTTCAGTGTATAGTCAATACCCAAAGCGGAATGGATACTTCGCATGGAGGTGATGAGCATGGCAGTGGCGAAGAAGAATTTTCCCCACCAAGAGGTTTTTCTGACCCTCCCTCTTCCCCATCTACGCCAAGGATTGCACCAAATCCTATGGAGGCTTTGGTCAAGTCGATGATGGATATGATGATACGACTAAGTAGACAACGGGAAGTGTGGTACGAAAAAAGAATGGCAGCCATAGAGCGTGAGCGCGAGCAAGTGCGCTTGGCGGCCAAAGAAAGAAATGCAAAATTGGATCGTGAGCACAAAGAAAGAATAGCCGAATTGGATAACGAGCGCAAAGAAAGACGGTTAGAGCGTGAAGCACAGACAGACCAACGCATGCAAGAGTCGGTCCTACTATTTTCTAATGTGCAGGCGTAGATTGAACAGAATCAGGAGAAGGAGACTCTCTCAGTCTTGTCTTCTCCAAAGCAAGACACACATGATTTGCATGATAATGATAAGCATGATGATTTGCATGATCAATATGTGATTATTCACGAGCATGATGATTTGTATGATAGTGATGTGATTGTTCACAAGGATGATGGTTTAGTTGATACTTTGTCTAGTGAAGCTAACCTCATTGCAGATTCGGTAATTCACGAAGAACCAATCTTGGCTCTCGAGTCGAGTTCCAAAGAACCCCCACAGGAAGTACTCCGTGTTCGAACGATTAGTTAGCACGCATTGTTCGAGTGTTTCATTCGTGATGCTTTCAAGTATTTTAATCACCGTCCTTATGTGATCCCTTTTCATAGGCATGCCATATTGTACGATGAACACAATTCACTCATGAATGAGCACGGATGTATTCGGATTACTCATGAAAAGCTGAAATGTTTGCATTCAAGGAATTCACATTCCATGTCTCTTCCTTGGCATGACATAGTATCCGAAAGAGCACGAATTGAGCATCAAGCATCGGCATTTCCATTGTGAATTGCCACAGTTGATTGATTTAGATCAGAAAGTCAAGATTCAACCCCATTTTTTGCGTGTGTTTGATGAATGGTTTGCCACTCCGTCAGTTTGTTCATCTACATTGCATACACCGTCTTTAAAGAAGATTAGAATTTTTCCAGTCACTATACATGGGATGGGTATATTCATGTTTTTGTGTTGGAAGTGGTTTCACGAATTTTCATCCTTGGAGATTCTTGAAGAAGGTAGACGGATGACTATAGACGAAGTTGAAGCATTGAAGGAGCCACTGATGACTTTGTGTCGCTTTCGGCGCGGCCCAAAGAAGCAAGCGTTGCAGACCTTTATGAAGTTCAAGTGTCGCATGACCCACGCATCAAAGAGGGCCGGCGAAAAGTCCTTCCCAAGATTCCAGACGCCGTTGGCGATCTCCCTCGACGCCATACAGTTCAGTACCAATACCTCACTTTGAAAAGGAGGGGATGTCACGTGCACATCTAACCCTATGTGTACGTGGACAAGCTACTTCATGACTAGGGTTCAACTGAGTCCAGTCAATCTAGCTTAGGAAGTGTTCTGTCACAAGACGGGCACCACATGCCAATAGAAAAGAATAGACTGAAGTGACTTTTAGCACTTCAATAACAACTGAACTGAGTGAGAGAGAGAGACTGTCACAAAACGGGAGCGTACACGATCACTTGAAAAATCTGAAAATTATAATTCTTTGAAAACATGAGAGAAGGGAGAAGATCGACACAGTATTGGGGACCAGAAGATGGGCTGGTCACCCCCCCCCCCCCGTTAAGAGTATTCTTTTATTCAGGGAGAATTCTTATACAAGCACGAGAACCCGAGGAAACCCCTCCGTTCTGTAATCTTAGACCCGAAGGTCGTGCTTCCCCGTAAAGGGCTTGGGCACAAGGCCGTTCCTTCCCGTAAGGGACTTAGGCGTGAAGCCGTACTTTCCCGTAAGTGACTTAGGCATGAAGCCGTACTTCCCGTGAAGGGCCTTCCCGTAAGACAAGAGATTCCTACAAAACAAACCACACAAACACGCGACAACAATTCGTATGGCGAATCCACAATAGATACCTGTCGCTCTTGCGCGGGAAAAACCGACTTCCGTGCTTCGTAGTATCGCGATCTCTTACGGCGGCAGAGTCTTCTCTTGCTGACGTTGGTACCCCCTTTGAGTGAGGGCATGTGGTGCTTTTATAGCTCCCTGGCCACGCCACGAATAGCTGCTCGCGTAGAGATGGCGGACTTTTTTTTTTTTTTTTTTTTGAGTTGTTCTACCCGAAATAGGGAGAGAGAATTCGCTGGCTGGTTTTGTTGCTTTATCTTCTTAGTGGCTGCCCACTTATTAAGTGGGCGGCCGGCATATTTTAAAATTGGTCTGAACCTGCCCAAAAACTCAATAAAACCTTATAAGTTAAAACCAATGCATTTCACAACACTTCCCAGGCGTCCCTCGATGCAACCACATGCACGAATGCAATGCAAACATAGATTCCTCACGGAAAAGCGTCTGCCTTCCCGCGATTGTTCCTGCTTTTCGTAAAAAGCTTCATTGAACCCATCTTTATTCTTGTGCTTGCGTTCTTACGCGTATTTTCTTACTCAGTTCGGATTTCCTCCTTAGCCTACGGGATGCCCCCTTACTGATGCACCCGTCGCCCATCATGTGACGCATCAGGGGCACTCGTAACCCGGCCCTTTCCACCGAACGTACGGAAACTCCTTCGCGATGTTTACCGTCACCCATCAAATGACACATCAGAGTTGTCCGTTTTTGATGGCAGTTCTTGTAGCTACAATCTTTTAACAGTTCTTAGTGCACATAATTAAATATCCTAAAAAAGAAATTAATCATTAAAAATAAGAAAATAGTCCAATTAGCAACATCCCTCTGGCTTCTAAAAAGTTGACCTCAACTGTAGTGCTTGGACATATACCCCCAGTATCTCGGGATAAGCTGTTAATTCCTCCTATGTCATCCACTGAGCATCTAGATTCGAATAGTTCTTAAACTTAACCAAATACTTCCGTGTTATCTTTCCGGATTTGAGAGACCGCTCCTGATGACTTACTATCTGCTCCGGTTGGAGTATTTCTTCTGTTTCCTCAACCTCAGGAGGTTCCTCAGTACTAGGCTGGCTTGGAGGCGGTCCCACATATGGTCGGAGTAAACTGACATGGAAAGCTATATGGATCTTCCAATTAAGCGGTAGCTCTATTCGGAAGGTGACATCATTCACTCGCTCAGTGATCTTAAACGGCCCATAGTAACGGGTAGAAAGTTTTACCACCTTCCCCTTATGAGACGCTTGTTTCTTAAGTCTTGCCTTCTCAAACTTGAGTAAGACTAGCTGTCCGACTGTTAAGTCAAGATTCCTTCTGTGCTTGTCTGCAGCTTTCTTATGCTTTTCCTGAGAGCGTAGAATAGCTCTCCTAACTTGCCCGTAGGCGGTGTCCAAATCCCGGACAAATTCATCTGCTGCAAAGATCTTATCCTTAGTTAAAAGGATGGGTGGAAGCAAAGGCTTACCATAGAGAATCTCAAAAGGTGCTTTCCTCGTCGATGAGTGTATGGTATTGTTATACGCATACTCGACAAGAGGCAAATATTTCTCCCAGTCAGATTGCCGGTCTGACACATAAGCTTTTAACATATCCAATACTGTGGAATTGGCTATCTCACTTTGCCCGTCCGTTTGAGGATGGTAGGCAAATGAAAAATTCAGCTTTGTACCAAGATTATCCATCAAGGCACGCCAAAAATTTCCTGTCATGCGAGGATCTCGATCGCTCACAATAGACTTAGGCATTCCATGATGCTTAAAGATCTGTGCTAGAAAGACCCTAGCCATATGATCTGCTTTGATCGTTTTCTTGACTGGTATGAAGTGTGCTTGCTTGCTAAACCTGTCCACAATCATAGTTGACACGTACGGTCACGTACGACAGGTACACGTACGAAGACGTGCGGTACTAATCGAACTAAAAAAAATTAGACGTACGGTGACGTAACGTACGATGCAAAAAAAAATCATGCGTCTTACACATGATAGATCATATGAGTCATGACATCGACCTTAGTACTTAGTACCAGGGCTAGAAACAAACATTTTTCCTAACCGATCAAAATAAGGAAAAACTTGAGTTTTCAGGTCAAAATTTGAAGCTTTTGCCGGTAATTACACTAAAACTTGTGTAAATTTCCCGGTTTTCTTAGAGGCAAGCTCAAAATCTAACCGGGATTTTATAATTTCAACCGGTTAAAATACACTAGACCCCGGCTTTTTTCTAACACTGCTTAGTACTAAATACTTGTAACTTAAGTCTTACAAGTTAGAACATGAAAGATCTGTCCATGGACATTGGAAACGGCAATGTCCGAAGAAAGAAGAATCATGATCTCCAAAGTGGTGGCGGCCATAGTAGATCCGCTACCCAAGCCTCGTCGCACATAGGTCATGGTGGTTTGAGCCAATCCAGCCATTGGGCTCTTGTTCAAATGCAGTCGAGATGCAAAACATTCCCACACCAAAAATCGCCCCGAAAAAAAACAAAAAACAAAAAACAACAAAAAAAAACGAACGACTCATGTACGGAACGTACGAGTCGTACGGTACGGTACGGGACGTCCCGTACGTCGAACGTGGACAACCCTGTCCACAATGGTCCAGATCGCGTCATTTCCAGTCTGAGTTCTAGGGAGGTCGATGATGAAGTCCATGGCAATACTTTCCCAAGGTTCATTAGGCACAGGTAAAGGTTGTAGCAACCCAGGCGTCTTATGTCGATCATACTTCACTTTTTGGCAAACCAAGCATTCCCTGACATACTTATCAATGTCAGCTTTAAGGCTAGGCCAAAAGAAATATCTTTCCATTGCTAAGGTCGTAGAGAGAATACCCCGATGACCCGCATAAGGCAAAGCATGTGCTTCATCCATGATCTTCTTTCTTAATGGTTCCGCCACACATATGGCCTGATGGTGGTAGAGATAACCGTCCCGACTGGAATAGGGAAACTCATTCTCTCCACGATGTAGCTTTTCCCAAATGGTGGAGAAGTCTGGATCATTCGGATACAAATCCGGTAGTGCTTCTAATTCTTGGTGATACACCGAAGTGATAGCGTTCACTCTTGGCCACCTAGACAATTCGTCTGCGACCACATTCTTACTCCCAGCCGTGTGAAGGATCTGGAAGTGAAACATAGACAAAAAGTTTGCCCATCTCATCTGCTTCTCAGATAGTTTCCTTTGCGTAAGAAAATACCGCAAACTCTGGTGATCAGTCTTGATCACAAAATCCACTCCTAGAAGATAGTGCTTCCAGTTGGATAAGGCGTGAATCACAGCCGTGAGTTCCTTTTCGTAGATTGATGCATGCAACTCTGCATCCTTAAGCCGTCTGCTTTCGTAGGCCACTGCATGGCCTTCTTGGTTTAACACTGCTCCGATGCAATCGCCTGAGGCATCGCAGTGAACCTCAAATGGTTTCCTTAAGTCAGACACTATCAAAATAGGTCCATGGCTTAGTAAGTACTTGAGCCGATCAAAAGCTCCTTGTTGTCTCGATCCCCATCTGAAAGGAATCTTCTTCTTTGTCAAGTCATGAAGTGGTCCTGCTACATGAGCAAATCCTCGGACAAACCTTCGATAATATGAACATAATCCCAGAAAGCTACGTACATCATGTACCGTAGTGGGAATAGGCCAATCTTCTACCACTCGGATCTTGGCAGGATCCATACTCACTTTATTGTGGGAGACTATATGGCCGAGATAGTGTATCTCTGAGAGAAAGAACTCGCTCTTCTTTGCATTCACATGCAACTCATGCTTTCGCAATTCTTGAAACACTAAGTCTAAGTGCTTCCGATGTTCCTCTTCTGACTTAGAGAAGATGAGTATGTCGTCAAAGAATACTCCCGTAAAAGCTCGATACGGGCTGAAAATGCGGTCCATCATGCGATTGAACGTCGCAGGAGCATTGGTCAAGCTGAAAGGCATTACCAAAAATTCATATAGTCCAAAGGTTGTGCGGAAAGCAGTCTTATGGACATCCTCAGGGGCGATCCGTATCGGATGATACCCACTCTTTAAGTCGATGCGACTAAAGACACTTGCACCCTGCAACTTATCAAGTATATCATCAATCCGAGGGATCGGAAAGCGATTCTTGACTGTGATCTTGTTTAAAGACCTATAGTCTATGCACATTCGAAACGTGCCATCTTTCTTCTGCACCAGTAGAACTGGAGAGCAGTAGGGTGAAGCACTTGGCCGTACTAACCATTTCTCTAGAAGCTCGTTGACTTGCTTCAAAATTTCCTCTTGCTGAGCAAGACTCACCCGATAAGGGGGTTGATTGGGAGGCGAGCTACCCAGTATGAGATCTATGCGGTGATCTTCCGGGCGTACCGGAGGGAGTTCATCAGGAAGTGTTTCCTTGAACATCTCGAATTGAGTTCGAGCTTGGTGGTGCGGGTTCCTTCCTTGCTATCTCTTGCCTCGTAGAGGCTTGTTCTTGCCGTTGCTGCTTTAGCAGGCAGTCCGGTTTCATATGTCCTTTCTCGCCACAGTAGAAGCATCTTCCTTCCTCTCTGAAAGTTTGAAGTTGAGTAGGAGAAAGATACTTAGTTCGCTTGCCAGTGCCCTCTGGCTTCTTAGAATGATCATCGTCTCTAGATGGAGGACGTTTTCTTCCCTGGCTCCCATGGTCATCATAGACTCCTCTTTGTCTTGCACGGTAAGTGCTATGCTCCATCTTTCTGGGTGTCCCAGTAGAGTGCAAATCCTCAATGATGATTGTTGACTCCATCATCCTTTGAAGAGTATCATGCGGATACACCTTCATACTCTTTCGAAGCTGCGGTTGGAGACCCGCTTGGAACTTTCTTTTCTTTTCCTCGTCGGCAATCTTCATAAAGGGAGTGACCTTCAGAAGAACCGACCAATACTTGTCCACATAAGTCGTTACTCTTTCATGTTCCTTCTGGGCAAGCCAGTCCCATTCCTTCCGTATGTCCTGTTCGAAGTCAGGTGGAAGAAATTGTTCATAAAATTCAGATTTGAAGCTCTCCCAAGTTCTGGCCTGAGAACCTTCCAAAATCTTGGCTAACCACCAATTACTTGCCATTTCCTTGAGGTGCATCCCCACATGGCGTAATTTGGATTTTTCTGTGAAGTGCCCATTGGTAAAGGCGACTTCAAACTGTCTGATGAAGGACAGCGCTTTGGAGATGTCTCTCCGTCCGTTGTAGGTTTCGAACTTGATGTCCTTGTCGCCCGATTTGAAGACTCCCATGCGATGTTGAGACTTGCGACCATGCTTCTTGAATCGAGGTTTATCTTTAGGTTGATGTAGGGTAGTGGCAGTAGTAGCGGCTTCCTTCTTCTGACGAGATGATCGAGAAGTAGAAGTATAATCAGGAGAGTGAGATGGAGATGAGATAGAGATGTCCTTGCTCTCGTCTAGCAAAGAGAGCGCTTTTTCCTGGCCTTTCCTTCAAGTAGGCCGTTCATTCCGATCCGTAGATCCTTTGTGCACCTCGGCACGTTCTTCTTCTCTTGCCTCCTGTGGTCTCATGCCAACAGTGTTGTCTGGATGCTTGGCTGCATCAGTTCCATTCGTTTTCTTCATTCCGCCCAAAAGCTTTTGGACGTCTGGCAACAGTAAGATTTGTTGCAACCCCGCAAGCTGAGCTTGCACTTGTTGAAGCTCCTCTTCAACGCTTCTCCCTTGGCTCGACATGGTTCTTCCCGGAATCGTCCTTCTTTGCAGAGAAAGAGAGGAGTCCGAGCTTTGATACCACTGTCACAAAACGGGAGCGTACACGAGCACTTGAAAAATCTGAAAATTATAATTCTTTGAAAACATGAGAGAAGGGAGAAGATCAACACAGTATTGGGGACCAGAAGATGGGTTGGTTCCCCCCCCCCGTTAAGAGTATTCTTTTATTCAGGGAGAATTCTTATACAAGCACGAGAACCCGAGGAAACCCCTCCGTTCTGTAATCTTAGACCCGAAGGTCGTGCTTCCCCGTAAAGGGCTTGGGCACAAGGCCGTTCCTTCCCGTAAGGGACTTAGGCACGAAGCCGTACTTTCCCGTAAGGGACTTAGACGTGAAGCCGTACTTTCCCGTAAGGGACTTAGGCGTGAAGCCGTACTTCTCGTGAAGGGCCTTCCCGTAAGACGGGAGATTCCTGCAAAACAAACCACACAAACACGCGACAACAATTCGTATGGCGAATCCACAATAGATACCTCTCGCTCTTACGCGGGAAAAAGCGACTTCCGTGCTTCGTAGTCTCGCGATCTCTTGCGGCGGCAGAGTCTTCTCTTGTTGACGTTGGTACCCCCTTTGAGTGAGGGCATGTGGTGCTTTTATAGCTCCCTGGCCACGGCACGAATAGCTGCTCGCGTAGAGATCGCGGCCTTTTTTTTTTTTTTTTTGCGCTGTTCTACCCGAAATAGGGAGAGAGAATTCGCTGGCTGGTTTTGTTGCTTTATCTGCTGAGTGGCTGCCCACTTATTAAGTGGACGGCCGGCATATTTTAAAATTGGTATGAACCTGCCCAAAAACTCAATAAAACCTTATAAGTTAAAACCAATACATTTCACAACACTTCCCAGGCGTCCCTGGATGCAACCACATGCACGAATGCAATGCAAACATAGATTCCTCGCGGGAAAGCGTCTGCCTTCCCGCAATTGTTCCTGCATTTCGTAAAAAGCTTCATTGAACCCATCTTTATTCTTGTGCTTGCGTTCTTACGCGTATTTTCTTACTCAGTTCGGATTTCCTCCTTAGCCTACGGGATGCCCCCTTACTGATGCACCCGTCACCCATCATGTGACGCATCAGGGGCACTCGTAACCCGGCCCTTTCCACCGAACGTACGGAAACTCCTTCGCGATGTTTACTGTCACCCATCAAATGACACATAAGAGTTGTCCGTTCCTGATGGCAGTTCCTGTAGCTACAATCTTTTAACAGTTCTTAGTGCACATAATAAAATATCCTAAAACAGAAATTAATCATTAAAAATAAGAAAATAGTCCAATTAGCAAGAGAGACGACACACGACACGGAGTGGCGGAATTTGTCACAAAGTGATGACATGGCTACCTGTATGCAGAAACCCTAAAGTCTGCAAAAACCCTAATTCCAAAAACCCTAACCCTAAAACTTGCAAACCCTAATTCTAGAAACCCTAACCCTAAAACTTGCAAACCCTAATCTGCTGAATCCTAACCCTAACCTTGGGCAAGCTAGAAATGCTGACGTGGCAGCCCGGAAAACGCGAAAACTGCCAGCTATACGGGATCTCGCTTTTTGCGGTGCAATTTACGACAAGGCTTTTTCTATGCAATTTCAGAGAGAGAGAGAGAGAGAGAGAGAGAGAGAGAGAGAGAGAGTCTTTGCTTTAATTTGATAAGCTCAAGAGAGCTTGTGAGAGAAAAGAGCCTTTGCTTTATTTTCAGGCTTTTGATTTTAAGCTTTTGGGGCTCTGCTTTTGGCAACCCTTGTAAATAAATAAGTGGATTGGGCTCCGACTCTGCAAAGCATCTGGACGCAGAGTCTGAGAATAAGACCCAACCACTCCTGTACTTTTGAACTGAGATTAATACAAAAAGAAATACCGAAAGGGGCGCCAATCTTTAAGGCCAATATCTCTAGGCACGGAACTCCGTCGGGCCGGTGTAAATCTATTGTGAACTGTGAACTGTTTTGAAGTGGTTATTTCATGCTGTCGCGTTCGATTCTTGACTTGGAGTGTCCAAGTCCGTTACAGTGGTATCAAAGCACGGCCCATTTCTCTTCTGCGGGAAATCCAATCCCAAATTTCTTTTCTGCGGCACCTATGGCTTCACGCAAGGATCGGTCAACTCCCTCTGCATCCGGAGATGCGGCAAGGGATCACAACGAAGATTGCGGCAGAGAGTATGGCCCGCCTCGGCCTACTCAAGCGGAGCGACGAGAGATGGAGCGTCGTCAATTGATCGGCGATGTAACAAGGATATGCTCAATTTTGCGAAGGACCCAAAATTGGTAAAATATATAAGAGAGACTTCTTTTCAGGAAGTGCACGAGAAGTGGCAGAAAACCACACCACCACCCCCGAAACCTGCTCTCAAGAAACCTTATGCTCACAAGAAATATTCACAGAAGGAATTAGAACAAGTGGTTGATGCATGGATTGCTCAGCCTTTTGATGCGCAGAACAAAGCTAAAAAGCACGACAAAAAGCAGAAGAAAGGCACTAACTTCCCGGGATATTTGTGTCGTCAATCGACATTTGATAAGGCAAAGAAACAGAAGAAGCGTGTTCGATTTGAAGGAGTACCTAGTTCTTCTTCTTCTTCTTCTTCTTCTTCTTCTTCTTCTGACAATTCTTCTAGCTCTTCTGACTCGAGCAAAGAAGACAAAAAAGGTAAAAAGCGAATCAAGAAACAACGCTTTGGAAAGGGCAAGAAAAAGGCAAAGAAGTCTAAATCTTGCCCAATGAGTGACAGTTCTACAGAGGACTCCTCTACAGACAGTTCAGACTCTGATGACGACAACTTTTATGCAAACAAGAAGAATTTTTATAAAGCCAACCAGTATGACTTTCTGGAAGACAAAAGCAAGAAAGTCCGAGAGTTTAAGGAAGGTGGACAATCAATTAAATTTGACACATTTTTTGGATATAAAGATGCTTCAAAGGCTTTGTCTTTTATACAGCAGTTTGACATCGCTTTCGCGGGAGGACACTACTCAGAGCACTCTAAGATTCAGAGAGCTGCCTCTTATTTTAAGGGGAATGCTCGAACTTGGTGGTCCACGCTTCTTTTAAACAAGATTGCGCGAGTTAAATGGCTGAAAATTAAGAAACTTTTTATTTCTTCTTGGCTAACTCAAGAGTATGAACGCAATATACGAGCTGCTTGGAACCATCTTCGGATGACCAAGAGAGATACCGTGGACGCTTATTGCGAGAGATTCTAGAGCTCTTTTCTACCCGCCTCTTCATTCAAGAAGATTTCGTTCAGAGAACAGATTGAGCGGTTTACCTTGGGTCTACCTACAGAGATCCGAGATCACTGCTTGGAACAGAAGTCAGCTTCTATTCATGAGTCATGCGAAACCGCGTTTTGCCATTCACTCTGGCAGTCTGACCTACCCCACCGATGAGGTCATGACACAATGAGCCGAACAGACTTCAGTAAATGAAAGTAGAAAGAGAAAGAGCAACCCAGAAAAGAAGGATGCACGACCCAAGCTTACTCCCCAGGAGAGAGATCACTTCATCAGGGAGGGGAAGTGCTTTGGATGCGGGGAACATGGACATATCTCCGCGAAGTGCCCTAATAAAGGCACAGAAAGAACAGAATGACAAGGACGACGAAAGGGCTCAGAGTTCAAGAGCAGCTGAGGAAGGTGGAAGAAAAGGCAAGATGAAAACAGGACTGGTTCCAGATTGTGTGGGTATCGATCCCAACACCATGGACGAGAGTACCGAACTTTGCCGAGCTTGGGACAAAGTGAAAGACCGAGAGGCCCTGATCTTCTTTGATGGAGGAGCCAAGGCCAACTTCATTTCACCGGAATTGGCGGCGCGGCTCAAGTTCACTCCCAATCAGATGCGACCACTTGCGAAGGCTGTTCTAGCGGCACCCAGCAATGACGTAGCCATTACACCTGTCATTGGCAAACTTCGGTTGCATTGTCAGAGGTATTTGGGGCATGAGGACTTTTTCATAATGCCTTTGGAAGGTTGTGATGTTCTCTTGGGGATTCCCTGGTACCACAAGAACAACACCATGGTCGATTATCGGGCGAGGAAAGCGACATTGACTACAAAGAAGGGCAGAACCATTGTACTTGACATTAAACTGAAGGGCGAGCCTGTCCCTATTGTATCGGCTTCGGCCATTTCTAAATTAATGAAATCCAGTCTGTTTGTTTACTCGATCTTTATGAAAGAATTGAGTGATAAGGATAGGACAAATATGTCTAAACTTGAGATAAAAACGCCATGATTTTCTCCACTCTCACGCCGATTGCTTCTCAGAGGGCCTACCAAGCGAGTTACCACCTGCTCGTCCTGAAGATCATACCATTGATCTAATACCTGGAAGCACACCACCGAACCGGCCACCTTACCGTGTGAGCCGAGCACAGAATGAAGAGATTATAAACCAAGTGAAAGAACTCTTGGAAAAGAGTCTTGTCCAGCCTAGTACTTCAGCGTATTGCATCGATAATAGAGCTCTCAACAAAATCACCATCAAGAACAGATTTTCGATTCCTAGGATCGATGATATACTCGACAGATTATAGGGATCCTCATGCTTTAGTAGGATTGATTTGAAGAGTGGATATCATCAGATCAAAATCGCGCCGGGAGACGTCTACAAGACAGCTTTTCGGACGACTTTTGGGTTATTTGAGTTTTTGGTGATGCCTTTTGGCTTAAACAATGCTCCTGCGACATTTAACCGGACGATGGACAGGATTTTTCGAGAGTACAGGCTATTTGTTGGCACTTCCATTGATGATATCACTGTTTTCTCCAAGAATGAGGCAGAACACAGAGATCATCTACTTCAGGTCTTTCAGCCATTACGAGATCACAAGTTAGTGATTAATGCAAAGAAAAGTGAATTTTTCCTACCAGAGATACACTTTTTGGGACACATTGTCTCAGCAGCGGGAGTGCAAATGGATCTGGCCAAGATAGAGACTATCCATGATTGGCCCGATTTGAGGAATGTCCATGAAAATAGAAGCTTCTTGGGACTGTGTTCGTACTACAAGCGGTTCATTCAAAAGTTTGCGGAGGTTGCTTCCCCTTTGCATATCTTGACACAGAAAGGAGTCCCTTTCTCGTGGGGACCCACAAAGGTGACTGCCTTTTAGACATTGAAAGAGAAATTGACTACGGGACCAGTTTTGACTTTGCTGGACTTGCAAAAGTCATTTGAAGTATATTGTGATGCTTGTGGTCGTAGTCTGGGTGCGGTCTTAATGCAAGAAGGCCATGTCATTGCTTACGAGAGCCGATTGTTCTCAAGCTTTTGGCGGTTATCCATGCTCTTACTAAGTGGCGGCATTACCTACTTGGAGCGGATTTTACTGTCTTTACAAACCATCAGAGTTAGCGCTACTTCTTGTCACAGAAGTAGCTTTTGGAAAAGCAGATGCGGTGGGCGAACGTCTTGTCACAGTTTCACTTCCAGATTGTCCATGTGCAGGGACAGAAGAATGTGGTGGCAGATGCTTTGTCTCTGAAGTTGTGTGTTACACAGCCGTTGAGGGAAAAGGTTATGACTAAATGCCACTATCCAACTTTTACGGGTCACCGCGGCATTGCTACCACCATGAAAGGGGTAGAGAGATACTTCTTTTGGCCGAGACTCAAGAAGGATGTGGAAGAGTTTGTGCGCAGTTGCTTAGTATGCCAGAAGGTCAAGTTTGACAGGCATAAATCACACGGATTGTTACAGCCTTTACCCATACCCACCCGCCCCTGGGAAAGTATTGCAATGGATTTCATTTTTGATCTCTTGAGAACACAGAGTGGTCACGATGGTATGTGGACTGTTATTGACAGATTTAGCAAACAGGCTCATTTCATTCCAGTGAAGAAAACAGTCAAGCCGGATCACTTAGCGAGATTGTTTGTGGCCCAGATCTTCAGATTACATGGCATGCTTGAGACGATTGTCTCCGATAGGGACCCCATATTTACGAGTTTGTTTTGGAAGGCAATTTGGGAGAACATTGGCACGTGGTTGTATTTCTCGTCATCGTTCCACCCGCAGACTGTGACAGGCAATCTAAGATTGCCAATTCAGTGGTTCTAGATTTATTGAAGTCTTATATCTCGGATTAGAAGACTCCATGGGAAAAGTACCTACCTTTGGTGGAATTTGCCTACAATAACACGATACACTCTTCGATAGGGAAGGCGCCATTTGAGATTGTTGAAGGTGCTGCGAAGGTTCCACCCTGCCTAGGCACGAAAGACAAGATTTTTGAAGCAGATGAATATAAGCGAGACTTAGATACGGCTTTTGCCAAGGTTCGCGAGGCTTTGCAGAAATCTCAAGAACGACAGAAAAAGGCAGCGGATCGCCATCGTCGCGACTTGAAATTGAAGGAGGATGATTGGGTGCTCTTACGTTTTGAGAAGGCACACTTGAGAAAGAAAAAAGAAAAGGAGAGGATTTTTCCAAAGCTTAGCATGCGATACTACGGACCTTTCCAGATCTCTGAAAAGATATATAATGTCTCCTTCCGACTGAAACTGCCTAACACTTGGAGGATTCAAAATGCATTTCATGTGAGTCTCTTAAAACCTTTCAAAGGTGATGTGCCTGATGATGGGGAGCCTGATGAGCAACCCAAAGTGAAAGAAAACGAGGAGATCCTTGTTCCTGAACAGATTTTGGTACATAAGGATACGAAGAATAAAGGTAAAGTCCGAAGGCGGTTCTTGGTTAAGTTCAAGAACTATCCTGCATTGGATGCGAAGTGGATGGAGGAGGAGGACCTAGCAGATACTCCTCAGATTGTCAAACTTTACCTCGAGGCTTTTGGTTTAGCATAGTCTACTCCAAATGGAACCCAAAATTCAGCTTGGCCGGAGATCTGGTGCAGTGGGATGCACAAGAGGGGAGTTACTCCGCTCCTTTGTCAACAGATGCCTCGATTTTGATACTAGAGTCACTGATGTCTCTTTGAGCTTCAGGGATACTGAGAGCTAACAGTATTCTGTTGTATGACTTTATGAAATGGAATTCTTGAATATGATACTGATTTGTTCTCGACTTCTTTTTAAGTGCAGGAACTGATAGACGAAATGACTGCAGCATTTTGGTCTACTTGATCTCGAATAGACATGGTTGCAATAGGGGTTAGTCAATCGGGCATCGATGAGGTCCCGACTGGATCTAGATGCGATTGCTAGGTACATTGCCGATAAATCATGGTCTAAGATCCGAATGAATGTTGAATGTCATGTGATGTCGTGTGATGTGACTTCGATTGGTACATGTACTAGATGTGTGTTCCTAGTACGTAGGTGCTAACAGTCAGTGTCTGCTAAGACGGTTTATGGCCTCTATCTGTTTTGCAGGCGTAATCGAGGGCGATTATAATGCTTCCAAGAGGGGGGTATGTCACAAAGTGATGACGTGGCTACTTGTATGCAGAAACCCTAATTCTGGAAACCCTAACCCTAAAACATGCAAATCCTAATTCTGGAAACCCTAACCCTAAAACCTGCAAACCCTAATCTGCTGAAACCTAACCCTAACCTTGGGCAGGCTAAAAATACTGATGTGGCAGCCCGGAAAACGCAGAAACTGCCAGCTGTACAGAATCCCACATTTTGCGATGCAATTTACGACAGGGCTTTTTCTACGCAATTTCAGAGAGAGAGAGAGAGAGAGAGAGAGTCTTTGCTTTAATTTGATAAGCTCAAGAGAGCTTGTGAGAGAAAAGAGCCTTTGCTTTATTTTCAGGCTTTTGATTTTAAGCTTTTGGGGCTCTACTTTTGGCAACCCTTGTAAATAAATAAGTGGATTGGGCTCCCACTTTGCAGAGCATCTGGACGTAGAGTCTGAGAGTGAGACCCAACCACTCTACTTTTGAACTAAGATTAATACGAAAAGAAATACCGAAAGGGGCGCCAGTCTTTAGGGCCAATATCTCTAGGCACGAAACTCCGTCGGGCCAATGTAAATCTATTGTGAGCCGCGAACTGTTTTAAAGTGGTTATTTGGTGCTGTCGCGGTCGATTCTTGACTTGGAGTGTCGCCTGTTTACAGAATTCCACCCCAGAGAGTAATGGCCCCAAACCTTGGCACCCCTTTCGATATTTCTTTATATTGCATCAACACAGTAGAAGCCGGTACTCCAGACTCTGCACCTTCTCCAAGAAGCATGCCAGAGAATGAGCCCTAACCTCATATTTAAAGGCCCTAGGCCCCAAAAGCAGTTTACAGTAAAAAGCCTTCAAACTCAAAAACATCTGGTCCAAAAGCAAAGCCAAAAAGCTGTCAGCGTAAATCACGAAAATTCGTACAGCTGCCACGGCATCAGCCAACGCAAAACGCGAAAATCCGTACGGCCTGTCACGTCATCATGTCAACGCAATTTTTGGAAATCTGCCACGTCATCAGTTTTCGCGTGTGTGCGGGTCCTGCTTTATTTTAATCCTTTATATCACTTGGGGCCCCATCGGATGGTGTCCCCATAAGTTGGGAGGACCTTGTCACAAGACGGGCACCACGTGCCAATAGAAAAGAACAGACTGAACAATTTTAAGCACTTCAAATAACAACTGAACTGAAATAGAGAGAGACGAAACGCGACACGGAGTGGCGGAATTCCACCTCAGAGAGTATTGGCCCTAACCTTGGCACCCCTTTCAGTATTTCTTTATATTGCATCAACACAGTACAAGCTGGTACTCCAGACTCTGCACCTTCTCCAGGAAGCATGCCAGAGAATGAGCCCTAATCTCATATTTCAAGGTTCTTGGCCTAAAAGGCAATTACAGTGAAAGCCATCAAAACTTAAAAGCTCTTGGTCCAAAAAGCAATGCCAAAAGCTGCCAGCTTTTTGTAAATCGCGCTGGTGTCCGTACAGCAGGCCACGTGTCAGTCTGCCACGTCAGCAAATCAGGGTTAGGGTTAGGGTTAGGGTTAGGGTTAGGGTTTTTTATTTTAGGATTAGGGTTTTGGACAAAATTAGGGTTTTTGATTTTAGGGTTAGGGTTTCAACAAAATTGGGGTTTTGGGCAGAATTAGGGTTTCTGATTTTAGGGTTAGGGTTTCAGAAGATTTAGGGTTTCTGATTTTAGGGTTAGGGTTTCAGCAGATTTAGGGTTTCTGATTTTAGGGTTAGGGTTTCAACAGAATTAGGGTTTCGACACGTCAACAGTTTGTTACATCTCCCCTTCTTGAAAAAGAGTAATCGTCCGCGATTACACCGTATCTACAAAACAACTCAAGTTAGCTCAAAAATTTCCGAGGGACAATCAGTTTGCTCTTTTTATTAAGGTGTTAGCTTCTCCTTTCTGCTCTTTTGATCAAGGAGTTAGCTTCTCCTTTCGTCCAGATCAAAACTCTTGATATTCCGACATAGTAAAATTAGCCATCACACCTAGACCGTACTGATCTTCCACGGGTATCTTGATGCACTAAAATTACAGACCCAGGCAATCTCATCCAATAAGGAATATTCAATGGTTGGCACATCACAATGCAACACAAATGCTCACATATGCATGTTACAAGACATAGAAACATAAAGCCGTCGATGAACACTCCTCCAGCATAACCTAACAAGGTCCGGGCCGGGAGATATTCAATGACTCCCTCATCACTCCTCCCGCATAACCTAAAAAGGCCCAGGCTGGGAGATATAGAGTCCTTTTACAACCAAACGCCCTCCAAACCGCAGCCTGCGTCGTTTGGAGGTGCTGAGAGTAACCACTGCTCAGACTTCTTAATACTCCTCCCGCATAACCATCCAGGTCCGGGTCGGGAGTCACAACAACAATTATTTTACAAGCATATAACCAAACGCTCCCCAGGCATTGGCCTGCGTCGTTCGGAGGTATTCAAACAGACAACGAAACGCTCCCCAGGCATCGGCCTACGTCGTTCCGAGGTTCAAACAATACCAAAACAGTATTTCTCACTTCTCCACCCGGGAGTAAAATCACCAATCATTGAAACCAGTATCAAACCAGAGTCAAACAATTCAAATTGATACCAAAACAGGTTCAAAACAGATACCATTCATTTCAAACAAATTCCAAACAGGATCACCAAACAAGATCAAACAGACCTCAAACTTAAAAAGCAATCTCGACATCAATCGGCTCGAAAAGTTGATTGACTTTCCATCTTGAAACCTGTACCAAAAATTAGGGTTAGGTTCCTTCCATGAGGTCGTAGCCGAGCGCAGCATGGTCCGTCAGCTCTTGGACAAATAGTGTTGATTTGGCGGCGATGGTAGTCTCAAGATAGCAATCGCAATAAACCTCTAAGGTCCTCTGCTCGTGAAGAGACATCTACTGAGAGATGTCGAGAAATTTCAAGATATAATCTGCTAGGGTTTCCATGGCAAGCATTTCACGATATCTCACTCTGCCAGAAGTTGCACTCCGAAGGAAGATGTCAAAAACCATATAACTTCGGGCAAATTTTTTTTTTTCTTGAAAGCTTGCCAAGTACTTGGAATATGTTGCTTGGTAGCTGTAGACATCAACATCTGCATGGCACTGCTTCTGAGAAAAACAGTGACTTGAAACAAATCTCGATCCTTCTCTTGCAAGTGATCTTAATTGGCTTATGCCCTGTAAGACATGAGCGGTGAAGACGGGAGCACGCCCGATGCGAGAGGAAGTAAGGGTGGGAGTGGCTAATAGGTCCGGGTTAGAGGGCGAAGATACCTCAAATAAAATTCCAATAGCTCTGTCTGCTCTTTTGTAGGACCGGTATACTTTCAGAAAAGCACAAGCCTGATGCTTTGATACCACTGTCACAAGACGGGCACCACGTGCCAATAGAAAAGAACAGACTGAACAACTTTAAGCACTTCAAATAACAACTGAACTGAAATAGAGAGAGACGACACGCGACACGGAGTGGCGGAATTCCAACCCAGAGAGTATTCGCCCCAAACCTTGGCGCCCCTTTCAGTATTTCTTTATATTGCATCAACACAGTACAAGCCGGTACTCCAAACTCTGCACCTTCTCCAGGAAGCATGCCAGAGAATGAGCCCTAACCGCATATTTAAAGGCCCTTGGCCTAAAAAGCAATTACAGTGGAAAGCCTTCAAAACTCAAAAGCTCCTGGTCCAAAAAGCAATGCCAAAAGCTGCCAGCTTTTCGTAAATCGCGCTGGTGTCCGTACAGCAGGCCACGTGTCAGCCTGCCACGTCAGCAAATCAGGGTTAGGATTAGGGTTGAGGTTTTTGATTTTATTCAGCAGAATTAGGGTTTTTTATTTTACGGTTAGTGTTTCAGCAGAATTAGGGTTTCATACAAAATTAGGGTTTCTGATTTTAGGGTAGGGTTTCATTAGAATTAGGTTTTCGGACAGAATTAGGGTTTTTGATTTTAGGGTTAGGGTTTCAACAGAATTACGATTTCTCATTTTAGAGGTAGGGTTTCAACAGAATTAGGGTTTTGACACGTGAGCAGTTTGTTACAAACCTTCTGTTGCTTGTTCTTCTTAGGGTTTAAGCCCCTCGATTGGCATTTGCAAGTTGGCTCCATTCTTCAGGGCTTTGACACGTCAATAGTTTGTGACATGTTCATGCACTTTTGTGAGTCTGTTCGCAGACCGTGATGTCCAGGCACTTAGAATAGATGCATATCCTCTAGTTGCACACAGCATGATCATCAAATTACAGTCAGAACCCATCAGGCGCATTTTTACAGTGCATACACCTATTTTCCCTATTTTAGCCATTTTTCACTTATTATTTTTAAGTGACTTTTGTTGGGAAACTAGGTAGGGCATACTTTGCAAGCAAGTATATAAGAAAACCCAACGCTAGCACTTGCTGGCAGAAGAGGCAGCAGGGACCTATGTCTAACAGTTCACCTTCTCAGCAAGACCCCCCCGGGGCAGAAGACATAGCGTTTTCAGCCACAAGAACAGCCAACATTTTCAACAATTGCAGACCAGCCAGCGTTTTGCAACTTGCAGGTCAACCGGCGACAACAGAACATAGCGGATCACTAGCGTTTTTGCATCAGGTCTGAAATCAGCCCTAGCATTTTTGCATTTGCAGAGCATCCTAGCGTATTGCAGATTTGCGGCGACAGATTCAGCCATAGTCTCAGGGTTTTCAGTTTTCAGCACATAGACCCCGCGGTATAAGTCCCAAACCTCGCAGATCTCACCTTTCCGCAGCAGATCCTCGCCGCACGATCAGATCCACTAAAGTTTGCAGATTCAGCCCGGAAAACGCAGATTTCAGCATCTGCGTTTTCAGCTCGTCGACGTTGCACCGTCGTCGTCTCCGACATAGAGTCAGAATTCAGCAGATAAAGATTTGCACATTTCAGCCCTTAGCGTTTTCAGATTTCAGCCTGTCTCGTCATCATCCTCATCGTCGTCGACATCGTCGCCAAGTCCATTGCATTGTAGAGATTTGTGCAATCAATAGTAGACTGCTCTCGCCATAGAGAGTGGGGCCTTCGGAGGAGGATTTGACAACATTCTGGTGTCGTATTCTTCTCTCTCTATCTCTCAGTCTCAGCACCTTCATTCACAGTGTTTACCACTTTGTTTGTGATCATTTGTAACAAACTGCTGACGTGTCAATCAATAGTAGACTGCTCTCGCCATAGAGAGTGGGGCCTTCGGAGGAGGATTTGACAACATTCTGGTGTCGTATTCTTCTCTCTCTATCTCTCAGTCTCAGCACCTTCATTCACAGTGTTTACCACTTTGTTTGTGATCATTTGTAACAAACTGTTGACGTGTCAAAGCCTAAAGAATGGAGCCAATTTACAAATGTGGCCGAGGGGCCTAAACCCTAAGAAGAACAAGTAACAGAAGAAGTGTCACAAAGTGACGACGTGGTTGCCCGAGAGCAGAAAACCCTAACCCTAATTTCTGTCAAAAACCCTAACTGTTGAAACCCTAATTCCAAAAATCCTAACTGTTGAAACCCTAATTCCACAAACCCTAACTGCTGAAACCCTAATTCCACAAACCCTAACTGCTGAAACCCTAATTCTGGAAACCCTAACCCTAAAACTTGCAAACCCTAATTTTTGAAACCCTAACCCTAAAACCTGCAAACCCTAATTCTGGAAACCCTACCCTTAAAACTGCAACAACGTGGCAGATTTTCAAAAATTGCACTGGCATGATGACGTGGCAGGCTGTACGGATTTCCGTGATTTACGCTGGCAACTTTTTGGCTTTGCTTTTGGACCGGAAGCTTTTGAGTTTGAAAGCTTTTCATGTAAACTGCTTTTTAGGCCAAGGGCCTTTAAATATGAGGCTAGGGCTCATTCCCTAGCATACTTCCTAGCGAAGGTGCAGAGTCTAGAGTACCGGCTTGTACTTTGATGATGCAATATAAAGAAATACCGAAAGGGGTGCCAAGGTTTGGGGCCAATACTCTCTGGGGTGGAATTTCGCCACTCCATGTCGCGTGTCGTCTCTCTCTCTTTCAGTTCAGTTGTTATTGAAGTGCTCAAAGTCGTTCAATCTGTTCTTTTATTATTGGCACGTGTCACCAGGAGGTGTATTTTTCTTGTTGCCTTCCATAAATAAGTACTAGATATTTTTATTTATTTTTATTTTTACTTGTTTTCCTCGGAACCCTTGAAAAGGTGCAAGTGGACATTGCATGGCCAGTGTGAAACGGCTGCAGCCAAATGGGTTTCTCACATCGGGGATCTAAGTCGGTCAGATAGGGATTGCCCGGGCCAATTAGCACTGAATTCTGATGAGTATGGAAGCTCGTGTGCGCCAAACTCGAATTTGGGCCACTCGTCAAGTCACAGCAACTTTATAAGTTGAAAGGGCCCAGTAAATTAACCCACATTGTAGATGTTGGTCAAATGGTAGTCTTCAATGATGGTCAGGAGACCGATAGGGACGCCATGGAAGCATCTCCTAAAATTTAGGGAACTCCTATTTTTGACCGGAAAATGTATTCGCGTCATTAGCTCTGGAATGACAAGGGGAACATTTTATTGCTCTGCTGCCAAGTCAACTGACGCACCAGTTGAGATATTTTTAGCAGGGAAAGCCCAAACTCGGAAATTGGGCGACGAGTCAGCCTGTGAGCGATTCTGCCACTTTGGGAGGCAAAAACGAGCTGCATATCAACAAAGGGGGCGCCATTTTCAGCCTCAGGTGGATTGTAGCAGGTACAGAAGCTATGGAATGCTTACCTTGCCCTCTATGCACAGTATGGTGACGGGAGTGATGCCCCGCACGCTACATACTGCTCTCTTTCTCCCCTACGTACAGTATGTTATGCCCCACTAGTGGGCTTCTCATTTGACCTATGTACAGTTCTGGGGGTTTGTGCGTTTGCCAAGGCAAGAGCCTTCTGAACAGGAACCGGATTAGCTAATTGCTAATCCCCCACAGGTACGCACAATTCCATCACGAAAGATTGCGAGTTTGGAGAGTTTTCTCGCGTGAAAACTCGTCCAATTCACAGGGGAACTGTCCCATTGTGTGCGGGAGCCCTTGGGACACGCGTAGGTGTGTTCGCTCCGCTAAAAACGATCCGAAACAGGGAATTACAGCCTGTTGTGTTTTTCTGCAGGTTTAGGGTTTCGCACTTAAACTGCAAGGGAACATCGGGGGAGCCTCGTGAGAGCCTTGGGATGCGTGTACAGGCTTTTGGGCTCCCGGCAGTGAAAAACAGAGAATTACAGCCCGCTGAATTTCTGTGACAGCTCACCAGAAAGCTTCCAGATATCGAGGGAATCCGTCCTAGACAGGTTTTGACCTACAGGGGTTTTTGCGCCGTTATGCTGTCAAAATCCGGTCAAAAACCTGAGTTTTCAGCCCTCGCCAGGTTTGGACAGCTTTGTGAAAGCTTGTGCTAAGTGGTCGGATCGTCTAGCTTAATTTGAATAAAGAAATACCGAAAGGGGCGCCAGTCTTTGGGGCCTACAGGGTGTTGGTCTCGTGTGCGCAGTGACATTCTAGTCGCTGGACGCAACTGTGTTCTCTTCCCTTCTCAGTGCTCTGTGTAAAGTTAACAGGTAATTGAAATAGTACCGCCCTCTACGTTGTATAGGCTGGTTATATGGTTCCATCGACGGGATAGTCACTTTTTCTTCAAAAAGTGCAGCGTGGATTGTTGTGGGTGAAAGCAACACAGAGCTTGTCGATATGGCAGAGAAGAGAGACCAAGTACCTGAAGAGGGATCTTCCTCACATGGCACAGAGAAAATTCCTTAAACTCTTCAAGAAGAGGACAAGTTGTTTAGAACTCAACTGCGTTGTTGCATGGACATGTTTCAACAGTTGGCTAACAACCCAAGGATGCAGAAATTCTTACAGGCTCCGACACAGGGTTTTCAGCCTCCTACACAGGGCATGACTGAGCCGTTGCAGGAAAAGGAGATTTCCAATGCGCAGAGGACTCATGATGCTCGAGGGAAAGCCCATGTTGTTGAGCAACTAGCGGTGTCCAATGATCCAAAGCAACTTGCTTTAGCTGGACAGGAACCGTTTGTGAATGGTCAAGGGAGCAATGAACAGGCTATGCGTCAGACCCTTCCATTACCTAATACTTATCCTGGTTATTTTGGAGGTGGTTCAGTGTTTCAAGCTATAGCTGGACCTTCCACAGGTTATATGCCAAGGAATGTGTTCGGGACAATGCAAACAAGCATGGGTAGCCCTATGTACGCAAACATGGGTGTCCAACCAAGTTTTCAGGGTGCCTATGGCCAGTTTCAAGTGCCTGGAACACAATTTGGTATGGCTGGTTTTTCGCAGCCATACGTACAAAATGCAGATATGACAGGGCAAAAAGTTGGTGCGAGTGCTGGAATGAACACTCATGGAGCACCACTGCTACAGGCACCTGTTTATGATAATGTGGCTCCTTTGAGTCAGCCTAAGGATTACAAGGAAGGTGGGCAGGGAGTGAAGTTTGAACCTTTCAGAGGAACTGAGGACCAATTAAAGGCTTTGACCTTCATACAGCAGTTCGATGCAGCTTATGCTGGAGGAAACTTCACGGAATCTTCAAAGATACGCAAGGCTGCCACTTTCTTGAAAGGGAATGCGCTCCAATGGTGGACCGCATTGTTGAACCAGGGTCAAGCCCCAACAACGTGGGTCCAATTCAAACAACTTTTTGCGCCTGCATGGTTGACAAACACTTTTGAAGTGGATGTAATGACGGAATGGCACGAGTTGAATGCTAAACAGTGTGCGGATCTGGAAGAGTACAATAAACGGTTTTGGGCCGCACTGTTGCCAATCACCTCTTACAGGTTTGTGCCTTTGTCAGAACAAATTGAGAAGTACTGTTGCGGATTGCCCAAGAAAATCAGGGACTACTGCACAAAGACTACTGTCATGAATATGTTTCAATTGATAGAGAATGCAAGAGTGGCCAACAATCTGTCGAAGGGAGATTCCGATGGATTTAATAGCCACAAGAAAGGGGCCCAGGGCAAACAGTTTTCAGCCAAGGGCAATGTTGCAGCAAAGCCTTCTGAGTCTCCTGCAAAGAAGCCCTCCACTCAAGAAGCTGATACGTCCAAGAAGCAGTCTAAATCTTCTTCGAAACGAGGACAAGGACAAAAAAGGCATTTTTCTGGCAAAACTTTTCAAGAAAGGAAAGCTCTTAGGGAGGCCAAGAAATGCTACATTTGTGAACAGGAAGGACACTTTGCAAATGAGTGCCCACAGAAGAAGTCACGGGATAAGGATGACAAGTCAAACCATAAAGGGAAGAAGCCAAAGCCGAGTGCAGGACTTGTTCCAGATTTGGTTGGAGATCAACCAAACACAGATGCCACGGAGCTGTGCAGAGCTTGGGGCAAAGTTAGAGACCAGACAGTGCTGGTTTTCTTTGATCCAGGAGCCCGTGCAAATTTCATATCACCAGAATTGGCATCAAAGTTGGGCATTCGTGCAGAGGAGATGGGTATGACAGGCGAAGCAGGTTTGGCATGCCCAGGACATTCAGAGCCTGTTACTCCCATTCTGGGAAAGCTTCGTCTGCACATTCAGAGCTATGTGGATGCGGAAGAATTTCATATTATGCCGCTTGAGGGCCGTGATGTGTTATTGGGTATCCCATGGTGTTACAGGTTGCATGCTATGGTGGATACTTACAACAAAAAGATTACCCTTGTACATACAGGAAAGACTCATGTCCTTGATGTAAAGCTTAAAGGCAAGTCTGTTCCAGTTGTTTCTGCTTCTGCTATTTCATCTGTAATAAAGAATCATCTTTCTGCGTACTTGATCTTTGCAAAAGAAGTACCTCAAGTTGTATCTAATTTGTCTACCTTAGATAAAGACAGGTCAACTTTTTTGAGTGGTTTCAGTGATTGTTTTTCGGACTCTTTGCCAGGGGAGTTACCTCCTGAGAGACCTGAGGATCATACTATAGATCTTGTGCCAGGTTCTAGTCCACCGAATAGACCACCATATAGGGTTAGTACAGCCCAGCAGAAAGAGATTATGGGTCAGGTCAACAAGCTTTTTTCGCCTGTACTCTTAGTGCAGAAGAAGGATGGTTCATGGCGCATGTGCATTGACTATCGCGCCTTGAATAAGAATACCATCAAGAACAGGTTTCCCATACCGAGGATAGATGACATTCTTGATCGGCTTGAGGGAGCGTCATTGTTTACAAGAATAGACCTAAAGAGCGGGTATCATCAGATACGCATCAGACCAGAAGATGTCCATAAGACTGCGTTCAGGACAACATTTGGTCTCTATGAGTTTCTTGTCATGCCATTTGATCTCACAAATGCTCCTGCCACGTTTAATAGAATGATGGACAGAATTTTTAGACCACATAGAAACTTCGTGGGTACCTTCTTTGATGACATGATTGTCTACTCAAAGTCTGAAGAGGAGCATAGGGATCACTTGACCGCAGTTTTCAATGAGCTACGCAAGAATAGGCTACTCATTAATGCGAAGAAAAGTGAGTTCTTTTTGCAAGAGATTCACTTCCTTGGGCACATTGTTTCAAAGGATGGGGTACGCATGGATCCCGCTAAAGTGGAAGCAATTAGGTCATGGCCAGACTTGAAGTCCGTACATGACATTCGAAGCTTTCTAGGCTTATGTTCCTACTACAGGAGGTTCATCCGAAATTTTGCTGAGATTGCTTCTCCACTCCATGCACTGCAAGGAAAAGGAGTTACTTTCAAGTGGACAGCCAAGGAAACACTTGAAAGAGAAGCTGACTTCAGATCCGGTAATTATTTTGCCAGATCTTTCTAAACCTTTTGTGGTTCAGTGTGATGCGTGTGGCCATAGTCTTGGTGCAGTTCTAATGCAGAATGGCCGAGTAGTCGCATATGAGAGCAGAATTCTTTTGAAGACTGAAAGGAACTTGCAAGTCTATGAGAAAGAATTGCTGGTAGTAATTCGTGCTCTCACTAGTTGGAAACACTATTTGCTAGGGGCTGATTTTGTTGTCCAAACGGATCATCAAACCTTGCGATATTTTCTTACACAGACAAAGTTGTCTGAGAAGCACATGCGATGGGCAAACATCTTGTCAATGTTCCATTTTCAAATTGTGCATGTGCAAGGAAAAAAGAACGTGGTGGCTGATGCGTTGTCACGATAGCCCCAAATTTCAGTAGTGTCAATTCCGTACCATTGTGAACTAGACGAAATGAAGACACAATATGCTGAAGATTCAGATTTTGCAAGGATCTATGACCAGCTTGTTGATGGGCAACATCATGAGCACTATATGCTTAAGAATGACTTTCTCATGATGCATGGAAAGTTATGCGTTACTAAACAGTTACGGCCAAAGATTTTGATGGAAAGTCATGCTCCACCTTATGCTGCACATCGTGGAATTGATGCGACAGTGAAAGGGGTTGAGGCATTCTTCTATTGGCTAGCTTTGCGTCAAGATGTTGACATTTTTGTAAGATCATGCTTAGTATGCCAAAAAGTCAAATTTGACAGACAAAAGCAACCGGGATTGTTGCAGCCATTGCCGATCCCTGATAGGCCATGGGAAAGTATAGCAATGGACTTTATCTTTGATCTTCCAAGGACGCAAACAGGAAATGATGAGATTTGGACTATCATTTGTAGGTTCAGTAAGCATGCCCATTTCATTCCTGTTAGGAAGAAGATAAAGCCAGAACACATGGTCAAGATATTCATGGGCAATATCTTTAAATATCATGGGATGCCTCAGTCAGTTGTCAGTGACAGGGATCCACGTATGACGAGTCTTTTCTGGAAGGCATTGTTTGAGAACATGGGCACTACGCTCAAGTTCTCTTCTTTGTTTCATCCGCAAACTGATGGACAGTCAGAAGAGGCAAATTCTACTGTCTTGGACCTACTCAAATGTTATGTCTCAGAGCACAAGGCAATTTGGGAACACCATCTCCCATTGGTTGAATATGCTTACAATAACACTGTGCATACATCAACAGGTAAGGCACCATTTGAGATAGTGGAAGGAGGAAAGAAAGTCCCACCCATTTTGCAGACTAAGGACAAGATATTTGAGGCAGACAAGTATGTACAAGATATGGATGAAACATACAGGAAGATAAAGATTGCTCTTGAGAAGACTCAGGCTAAGCAAAAGAAAGCTGCTGATCGTCACCGTCGTGAACTTGTATTTTCACTTGGTGATTGGGTACTTTTGCGATTTGAAAAGGCCAGGTTAAGGAAAAGGAAAGGCAAGGAACGCTTGTTTCCTAAGCTCAGTATGCGATATTATGGTCCTTTTCAAATTTCAGAAAAGCTCAGCGATGTAGCTTACAGGTTAAAGCTACCAGAAGGCTGGAAAATACATAATGCTTTTCATGTCAGCCTTCTAAGGCCCTTTGTTGGTGATGTGCCAGAGAATATGCTTGATGAGGAACAACCCGAAGTGGAAGAATTGGATGAAATCCTTGTTCCTGAACAGATATTGGCACATAAAGAAAGAAAGGTTAGAGGAAAGGTTGCAAGACGCTATTTGGTGAAGTTCAAGAACTATCCATCATTAGATGCCAAATGGATGGAAGAGTCTGAATTGCTTGATTCACCTCAACTATTGCAATTGTATCTTGAAGCCTTTCAAATGGAACCCATAGTGACTTGATGCAGCCTTTTTGCAACAAGGCAAGAGCATGGTTCATGATGCTCAAGAGAGTAGTTAAGCAATTGTATCTACTCTTTCCATACAGAATTTAGCTAGAGAAGTTTGTGCTCAAGAGTACACTAGAGGACTTCTATGCTTGATATATGTGTCGTAGCCAGGTTGGTGGGATTGTTTAATCGTCCAACGCTACATTTCCGGAAGCATGTATATCTTGGATTCCCATCATAGAATATATGTGATATCAGGAGATATTTGCATGTATTATTGGCATGCAAGCGAGGTCGCTTGCAGTATTTCAAGGGTGGGATGTGTCACCAGGAGGTGTATTTTTCCTGTTGCCTTCCGTAAATAAGCTTTCCTCGGAACCCTTGAAAAGGTGCAAGTGGACATTGCATGGCCAGTGTGAAACGGTTGCAGCCAAATGGGTTTCTCACATCGGGGATCTAGGTCGGTCAGACAGGGACTGCCCGGGCCAGTTAGCACTGAATTCTGATGAGTATAGAAGCTCGTGTGCGCCAAACTCGAATTTGGGCCACTCGTCAAGTCACAGCAACTTTATAAGTTGAAAGGGCCCAGTAAATTAACCCACATTGTAGATGTTGGTCAAATGGTAGTCTTCAATGATGGTCAGGAGACCGATAGGGATGCCATGGAAGCATCTCCTAAAATTTAGGGAACTGCTATTTTTGATTGGAAAATGTGTTCGCATCATTAGCTCTGGAATGACAAGGGGAACATTTTATTGCTCTGCTGCCAAGTCAACTGACGCACCAGTTGAGATATTTTTAGCAGGGAAAGCCCAAACTCGGAAACTGGGCGACGTGTCAGCCTGTGAGCGATTCTGCCACTTTGGGAGGCAAAAACGAGCTGCATATCAACAAAGGGGGCGGCATTTTCAGCCTCAGGTGGCTTGTAGCAGGTACAGAAGCTATGGAATGCTTACCTTGCCCTCTATCCACAGTATGGTGACGGGAGTGATGCCCCGCACGCTACATACTGCTCTCTTTCTCCCCTACGTACAGTATGTTATGCCCCACTAGTGGGCTTCTCATTTGACCTATGTACAGTTCTGGGGGTTTATGCGCGTTTGCCAAGGCAAGAGCCTTCTGAACAGGAACCGGATTAGCTAATTGCTAATCCCCCACAGGTACGCACAGTTCCATCACGAAAGATTGCGAGTTTGGAGAGTTTTCTCGCGTGAAAACTCGTCCAATTCACAGGGGAACTGTCCCATTGTGTGCAGGAGCCCTTGGGACACGCGTAGGCGTGTTCGCTCCGCTAAAAACGATCCGAAACAGGGAATTACAGCCTGCTGTGTTTTTCTGCAAGTTTAGGGTTTCGCACTTAAACTGCAAGGGAACATCGGGGGAGCCTCGTGAGAGCCTTGGGATGCGTGTACAGGCTTTTGGGCTCCCGGCAGTGAAAAACAGAGAATTACAGCCCGCTGAATTTCTGTGACGACTCACCAGAAAGCTTCCAGATATCGAGGGAATCCGTCCTAGACAGGTGTTTTTGACCTACACGGGTTTTTGCGCCGTTATGCTGTCGAAATCCGGTCAAAAACCTGCGTTTTCAGCCCTCGCCAGGTTTGGACAGCTTTGTGAAAGCTTGTGCTAAGTGGTCGGATCGTCTACCTTAATTTGAATAAAGAAATACCGAAAGGGGCGCCAGTCTTTGGGGCCTACAGGGTGTCGGTCTCGTGTGCGCAGTGACATTCTAGTCGCTGGACGCAACTGTGTTCTCTTCCCTTCTCAGTGCTCTGTGTAAAGTTAACAGGTAATTGAAATAGTACCGCCCTCTACGTTGTATAGGCCGGTTATAGCACGTGGTGCCCATCTTGTGACAGTGGTATCAGGGCGTCAGGCGTGTGCTTTTCTGAAAGCATACCGGTCCTACAAAAGAGGAGACAAAGCTATTGTTATTAGCCACTCCCACCCTTACTTCATCGCGCATCAGGCGCTCCCGTCTTCACCGCTCATGTCTTACAGGGCATAAGCCATTGAAGATCACTTGCAGGAGAAGGATCCAAGATTTGTTTCGAGCTGCTCTTTTTCTCAGAGGCAGTGCCATGCAGATGTTGATGTCTACAGCTACCAAGCAGCATACTCCAAGTACTTGACAAGCTTTCAAGAAAATTTTTGCCCGAAGTTATATGGTTTCTGACATCTTCCTTCGGAGTGCAACTTCTGGCATAGTGGGGTATCCTGAAATGCTTGCCATGGAACCCTAGCAGATTATAACTTGAAGTTTCTCGACATCTCCCAATAGATGTCTCTTCACGATCAGATAACCTTGGTAGTTCGGGTGCGATTGCTATCTTGGGACTACCATCGCCGCCAGACGAACATTGTCTGTCCGAGAGCTGAAGGACCTTGTTGTGGTTCTCTACAACCTTATGAAAGAAACCTAACCCTAATTTTTGGTGCAGGTTTCAGGATAGAAAGTCAATCAACTTTTCGAGCTCGGCTGATGTCGAGATTGCTTCTTAAGTTTGAGTTCTGTTTGATCTTGTTTGGTGATCCTCTTTGGAATTTGTTTGAAATGGATGGTATCTGTTTTGAACCTGTCTTGGTGCCGATTTGAATTGTTTGACTCTGGTTTTAATATTGGTTTCAATGATTGGTGATTTTACTCCCGGGAGGAGTAGTGAGAAATTATGTTTGAGAATGCTTGTTCATACTCATGGCCCGGACCCTTGTGGTTATTTGCGGGTGGAGTATTGAATGATTGAAAAGTGTTGTTTTTACTCATGGCCCGGACCCTTGTGGTTATTTTACGGGGGGAGTATTGTTGTTGTTACTCATGGCCCGGACCTGGATGGTTATGCGGGAGGAGTATTAAGAAGTCTGAGCAGTAGTTACTCTCAGCACCTCCAAACGACGCAGGCTGCAGTCTAGGGGGCGTTTGGTTGTAAAAGGCCTCTATATCTCATGGCCCGGACCTTTTTAGGTTATTTGCGGGAGGAGTGATGAGGGAGTCGTTGAACAGCTCATGGCCCGAACCTGTATGGTTATTTGCGGGGGGAGTGTTCATCGGCGGCTTTATGTTTCTATGTCTTGTAACATGCATATGTAAGCATTTGTGTTGCATTGTGATGTGCCAACTACTGAATATTCGTAATTGGATGAGATTGCCTGGGTATGTAATTTTAGTGCATCAAGACACCCGTGGAAGATTAGTACGGTCTGGGTGTGATGGCTAATTTTTCTACGCCGGAATATCAAGAGTTCCGATCTGGACAAAAGGAAAGCTAACTCCTTGATCAAAAGAGCAAAAAGGAGAAGCTAACTCCTTGACCAAAACAGCCGAAAGGAGAAGCTAACTCCTTGATCAAAAGAGCAGAAAGGAGAAGCTAACTCCTTAATAAAAAGAGCAAACTGATTGTCCCTCGAAATGTGTCTCGGAATGACCCTCGGAAATTTTTGAGCTAACTTGAGTTGTTTTGTAGATATGCTGTAATCGAGGACGATAACTCTCTTTCAAGAAGGGGAGATGTAACAAACTGCTGACGTGTCAAAGCCTAAAGAATGGAGCCAGCTTACAGATATGGCCGAGGGGCCTAAACCCTAAGAAGAACAAGTAACAGAAGAAGTGTCACAAAGTGATGACGTGGTTGCCTGAGAGCAGAAAACCCTAACCCTAATTTTTGCCAGAAACCCTGACTGTTGAAACCCTAATTCCAGAAATCCTAACTGCTGAAACCCTAATTCCAAAAATCCTAACTGCTGAAACCCTAATTCTGGAGACCCTAACCCTAAAACTTGCAAACCCTAATTTTTGAAACCGTAACCCTAAAACCTGCAAACCCTAACTCTGGAAACCCTACCCCTAAAACTGCAACAACGTGGCAGATTTTCGAAAATTGCGCTGGTATGATGACATGGCAAGCTGTACGAATTTCCGTGATTTACGCTGGCAGCTTTTTGGCTTTGCTTTTGGACCGGAAGCTTTTGAGTTTGAAAGCTTTTCATGTAAACTGCTTTTTAGGCCAAGGGCCTTTAAATATGAGGCATTCTCTGGCATGCTTCCTAGCGAAGGTGCAGAGTCTGGAGTACCGGCTTGTACTTTGATGATGCAATATAAAGAAATACCAAAAGGGGCACCAAGGTTTGGGGCTAATACTCTCTGGGGTAGAATTTCGCCACTCCGTGTCGCGTGTCGTTTCTCTCTCTTTCAGTTCAGTTGTTATTGAAGTGCTAAAAGACGTTCAGTCTGTTCTTTTTTCTTGGCACGTGGTGCCCGTCTTGTGACATGAGCACAATTCGGAGTACTCATCTTGAGCAAAGTTCAACATTCACTTTTGCTGCACCTTACACACAAATAGTCTCAATTTTGGCCGGATCCATCTTTATCCCTTTCGCTGAGACGATGTGTTCCAAGAAATTTATCTTAGACAAGAAAATAAAAATTCTTTTTTTTTGCATGCTTCCGTAGTGCCTGGACAACCTACAACAGGTGGTGTCTATGTGCTGCTTCATTCATGGAGAAGACGATAATGTCGTCAAAGAAAGTGCGACGAGAACTCTTTCGGGGAATTACTTTTCGAGAACCGAATTGCGTTTTGAGCGTCGAGACTACGAAGGTAATGTTTTTTTTCATGTTATAATCTTTGACTATTTGTTCACAGGTGTACTTCCTCTTCGCGAGGAGATAGGGTCAAAGGAAGGTATGAGCGTCTGCAGGAGAAAAGTGCTATGAGGAACTAGAGCCAAATCATCCTAAGGGTTTTGTACCCGAGTTTGAGAGTAGATCCATGGATCTGAGAGTGGTAAACTCTCGGGTTGGGATCCGGAAGTTGAGATTCCCAAGGAAAGACTTCGCATCCAAGAAAAGGACTCTGGAAAGAGAGTCGGAAGAGAGTTGCAAGAATGCCATGCCTGAGTCTGGAAGGTGAGATCCAGAGGCGAGAACCTTGATTCTCGAGGATTCGAAATAAGGAACAGAAGTTCCTTGGAATAGGGTTTTGCGTCCTAGGAATAGCAAGCTGAGGCTTCCAAGAACCATCATGTCTTATTCAAGAACAAACGTGGTAATACGCTCGGTTCGAGTGCTTGTATAGACTTCTCCTCAGTAATAAAGATGCTATTACGGGGTGGGGAGGGCCAACCCATTTTCTGGTCCCCAGTACTCTATCTATCTATCAATCTATCTAGCTACCTACCTACCTACCTACCTATATACATACATACATACATACATATATATATATATATATATATATATATATATATATATATATATATATATATATATATATATATATATATATATATATATATATATATATCCTCTGGTTTTAGTATTAAGTGATAGATTCTATTTATCCGAGTATATTTTATCTTGTTATACGCTCTCGTTTCTGACAGACAATCATTGACAGATTCAGTAAATAGACCCAATTCATTTCGGTAAAGAAGACGGTTAAGCCAGATTTGTAACAATCTTGGACACTCCAAGCGGAAAATCAATAACCACATGAACAGAAACTTCAAAATCAGTTAACTTTAATATATATATAAAATATTCCTTGTCTTTACATATATATATATATATATATATAGAGAGAGAGAGAGAGAGAGAGAGAGAGAGAGACGGGGCACGACGGAGTTCTGCCCCCAGAAGCATTGGCTCCAAAGACTAGCGTCCCTTTTAGTATTTCTTTATTTATTGATCTCAACAAGGTACAACTCCTGAGGGACCTTTGCTCTCAAACTCTGCGTCCAGATGCTCTGCAAAAGTGAGGCCCCCAAGGGCTCTTATAAACAGTACAAGGGATGCCCAAAAGTAGTTTATGAAAAGCTTCAAGTTCTAAAGGCATCCCAGGCCCAAAAGCTAGCGCTCAAGGCAGCCAATGCAAATCACACAAATCCGTAAGGTGCCATGCCAATAGTCAGCGGAAAACGCGGGCTGTCTGTACAATGCTTCCACATCAACATCCTTGCGCAATTTTCTTGTCCTTTTGTCCCTTGGCCCATTCGGATGGGGTACCATAAGTTGGTACAATTTATAAGCTTCAGACTCTTTAATTTTAGGCCCCTCGAAAGGTTCTGCAAATTGGTAAAACTTCATCTATATATATATCCTCTGGCTTCAGTATTAAGTGACAAATTCTATTTATCCGAGTATATTTTATCTTGTTATACGCTCCCGTTTCTGACAGACAATCATTGACAGATTCAGTAAATAGACCCAGTTCATTTCGGTAAAGAAGACAATTAAGCCCGATTTGTAACTGGCTTGGACACTCCAAGCGGAAAATCAATAACCACACGAACAGAAACTTCAAAATCAGTGAACTTTTATATATATATATATATATATATATATATATATATATATATATATATATATATATAGAGAGAGAGAGAGAGAGAGAGAGAGAGACGCGGTACGACGGAGTTCTGCGCCCAAAAGCATTGGCCCCAAAGACTGGCGCCCCTTTCAGTATCTCTTTATTTATTGATCTCAATGAGGTACAACTGATGAGGGACCTTTGCTCTTAAACTCTGCGTCCATATGCTCTGCACAGTGAGGCCCCCAAGGCCTCTTATAAACAATACAAGGGATGCCCAAAAGCAGCTTCTGAAAAGCTTCAAGTTCGAAAAGCATCCCAAGCCCAAAAGCTAGCGCTCAAGGCAGCTAGCGCAATCACGCAAATCCGTACAATGCCATGCCAATAGTCAGCGGAAAATGCGGGTTGTTCGTACAATGCTTCCACATCGGCATCCTTGCGCAATTTTCTTGTCCTTTTGTCCCTTGGCCCCTTCGGATGGGGTACCATAAGTTGGTACAGCTTATAAGCTTCAGACTTTTTAATTTTAGGCCCCTCGAAAGGTTCTGCAAATTGGTAAAACTTCATCTGCATCTTTCTCTAGGGGCTAGACCTCCTACTGTCCGGAGTCCGTCTAGATGGTCATGCCACGTCATCACTTTGTGACATGATCATTTGGCGTGTTAGGTGCAACGGAATGAGTGTTTGAACTTTGCTCAAGATGAGTGCTCTGAACTATGCTCAAGGTTCCTTTTACTTACGGAAGGGAGAGCCTTCCGTTCCTTTAGTGAGAGAGAGCAATGGACACAAACAAAGTAAATGGACACAGTGAATGGAAGTGCATGAGACTGAGAGATAGAGAAGAGAATACGACACCAGATACGTTGTAAAACCCTCCTCCAAAGGCCCCACTCTCGTTTGCGAGAGTGGTCTACTATTGATTGCACAAACCGGTACAAAGTGGATGCATGTGACTGATGCAAGTCTAGGCTAGGTCAATGTCGACGACGATGAGGACGACGACGAGACGGGCTGAAATCTGAAAACGCTAAGGGCTGAAATCTGCAAATCTTTATCTGATGAATTCTGACTCTATGTCGATGACGATGTCGATGGCGACGATGCGACGACGACGCACTGAAAACGCAGATGCTGAAATCTGCGTTTTCCGGGCTGAAACTATAAACCTTGCGGAAACTGACCGTGCGCGAGGAACTGTTGCGGGAAGGTGAGATCTGCGAGGTTCGGGACTTGATCTACGGTGTCTAAGGGCTAAAAACTGAAAACGCTAGTGGTTCTTGATATTCCTTCGCGATGATCTGCAAAACCACTGAGGTTGCGATGCAAACCAAAAACGCTAGGGCTGAAATTGTCTTCTGTTGTCGCCGGATGTCCTGCAAATGCAAAACGCTAGGCTGATCTGTTGTGTCGTGTCGACGCTGGGCTGATCTGTTGTGCACAAATCGCAAGGCTGGTCTTGTAGATGAAAAACGCTAGAGTTGTCCTGCTGATGCAGAAAACGCTAGGCCTCTTGGGTCCTGCTGCCTCTTCTGCCAGAAAGTGCTAGCGCTAGGTTTTTATTTACACAAACTTAGCAAAATTGCCCTACCTACTTTCCAACAAAAGTCACTTAAAAATAATAAGTGAAAAATGTCAAAAATAGGGAAAATAGGTCTATGCACTGTAAAAATGCTACTGATGGGATCTGACTGGAATCTGATGGTCATGTTGTGTGCAACCAGAGGATATGCATCTAATCTAAGTGTCTGGACATGCACGGTCTGCCAACAAACTCACAAAAGTGTCAGATCACTTCCTATTCTAGACTGACTTGACTGAACTGAACCCTGGTCATGTTGTAGCTTGTAAGTTGGAGGAGATTAGAATTTTAATCCTAACCCTATAGGCCACTAAACGAGGATCTGTAAGTTGGAAAGAACTTCGTCTTCTTCTGCTTATGTTAGGGTTTAGGCCCCTCGGCCGGGATCTGCAAGTTGGCTAGGGTTAAGGCTAGGGCACCCAACCTTCTAGGTCTTCAGTGGCTTGACATGTCAACAATTTGTGTCATAGTGACAACGGTGGTGGCAAAGGTGGTCGCACCATATCTCTGAAAACTCCCCTAGTCGAAATAGAGGACTACGTAGGTTGTCGGTTAGAAGCCCTTGTAAGTTGTGCTTTATGGTGCCGGAGGAGGAGGAATAGCCTAAGGCAATAGAGGAGGCAACATGTAGTTCAAAAACTGTTGAAAGCTCTACAGAATCGGGAGATCCTGTTGTGGATGCCTTTAGAGTATGTCACGGAGTTCGTTGAGGAGGAACTATAGGTACTCTATAGAGTCTAGAAGCGCCACCTTGCTTTGTCTGTTCTTGGAGGGCTAGTATGCTTTCCGACTAGCACACGACTGAAGCCCTGATACCACTGTAACGAGACGGAACCAAGTGCCAACTGAACGGACAGACTGGAACAAACGTTAAGAGAGAGAGAATCCACACAAGACACAGAGTGGCGGAGTTCCATTCCAAGATTGCAATGGCCCCCCAAACTAAGGCGCCCTTTTCGGTATTTTTTTATATTGCTTGAACAAGGTACAACTCTGTGGCTCTTCTCTACTTCTCCACGAGGTAGAATGCCAGAAAGAGAGAGAGAGAGGTCTTTAAAGGCCCTTGGCCTCACCCAAAAGCAGGTACATGAAAAGCACTACTTCTTAAAGCATCTGATCTAAAAGCTGCGCCCATAGGGCTGTCCGTACAACGCTGCCACGTCAACAGGTCCCTCCGCAATTTGCGGAACATTCAGTACAGTCAATCACGTCATCATCTGCTGCGTTGTTTGTGTTGTGGGGATCTTTTTAGGGTTTTAGGCCCCTTGGCCAAGGTTTTGTAAGATGGTTGAGTTAGAATGTTTAACTCTAACCCCTTTTGTCTTTAAGGCCACTCGGTCGGTCTTCAGTGAGTCGGTAGGTCTTCTTCTTCTTCTTCTTCTTCTTCTCTTTCTGTTAGGTTTTTGGCCCCTCGGTCAGGATTTGCACGTTGGCTAGGGTTAGGATCAAGGAGTCCTAGCCCCCTTCATCTTCAGTGGGCAACACGTACCAGTTTGTGACAAAGGCTCATATTTAAAGGCCCAAGGCCAAAAAGCATCAAATATGAAAACTTGGCGCCCCTAGGGCAGTTTCCTAAAAATCCAAGATTTCCCAAAAAGTCCGCCCCCACGAATTCTGATATGTCCGTACAGATGCCAAGTCATCATATTTTGAAATTACAAACATGTCCGACTTGATCCAGCCACTTTCGGGCTCTTAAAACAGGTCCTTGTCAGTGGAATAAGCCACGTCATCACTTTGTGACAACATCATTGGAAGCAATTCGATTTAATGCAGCTACACACCCGATCCATTGTAAGGGGAAACCCATTCTTTGGGTGGTGCTTTCCAAGAAACCCCAATCTATTCTATCATAAGCCTTCTCAAAATCGAGAAGCATAATAGTAATCAACTAAACAACTTTGTGAGATAGCCACCTCTTACAAGAATTGCTCCTACAGACAACAGACAACCCACCAGTGGTAACTATCTCAAAAATTCCCTTCCAAGTTACTTAAGCAACATTCTTGTGTAAGTGGGCTGAATTTCAATGTAAAATACACTCCTTTGCAACAGATCATTCCAAAGACGAAAAAATTCTTTGCCAGGATCATGTATTTGTGTCCCTTTACTCCCAAAAATGCCTAACATGACAAAAAGTCATACGCATTCAATAAGCAACACACCGACGAACCTTTAGTAAGTGCGGATACCAGGTCTCCAAGTTTGCTAAGGCCCCATTAATCTCACCGTTCCTGATAAGCTAACACAGTCCACAGCAACACACAGACAGATCTGTTAACTCAACTGCAATATTCAGACATGAACCTTTGAACTAGTTTTTTACCATCTAAAAACAAGTACCTGTCTCAATTTCCTCCTATGCTCAAGAGCATAGCACTCTTCCTCTAGCATTTTATCACCATTTTCCTGAGTTGTTAAAATAACCGGCGGAACCATGCTCCCACTTGCAGCATCGAACGCTTGGAGTGTTTCTTGATAGCCATAATGCAGCAAATAACTACGGACTACACTACAGTGTTACCATCAAACAAGAAAAGTTGTCAGGATAAAAGAGCAAGCTACATTTGAAAGATCCACGATTGTACTGAAACCAACAGAGTGAACTTGAAATAACAGTCAAGTCAAGACACAGGGAAGCATTCCCTTCTCACAGATACTGGCCCCTCAACAGGTGCCCCTTGCAATATTTCTCTTTATAATAGTAAACAATTGCGGTTAGAGCTATTTCAGAGTAACATATATCAATGTTATGTAACCCGAATATACTAGCCAAGGTTCTCTGCTTCAAGTGCGGCATTGCCTTGTGCTGTTGTCTCCGATGCCTAAATAGATAGCAATTGAAGCAGTAAAAAAGATGTCGGTATTGTGAATCTACGGGACTTCTATGAACGTGCATGTTCTTGGAACAATGTAAACTCTTCAAAAAAAAAAATCATGACAAATTTTTCAATTTATACAAGTTTGAGGGATGAATCTTTGCAACATTACAATTCTGCGTAACTAGTACATCTGAGACATCTCGATGACTTTGATTTGAGATGTCAAATCAGGAAGTGATAACTAGCTTTGACATTAGGATGCATCCAATGTGAAATGCCGGACCAGGATGATGTGAATGAATATGCTATGTGTATGCCGTATGCGTACTATCTTGTTTGGATAGAGTTTAAGACAGAACTATAAGCAGAATGAATGCATAATATCAATTTCTATTGATTTGTGTTGCGGAATTTGTTTCGGTGTAGTCAGAGATGATTTCTCTTCTTTTGTGCACGGGGCGGGCATGGATGTCACCAATGCTGCAGTGACTGAAAGATGGCATAGCCCAGTGCTGATGCAGCAGTGCTGACATGGTGGGTGGGCTGATGTGGCTAATGATGACATGGTGGGTTGTACCAATGTTGTGGACTGATATGGCTGTGCCACCTTTCCCTTAGAGTAGATGCTTTTTCTAAATTGCCCCACACTAGCTTTGATTGATCACATGTGCTATTATTGTCCCAAAGCCTGCTTTTGGAAATTCTTTTAAAAACTCAAGAAGCTATAACAGAGGACCTAGTGTCCCAATTTTGTGAAGACGGAGAGTTGCTAGGATGCTGGGAGTAGAGAGACATGTTGTAACTACTTGAAGTGTCAATAAACAAAGTACAAACTACTGCCAGGGGCACCTACCTTTACAGGCCATCACTTCTAAGAGCCGTCCCTCCGTTTCTTGGTGCAAGGGATCCTATCTTGTCTTCAAAATGTTCGAATTTTTGTACCAATTGTGTGATTTTCAAGTCTCTGTGATTCTTCACCACCCATTCAATAGCTCCAGCCAATTTCATGCAGTCAAGGACAATTGCTTCAATTTAAGAGGACGGACGGTATGTGACAGGTTTCGGGTTAATACTTCAACACGTAATCATTCCATCTGTCTAGCTGGGGGCACAAACATTTGGTATGCTAATCTTTTGAGGCAGACCAACAATCCTCCTAGGCATGCATTGACTTTCTCTTTTCAGTCTTTTTTTAAGCTTTTTTTTTTAATCCCTTTCCTCTCCACAGCAAATTTATCTCTGACACCTGATTTTTCTTTTTTTGCCCAAAAACAGGGCTGTAGTTCTAGTATACAAATCCTTGACGATGCCCAACACCGGCCTGTCCCCAACAGCAATACAAAGCTGGATACAATGAGCAAGCCCACAGGCGGAAGTTGCAAGCTATCAAAGCTGACAAGGCAATAGGGGCATAATAAATGACAAATCTGCAAAATGCAAGCCATGAGGACTAAAGAGAAGAGAGACACACCAGCAGCCTCTGAAAGATCCACACCTCAAATCCCTTAAGTATCAGCAAAGGCAGCAACAATAAGGGAGCCAGCAACTGGTGAAAGGGGGAGAGCTGCATCAGATTGCAGCTGTCCACAGTCTGGAAGCCTCCAACCAGCATCAACCGAGATCTCTCTCAAAGAAATCTCACAAAAGTGGAGGAAACAAGGCTTTCTACACTGAAGCACACCCAAGAGGAATACCTGGTAACAGACCAGTCCAATTCCTCACGCTGAATGCCGGACCAGAGGAGGAACTCCACAAGGAGACAGCAGAGGGAACCAAGGGATCATGCCAACGGAGAAGTTGCAACAAGGAATCAGGTGGAGAGAACGCCCCACCCCCGAAGAGAAAAAAACAGAACAATGAAACAAAACAAAGAAGCGGAAAAGAAAAATGAGAGCACTCTTGTAGAAACCAAACTCTCCTTATATCATCACCAGTGAAAATACTCAAGCTTGTTCAGCTAAAACCAGGAAGTGGGTCATACCCACCAAGAGTGTTTGCCTACTGTATCCTTATAGGTAAGTACACTTAGTTGCTCATCTTACCTGTGACTAATGCTGAAAGGGAGATGAAGAGTCTCAATTTCCCCTTGCAGCTTTTCCCGCTCCTCCTGTGCCAATGCCTGAACCATCAGCAAACTTCATAAATGTCAGAGATCTTCAAAGTTCTGCGACTCCAACATGATCTAAATTAGCCGAATTACCTCAATGTTGAACACAAAAGGATTTTGTCCAAAATTGATATCAACTCTGGTCACAGTATACACCAAAGACAAGATTTAAGTAGTCGCAACCATTTCAGTATGGATATCACAAAAGTGTATGACTTCAAAGTTGTGACCAGCACTTCTAACCAAAACTTCCAAACGTCATACTACTTTTGTCTACTAAGAAAGTAGAGCACCAGACAGCAGATAAGTTGATAGCTCTAAGCCAGACAAGGGCCAGAATCCCAAAGTCTCCAATATGAGGATAAATTAGTTGTCAAATAGCATAGACAGAAACGGTCACACCCATATCTGTTTCATAACCAAGCAAAACGGAAAACACTGCCAAATCACCTCACGTAACTTTGTAGAGACAGTACCTCCAATTTGAGAACAAAAAGTAGAGAGGTGTAGCAAGGTGGAACCCAAGCATGGCAATTCCAAGTTTAAGTCAGCAACATGCAGAGCTTTATGCAGAAACTCTTTTCTAAGCTTCCAACGGTACTGAAAAAACTCATGCAAGATATAACAGCTAAAACGATAGAAACCCCGTAACATTTAATGTTGTGACCAACCTCCCTATAAAATCAGGATGCTCAACAAAATAATCAGTAGAGTATGCGCAGACATTTCGCAAATCTTTGAATGGACAAAAATGACCTGGTACAAGTATCTTGGCTTGATCTGGAATAGGACTGGGAACAAAATTATAATCAAACCGAACAATGAATATACCTTTCATTGGGGCTATGCAAGCCAACTGAGGGATACAGGGGACATTTTACATCTTTATGCCGACTGCCAACAAGCTTTCCATTAACTCTGCAACAATAGATTGATTTTTCTTATTTTGAAAGCACTCTTTAGTCTGCTCTAGCCAAGCCATTTTTGATCATTTTAACCTCTGTCAAAACTTCTAATGGGAAAAGAAAAATGACAACAAAGGGGAGACGCAATGTCCAATGTTGTGTACGCCATTATGTTGGACAAAGATGTGGCATACAAACGATATGCATAATGAACGGCACAATATTAGAACCCTTTCATCAACTGCACATGCAATAAGCATGCAGTTCTCTTGTCTGTGTGTGTGTGAGATACATAACTGTAAGGCCAGAGATTGTGAAAGTTTGCCATACGTGAAAAAAAATTCTTGTGAAGCGTAATTGATACCAGCCCCAACTGTGTCTCCTGTATGGAATGTTGGCCCAAAGGGATCCCCTCTGCCATGCCCGTGGTACAAGTATCCATCATCTCCGTGATAACCATATGTATTAGGATCCCAACTGCCAATCACAAAGAAACATTTAGCATAAGCATGATAATTTTTTGCAAACAGGTGGTTTTTTTTTTCTTTTTTTCCTTTTTTTTTTTTTTTTTTTGGGGGGGGTGGGGGGGGGGGAGGGGGGGGGGGGGGGGGCGCAATATACAGTGTTCACAGGGGAAACCCCGTCAGATAAATCAAAAAGTATGTAGCCATAGAGAAAGCTGTATCTATGTATAAAACATAATACATGAGTGACAATAAGTATAATCGATGTGCGCATGCTTCCTACATAAACCTGCTTGATGCCCTTTGGCATCAAGCGATATAAGGAGCTCAACAACCCAGTGTCCTAGCTACTGCGGAGCTGAAGTATCTGTTAAAGGTTGATGCCCTTTGGCACCAAGCGATATAAGGAGCTCAACAATCCAGCATCCTAGCTACTGCAGAGCTGAAGTATCTGTTAAAGGTTGGCATCTCTCTAGATTCTAGGGCTGCTTTGTGGCTGTACCCAATCGAGGGCCCACTGCCTACGCCATTGGAATTTGGCCGGTCCTACAACTCCAAGAGTGGGATCCATTTAAATTCACTCAAAGATTGGGGGGGGGGGGGGGGGGGTGGGAAGTAAACCAGTACTTAGTGTTAGTCCCTTGCCCACTCCATCGTGCATACATGACATGACACAAGCCATACTCACTAATAGGCAAGCGTAAAGAACGGACATCAAGCTCACCTCCCAGCCGTGGAGCCAATATGGGCTCCCCCTGACTCTTGAGCTCGGGACCATGCACCCAACGGGCTTGCCTCTACCACACGGGTTGGTGGCCCATACCACCAAAGCCCACACCAATAGAGTGGTGATCACACCACAATGCACATAGCTCACTAATGAGCCTAGTGCCCTATTTATCATATGCTATTTATACGATTCCTTAACCGCCCTAACCATAGGGTTCACACTTGGCCGAACATATTGAAACGTAGAGATAAGAGGAGATGTAGCAACAACCAAGACACCATGTACGCTCCCAAAGACTAAATCATATTGATCACAAGTCATGTACATATAGGTGAGACTTAGTCTAGTTAGGAAGAACTATATATAGCTCCAACACCCACTCAAACGAAGGTCTTTAACTGCATATGAAAAAACCCTTGAGTACAAGGGAAAAGCCCGAGCCCCTATATACAAACATGTACAATGATAACCAAAAAGGATTATGGTGCACGTGTGAAGTGAATAAACATACATACAAGAGGATGTGTGAGGTGTATAGTACCTACAAGATTACGTCATCGTATAAATAATGATACTACATGAGAAAAATAGTTTAATCTTCAAAGAGTGAGGCTGAGGCAAACCCAAGATCTATGTAGGAGAGTGAATCGTGATAAATTGAATTCTTTGGCGAAGATAACTGCAAGCATCTGATCATTGGGGCAATGTTCAATCATGATTGTGCCTTTCTTTAGTTCATATCATACATAATGATAATGCATTCCATTATTCCGTGCTTCTCTGACTTCAGCCAACTCACTGGCTTTTCTCTTCAATTGGAGTGGTGCCAACTTGCCCGAGGTCCACATTGATGTTCGTTGCAATGACCTTGTTTGCTTCATCACTTTTATCTTCTCACTAATGTCATAATACAATACTTTTGCATTTTCCCCTTTGATTTTGATAATGATTGGTTTACTGAGGTCTAACAACGGACACTAATTTAGTTAGTCTTTCTTAGAGTAAAATTGTATCTACGATGTAGTTTGGGAGATCCTCCTCAGGTCCTCCTGTCACCAGCGTGTGACTACTATCTATCCTTTTTGTTGATTTCTTTCTTATTATCTATTTACTTTCACTTTTTGGAAACACCCCTCGGGAAATCTAACTGCCCTGCATTGCATAGCTAGTGTGGAACTGTCCAGAGGGAGTCCAGGCCTGAGGGCAAGAGAGCACTAAGGTTGGACAAGGACTATGGTTAGCCAAGTGGGGTCATTGACTAGCCAAAGTGGAATCCTTTGCTACAGAGGCTACATTTCAGTTCTGGATGTGGCCGCAGTGTACAAAGAGGGTCGGATGACCTAGAAAGATACAATGGCAGCATCTCCTAAAATTTAGGGAACTGCTATTTTGGGACCTGAAAATGTCTTCGCGTCATTACGTGCAGTTTGACATGGGGATCCTTTTGTTACTCTGTGGCCAAGTCAACAGAGGCTGCAGGTGAGATATTTTTAGACCCGAGGGTCTAAAGCGGGAAAATGCACAAATGAGTGACACTTGGCACTCTGAGGCCAGTTTACTACTTATAGAGAAGGCAAAAACGTGATTTATAGCTGGGAGGCTCATTTTGCAAGTCTCTGTCACAGGTTAAGAGCTATGGAGTGCTTGCTTTCCCTCTTATGCACAGTGCGGTGCCAGGAGTGATGCCCTGCACGCTACGCACTGCCCTCTCTCTCCCCTTTGGCAGTATGTTATGCCCCTCTAGTGGGCTTTTCATTTGACCAATGTACAGTTGTGTGGGTTCATGCGCGATTGCCGAGGCAAGAGCCTCTTGCACAGGTACTGGATTAGCTAGCGGCTAATCCCCCCGCAGGTACAGGTGAATTCGGAGAGGTTTCACGCCAGAAATCTCGTCCGATTCAAAGGGCAAGTAGCCCTACAGGTGCGGGAGCTCGAGGACTTGCTAGGGATGCGACCGGCACGCAGAACGGAGCCCGAAACAGTGAATTACAGCCTGCTGTGTATTTTTGCAGGTTTAGGGTTTTGGCCCTAAACGGACCCTAATACCCCCAGGAGGTTCGGGGACGCAAGGGGACCGCTGTACAGGTGATCTGGCGCATTTTCAGGGCTGAAAACAGAGAATTCAGCGTGCTGCAGATTCTCGCCAGGTTTTGCAAAGTGCCCGTATGCGTCGGGAAAGTCAGTCAATGCGTGGGAATACTGACCGTGAAAGGTTCTAGTACAGTTATGCTGCCGAAATCGGGCTGGAACAGTGGAAATTCAGCCGAGTTTGTGCGGGGCAGCTTGTAGGGAACCACAGCGTTTATTCCCTCTTTTGAACAATAAAGAAATACCGAAAGGGGCGCCTAAGTTAGGGGCCAATCTGGTGTCTGTCTACTCATACAGGTGCAATCTAGCAGCCTGTATCCCTCTCCCCTTTGTTGTGTCTTGAAAGTACAGGTAAAATAGACGACTAATAATGGGTGAAAGCTAAATCAAGGTTTAAAGTAAAGTCTACCGCCCTTTTTGGATTGAACAGGCCGGTTTCATGGTTCCATCGACGGGATTAAATCACTTTTTCCCATAGAAGTGAGCCTTGGGCAGTTTTCGGCTTGAAGACACAGGGGATCATAGACCAGACACAGGGAATTGTAATTATGGCTGACAGACCAGATGATGTGACTGAAGAGGTTTCCTCTTCACAGGGTCAACAGACACATGAAGTGGGTGAGTCCTCAAGACCACCACAGACTGATGATGATATATTCAGGACCCAGTTGGCTACTGTTGTGGCTATGTTCACACAAGTAATGCAGAATCCGAGGTTTTTAGCCTTTCTGCAACCTCCTGTTCCGTCTCAGCAAGTTGGGTCACTGGATCATATTCAAAAGCCTGTTAAGGCTCGAGCACAGGTGATTCATACCGCACAGTCAATGGAAACACCTGTACACTTGACGGAGAACATGCAGTCTCCACAACGTATGCCTAAGGTGCAAGAACAGGTGGTTGAGATGCCAGTTTTTCAAGCTGTACCAATTCAGCCCGCCACCTTTCAACAGCCTATAGCTGGTTCTAATGGGCAGGGAAGCAACTTACAGGCTATGCAACAGGTCTTCCCACCACCTTCAGTACACCCTGGCTATTTTGGAGGTGGATCGGTATTCCAGAGCATGGCTGGTCATGCACCTGGAAATCAGTTTTATACGCCAGGAACAGTGTTTGCGGGTGCTCAAACGATGATGCCTAACCCCATGTACAGTGTCATGGGTATGCAACCAGGGTTTCAAAGCACTCAGGGACAATTTGGGATGCCACAAGCAAATTTTGGTATGGCTGGAATTACAAATCAGCAGCCAAATATGGCATTTCCAGGTCAAGTTAATAGCGGCCAAGGAACACAGATGAACCCTAATAGTGTTCCCATGTTTCAGTCACTTCCATATGACAATTTAACGCCGCTGGAGAGGCCAACTCCGTACAAAGAAGGTGGCAAAGGAGTGTCATTCACGACCTTTACAGGGTTTGATGACAGGAAGAAGGCTCTTTCATTCCTCCAGCAGTTTGACAAGGCCTATGCAGGGGGAAACTTTACAGAGGCTTCAAAGGTCCGCAAGGCAGCCACTTTCTTGACAGGGAATGCGGGACAATGGTGGACAACTTTATTGCTTCAAGGGCAAGCTCCGTCCACATGGATTTACTTCAAGCAGATTTTTGCAGCAGCATGGTTATCTGATGATTTCGAAGCAGATGTCATGACAGAATGGCACCAGCTTAATGCTGCCACTTGCAGAAATCTGGATGATTACAATCGGAAGTTTTGGAAAGCTCTACTTCCAGTAACTTCCTATAGGTTTGTGCCATTGACAGAACAGATTGAAAAATACTGTTGTGGCCTACCCAAAGGATTGAGAAAATACTGCACGAAGACAAAAGTCACTACTTTGACGCAGCTCATCGAGGTAGCAAACACTGGCAATGGTTTGCTCAAGGGAGAAGATTGTGAATTTAACACTGGCGTCAAGGCAGGATCAGGCAAGAAAAATTCAGCCAAGAAGCACGTTCCCAATGAGGCTCCTAAAGGGACTCAGGAGTCAGCCAACGCAGGGAAAGACAAAGCTACGGCTGAATCAGAAAAAGGACCAGCAAAGAAATGGAAAAGACGTTTTCCTCGCAAGTCAGAAGAGCAAAAGAAGGTCCTGAGGACAGAGAACAAATGCTTTATATGTGAGCAGCCTGGCCACATTGCTTACAACTGTCCTACAAAGAAAAGGCCAGCTGATTCTGAAGACAAGGAAGACAAGAAAGGAAAGAAGCCCATGGCTGGTCTAGTGCCAGATATGGTGGGCGACAAGCCAAATTCAGATGCAAGTGAGCTTTGCAGAGCATGGGGAAAGGTTAGGGATCAAACAGTGCTTATCTTCTTTGATCCAGGTGCCAAAGCCAACTTCATTTCCCCAGAATTGGCTTCAAAGTTGGGAATCAGACCTGAAGAGATGGGGTATACAGCAGAGGCAGGTTTGGCATGTCCTGGCCATACAGAGGCTGTGACACCCATCATCGGAAAGTTGCGTCTACATATCCAGTCCTATGTAGATGCTGAAGAATTTTACATCATGCCACTGGACGGATGTGATGTGTTGTTAGGTATTCCTTGGTTGTTTCGTGTACAGGGAATCATGGATGCCTACAACAAAAAGATCACTGTACAGAGCAGGGGAAAGACTCATATTCTGGATGTAAAGCTTAAAGGGGAGTCTATTCCTACTGTATCAGCTTCTGCTATTACTTCTGTAATGAAAAAGCATCTTTCTGCGTACTTGGTTTTTGCACGTGAAGTGTCAGATTGTGATGAATCAAATTTATCTGTGCTAGATAAAGAAAGGTCAATGTTTTTACAACAGTATAGTGACTGTTTTTCCGATTCATTACCGTCTCAATTACCGCCAGAGAGACCCGAGGACCATGCGATAGATTTGGTGCCAGGCTCTAGCCCACCAAACAAGCCTCCGTACAGGGTTAGTGCGGCTCAGCAGAAAGAGATAATGGGCCAAGTACAGGAGCTGTTAGAAAAAGGGCTGATTCAGCCCAGTTCATCTCCATTCTGTTCTCCAGTGTTGTTGGTGCAGAAAAAGGATGGCTCATGGCGTATGTGCATCGACTACCGTGCACTGAACAAGAATACCATCAAGAATAGGTTTCCTATACCTAGAATTGATGATATTATGGACAAATTAGAAGGAGCAGCTATGTTTAGCAGGATAGATCTAAAGAGTGGGTATCATCAGATCCGCATTAGATCAGAGGATGTGCACAAGACTGCTTTTAGAACAACGTTTGGCCTTTACGAATTTTTAGTGATGCCCTTTGGTCTCACAAATGCTCCTGCTACGTTTAATAGGATGATGGACAGAATTTTCCGTCCACACCAGCAGTTTGTTGGTACGTTCTTTGATGACATGATAGTCTACTCAAAGAATGAAGAGGAGCATAGGCATCACTTGGCCATTGTGTTCAAAGAGCTACGCAGTCATAGGTTGCTCATCAATGCAAAGAAAAGTGAGTTTTTTCTGGAAGAGATTCACTTTCTGGGACACATTGTCTCAAAGGATGGTGTCAGAATGGATCCTGCAAAAGTTGAAGCGATCAAGTCATGGCCAAATTTGAAGACGGTGCATGATGTCCGAAGCTTTTTGGGACTATGCTCCTATTACAGAAGGTTTATTCGAAATTTCGCTGAGATTGCTTCACCTTTACATGCTCTTCAAAAGAAGGCAGTCACCTTCAGATGGACACAGAAAGAGATTTCAGCTTTTAATCTCTTAAAGGAAAAGATGACTTCAGATCCAGTCATTGTGTTGCCGGATCTTAGGAAGTCATTTGTGGTCCAGTGTGATGCCTGCGGTAGTAGCATTGGTGCAGTGCTAATGCAAGATGGCAGGGTAGTAGCCTATGAGAGCAGAATTTTGCAAGGGCCAGAGATGACCATGCAGGTCTATGAGAAAGAGTTACTGGCTGTGATTTATGCGCTCTTAAGTTGGAAACACTACCTGCTAGGTGCAGATTTCGTTGTCCAAACGGACCATCAGACCTTGCGATACTTCTTGACACAGACAAAATTATCTGAAAAGCATATGCGATGGGCAAATATCTTGTCCATGTTCCATTTTCAGATTGTGCATGTGGAAGGCAAGAAGAACGTTGTGGCTGATGCCTTGTCAAGGAAGCCACAAATTTCAGCTGTGTCGATTCCTTATCATCATGAACTTGATGATATGAGAGAACAGTATGCAAATGATGAAGATTTTGCAAGGGTCTTCGAGCAACTAATGGATGGACAACGTCATGAACACTATCTTCTTAAAGACGGGTTCATGATGATGCATGGCAGATTGTGTGTCACAAAGCCATTGCGACACAAAGTTATGGAAGAGAGTCATGTCCCACCGTATGCAGGGCATCGTGGTATCGATGCTACAGTTAAAGCGGTAGAGACATTCTTGTATTGGCCTACATTGAGAAGGGATGTGGATGCCTTTGTGCGAGAATGCCTAATATGCCAAAAGGTCAAGTTTGACAGGCAAAAGGCACCAGGGTTATTGCAACCACTACCTATTCCAGATAAACCATGGGAAAGTATTGCTATGGATTTTATCTTTGATCTTCCGAGAACGCAGACAGGAAATGATGGTATTTGGACCATTATTTGCAGATTCAGCAAACAGGCTCATTTTATTCCTGTCAGGAAGAAGATAAAGCCAGATCAGATGGCACGCTTGTTTATGAGCAATATTTTCAAGTATCATGGCATGCCACAGTCGATTATTAGCGACCGTGATCCACGCATGACTAGTTTGTTCTGGAAAGGCTTGTTTGAGAATATGGGTACCACGCTCAAATTCTCTTCGTCATTTCATCCTCAAACAGATGGGCAGTCAGAAGAGGCAAATTCTACTGTCCTAGATCTGCTGAAGTGCTATGTGTCAGAGCATAAAGGAAAGTGGGAGCAGTATTTGCCATTGGTGGAGTATGCATACAATAATACAGTGCATTCATCAACTGGCAAGGCACCTTTTGAGATAGTTGAAGGTGGCAAGAAAATTCCTCCCATACTGCATACAAAGGATAAGATATTTGAAGCAGATAAGTATGTTCAAGACATGGATGAAATGTACAAGAAGGTCAAAGTGGCCTTAGAAAGGACTCAGGCAAAGCAAAAGAAAGCAGCTGATCGTCACCGTCGTGAAGTGGTATATTCACTTGGTGATTGGGTGCTTCTACGGTTTGAAAAGGCAAGGTTAAAGAAGATGAAGGGCAAGGAAAGACTCTTTCCAAAGCTCAGCATGCGTTACTATGGGCCTTTTCAAGTGTGCGACATAATCAGTGATGTTGCATATAGGCTGAAATTGCCTGACAGTTGGAAGATTCACAATGCGTTTCATGTGAGTCTTCTCAGACCCTATGTGGGTGATGTGCCAGAAGATATGCCAGCTGAAGATCAGCCGGAAGTCGAGGAACTTGACGAGATCTTGCTCCCTGAACAGATTTTGGCACACAAAGAAAGGAAAGTGAAAGGCAAGGTTGCTAGGCGTTACTTGGTAAAGTTTAAAAACTATCCACCAATGGATGCTAAGTGGATGGAAGAAGGTGAACTTGCAGAGTCACCAACTGTGTTATCACTCTACCTGGAAGCCTTCGATTTGCAACCTACCTTGACCCCTTGAGTTTCAAAGCTACATGCATTGTCAGTGTGACAATGGCTTCTGAAACAAATGATGTACATGGTATTTAAAGTGAGCTCAAATCAAATACCTGTTACATGAATGTTAGAGCTGTACAGATTGTCAGTTTGGCAATTGCTCTTATGGAATGTCCAAAAGTTTGATTAGTGCTATAGAAGTGAGTATTTCTTGTCAGTTTGTCAAGGATACAGTGATTGCTTCTATTGAAGAGTACATGTGTAACTGCATTCTTAAACTATTGGTTTGGGTATGCTCGAAAGTGTTACGGGATCCAACGTGTACTATAAGACAGTGGCAAAATGTGCAGCTACCATTTTGTCATTGGAAAGTTAGTGACTCAAAGCAATGGCACAGTGCGCAGCTACCACTATGTCATTGGGACAGGGTTCACACGCAGGCAATACATGAGTCGACGAGGTGTTGAATACACCAGGGTTGACAATGAGCATGTATGTGTCGTATATGTGTCGACAGGTGTTGACAGTAAGCATGTACGACATAGATGCAAACGAGGACGTTTGAGATTTCAGGAGGGGGGTATGTCACCAGCGTGTGACTACTATCTATCCTTTTTGTTGATTTCTTTCTTATTATCTATTTACTTTCACTTTTTGGAAACACCCCTCGGGAAATCTAACTGCCCTGCATTGCATAGCTAGTGTGGAACTGTCCAGAGGGAGTCCAGGCCTGAGGGCAAGAGAGCACTAAGGTTGGACAAGGACTATGGTTAGCCAAGTGGGGTCATTGACTAGCCAAAGTGGAATCCTTTGCTACAGAGGCTACATTTCAGTTCTGGATGTGGCCGCAGTGTACAAAGAGGGTCGGATGACCTAGAAAGATACAATGGCAGCATCTCCTAAAATTTAGGGAACTGCTATTTTGGGACCTGAAAATGTCTTCGCGTCATTACGTGCAGTTTGACATGGGGATCATTTTGTTACTCTGTGGCCAAGTCAACAGAGGCTGCAGGTGAGATATTTTTAGACCCGAGGGTCTAAAGCGGGAAAATGCACAAATGAGTGACACTTGGCACTCTGAGGCCAGTTTACTACTTATAGAGAAGGCAAAAACGTGATTTATAGCTGGGAGGCTCATTTTGCAAGTCTCTGTCACAGGTTAAGAGCTATGGAGTGCTTGCTTTCCCTCTTATGCACAGTGCGGTGCCAGGAGTGATGCCCTGCACGCTACGCACTGCCCTCTCTCTCCCCTTTGGCAGTATGTTATGCCCCTCTAGTGGGCTTTTCATTTGACCAATGTACAGTTGTGTGGGTTCATGCGCGATTGCCGAGGCAAGAGCCTCTTGCACAGGTACTGGATTAGCTAGCGGCTAATCCCCCCGCAGGTACAGGTGAATTCGGAGAGGTTTCACGCCAGAAATCTCGTCCGATTCAAAGGGCAAGTAGCCCTACAGGTGCGGGAGCTCGAGGACTTGCTAGGGATGCGACCGGCACGCAGAACGGAGCCCGAAACAGTGAATTACAGCCTGCTGTGTATTTTTGCAGGTTTAGGGTTTTGGCCCTAAACGGACCCTAATACCCCCAGGAGGTTCGGGGACGCAAGGGGACCGCTGTACAGGTGATCTGGCGCATTTTCAGGGCTGAAAACAGAGAATTCAGCGTGCTGCAGATTCTCGCCAGGTTTTGCAAAGTGCCCGTATGCGTCGGGAAAGTCAGTCAATGCGTGGGAATACTGACCGTGAAAGGTTCTAGTACAGTTATGCTGCCGAAATCGGGCTGGAACAGTGGAAATTCAGCCGAGTTTGTGCGGGGCAGCTTGTAGGGAACCACAGCGTTTATTCCCTCTTTTGAACAATAAAGAAATACCGAAAGGGGCGCCTAAGTTAGGGGCCAATCTGGTGTCTGTCTACTCATACAGGTGCAATCTAGCAGCCTGTATCCCTCTCCCCTTTGTTGTGTCTTGAAAGTACAGGTAAAATAGACGACTAATAATGGGTGAAAGCTAAATCAAGGTTTAAAGTAAAGTCTACCGCCCTTTTTGGATTGAACAGGCCGGTTTCACCTCCTTTTGACCAATCCTTTCATTTTCTTTAAAGCTTCTTATACTATTTGATTAGAATCTACCTTGGCTGTCTGATGTGTTTTGTCATGCAGGTTTTCATTTTGCTACTCCTGCTTGGTTGCGTGCAAGACTTGTTGTTGTATCTCTATTTCTTGCTTCAAATGTGGTGATCGTTGTCTTTGTTGAAGAGGTCTGCTTTGAGGGGTGCTACTTATTGGAGTAGTTTATTCATTTCATTGAATACCCAGGAGATTTTCTTGATGGGTGATGGAACATGTAATGGCCTTGCAGCCAAGGCTGCTGCAAACATTTTACTGGAGCTTGTGGCGATGATGGACTAAGGGAGGGTGCTGTGAGGGTTAAAAACCCTCCCTTCACGAGCCCCCGCTCCCTAGTGGGGGAGGGGTTTGGGAAAGGAAAGCGGGCTTTACTATGGTGACGTGCCCACCCAGCATGGTGTACACGTGGAGGAGCTCTAGCTTGTACGGTTGTCACCTTCTCGGACATCTCACCCATACCAAAAGTATCATCTTTCTGTTCCTCTTGCTTTCGCTTTCCCTTCTTGGACGACTGTTCAACTAGGGCCTCTGGTCCTCCCCGAAGTAATCAAGGTTGAATAGAAAGTGTTGTACTTTAGTGTCAAATGCGTCATCAAGATTATACCCATATCTACCGAAGAGATCAGCTTTCCTACTTGAAGAATCAACTCTTGCATCTTCTCAATGTGATCCTTCATGACTTCAACTCGTGAGGGTCCAAAGTCCGCAACTAGACCTCTAGGCTCTAGGTGAGCTCTCTTCGTAGGCGTCATTCTATTGTAAACTTTCTCCAAGTGGTTCAAGATCTCTCTTTAGCATTAGTCATACGCCGAACATGTCCAAGTACGTGCCGCGTACAATTGAGGAAGATAAAAGATTGGATCCTTGCATTAAGTCGATCTCAAGCACATTGAAACTCTACAAGTTTCTTGAACTCCTTGGAAGTAAGTGACTTGTGTGTAGGAGCCTTTGGTCGCTCAATGTCGTCATGCACCATCAAGATAAGGCCTTCAATACAGGCTCCACTAGAACCTTATAGTCTTGGTAGTTGGGACATCCAACTTTTGAGCCGTTGGAAAGAAAGATTTGTTGATAACTATCTTTACCTCCCCTGACTTAGACAAGATTGGATTAAGCTCTATTTTGAGATCTCAAAAAGCTTTGGATGCTCTCCCTTCTTGTGTGAGAAAGGTATGGAACCATCCCATCGTAGCTTTCAAATATGTGAAAACTTTGGGACAAAAAACTTTCAACTATAGTGACATCGGACATAATCTTAAAAAGCAAGAAAGGCTAGCAATCTCAAGTATTGAATGCCCTTGTAGTAAAACTGTCTTTTCTTCTTGCGTAAATGGAGCTTTGGGTCATGTAGTTACTGCCGATTGTTCCATTCTTCCTTCTGATTCCTTGAAAGACCTTTTCTCAAGAGGTACTAAATATAGGCTCACTTCCTCGAATGACTCTTACCTTCTCAAAGCCATAGAGAAAGGAATTTCTAAATTCGTAGTAAAGTTTGAGGAGTCTTTAGGAGTTCAAGGTGTTTTTACCCATTGGAAATCTGTAGTCCTCAAGAAAGCTTCTTTGAAATTAGCATCTTGCTCTGGGAACGTTTCTTCAGGAAGGAATAGCTTATCTTCTTCTAATCGTGATACTCTTATGAAATTTCATCATGATTTTGTAATCTCTTACGTAGATAAGTACTCTAATAACTTTGTTGTTACGTGCAAAAAGTTATATTTAGAATGCTTGTTAGGTGAAGTAAACTCTCAGACTTACAATGATTGTGATCTTTCGATGCAAGAGATTATCTTGAAACATCAAGACTTTTGTAAGTCTTTTGGTTTCAAGTGCGAGCTTAAATTACCTTTTTTATATATCGTTTGGAAGTTTCACAAGAACCCTGTAAAGCCTAGATTTATAGCTGCTTCTTGTAACACCTCTTTGACCGAGGTTTCCAAATGGCTTAGTTATTGTTTTAAAGCCACAAGGCTAGGAGCTGAAGTCTAATGGCGATCATAGGCTGAAATCGTTGGCTGTCCTGACTAAAAACGCTGGCTGTCCTGGGTTGAAAACGTTGAGGAGGTTCCGAGGAAACGCTGGCGATCTGGCTGAAAAACGCCAGGTGAGGCTGAGGGGACTGTAGTACTTAATACTTCTCCTCCTGCTTCCTGCTTTCCAAGCGGCCCTAGGACTGCCTAAATAGTTGCCAACATCTGGGTCGAGCAGCAGCCAGAAAGGCCCCACAACCTTACTAATTAGATTCTGAAAATCAATTACTAATAAATGCCATGCTAAGGGCGGTTGACACGTGATAAATGCCTATATGCTGAAATGTTGTATTGTGCAAGAGAGGGTATGCAACTATGACCGGCCTGGGCATGCACGTCCTGCTAGAGGCTCACAAAGGTGCCATGCTAGGTCCTAAGCTAAGACTGATGCTAGACTATAGCAGAAGCTTGTCGATGTAGGGCAAGTGAATTGCCCGCGTGACAATCTTTTAAGCATTGGCTGCAATAAAGCGGGTTTTGAAGTATTTGAAAGGCAGTGCAGGTTTTAGATTGGTTTATTACGCCTGCAACACTCCAAATCTATGAGCTCACCTCATCTTTTGAGATATGTAGGTGCAAATTGGGCTAACTCACTTAACTATGCACGCTACAAAAGGAAATTGTTTCTTTATCCACGGGGACCGGTAAGAAACGATGTTGTATAGCAGTTTCTACCACAGAGGCTGAATATGTAGTTGCATCTATAGCAGTTTGAGAGTTGGTATAGCTACAACCAATGCTTGCAGATATTGGCCATCTTCCACTATCAAATACATCGCTCCTATGTGATAATCAAAGTGACATCAGTCTTGCTAAAGATTATGCTTAACACATTAAGTCCAAACATATTGCCATGGACAGTCTACAAAGGAGGAAAAACTATCATTAGAGAATTTGAGAACCCGCCACCAAGCCCTCGCACTACACACTACATATCACACATGGTGATCCTCATTGTAAATCCCAACTCTTATGAGCCATGAAAGTTTTCCGAGTTCAATTTTTATTTTTGTTTTATATGTCTATACCGCATAATGCCCAAAGTGGAATGCAATGATGTAACCAATTAGTAGATCTCTCTCTAGCAAGAGCATGATACACATGAACAGTTCTGCTCTAAGGAGTACAAGTATGGAGTTTTTACCCGGGTTGTCTGCTTGTTTTGAAGTGCTCATCGGTAAAGCCAATTGATATGGTTCCCTTGTTGCCTCTATCTTTAATGTAGATCTCAAAGTAGTAAAGGATTCTTCTGACGGGGGCAGGTCGATTGCCTTGGAAAGCACCTACATCGTTTGCATGTTGCCCATCTCCCGTGTACTTGGCAGAAAGTTTATCTACAGAGATGACAAGAAACTGCAAGCTTCGTTTAGTGTTGATGTGAGTGGGTGCTTCCTCTTCCTCTTCCATTTCCTCTTCCTCGGGAGTCTTCCTCCCCCCACCAAAGTCGTACAGACTTAGGGCGTCTGCCACCACGTTCACGCTGTTGTTCGCGGGCGCTACCATTCTTCTCCTTGTACGCAAAGCAGGTAGTCCAAAAGCCCACTTAATAATTATGCCAGCTGAGAGACAAGGTATTCATCAATAGGGTGCCGTCTAAATTTAGTTTACATATAGCTTAGCTTAAATATATACCTATAATCTATAAAATGTAAATGGAGAGATGTTCCCTGTTAAGGATTTTGGAAAGTGCCACGTGGAAAGAGGAGCTTTCATAATTCTTGAAAAGTCAAAATTGTACTTTATTGAAGGCGCTTCATATCATGTCATGTGAAGACAGGGTGGTTGTGGGGGCACAAATTGTTCCACATGTGTTGCTATAAGAAGACATCGTAGGTTAGGAGAGCGTGAGAGTGTGTTGAGAAAGACGATGGAAGTGTTCACTAATGCACATTGTTAGTGCTCTCTCTCTCTCTCTCTCTCTCTCTCTCTCTCTCTCTCCACACAGATGACACCCACCACAAACAAAGGCATTGCATGTAATATATATACATGGCACAAAGACAAAGCATTGATTGTGTGAAGTTCAAAGAGCTTAAATGATGTTGCACATTGAAGGGTTAGAAGGCGATTAATATTGATGTTGTATGGTTGATGTTATGATGAACCACAATACTGCGTTGCATGCAAACTAATCCACAGAAAGTCACAGGGAACCACTAAATTACAAATATATTTGCAAACTAAAAGGCAACAACTAATCTTCTCTCTTCTTCCACGTCTTTCCTCACAAAACCCAACACAAGTTTGAGAACAAGTAGCTTAAGGGCAATTTTTCATTTGCATCTCCTGAGGACCTTGCCACTTGGATCTCTCCATGAATGTTCATGTTATTTGAGATCCGCATATACAGTTGACTCAAACTTGCTTTAATACCTGCCCACATCCAAGCTCACTTAGAATTTGAGATATTCACACATACCTATGTCTGATAGATGGGAGGATGGGTGAAATAGGATCTCATTTGGAAAGATGGATCTACCACGTAAGAGGTGAAAACATGATTCATAGATTGGGGATAAAGAAGGCCCATCAGCACTCTGCAAGCCCAAATCGCCTCCTCTTCACCACACACATAGACTAGGCAATATTGTCTGCATCCACTTCATGTCTTTGAGCCATTTAAGATTCCCATGGTAAGCTACTAAGTAAATTTACAAATTTCTTAGCTGTGGTAGCGGTTTGCAATGGATCAATGAATATTTCAATTACGAGCTGACAAGAGAAGGGGGGAGTCTATGACTAGCTTCTCTATACCGAGAGGAATGAGATCATGGTGTCCTTCCGTGATTCAACTTCACCAAGGACAAGTCAAGGGTGCAACATAATACGCTTGGGAAAAAGAGCCTTGGCAATTGTCCCATGCACTCTTGACAGTAGTGTATGAAGTGGCCAATTGTTGACGATCTTGAAAATTTGTCAAATAGCTTGTAATGGCTTTGACAAAGTTGACTGCCCTCCAGTCGTAGAGCCATGAGGACGGGGTTCACCACCCGGTCGTACTGTCCGGGGCTGTCATACATCTATAAGGTTTGGGAATGAGGGGCACTCCTCATGATCTCAATGGTTGGGTGGAGAGCTGACGAACTACCCCTCCTTGGTAGGTATGCCCGTAGTGGTGTTATGGTATTCTAGCATTGGTTTCAGAGCTTGTTTTTTGTTCAATCAGGCGCATGAAGCGGGCCCAACATACCTTAGAACCACAAGCTTGCATTATATCGAATGGGTTTTTTGGAGGATAAGGGCGTGGATAAGCTTGTTGGACACAAAAAATGGAACAAGTTCGCCATAGTTGGGGGAAGCAAGCTCTCTCTCTCTCTCTCTCTCTCTCTCTCTCTCTCTCTCTCTCTCTCTCTCTCTCTCTCTCTCTCTCTCTCTCTCTCTCTCTCTCTCTCTCTCTCTCTCTCTCTCTCTCTCACACACACACACACACACACACAAACACAAACCCCTCCAACGCCCTCTCGCGTTCACTCTTTTTCTCCTCTTGCCCCAAGCTCGCCTTCGCTATTGCTTGGGGGGTTGCTACTTTCATCGAAACTCTTCCCCATCGGGTGTTGTGATTGGAGTTGCTCCTTTCCTCCATTAGCCATAGCTAGCCACGCCATTGACTGTAGCCGATGACAATCATCGATCGTCGTCACCCTCGGACAACGCCATTGTAGACCCTGTTGTCGTTGTAATCTATTGCCACCGCCATCACTGCCGGTTACCGACGTCATCAAACCCCAAAGTGGTTCTTTGTATTCACAAAGAGCTTCACAAGTACGAATTTTTTGGCTACAAAGCCCACACTGGCATTTAAAACAAAGGCGGAGCTCTTGGCACAATAGTCTCATGCAAAGGAAATACGACAACACCAACGCATAACTGTCCGAAGAGAGAGAGGTGACTATGTTTCTCTCTTCCTCATTTGTTAGCCTTTTTTTTTGCAAATCTTTTTATATTATTTTCTCACATTTAATTTTCTAGAAAAAATTAAAAAAATTGTCTGCCCATTGTAGTGTGTCCCCCGCCACCCTCTAGTCCCCTTAGGATTTTTGGATTTACTCTCATCAATTGTGTGCTTAACCCCGACCAAATTGTTCGACGAAATGCTAGGTTCTCTCCCGTTCCAAAGTGTGCTCCTCCGTCACGTGATGTGACCCGCAAACGCCTCCATGTCTGTAGAGCCTATCTTTGGACTCGGTGCGCCCGTAGAGGCCTCCAACCGTGATGACCCTCCTTTAGCCACGATGAGCCAGATCTTATGGACACCGACATCATTGAGGGAGATGATGAGGACCTCTTGAATGACGAAGGTGGTGACTATGACCTAGTGGACCCTGCCAACATCCTGTCAGAGACGGAGCTCTCTAGTGGGATGTTTAAATTGTTACAGATGGGAGCGTGAAAGACCCTGCAAAATATTGAAAACAATATACTACATGGCATAAAAACAATAGATCTGCATATCTGTTAATCATACTTGCACATGGTCAAAGCTATACACGATAAGATAGAGATAGAGAGTGAGAGAGAGTAAGGGAGCACGTGCACATGCACCTCCTACACCGGCCCGGCGAGAGAGAAGAGAGGAGAGAAGAGAAGAATTGACACATGCAATGGGTGCAATCTCCCCCCGTGCAAGAGAAAGCACTTTCCTCTTGCTCGTATTTATTTATAGATTTCTTGAATGCTCAAAGTGAATACATACTGGTTGATTGGGCATAAATGGCCATAGCTCATAAAGAGCAGTTAAGTAATAAAATGTCCGTAAATATGCTATCCTTTTGCATAACCCTTAGCTTTTTCATCCTATCACTTGCAATAAATATGTGATTTTTCATTTTCATTACATACCTCTCCGTTAGAAAGCAATTGTCCTCAGTTGCTGCAAAGATAGGAAACTGGAAACCATACTTATAAAAAACAATGGTTAGTATTATGTGTAAGAAGTATGACAAGAAAAATTCATAAAATCAAACAACATTTTCTTATGCCTTCCGTCATCTACATACTACATATTCTAGTGTCCCATACCACTAGAATATGCAGTATATGTTATATCCTGATGAATCAGGATATCATTGGTCACACTCATAGTTCAATAAATCAATTCTCATAAATCTCAAGTCCAATTTCATAAACACTATCGCGACACAAAATCATCATATTCCAAATTCAATTCCAAATCCAAATATCTTTGATTTTATATGCCTGGGTAACAAAATCATACTAAGGACACTGGTGGCTAGTCACTAGCAGGATTTTGTGATCAATGTTGCCTCAATCGATGAATCTACACCGATAAGACGTATTGCCTAAATTGGAAAATTTTCACTAATGCTCCTAAATCAGCGGATCTGCACATAATATTGTTTAAAATAATATTGTTTGTTGGTGTGCTGCCTAAATTGACGAATCTGCACTCGTGATGCCTAAATCGGCGGATCTGCACGTACAACTGGTGTTGCCTAAATCGGTGAATCTACACTAGGATGAGTATTTACACACTGCCTAAATTGGAGAATCTATGTGCAAGTGACCAATGGACTAGACAAGGCATTAAAAAAACATGAAACATTCACTACCTGTGTGACATCAAATTGGAGTATGTTTGAGCAGTAAAGTACATACGGCTGTTGTTCATTATCCAGAGCATCTTAGCTCAATAAATGAGTAGCTACATAACTTAATGACAAATCATCTCAACAAAAATTCCATTGAGTGCAAGTGGGAGCCATGACGATATAAGTGTTTGATTGCAGAGCTTATAAGACAATGGAGGTAAATAAAAGACGAGAGCCGTATTTGATGTACATACCTGGAGGATATTCTGCATCTAAAAATCTATGTACCTATGTATGCATGTCAAGAGAGCTGTGTTGTCTCTTTGAATGGTATTAGTAGACACATCTAGGAGTGTAGCACAATTTTGAATGAGAGAGTTAGTATACTCAACCATTAAGTAGTAAGGTATAGATTAGTTAAGATATTTGATGATAACAAGCAAGGAAGGTTTTGTAGAATTTGATAGAACATGGCTAGTATATTATCACTCAAGATTTTGAAATGATTTTGCAATTTAAAACAGGGGGATGGCTTATCTGACTGCCTCGCATTACGGTCTGCATAGGTTTTTGTGAATCCTTAGACGTTGAAAATAAAAAAATTGAAGATCGTTCTCAAAATCATTTGGTTAAGTTCAATCACGACAGATACTTGTATTGCCTTAAGATCGTGGTTAACCTAATAAAGGTAGTGTTGTTGACTAGTGCTACTGTAATTAACAACTAGTAATATATAACAATGAGTCATTTGAAGAGGACAAAATCAAGAAAATTTCACAATTTTTATAAGTGCAACAAATTTTAAGCCCTACATATGAGTTCATGACTTTTTATAACCTCCATTGATGAAATAAATCACCGAAAGACCATGTAGTGTCATCATCATACAAGTTGAAAAAAGTGCTCACAACCCAAGCTTATAGTAAGATGTTGTAAAGCACAAATGCTTGGATATTTGGTCAGATAGAGTTTTAAAACTTGGCCTAACTAAATGATTAACCAGTATTTACTGATATGAATAATGAGGTTGCTAGATTGAGGAACAGATTCTTCAGTGTGATGATACATAAGTGACAAAAAAGTCACACCTTCTTGGTGGAGGTATTACGGTATGCAAAGTAGAGTGAAGGTGGTCAATGAGGGGTAGAGAGGGTGGCTCAAGCGAGAGGAAAGGAGTCTATAGTGAGAGAGGAGAAAGCTAATGGTTGCACGGTGGGGGGGGGGGGGGGGGGGGGGGGGGGGTAATACCATGCTATAGGCAAAGCACGAGAGGAGAGTGCGAGGAGACATGAGAATAGAGAGGGGAGAGGTAATCCCAAGAGATCCTTTGTAAGGAGGGACAATAGAGTGATTGAGAGGATTAGCATGGTTGAATCCGTAGCTTATGGGAGTGTGGTTGAAATTCCACAGAGGATTCGACATGTAGCAGTGTTCAACACAGGAGTCGACATGCTTGTGTCGACACTCGTGAGGCTTGTGTTGTTGCGATGAACATGAAGTTGATAGCTTGAGTTGGAGAAGGTTGGGCCAAATATAGTTGGTGCATAATCAGGCTTACGCTGCAGGTGGTTGTGGTGCAGAATGAGCTACGGTTAGCCGCCAGAAAAAAAAGATATAGAAAAAGGAGAGAACTTCATAGAGGGATACATTGCATGAGTGAGTGGGTGGTTGTCGGACGTGGTAAGATAGAGAGAGGTAGTTGGTCTATGGTCGACGAGAGAGAGAGAGAGAGAGAGAGAGAGAGAGAGAGAGAGAGAGAGAGAGAGAGAGAGAGAGAGAGAGAGAGAGAGAGAGAGAGAGAGAGAGAGAGAGAGAGAGAGAGAGATCGACTATTTGTTTGGTTGAGGTTGACCGACACCATGCATAACATGAAAAAAAAAGTGGGTGAAAGTGATTTTGTGTGTGTGTGTGTGTGTGTGTGTGTGTGTGTGTGTGTGTGAGAGAGAGAGAGAGAGAGAGAGAGAGAGAGAGAGAGAGAGAGAGAGAGAGAGAGAGAGAGAGAGAGAGAGAGAGAGAGAGAGAGAGAGAGAGAGAGAGAGAGAGAGAGTTCAATTGAGAAAGGTTGAGAGCGAGAAGGCTTTCGATGGTTGGCCAGGAAGAGAGAAAGATTTTGGGCAGTCATGGGGGCATGGGAGAGTTGTGTGTGTGTGTGTGTGTGTGTGTGTGAGAGAGAGAGAGAGAGAGAGAGAGAGAGAGAGAGAGAGAGAGAGAGAGAGAAGGAAGAAATTGTGTGGGTATGGATTTCATGCATAGGTGGTTGGATAACTGGCTCTCAACATCCCCTGGTTGGTGACTCGATGGCATGTGGTGGACAACTACATGCACCAACACATTTGACAGCACCTCCACTTTCTTCAGTCAAAAAGGACCACAAGCGTAGCTGTTGAATGCTACCAAATGACAGCCGCTAACGGTGTTGCTTTCGTGACCTGTTGCAGTACGTGCTAACGGTCATTCCTGCAGCTTGCATGACCTTCAACTACAACCCCACCTTCTGCGCTATGTTATTCCCACAAGCTCTGCAACATTCGCCACATCATGTGGCACTTGTTGTCAAATCCGTTGCGTTCTACTGCACCAACTGTCTGCTCGGCTTTGTGTTGATTCCAAATCCTCATAGTTTCATCTCTGCCATAAGCTGAACTGTTGTGAGCATGTTGTTGTGTCTTGATGCTGCTATTGGATGACATGTGGTAGAGGTAATTCGAGGTGTGCAGAAGCCGCTTCACTTCAGATAAATAAATGAATAAATAACTATTTCCTTTGGGCACCTTTTGCACGGTGTAAAAGGATTAATCCATTATCTTCTCTTCTACTAGCTCCTAGGTTCAAGACCACTCAATACACATTTGAGGCATCTTGAATGCCTAGAAGTCTCTTGAATTTCTCACTAAGATTTTACAGTTGGTATATGGTATGTCTAAGTTCAAGATTTCGATCTCCTAGATCTCGAAGGTCTCCATGGGAGTATTTTTACTACATTAAAGCTTCTCTACTAGTACTTCTTCTTCTTCTACTATTTGTACTCTCTATTTATGTATCTCTATATACTTAGTTTAATCCACTTTGCAATCTCGCATCGTTATGGCATAAATACCTCTAAACAATCTCAGACCTCTGCTGCCTGCTGCATTAAAATAGTTGCACTCATTTTGAAGGATTATCCAATCAAACAAGAGCTATGCTCTGTTCAGTACAATTAACACTAATTTTGACAAAGTCTAATAAATTAAAGGCATGTGCAAGTAGAAGAGGGAAAAAGAACATTTATAGAAATGAAGTACTTAGTTGTTGATGATCTTTGGAGCGTAGCCTACGCTCTGATACCACTGCTACAGTCGAGAGTGTGGAAGACCCTACAAAATACTGAAAACAACATACTTCATGGCATAAAAACATCAGATCTGCATGTCTACTAATCATACTTGCACATAATCCAAGCCAGACGCGATAAGGAGACAAAGAGCGAGAGAGGGTAAGGGAGCATGTGCAGATGCACCTCCTAGAGAGGAGTGCTACATCGGCATGGTGAGAGAGAAGAGAGCGAGAGAGAGTAAGGGAGCACGTGCAGATGCACCTCTTAGAGTGGACTGCTACACTGGCATGGTGAGAGAGAAGAGAGGAGAGGAGAGAAGAATTGACACATGCAATGGGTGCAATCTCCCTCATGTAAGAGTGAGCATTTTCCTTTTGCATGTATTTATTCATAGATTTCTTGAATGCTCAAAGTGAATACATAATGGCCGATCGGATATAAATGGCCATAGCTCATAATGAGCAGTTAAATAATAAAATGTCCATAAATATGCTATCCTTTTGCATAACGCTTAGCTTTTTTCACCTGTCACTTGCAATAAATAAGTCATTTTCCATTTGCATTACATAAATATTTTAACGCAAAGTTGACCACCATAGAGAAGGTCTAGGCTGACGTAGTCACAATGTTACAGAGCATCTCTACATGCCTAGATGCATTGATAGCCACTTCAGTATGCTCTCCTCTTCCTCGTAGTAGGAATGCTACCACAACATGAGTGAGCGTAGCCTCACCCTTAGTCACGGGAGTCCAAGTGGATGTGCCTATAAGGCCGTTCATAGAGATAGCCTCATCCCTACTCAAAGATTTTAAATTTCCTAGCTTTGGAGTTGAGGAAAGAGAGCAAAACAAGGATTCAATGAATATGTTCCTAGCGAAGTGGTGAGACATTCATGCACTGCAAAAGTAGCCTAGTCATGTGTAGCCCATAGAGGCTAACTTCTTGTTGATTGACAAGGCGTACAAGCGGTGGATGAGTTGGACTACTCGTCCTGCCACATGAGAAGAGTTCAAAACGATGTTTCAAATGAAACGAAGAATAGAGAAGTTGGGAGCCATGGGACAAGTGCTCAAACAAGTCCCTAACTCATAACATCTCAGATTATAGAAAGATAGTACTCAAGTATAAAGGGATCAATGCATTCCATACGTCCTCACAAATTATTATCTTGAGTACCTTGAGCCTCTTCAACCAAAAGATTTATTAGAGGAAATCAAATATGCACAAATTTATGATGACATCAAGCGTCATGGTGCACGAGATGGGGCAGGTAGGGCTAGAGATAAAGAGAAAAAGGGACCGCGTTCAAAAAGAAAAAGGTTCCATAGTGATAAGAAAGGGGAGAGGATAGACCAGAGGAGTCAGGGTGGTCGTTGGTCTAAAAAATTGCGACCATTCAAAAAGAAGAGAGAGTCTGAAATCCATAAAAAAGAGCATTATGTTAAAGGGCGAAAGAAAAAACGGTGCTTTAGCTACATGAGGTAGGACACACCAAAGCCGGGTGTCCAAAGCTTAAAGCTAGAACCAGTGGCAATGAGCCCAAGAGTGATGGCAAATCCTCTATGCAATTGCATACGGCGCAGAGGCTTAATCTCAATTCTGGAGAGTTCAAGGAGGTGACTATGTGCCGTTGTGATGAGTATCATGCTTGTTCAGTGACAGTAGCTATGTGGCAGCCTAGCACAGGCCCGCATGATATGGTGCACATGTATGACGCTATTGGTGGCCATAGAGTCACTATCTTCATTGATGATGGACCTAGCCATAACTTCTTAAACCACTTGTTAATGAAGAAGTTAAGGTTGACTAAGATCCCAAGCGATCTTGAGTATATTGTTGGGTAGGCTAGCGGTTATTATAAGACAGTATGGAATATTGTAATCTCAAGAGTTCCATTAGCCATGCACGGTTATGAGGCTTTGCTTGACTTTTAGTTCATGCACTTGGTTAGTGCAGATGTATATCTAGGTAGGGAGTGGATGTAGAGCCGAAACCCTACTCTAGTTCAAAGGTATTTGCATAACACACTATAGTTTGACCATTGTGGTAGGGTCATCACTCTACATAGCGACTATAGTGTCCCCTCTACCCCTCTCATATCATCCATGGAGCTATGTAGAGTAGTCCGTAGAGGCCAGATAGCAGAGGTACTTGCTTGTTACCCTCGTTTAAATTCTATTTTTGTAGATGAAAGTAATGAAAAGTTTTCATAATTGAAATTAAAAGTAATGTTTGCATAGACAAACATGATAAAGAAGATGGTCATGGACGAGACCCACTGTTTGAAAATCGCGTTTGGCATGCATAGGCAAACATGATAAAAAAGATGGCCTTGGACAAGACCCATTGTTTGAAAACCGTGTTTCACAGGCATGCAATTCTACAACAGAAAAATCCAAGGCAAAGGAGACCCTCACAAAAAAGTACGTAGATGCTTTTAAAAAAATCATTAGAAGAATTTCACGATGTACTTCCCGATGATTTATCGGATGGCTTGCCACCATCACGTGAAGTAGACCATGGCATCGATGTTATGCCGTGTTCCAAACCTATAAGCAAGCTTGCTCACGGATTAAGCCACTCTGAGGCACATGATGTTAAAAATAAATAACAGAGTATGAGAACAAAGGCTTCATGAGGCCTCGTTCTAGTTTGTGGGCATTGTCTATTCTTTTGGTAAAGGAGAAGGACAGATCTATGTAGATATTCATGGATTATAGGGCTCTTAATAAGATACCAATTAAGAACAAATATCCAATGCCTAGTATGGATGAGTTTTTTGATCAACTCTTTGGGTCAAACTTATTTTCAAAGATATACCTGAGATTTGGTTATCATCAAGTTAGAGTTAGAATTAGATTAAAAGACGTTTGTGAGAAGACAACATTTTCAGACATTGTGAGTTCTTGATTATGCCACTTGGGCTAACCAATGCACCAACAACATTTATGACGCTTACGAACAATGTTTTGCATATGTACTTAGGAAAGTCCATAGTAGTTTTCCTATACGATATACTAATATATAGAAAATCTCAAAAAAGATACGTACAACGTTTATGTCTAGTGTTTGAGTTATTGGAAAAAAGTAAACTATTTGCAAAGAAAAGCAAACGTGATTTCTTTGAAACCGAGATTCATTATCTTGGTCACATTATATCCGTAGAGGGAATGCAAATGGAACTTGAGAAAGTGGAAGCTATTCTTAGGTGGCCATCGCTAAGAAATCTCGAGGAACTTCAGATTTTTCTTGGTATGTCATGGTTGTACTAAAAATATGTGAAGGACTTTGTGAAGATTGCAGTCCTATTGACTGACCAACTGAGGTCAAAAAGTAAAAGTATAGTTTGGGGGAAAGCCTAAGAGAAGAGCTTTGAAAAGCTTAAGGTGGCTATAGCAGCCACACATATATTGACTAAAGTTGATCCAAACGGGTCATTTGTCCGGGAGACAGATGCAACCATTGGGACCATACTATGCAAAGGGGATGCTTGATTGCATTTGAGAGTAAAAGAATTAGTTTGTGCCCAACATAAATACTTGGCCTACGAGTGAGAGTTACAAGCAATAGTACATGTACTTAAAAGGTGGAGACACTATTTATATGATGCGACTTTTGAAGTTTAGATGGACCATGAAAGTCTGAAACGACTTTCAAATAATAATGAATTGAAGGGAAGAAAAGCTCGGTGGATGGAGATCCTACAAGAGTTTGACCTTCAAATATGTTACCAAAGAGGTAAATATTACGTAGTGGCAAATGCACTTAGTTGCATGTTGAAAATTAATGAATTAAGCTTCAGAGTCTTCAAGAATAAATTCTTGGAGTCACTACATGGCTTATGTGAGCATGATCCATCTTTTACAGAGGTCTCGCATGTTGTATGCCATCACACCACCTCACAAATGCGACCACCTCCCTCATTTTCACGTAGTGCTAGTCTGGAATGCTATATGAGATCATACCATCTCACAAATGCGACCACCTCCCTCATTGGCACATAGTGCTAGAATAGAGAGAATGGTCGTAGATGCAACAAGTAGAAAAGCAAGAGAGTCCAATGAGACTAATAATGTAATGGAATTGGCCTATTAACTTGAGAGTAGCGGAAATTAATGAGAATACTTTGAAGAAATTACTTTGTGAGCATAGCGGGTGAACATAATTGAAGATAGCAACATAATCATAGCAATTAGTTAACTTGGCATGAAAAATACTTTTGCAAGAGAGAGAATTTAGAGAACATGGCAACAGTTGAGCCGGTCCCCCCTCCAATAGGCATTTGTATTATGATTTCTCCCATCAAGAGAGACTTGTTACAATACAATCTTTGTGTTCCTTATGACCTAGGTCATGCAATGAAGATTGAAAACTTCATGCATCACAAGCATAACATAAACTTGAAGAAAGCTTTAACTATTCCAAGCCTCAGTCCCAAGACCTCAAACACCTTCGAAGGTGGAGAGAGCTAGCAAGGAATGAGCGTAGGGAAGAGGAAGAAGAAACATTTCATAGGAGAAAGAATTAGTTCCTCACTTATCATAACTCTTCTTGCTAGCATACATAATAGCATAGTAATGAAGATGGAGAAGATGGCAAGCTTAAGCATTGAAGCATGGCTCTTGGTTGGATTTGCACTCCATAGCCAAGAGTGTTGGTGTAGGCTCTCAACTTCTCAAGGAGCATGGAGAAGGAGATGGAGCTCTTGCACTTTGCATAGCACACAATGAGAGCGTGTGTGAGTGTGTGTGGGTGAGTATACCCCCTAAGCAACCCCCTAGCTTACTTTGGTTGACCCCCCCCCCCCCCCCCCCCCCCCCTTGTAGCTCATGCTTGAAGCTCATTGGGCCCCTCCAGGCTTAGCCAATCATAAGCAGGAGGCATTACAAGCAACAACGGTAGCCTTGGGACAAGTGTCCCCCTTTCCCCTTTGAGAGAGAGGACTTGATAAATGCAAAGACAATCAATTAAATCTCCTAAATTATCATTGGACCCCTTGGGTGGCTAACCAATAGGGTTCAGACACACTATGAGGGCAACATGAGGAGGAACTTGACAAGTGTCCTTGCTACCTCTTAAGGCTTGGGGTTACCTTGAGTGTGTGTGTGTGTGTGTGTGTGTTCTCTCACTAGCCCCTACAATATGGGCTCGCCCCCTCTTGTGTAGGGATCATTTTGAATTTAGGTGCTCAAGCACCTTACTCATCAAGCATGACAAAGCACTTCTAGCTTGGGGCTGTTTCCACAAGCATCTCAAGCAAGCACAACAAAGCACCTCAAGCACCTTAGTCATCCAGTAGGACAAGCACCTCAAGCACCTTAATCACCCAACAAGACAAGCACCTCAAGCACCTTAATCAAGCACGACATGTACCTCAAGCAGGACAAGCACCTCGAGCTTGGGTCGGGTTCCCACCTCAAGCTCAGCCCTAGCTTACCTAAGGTCAAAGGACTTTTACACACATTATTGGAGGTCTTCAATGAAGCTAACCCTAAGGTCTTATGCTCCATTGGTGGTTAGCCTTGCTCTTTGATAGACCATCTCTCATTTGGGCCCCTTTACCATTGGCCCCGTGTTTAGATAGATCTATAAGCACATGCCTATATCTTAACCCTTGTTCCCGTTTATTCTCCCACATTAAGTCATCAGTTTAATATGAGAAAATAATTTGGGTTGGTTAGATGTTAGATTTGATGACATTACCTCTCTCTTGAAATCATAGTCGTCCTTGACTATGAGGCAGAAGAGATAAAGCCTTAGTCATTAGTCAATCTTACTTAGCGTGCAGAGGATCCCTTTTTACCCTACGACATCTTTCCAATATGGATGACTAATCCATTTGGTGCTGGGAGACATAGCTGCCGCAAGCATGTCTGCTCTTTAGTCCATTTCATTCTCCCAAAGTAGAGTGACAAATTCTACTTGGTGTTTGAGAGACGTTGTCATCACAAACATGATTCTAAGCATGCATACTATTTAAATTTGTGCATAATAAAAAGAGAACTAGTCTTATAAGACAAAAACATGGGTCATTTGAAAGAAATTTGTACGTTTGCATTGGAAGCATTGACAAGGTTCATACTATCCTTAAGCTGTATTCCTTGCATCCATCTAGCATCTTCAAAAGGATAATTTTTGAACTAATAAGATACCATCGGATAATCTTACCATGTCGTAGTACCTTGTCTTCATGCCGAAGGATAGCTTCGGGTTGTAGCACCTCTTCTTGGTCTTCAACTTCGGGAGGATATTCAATAATTGGTTCACTTGGTGGATCTCCTTTGTAGGCCTTGAGTAGGCTTACAGAAAGGCATTGTGTATGAGACAATGGTTGGGCAACTTGAGTTGATAAGCCGTCTCATTGATGGGCTTCAAGATTTGGAAAGGATCATAGTATCTTTTTGCTAACTTAGCATAATACTTTTGATGGCCCGTAGGATTTTTGCCCGTTGTTTGCCTTAATCGAGCCGTAGGAAACTTAAGTAAGACCCAATCATTTTCTTTGAACGTTAAGGCCCTTCTATGCTTGTCAGCAGCAACTTTTTGCCTTTGTTGAGAGATGGATATAGCCTCCTTAATCTTTTGAAAAGATTCTTTTAGGTCACGGCTATACTCATCGGCAGCGAAGATCTTCCCATGTACTTTGAGTAGCAAGGGACTTTTAGGTCTTCCCTCAATGATCTCAAAAGGTGATTTTCCCGTAGAAGTATGTACGGTATTGTTGTAGGCATACTCTACAATAGGTAAATATTTTTCCCATTGTGAGCATTGATCTACTTTGGTAACATAAGTCTTGAGTAGATCGAGTATCATAAGATTGGCTATTTCACTTTGGCCATCTGTTTGTGGGTGATAGACCGAAGAGAAATTCAATCTTGTTCCTAGATTTTCAAAGAGACTTTTCCAGAAATTACTAGTCATTCTAGGATCTCTATCTGACACGATGGATGTGGGTAATCCATGGTGTTTGAAAATCTAAGATATGAAGAGAGTTGCCATTTGGTGTGCCTTAATAGTCTTTTTGACAGGAATAAAGTGTGCTTGCTTGCTAAACCTATCGACTATTGTCCATATTCCGGTATTCCCATGGATAGACTTGGGTAATCCAAAGATGAAATCCATGGATATAATCTCCCATGGTGAATTTGGGATAGGCAATGGTTGGAGTAATCCAACTTGCTTCCCTCTATCATATTTGGTCTTTTGGCATACTGCACATTTTGAAACATATCTTGTATGTCCACTTTCATGGTAGGCCAATAGAAGTACGTCCCTACTCCTCGGAGAGTAGGTTGAATACCTCTATGCCCCGCATAAGGAGGAGCATGGGATTCATACATAACTTTCTCACGAAGGGAATGAGTAACACATAGCCTATTGCCATGGAGAAGATAACCATCCCGCAAGGTGAATGGTTCCTCTTTCTTTCCCAGAGCAAGGGCTAACATTATGTCTCTAAAATCAGGATCAGTAGCATATTCATCTATTATAGAGGATAGATCATTGTGAGTAGCTATAGACACCACATTAACTTTTGGTCGTTTTGTGAAAGTGCATCGGCCACTTGATTGTGCTTACCAGCAATGTGAGCAATATGAAAGTTAAATTGCGAAAGAAAATTTGCCCACCTCATTTGTTTGTCTAAGAGCTTGGTTTGCATCATGAAACACTTGAGACTTTGGTGATCGGTTCATAGAATGAATGGAGTCCCCAATAAGTAGTGCTTCCATGCGTCTAGGGCATGTAGAACAACTAAAAGCTCTTTCTCATAAATGCCCAAGACTCGTTCATCAGTATTGAGCCTTCGGCTCTCATATACTATGTCATGCCCTTCTTGAAGCAAAATTGCTCCAAGGCAATCACCACAAGCATCACATTGGACGTCAAATGGTTTTGAGAGATCGGGAAGCACGAGGACTCCTCCTTGAGCTTGCCAAAAGCATTTTTCTTCTTAGCAGTCCATACATACTTAACGTTCTACTTAGTTAAGTCATGTAGTGGTCCTGCTACTTGAGAGAATTTTGCTATGAAGCGTCTATAATATGCGCACATACCAATAAAGCTTCTTACCTCATGTAGGTTCCTTGGATTAGGCCATGCTTTTATTACCTCTAACTTTGATGGATAATATGACCTAGGTATTGAATCTCTTGAAATAAAAATTCGATTTTCTTTTGGTTGAGAAAAAGCTTATTCTCCCTCAATGCTTGAAAAATTACTTGGAGATGTTGCTTATGTTCCTCCAAAGACTTGGAGTAAATGATGATATCATCAAAGAACACTCCAGTGAATTTGCGGCAAGGTCTAAAATTTTTCTCTATTAGACGATTGAACGTAGCTAGTGCATTAGTCCAGCCAAAAGGCATGATTAGATATTCATAAAGACCAAACATTGTGCAAAACGTGGTCTTTAAGATATCTTTATCCAATATCCTTAGTTGATGATAGCCACTCTTAAGGTCAATCCTGCTAAAGTAGGTAGAGCCTTGTAGCTTATCGAATAGATCTTCTACGCGAGGCACAAGAAATCTGTTTTTGATAGTGATATGGTTTAGTGCTTGATAGTCCACACACATACGATATGTACCATCTTTCTTTTTCACTAAAAGGACTGGAGAACAAAAGGGAGAGGAACTAGGCCTCACCATCCCTTTGTCTACCAATTCCTGTACTTGCCTCATGATCTCCTCTTGTTGAGCTTGTGAGACTCGATAAGGAGGTTTGTTAGGCGGTGAGCTTCCTGGAAGGAGCTCAATGCGATGGTCATCATCCCCTGGTTTTGAAGGTAAGTCCATAGGGATATCATCAATGAACACATCTTGGATTCCTTTTAGAAAATTAGACAAGTCTAACTCTTCTTGATTCCTACCATTTACTTTTGATGAAACATTAGTATCTTTTAGAGATTCTTTGACAAAAATCATGTACGCAAAAACTGAGCTCTTCATTGATTTATCAAAAGCAGGAGAATTTACAAGTGGAACGGTGCAACCACACTCACTAGCATCTATATACATGTTTTTCCTCTATAGGTGAAGTAGATTCTCCTTTCAAGGAAGTTCATATTGGCAGCCATGCGATCAAACCATGGCGCCCCTAGGATAGCATCCTCATGTTGGAGAGGAGAGATGAAAAAGTCTTCTTTGTTGACATAGCTTTGGACATGAAGCTTCAACTTCCCAATCAAGGGAGTGACGGAGGCTTACTGTCCCTTGAAAGTTGTGTCAGCCATTACCATATCTCCCAACTCGAAAGCTTGAATGCCCAACTTGGTGGCCAACTCCGTTGCTATGAAGTTGTGAGTAGAGCCAGGGTCAAACAAGGTGAAGGCATCATGATCTCTTACCTTTTCCCAAGTATAGGAAAGTGATGATCCTCTGCAATGAGCGTCCTCTTTTGGAGCTTCGATGGTGGAGAACGATAGCCATGTCCTTGCTCCCCACGCTTAAAACACTTATGGTCCTTGCGAAAAGCTTCAAGCTCTTCAGGACAGAGTTTGTTTTTGCCTTTGTAAACTCCCTTCTCCTTGGACCGATTGGTGTTGTTGTTGTTGGAAGTGCCTTGGGAAGAATTTTGAGCATTGGTTTTCCCCTTTGTATCATTTTTGTCTTTGTTTTCCATGGGCTTGACATTCTGTCTAGCCCCTTGATGGAAATTGATGCGTGAAGCAACCATGGTGTGATGGATTACTTCGCTAATAGAACTAGGCCATTGAGAGTTGATGTATTCGGCCATCTCTTTAGGTAATCCCGCACAAAATTGCTGCCTTTGCTCATCAAAGTCTACCTTTTGAAAGACAATAGCCTTGAGATGTAAACCCAAAATTTGTCTACATACTTGTGGATAGACTCATGAGAGAGAAGCTTCAAGTTGCGCCATTCGGTAAGCACTTTTTCCTTTGCATCACTTGTAAGGAATCGCTTCATGATGGAAACTCGTAGAGTTTTCCATGTCTTTGGGGCTTCGTCGTTGCCACGAAGGCTAGCCCACCATTGACGAGCTGATTTTTGAAAGTGCATAGCTACATGGCGTAGCTTGGAGGACTCTGTGAAGCCCTCGTCTCGAAAAGCCGCATCAAATTGCTGGATGAAAGCCAACACTTTGTCGGTAGCACCAAAGGTGCCATCATAGGTGAGAAAAGAGATACTCTTTCCTCTCTCCTTAAAATTATTTAGCTTTTGTGACCTTCGCCATGCAGGGTATGATTTGCGATGTCCTCCCCTTCTGTATTCTCTAGGAGAATATCTATAGCTTTCGTCGGAAGAGGAGGAAGGTGAAGAAGAAGGAGAAGAGGGTGACCTCTTCCTAGCCTTTTTCTTCCTTTGTTTCCTCTCTTCCTTTTTGGAATGACGAGGAGAAGGACTGTGTGTTGATCTTTTCCTCTTGGGAGGAGTGAACGATCATCTAGACCGTCGTCTTTGTGGAGCCACATCTTCAGAGGAACTTAAACTTTCATTGCTTTCTTGCTCTTTGGATTCCTCCTCTCGAATGGGAGAGAGTTTTCTTTTGGGGGTCTCTTCAAGAGGCATCCTAAGCTCCCTCTCTCTTGGGATTTCCCTTCCTCTCTTGGAGAGGAAGGGAAATCCCATAAGCGCCAAGTTGTTGAGTAACTTCGGCTTGCAAAGCAGGGTTGCCCATAGCCTCTGCAACCTAGTTACGAGATAATTTACAAACATGGGGGCATCATCATTAGCACCTTCTTGTGCAAAATCAAAGCTATCAATGTTCATTCTACTCTCTTGATTCTTGTTAGCCATGTTAACAAAATTTTATTTATGTACTTAGTGTATGCTTTGGCAATTCAAAACCTTAGTTGCCACTCCTCTTAGCCTTTGAAAATCGGCTCTTAAGTATCTACACCAACGGCTCGAAGTGGTTAATTATAGAGAGTAGTGGAGTAAGTCTAATATAGCAAAGTTGCTGAGAGCTAGCTCCTTTCGGACTTCTTATGGCTCAATAATGGTAAAGCCCTAGGCAAGTCTAAAAAGATTCCATAGGTGTGCACCATATCCCACATAGTGGGCTCAACAAAACCGATAATAGATCCCAGTTCTACTTGCCCTAATATAATTAACAACATCAACCATTTATAGGCTACTTAAGGACCTCTCTTCTTAAGCAAGAAAAGAGAAACCAAATGCTATGATACCAATGTAATGGAAGTGGCCTATTAACTTGAGAGTAGCGGAAATTAATGAGAGTACTTTTAAGAAATTACTTTGTGAGCATAGCCGGTGAACATAATTGAAGATAGCAACATAATCATAGCAATTAGTTAACTTGGAATGAACAATACTTTTGTATGAGAGATAATTTAAAGAACATGACACCAGTTGAGGACCGGATTTGGAGCTGGTCCCCCCTCCAATAAGCATTTGTATTATGATTTCTCCCATCAAGAGAGGCTTGTTATAATACAATCTTTGTGTTCCTTGTGACCTAGGTGGTGCAATGAAGATAAAAAACTTCATGCATCACAAGCATAACATAAACTTGAAGAAAGATTTAACTATCCCAAGCCTTAGTCCCAAGACCTCAAACACCTTCGAAGGTGGAGAGAGATAGCAGGGAATGAGCGTAGGGAAGAGGAAGAAGAAACATTTCATAGGAGAAAGAATTAGTTCCTCACTTATCATAACTCTTCTTGCTAGCATACATAATAGCATAGTAATGAAGATGGAGAAGATGGCAAGCTTAAGCATTGAAGCATGGCTCTTGGTTGGATTTGCACTCCATAGCCAAGAGTGTTGGTGTAGGCTCTCAACTTCTCAAGGAGCATGGAGAAGGAGATGGAGCTCTTGCACTTTGCATAGCACACAATGAGAGCGTGTGTGAGTGTGTGTGGGTGAGTATACCCCCTAAGCAACCCCCTAGCTTACTTTGGTTGACCCCCCCCCCCCCCCCCCCCCCCCCCTTTGTAGCTCATGCTTGAAGCTCATTGGGCCCCTCCAGGACTAGCCAATCACAAGCAGGAGGCATTACAAGCAACAACGGTAGCCTTGGGACAAGTGTCCCCCTTTCCCCTTTGAGAGAGAGGACTTGATAAATGCAAAGACAATCAATTAAATCTCCTAAATTATCATTGGACCCCTTGAGTGGCCAACCAATAGGCTTCAGGCACACTATGAGGGCAACATGAGGAGGAACTTTACAAGTGTCCTTGCTACCTCTTAAGGCTTGGGGTTACCTTGAGTGTGTGTGTGTGTGTGTGTGTGTGTGTGTGTGTGTGTTCTCTCACTAGCCCCTACAATATGGGCTCGCCCCCTCTTGTGTAGGGATCATTTTGAATTTAGGTGCTCAAGCACCTTACTCATCAAGCATGACAAAGCACTTCTAGCTTGGGGGTGTTTCCACAAGCATCTCAAGCAAGCACAACAAAGCACCTCAAGCACCTTAGTCATCCAGTAGGACAGTTGGGGTATAAAGCCCAATGTGGTCGCCCAGGTAAGTGGGCGGGCCGCTAGGTATGTACACATATTCTTTTGTAAAAACCTAATAAGAACTCACTATGCTTTACACATTACAGTAGAGCGAGTTCACCATATCGTCGTGCTCTTCTTCTCGCACTGTCTCTCGCGTCGCACTTCCGCTCGTACTCCTTCAACTGGTATCAGAGCTCAGATCGAGGCTCGGGGCAGCACTGCAGGAGGCTAGAGTCACCAGCTCAGATTGGAGTGAAATTCGACAGGCGAAGACACGGCCCCAAATCCTGTTGGTGCACCTGAAGGGCTCGGTGTTCTCAAAATTTCATTCTGCGGTCATCTCGACCACCGTTCGGCTTCGACAAAGGTCTGCGCAGGCCATTTTCGACTACGTGGTCTCAGCGGGTGCAGATTCGACTCTGCAAATTTGGGGTTTTTGGCCTACGACTGCAGGTGCTGAGGATATCGACACTCCCAGAGTGTTGATTTGTGGCTATCTACACATCGAAGGACGGCTCACAGTTCTTGGAGGCGTGTCACATACGACACGGGCGCATCTACACACAGACTGTAGGCGACATCCACTAGTTCATCAGGTAGCTTGTGTTTGCTGCTTGATATTCCAGATTTCATCCTAACATTGCAGGTACTTCCACATGGGATGTATTGTCAGAGATGATGTATGTCGGTTGAGGGTTTGCTGGTTGTGAGTCACGCAGCAAACAACCGCCGCAGCTGTTACAACATACAGTGGGAAATTTGTGGATGTATGACTTTGTGGGAAGTCTATGTACTGTCAGATTTACTGCAGCCTTTGTTGAGGGTCGAGTGAGGTTTTATTGAGCTGGGGGATTCTCGAATGTTGAGATCCTTTCGGTGATACAGGTCTTGGAGCGATCCCTCGAGCACCCTTAGATAGGCAGCTAGGATGTATTGATTGTGAGTTAGACAGTTGGGATTGCATCTTTGCTTTACTACCGTTGAGGCATTGTCCCAGTCTATGCTTATAGGACAGTGACAGGATAGTGAGAGACAGTACAGGTGCAGGACAGGTTTACCCGCAGCTTACAGTGTCAGAGAGACAGTGTTTTTTGAGGTGTTTTTTGGTCTGTTTTTAGTACACCAGAGCCATTTTACAAAGGAGACTCTGCCAAAATTTTTGCAGAATCTGAAGCTTTCTTGGTTCATTTGACAGGTTGATATTGGTTCAGAGGTCAGTTTACAGGGGAAACTCTGCTGAATTTTTCCCAGAAAAGTAAACTACTGTGAAGCGTAGCTATGGCTGGATCACAGGACACTGCTCTTTACAATATCAAGAAGCTGGATGGAACCAATTTCCCATTGTGGAAGAAGCAGATTTGGCACGTGTTGGTACAAAAGAAGCAGATAAAACCTATAAAGCTCAAGGGGATAAAACCAGAAGCTATGGACGAAGATGAATGGAGCGAAATGGATGAATTGGCACTTTCTACCATTATGCTGCCTTTGGCAGAAAGCGTTTACTTCAATGTAGCAGACGAGATGTCGGCTTATCAAGCATGGTTAAAGCTGAGTGATCTTTATGAGAAGCAGAGTGCAGCTTCACAGGTATACTGGCTTAAGAAGCTTGTTGACTTGAAGATGAAAGAAGGGACACCTATGTCCAATCATCTGAATGAATTCAACACAATCTACAGTCAGTTGTCAGCTCAAGGTGTCAAGTTTGATGAACCTGTTAGAGCTATGTTCCTGTTGATCACATTGATGGAAAGTTGGGACACTTTTCGCACAGCTTTGAGTAATTCTGCACCTCCAGATGGTTTGAACATAGCAGGTGTAGAAGGAAGTCTGCTTACTGAAGAAACCAATAGAAAGACAATGGACAAAGGCAAAGGAACAGCCTTAGTTGTCAGGGGAAGGACCAAAGAAAAGTACAAACGTGGAAAGAGGAATCAGTCTCGTAGCAAGTCCCGCAGTGCTAAAGGCAAGAGTGACATAGAATGCTACCATTGTGGCAAGAAGGGTCACATGAAAAGAGACTGCAGAGAATGGAAAGCAGAAAAAGGCAAAGAGAAAGCTGAAGACCATGGTGAGAAGAACAAGTCCTCAGTGAAGATTCAAGAAATAAATGTGACAAACACTGTTGCTGTGGATGACAGTCTAGTGTCAGGAGACATCTACTTCTTGAAGAATACAATGGACTCAGCTCTTCTTACAGCATCTGATGGAAATGCACTGAGTGACTGGATTATAGACTCAGGGGCATCACTTCATGTGTCTCCAAACAAGGAGTGGTTTACCTCTTATGTGACCACTAAAGATCATGTTCGGCTAGGCAATGGGCAGACATGTGAGATCTTAGGTGTTGGAGATGTTCAATTGAAGTTTCAGAATGGCTCTTCTTTCACGCTGAAGAATGTGAGACATGTTCCCGCAATTACAAAGAGCTTGATCAACACAGGTTTACTTGATGATGCTGGCTACGTCACCACTTTTGGACAGAACATGTGGAAGATATCCAAGGGTTCTATGACAGTAGCACATGGAGTAAAGTCTGGAGGACTTTACATGATTTATGTATCAAATGTCTCTAAAAATGTAATCAATGTAACCGAGCAGCCGAACGTTTCTTTGTGGCATAGCCGGTTAGGACATATGGCCAAGAAGGGAATGGAAATCTTGTCTCGTTCTGGTTATTTGCCTGGCTTTTCATTTAATGATTTTGAATTCTGTGAACATTGTCTGTATGGTAAGCAAACACAGCAGCCACATAAGCATAGAAGCAGTAGAAGAGATACACAGTTGGCACTTGTTCATAGTGATTTGTGTGGACCTATGCCTAACCTATCTCTAGGGGGAGCTTCTTACTTTATGACATTTATAGATGATTACTCGAGGAAAGTATGGGTTTACTTTCTCAAGCACAAGGATGAAGCGTTTAGTGTTCTCAAAACGTTTGTGAAAGTTGTGGAGAATCAGAGTGGCAAGAAGCTTAAATGCTTACGCACTGACAATGGTGGAGAGTATGTTTCAAAGGCCTTGCAGGACTTTTGTGAGTCAAAAGGTATAAAACGTGAACTTACTGCTCCTTACAATCCTCCTCAAAAAGGTGTTGCTGAGAGGATGAATAGGACCATACAAGAGAAGGTCAGAAGTATGTTGTCTAATGCACAACTGCCAAATGGGTTTTGGGTTGAAGCTGTATCAACAGCTGTTCATCTTGTAAATAGATCTCCTAGCAAGGTTTTGCAGAAGGATTTAGTGCCAGAGATGGTATGGTCAGGCAAGGTGCCCTCATACAAGCATCTCAGAGTCTTTGGCTGTGAGGCATATACTCACGTTCCAAAGGAATTTAGGAACAAACTTGAGCCAAAGAGTAGAAAGTGCATCTTTCTAGGCTATGGTAATTCTGGTGAGATGGGGTACAGACTTTGGGATCCCGAATCCAGAAAGGTTGTCCGCAGCAATGATGTTCACTTTAATGAATCCAAATATCATTTTAAACCAGAGAGGGTTGAGGAGATTAGAAGAGTTGTCTTCCAAGAAGATGGACCTGCACGTGTAAGACAAAATGTCAGGGCTCAAGAGGAGCAAGGACAGGATAGAGTGGAACCACAGGTTGTGGCTGAGCCTGAGCCACCTATTGTGTGTAGATCAGGACGTGTCACGCGACCTCCTGATAGGTTTGTTCCATCTATGAATTATGTCATGTTGACTGATTGCAATGAGCCTTCATGTTACAAGGAAGCAGTGCAAATGAAGGACTCCGGGAATTGGCAATTGGCCATGCAGTCAGAGATGACAGCTCTGCATAAAAACCAGACATGGAAGCTAGTTAAATTACCACGGGGCAAAAAGGCTCTACCCTGTAAATGGGTTTACAGGTATAAGATCACCGCTCATGATAGTCAGCCAAAGTACAAAGCAAGGCTTGTTTCCAAGGGCTTTAAGCAAGAACAAGGCATTGACTTTGATGAAGTCTTCTCTCCGGTGGTCAAAATGACTACATTGAGATGCTTTCTTGCATTGGTTGCCATATTAGACGTGGTGTTGCACGAAATGGATGTCAAGACAACGTTCTTGCATGGTGATTTAGATGTGGAAATTTACATGCAGCAGCCAGAAGGGTTTGTTGAGAAAGGCAAGGAAGATTGGGTATGCCAGTTGTTAAAGAGTCTTTATGGCTTAAAACAATCACCGAGGGCATGGTACCATAAATTCCACAAGTTTATGCTTTCTCAAGGCTACAAACGTAGTGAGTTCGATCACTGTCTATATACAAAGAAGGCTAAGGATGGCAGTTGGCTGATCCTTATTTTGTATGTGGATGACATGTTGATTGCTGGCAAGCACTTGGAAGAAATTTCAACTTTGAAGTCAAAGATGGCAAAATCGTTTGACATGAAAGACATGGGTGAGGCAAGTCATATACTTGGTATGCGCATTGAGAGAGACATATCAAAGAAGTTGATTTGGTTATCTCAAACAGAGTATATTGACAAGGTTTTGCAACGTTTCAATATGGAGAAGGGAAAGGCATTGAGTGTTCCATTGCCACCATATGTGAAACTTAGCAAACAAGATTGTCCTGTGTCTGAAGAAGAACAGGCTGAAATGGATAAGATTCCATATGCGTCTGCAGTGGGTAGTTTGATGTATGCAATGATTGCTACTCGCCCAGACATTGCATTTGCAGTGGGAGTAGTAAGTCGATACATGTCAAACCCACGCAAGAAACATTGGGAGGCAGTGAAAAGAATATTGAGATACCTGAAAGCTACAAAGAGTATGCGTATATGCTATGGGAGTCAGGAGCTAAGTGTAAAGGGTTTTACAAACTCAGATTATGCAGGTGACTTAGACAACCGAAGGTCTACGTCAGGGTATGTCTTTACATTGGCTGGTGGAGCAGTATCATGGCGTTCTAGATTACAAGATTGTGTTACTCAGTCTACTACAGAGGCTGAATATGTTGCAACATCAGAGGCATGCAAAGAATCAATTTGGCTTAATCGACTAGTAATAGATTTGGGAATCAAAGAAGAGATGCCTGTGTTATATTGTGATAGTCAAAGTGCTATACAATTGGCTCGCAATCCAGTTTATCACTCAAAGACAAAGCATGTGGATGTGAAGTATCATTTCATCAGGGAAGTGCTCGAGGATAAGCAACTTCAGCTTGTCAAAGTTCACACCACAAAAAATCCTGCTGATCTACTTACAAAAGGACTTCCCTCAGAGAGCTTTGCGCATTTTAGCAAGCAGTTAGGTGTAGGGTAGTACATCACTTCTCTACATCTCTTGTATATTAGCTTGGATAGTAGCTTCTGTCACACTTAAAGTACCACATTGGACTTTAAGTGGGAGGTTGTTGGGGTATAAAGCCCAATGTGGTTGCCCAGGTAAGTGGGCGGGCCGCCAGGTATGTACACATATTCTTTTGTAAAAACCTAATAAGAACTCACTATGCTCTACACATTACAGTAGAGCGAGTTCACCATATCTTCATGCTCTTCTTCTCGCACTCCCTCTCGCGTCGCACTTCCGCTCGTACTCCTTCAAGGACAAGCACCTCAAGCACCTTAATCATCCAGCAAGACAAGCACCTCAAGCACCTTAATCAAGCACGACATGTACATCAAGCAGGACAAGCACCTCGAGCTTGGGTCGGGTTCCCACCTCAAGCTCAGCCCTAGCTTACCTAAGGTCAAAGGACTTTTACACACATTATTGGAGGTCTTCAATGAAGCTAACCCTAAGGTCTTATGCTCCATTGGTGGTTAGCCTTGCTCTTTGTTAGACCCTCTCTCATTTGGGCCCCTTTACCATTGGCCCTGTGTTGAGATAGATCTATAAGCACATGCCTATATCTTAACCCTTGTTCCCGTTTATTCTCCCACATTAAGTCATCAGTTTAATATGAGAAAATCATTTGAGTTGGTTAGTTATTAGATTTTATGTCAAATAAAAACTTTTGGGTATAGTTCAAAGCCGAATAGCTCTAACGTAGGCCCTTTGCCACCTTTGATTGCCACGGCTTCAAAAGGGGGCGATAAACTTTGTCAAGGGTAGAAGTATGCTAACTACTCCATTGATGACGGGTACTTACTCTACAAGGGTAGAGTGTGTGTACCAACTATCACACATTCTTAAAGAAAGTCATGATAGACCAAGTGTGTGTCATCCCAAGATTCAAAAGACCTATGCACTAGTTAAAAGGCAATTTTATTGGCCTAGTTTATTTAGGGACATCCAAACTTACGTGGTGCAAAGGAATAAGTTCTAGATCAATAAACATGAGCATCTCAAGGTTATGGGGGGACTTCTCCATCCTTTGGAGATTCCTCAAGGGAAATGGAAAAGCATTTCCATGGAATTCAAATTATTACAATTACCCAAGATTAGTCAAGGTAATGACTCAGTGTGGGTGGTAGTGGCTATGTTAACCAAAATGGAAAAGTTTATTGCCACAAAGAAAACATTTAAAATGCCAAAGTTGGCAAAACTCTTTATTTAACATCTCTTCAAGCTATATAGCTTGCCCGTAGATATGGTGTCAGATAGAGATAGAAAATTTACCACTTTTGGAGGGAAGTCTTCAAAAAGCTAGATACTACTCTGAGCATGAGTACGACGAATCATTCGATTTTGATGGTCAATTCGAAAGAGTTAACCAAACCCTTGCTAAAGTTGATGATGCGGAGCGTATAACAATGGGGACAATACCTGAGAGAGAGAGAGAGAGAGAGAGAGAGAGAGAGAGAGAGAGAGAGAGAGAGAGAGAGAGAGAGAGAGAGAGAGAGAGAGAGAGAGAGAGAGAGAGAGAGAGAGAGAGAGAGAGAGAGAGAGAGAGAGAGAGTATAGAACCAACCAACCTTGGCGATGAATTGATACTTTTACAATGGGGGGAAATGGGTTGCATATATACCCATCTAAGTAAATTTCCCTACCCACACTTTGACAAATAAATAAAATAAATACCTAAAAGCCAACATAAATAATGGGATCACATTGGGAAGTTCACTTGAGATGCCATAAATTTAACACCCTCTTTGTAGCTCATAGTGGGCATAAATAGTGAGACCAAGTCGATGAAGAAGCTACCATGGACACCCCAGAAGAGGCTTGCAATTGGGTGCACATCGGTTATGCTACCCTCAACTTTTCACCTTAGAAGAATGCCATCCCGAGCATTGGTTGCCTTATTGAAAATTGAACTGTAGACCATACTACGTCCAAGAATCCCCATTCTTGAAGTGTGAACACATCAACGCCAAAATACTCCAAGATAATGAACTTTGAAATACATTCTATCCATAATTTGGCCAACAACAATGGATTGGCATGCACATCCATAGTGTTTTAGATACGGCTGATTGGTTCCTGCGAGATGCATGTGCCTTGAACTTTGGCCCATGTGTTCAAACAGTGAACTTGAAATCCAACACAAGGGTCCAAACTATTTATAGTGAGCGTGTCCTTTTGCCCATCTCTGCCACTCTTAAGCCTCTCTTTGGTTGAAGCTAGTGGCATCAAAAATTTCTAACTAAAAATTTGGCATCACGGCCATTGTGGCCGTCATCATGTGTGCCATGCCGATCTCCTTTGTCAATTTGTTATCACTAGCACCTCTGTCTAGCTTGCCTTTGCCTTTTTTTTGTGGATTATTGCTTTTGTCTTTGGCTTCAAAGTCCCAAGCCAAACAAAGTGTCGTGTCAGAGACATAACAATGAATCTCAGTCCTCATGGTGGGTATCGAGGCAACTAACCGAGCATTGGTACCGTTGTTCTTGTCAATCTTACCTTTGCCTTTGTCTTCTAGCAAATTTTTCCATTTGCTTTTAGCTTCACAGTTTTGAGCCAAACAAATCGATGGTTTCCTTAAGAACTTTGCCCGTGCATAAGCCGATGATTGAATGCTAGTTGATATTTCCATAGCCAATAGTTGGTCTTCTTTGGTGTTGAGGCTTTGGGGAAACAACTCCCAAGAGCTTTTATAAAACTGTCCACTTGGCTCCTCTTCCAAGCAGTTCAAAATGCTAAGCATTAAAAGGCTTTTCTCTTCGTGCGAGGTCTGGGGTCTACACCACCCCCACTGTCAAGCAACATCTCAGAATACCCCTCTCGGAGATGAGAAAGGTGCAGTCAACATCTTAGAGCACAAGGCATCTTTGCACAATGAGCTCCCAATGTTTCAAAACGCCCTTTGTAGCCACCCCCACATCCACTACAATTGGAGTCACCTCTACCTTGCTACCTCTCAAAACGCTGTGCAGAATGGATCTCCATGTGACATTGCATCATGAGCTTGTGCTTTTGAAATCATAGTGAGGAGTGAAGTGCGCGAGCGAGAGAGAGCGCGCGCGCGTGTGTGTGTGTGTGTGTGCAGCGAGGAGAAGAGAGGAGAAGAGGAGACCTTGTGTTTGCAGGGGCTAAAAACTCACTCTCTACATGTGATCCCCCTTATTCTATTAGGTACATAATGAATAAGTATAGTGGGTGGGCACTTGGCCTAACCGGCCACATGGGGCTTTACCCCAACAACCTCCCACGTAAAGGCCAATGTGGCCATGAGAGAGAAAAGAAAACCGTACAAAACCTGTACAAGGCCATCACAAGTATGACCTCAGCCAATGCCCCACTGGCTCATTGAATCTGTGTGCATCTAGCTCTAATCGTAGAGGAAGTATAGAGCGATCACCGCACGCATCCTGCAAGTATCTCACCATACGCTGTAAAGTACCCCTATGCTCAAGGCCAACGTCAGTCACTGCACGACTAACTGCTCCCACTGCAAATGCACCTACTGCAAATGCAATCTCGGGTCGCGAGATGAGTATCTCGTACATGAGACTCCCGAATGCTGATGCAATCCTAGCAGTATCTACCAATCTGACTATCTCAGTCAAATCTGGCTTAGAACTCCACTCATGGAAATCACCCTGACACTTGAACTCCGATCCCTGGAATCCATCCTCGTGTCCATCGCATGTCACATGCGCACCAAGAGTATCTATCTGTCCTGAAACCTGTGTGGTAAGAGCAATGCCTAGCTCTAACTCACATACATCAGCCTCTGGCCTAAGCATATCCATGAATGGCTGAATCACGACTGAATCCTCAACACTCAAGTCATCCATATCCGTCATCATATCCACGAATGACATGCGTTGTTGCACAATTGTCTGCACAACTGACTCAACATGCTCACAAACTAGAGCATCATGCAACCTATCCGCAAAGGAGACTATCCTCGTCTCTCTGCATGGCTGCGTACTCACAAAAAACTGTGTCCTCTCGCACATGACATACTCACATCGCATGAATCGTGCCAACACTAGCACCTCTAGCTATGACTAGCTGTCCACGATGCAATAAAAAACTGTGCTCATCCAACACTACCTGGCATCCACTGTCTCGTAAGTGACTCACAGAGATCAAGCTCTGTGTCAAATCTGGCACATGGCGTACATCTCGCAGCACATATGATGCACCACTCGACAATGATAGTCTGACATTTCCTGCACCAACTATGTCATGCACTGAACCATCAGCTAGACACACATGTCCAAGCATACCACTAGCATATGTGCTAAACCACTTACGACTCGGCGTGACGTGAAACCTAGCACTCACATCTAGTATCCAATGCGAAGGTAATGTGTCGTCAAAAACCGACATAAGAAAGTCAAGAGTAAACATGGAAGCAAAGGCGACATCTCCGTCATGTGTAGCCACATACGCTACATACGCTCCCACATACGCTACATCTGCTACCACATCATCCAAAGTGATAGCATCCTTCCTGTGTAGCCACATACGCTACATCTGCTCCCACATCATCCAAAGTGATAGCATCCTTCCTGTGCTGTCTCCTACGCTGTCTCATTTGCCGAAAACAACGCCTATATACATGCCCTGTATGACCACAATGCCAACACACAACATCTCTATGTCTGCAAGATCGTCCTTTGATTGTAGGCATCTCTCTAGACTCATTTGTGCCAAAAGCATTACACAATCTTTGCCATAACTCTCTAATTGTACATGCATCCAAACCAATGCGATAGACAGACTCACCAAGGTGTAACATGATCGTCGAACGTGCAAGCTCATCCAAGTCCTCCCACTCATCGTCAGTCATTGACTCTGGCCTCGCATCCATGCCCTGTAGTGGCAACACTTGGCCTAACTGAGTCAATGCATCATGCATACCTGCTTTCCAATGCTCAAAGTTTGAACCATCAAACTTTTTATGGAAAAGCACAAACCCTGACAATGATGTACATGCCAAATCCATGGTGATAACCTGTGACAAGACCAAGCACAAATCAATCAACTGACAATAGCCAAAGCCTGGCTAACTCATACACCAAGTACTGTCAAAATACAACATAAGCTGGCATAAGTTGTCTAAGATAAGTGTCAACAAATATGGCGATCAATGTAACAAAACAAAGTGAGCAAAATCACTCAAATGATGCCAAAACACCCGCTCTAATCCCAAGAGCACTATGTGGTAATCGATGAAACTATCATCAACAATCTCCCTCCTAAAGAGATTACCACATATATGTCAACTGACATAATCCGGTGAGAAAACACTCTCACAATGCGATGCCAAAACACTATGGCAAAGCAACCACTGAGTGCCAAATGAAATCAAAACACAATTGCAAACCATGCGCATAAACAAATGAACTCACAAGAAAAATCCGGTAGAGTTTCGGCAGTATTTGGCTATCTAACCATAATAACCATACATACCATAAACATGTTGAAAACCATGAGCAAATCATACGCAAAATCCGCACTCAAGTATACATGAGCTGCCCCAAAGTCTCAACTCCATAAACTTGGAAAACAATCCTGTAATCCGAAACACAAAGTGCATCAACCGCACTCTTCAAGCGAAGCATATACTAGCATAAACGTGGATGCAAACCAACCAAAATGTGACACAAATTGATGCTCAAAACAGCTGAAAATCATCGCACATATGCCATTGCAAGGCGAAGAATACCATCCGCCAAAAAGCGCACATCATGTGCATCCACATTGCAATATAAACGAGCATCAAGCATGTACCAAATGTGTATCAAAGAGCATCCAAATTAGATGAAAATTCAGCTCACAATCATGCCAAAAATGCTTGCAAAACTCTCTACAAATCCGTGCACCACACTTTTTGAAATCTGCTCAATCGCATAAGTCAATGCACATAACCTGTGATGAATCCACTCTCGAACCTGTGAGTCCACAAGAATGCATCCACGAACTGTTCTCAATGTGTGCGCATAAATGTGTTGAAAATATCAACCCACACTCTCTTCACTGAGAGAACATCAATGCACAAAACAAGAGAATGACAAAGCTCAATCCGAGCTCTCTGAATGTAGCAAATCACCACAATATGCATACATAATCTTCAACTTTTCGAATACCCTGCAGCCTGTCAGCTCATATCTTCCAAACCGCTCAATATTTGCAGAAACTTCCTTCTGCAAAGTTGTAGACCACACGAAAACGATTGGGCTGCATGGGAATGGACCTGAAGTGTGTTGTTTATACAGGTCAAAACAGATCTGTGAAAATTTGTATCTGTGTACCCTAGACGTGCAGGCAGTCTGAGTGACGTATCTCAAAATTGGTGAAGATTTTGAGAAAACTTTCTTCTACAAAGTTGAAGAGGACGAAAAACGGTTAGGAGTTGGGGGAATTGACTTGAATAAAGACGTTTTGGTAGGCCAAAACAGATTTGCAAAAACGTGCTGCAGTTTTTGCTGCTTCTTTGTCTGCTTCCCCACTGAGCTCCAATGGTGCTCCCAATCCCTGAGCTCTGATACTAGTAGAAGTGCGCGAGCGAGAGCGTGTGTGTGTGTGTGTGTGCAGCGATGGAGAAGAGAGGAGAAGAGGAGACCTTGTGTTTGCAGGAGCTAAAAACTCACTCTCTACATGTGAGCCCCCTTATTCTATTATGTACATAATGAATAAGTATAGTGGGCGGGCACCTGGCCTAACTGACCACATGGGGCTTTACCCCAACAAGGAGACCTCCCTTGTCGCGAGCATCTCAAAACACTAACGAAATGCACTGCCTTGGGAGTCTCTTGTCCATGCACATAACAAAATGCTATGCAATATATTGCCCCAAGACTCAAGGAAGCTACTCTGAAGCTAGCGCCCCACATAGTGGCCACCTTTGGTTGCATTTAAAAACACCTTCCTTTAGTAGCCCTCTCCAAGTTCCAATGCCTTAAAAAATGCTTCACAAACTGGTCCTCTATTGTGTGCAGTAAATGCCACCACTGAACCCTCTTTCATCTATGTTTTGAAATGCCTTGGGAAGAAACCACTGATGTTGGCCAATGTTTCAAAATGCCACACAAACAGAAGGCCCTGCTCCTACATTTTAAAACCGCTAAGTCTTGCCACCAGTTTGCCTTCTCCAATTCCTCTTCTTCGTGATGATCTGAGTTCCAATTATCAAGGAGCTCAAGGCTATGATACCATTTCAAAGTTGATGATGCGGAAGCGTAGAGCAATGGGGAGAATACATGCGAGAGAGAGAGAGAGAGAGAGAGAGAGAGAGAGAGAGAGAGAGAGAGAGAGAGAGAGAGAGAGAGAGAGAGAGAGAGAGAGAGAGAGAGAGAGAGAGAGAGAGAGAGAGAGAGAGAGAGAGTTGAACCAACCAACCTTGGCAATGAATTGATACTTGTACAATGGGGGAAATGGGTTGCATATAGACCCATCTAAGTAAATTTCCCTAGCTACACTTTAACAAATAAGTACAATAAATACCTAAAGGCCAAAATATAATGGGACCACATTGGGCAGCTCACTTGAGATGCCATCCCAAAGGGCACGATAAAAAAACCCATTGCTCCTCCACTCCTTCCGTTCGCTTTTTGTCTCCTCCTCTCTTATGCTCAACCCCTTCTTTTTTCATCCACCCCCCCCCCCCCTTTGCTTTTTGCGGCATTGTGACAAGGGGTGACAAGCCCCTCATGATGATGTGGCAGGTCGGGCTTGGGCTTGCACCAAATTCCACCGGAGTGGGACCAAACAGGGGTGCCATGACACATTGACCAACTTTTGCTTCAACTGCAAAGGCAATCAAGCATTGCCCCCAACCCTTGTGAACGCTCGAGCCTCTTTTGCTCTCTTTGCTCACTGCCCTATTCCATCACTTTATTTCTTTTTCCCCCTAATGTACATTAGCCCCTTTAAAATCTCCATGGGCAGCCACAATTTGTTAAGTGCCCCCCCCCCCCCCCCCCCCCATCCCCATTACCTAGCACAACGTTTTTCTCCAAAATCCCTCCTCCGTCATCATTCTTATTCAATCAAAACACTACCAAGCACGACATCTTTCTCCAATCGTCCCCTTTTTCATTCATTCAAGGTGTAAGCATAAATGACGCTTCTTTGAAGGCACCACATTTAACATCTATATCTGCCAAGGCACTGCTAAACATAACATGTTTTGTCAATAGCCCTTCCCGCAGTTGCCTTTCATATTCAATCAAAGCGTTGTCTTCCACAACATGTTTCTCTAGTAGTCGCCCAACCAAGCGTTTATATTGGCGAATGCATCACTTTTAACATACATAGCAACCAAGGCAATGATAAGCACCATATTATTCTCCGGCATTCCCCATCCATATTCTCATTCATTGCAATCCACATAACGACATTCCAGATAGAAAACCCATCAAGAACTCTATGTGCTTTCGTAAAAAAATCACATATGGCATACATACAAACTCAAATACTCCCAAGCATAATTTTTGGCATACACTGAGATCCAATCATTGCCAGGTATAATTTTTGCCGCACATATCAATTAAAGCATTGCAAGTACCCAAGATTTTGACTAAAGCAGTGTCGCGACCACAACTTCAATTGAATCCACTTCATTTTCCCTTGCTCATAGTTCTCCAAAACTATGGAGAGAACTAAAGTGGCCATAAATTGAGCATTTAACGCCCAATGTGGTCCCTGTTAAACACATGTTGTAACATGTGCTAGGCACTAGCAACCGAACCCATATTAAGCCTGATCCAATTACCTGACACACATATCAAGGTGGATCTAAGCACAAAAAAATCGACCCCCAAAAATACTTCTACTGTCCATATCTTTCTTGTCCGCCGACGAGCCGTAAAGACAAGCATGGAGAGCATGTCGAGCAACTACAATTTTGGCCTATTGAACCGCATTTTGATAAGATCATTGCATCTTGGTTTGCAAGCATCAAATCTCATTTTAATAGCCAAGAACCCACAATTAACATACATTCCAGTCATCCTGCTATCATAAGAATTTCTAGCAAAAATCCAAAAATATTTGCAAATCCCCGTCCTTCATCTCGTGCCCGCAAAGCAGCACGAAATCCACTCCCTTTGAACCTACACATTCTCCGGTATGTTCCAATCTTTAGAAGTCATCCATGGCAACATCTTCATGAAAAGACACCTTCATCATCTAAATCCCTATCTTCATGCAAATTGAAGTCTTCATCTCTAATTTGAAGCTTTGTATCTCTCTTTTTATAGATTTTGACACGCTTACCTGCAATTGGGATCTTCAGCTCTGTACCATCCATTTCACACAAACTGTAGGTAGCATTAGGAAAAGCATGTTTAACGAGATACGGACCCCATACAGACCAAACCACCGCTTAACCATCTTTTGCATAACTGTATACTGGTTGTCTAAATTGCTATCATAAATAAGAACCCAATATCCTTCTTGAATAGCACATGGCCTTAGCCTATGCCATTTTTCAAAGGTTTCCTTATTTTTCAAATGAGCATCCCTCAAATTTTCCTTTGCAACTTTTGCATCCACACTTCTCCTTTCTAGTTGATGAATCCTCAAAGCAAGTAAACCTTCCCTGCTCATTTCTGTATCCAAAGGAAATATACATATACTCCATGTAGCTACCGTCTCCTCAAGAGGCATAATAGGCTTCTAACCATACATAAGCTCTGATGGCATGACCCCTGTAACTGTAGTGTGTGTAGTACGGTCTGCCCATAAAGTATATGGTAACAATCAAGGCCAATCACCAATATGCCCTTTGCATGCTTTAGCCAATGCCTCAATAATGGGAGGATGTCCTCTTTCACTCTTACCATTTCCTTCAGAGTTATATGAAGTAGTCAGGGATAGCTTGATACCCACACGAGCAAAAAAGTCTTTAGCCTCATCAGCATCCCATTCTCCTCTGTGTACAATAATTTTACCAACACATCCATAACTGCATATTACATCTTAAAGCAAAAACCTACATACCGCACTTGTAGCTTTGGTTCGCAAAGCCCTCCCTGCTACTTGGTTTGTCAAATCTTTCATGGCAAGCACAATGTACCTCATTTTCCATAATCTTGTAGGCATGGTAATCAAAGCGACTACCCACTTGAAATGCACACATAATGGATATGTTGTGGATGTAATCCATCGATGCTTTACATTTGAATACATTTGATATACAAACAAGTTTCAACAAAGTGTACCACATCTTTATACATACCCTTCCACCGATATCGATCCTTGATTTTAGCAAAAGTGCTCCAAACCCCCCTATGACCCACCCATAGTGACTCATGGAATTATTTGAGTACTTGAAGCTGCATTACCCTATCACAAACCACTCACTGAAGGGTACCTCTCTGCTTCTTTGAATGATTCTATAAAAAACCATCGTGTAAGAGATACCCATAAGCCTTCTTGCAGGTATGCTTAAACTCTTGATTGGTCTAGTCCTCCTGTTTCTTCAGTGTACTCAAATATTTCCCAGCCAGTAGCCATTCACCTTCATATTTATCCTCTGCAAAAGACTGTAGTACAGAAACCATACTTTTACATTTTGCATACAGCTGTGAGGGGGTAAAGAACCTCAAGCCCACATCTTCACTTTTAGAAATCAGATTCTCTTCATCTTCAAATCTGGCCATGGACTACATCAACTAATATGATGAAAGTTAGGATTTAATGACTTTATATATGCAATCCAGCTTTGCATATCTATATCTGGTGTAGAATAACTTGTGATCATCCCAATTAATGGTAAACAATTTGTCTCCAGTATTACAAAAGCACCAATAAAGTACTCCTTGTTGCACCTTAGGGTGGTTGCTACACCCCAAGTTCCCTTTTAACTTGCAAATACGCTCTTTTCCTAGAACTTAGTACTTTGGCACCACATCTAATGAATACCTTTTTCCCTACTCATCATCCTATTTTAGGAGCCTCTTGTAACATCTTCTTTGGTTTACAAACGGCCTTTGAGTGTTCTTGTTTCCAAACAAACTTCTGTCCCTTTTTGACAAGCAATTGATTTAAAACCTCTGCAACATGTGAGAAACGGGGTAACCATATCACGTAAAAGACACATGCACATAAGAATCTTTGCTCTTCTATAATTGAAGTGCATGTCTCTTTCATCCTTTGAATAACATCCACTTTGGCAGGGCTTGGTCTTCTACTAGATGGTCCACATAAGTGTCCCACAATCAAAACTTCTCTTACCCCGAACATAGACTTTTGGCCTGAGATTGTAAGGTTGAACTCTTCAAGCCTAGATAATACCCTGTCACAATCAACAATATGGTTAGCCACAACCTGTTTGCACCCCCTCTTAACATTGACCTCATCTTTTTCACCCTTTTCACACCCTTTTATCGGCACATTATCAATAAAAGGCATGGTAATGTGAGGAATGAAATCCCACAACATTTTGTTCATTCCATTCATCATGTGAGAAACGGAATTATTTTCTCTCTATGGCAATGTACACATTATTAGCAATCCCAAAGGTGTACACATGGTTGTAAAATCCCTGTTTTTCAAAGCCAAGTGAGAACGACCATAGACTGGATACAATCCTCCATGGAATAGACGGCTCTACCTACAAAAGCTTCTGTAAAATCATCAACCACTGGACACGTCCCTACATTCTTGAGAGTTACCTTGTTCATTGGCTGCATATCTTGCATGAACCTCAATGTACCATTCTTCTTGGGAAGCGTAAGCCACCTGTTAGAGTAAGGGGCACAAGAGGTTCCAAAATGCCCATCTTAATCTTTTCATTAAGCAGATCAACTAACTTAGGAATGAGCTTTTGGAACATGAATTGGCTGTAGATTCTAAGGCAAATGTGGAACAACGAATATTAGCATTGGAGGTACCACACTAAGATCTACACACTCGATCTCACATGGTTGGAAAGAAAAAGATTCTCCATGCTTCTTTAACATTTCCCAAAAACGTTCCATTTCTTCTTGATTTAAGAAATCTACATCACCTACCTTCAATTCTTGTAGAGTTTCTTTAGTAAACGAATGCCCAATTTTACCTTGATCTCAGAAAGTAGCTGTCGAGAAGCCTTCTCCATAAATGTATCTCTCTCCTTTGGCAATGTAATAGCCATATGTCTAACCTTCTTTGCCACTGTTTTGTATTTAGTGTCCACCTGTACCTCTTTTGCATCTAATCCTTCTTTGAATTTCAAAAGGAAATCATACATGTCAAGAGAATTTACCTTAACAATATCAAATCCAGCTTGATCATTGGATTACAGTGCTGCATCCAATTCCCCTATTGTGTCCACAAATGCATATTCTTCAAAAATATCTAAAATTGCTTCACATGGATCCAATATCTCACAGTCTTGAAACATACCTTGGGCAATTTGAACATATTGCTTCTCCCATTTGTGCAAATCATTGAATTTTATATAAGATATCAAACCCTGTGAAGTCAAACCCATAAATCTGTAAGAAAAAACCTCTATGTAAATTGTAAGGTATGAGCTTTGTCCTAGGGTCACTAGAGTGTGAGTGAATGAGAGAAGAGGTGAAATTATCCCACATGTAATGGTGCAAGACTGTAGAGATACTTAAAGCTCCTTTCATGAATTAAAAAATCCATTTCAAGTTTGCATTACATGTCGATGGGTTAGCAAGCTACTCAAGATCGTGTTTATGAGTCAGTTAATCTTTGGAACCTAATTCGCTTAACAATCTAGCCTACATACACTTACTTGTGTGCACAATGTTTGTCTATTACCCGCCTTAGATAGCACGATCCCATTCCCATCAAGTGGTATCAGAGCTATGGTATGCTAGCTAGATTTATTGCTATGTATTTGTGTGCTAGTGTGATTAGCATCTCTATTAGATTTCTCTACTCTCTAATAAATTTCGGATTGGTATAACTAGCATCTCTTAATCTTTCCCCCTAGTAGGTCACATTATCACTTCCCCTCTTGCTATTTGTGGTCGTTAATTAATGGCACTTGCATTGCATATTAGGTTGCATTAATCCCTTTTGGCGGTTTAATAACGATGTGATATGTACCCTCATTGATCTCCTCTATGTTAGCTTCCCGTAGACTCTTTAATCACTGCATTTGTGCGAGTTTAAGACCCTAATCACTTTTCTAAACTTAGGTTTGTGTATTTGTGTGTGACTACCTACAAACTCGGGCTTAATACCCATATCGTATAGTCATCCCACAATGTGGGGTCGTGGCCCAAGTGGTTAGTAAACTTAATATAGTGCATTGGGGATGTGGGTCTTGTGCTCAATCGTCGATTGCTGATTTTAGTAAATGCACCCTATGGGAGGATTTCAAGCAAGTGGAAAACTATAGTGAAACTTTAGGCGGGTTTGCTGAAGGCTCTTCCTGACGCACACCCTTTTTTCATAGCCCGTATTTGGATGCCAACCCACATCCAATTTGCCCTGTACTCTGGTGGGCTTTGTAAGAGAACTATCTTGCATGCCTTTCTTTTGCTCTGCTTGGCCCTGCATAACAAGCATTCCCACGATGACCTTGCCACTCCTTGGAAACCTATCCCACCTGTAAAGGGCACTAAAGAGCATAAAGGCTATCAAAAGCTCTTCAGGGACACATTAAAGGCTTCCTTCAAGCATCAAGGCAACATCATAATTTCAAGTGCCTCCGACTTCAATTCTCATAAGGGCATCAAAGAAGAATTGCAAGCATTTAAAAGGCTACTTCAAACTTCAAACGCTTCCCCAAGCAACCAAAGATTGTGAAGAGGGGCTTCACTCCGATGAAGAGGATCTTTACAAAGAAAGAAAGTGTCCCCCCCCCCCCTCCCCCCCCTCTCTCTCTCTCTCTCCCTTTCACATTTTTGTAATAAAAGGAATTGCATCCAAGCACAATAACTTGCAAATAAATTTTCTATCATCTCTTAACGGGTATTTGTGCATTTGTTAGAGGAATTAGACACTGTCTTGGAGAGTCTCCAAGATAAGACCGTCCTCATAGCACAATGGGGAAAAGGGAATAGAGGAGTTCAATGGGGAGGGGTTTCACACCTAGCAGACAAAGTCAAAGGGATACCTCATGAAGAAATGTTTGTGGTCTATTATCAACACATCCTTAGAGAAACAAGTTGAAGCTGATGGAGTGCATACTAGGGCATCTATGCTCATAGCAAGTGCACAAAATTTAGCCAAAGATGAACAAGCCTTATGAATCATCATTACTTCTTTGCATAACAACTATGTGCATTTCATAGATGAATGTAAGCATGAACATGAAGCTTGGTGAGTTCTAGACAACAATTTTGGAGCTAGGGCTAAAAGATATAAGGTTATTCTGAAAAGCCAACTTTACAAGCTCACTTTAATTGAAGGGGAGGATATTTCTAGCCTAGTTAATAGGCTTAAGAGTATTGTCACGCAACTCACTTACATCTAGTGCATGGTACTAGAAGATGATAAAGTGGTCGTGCTTTTGAGTGCACTTCCACCCTCTTATGCCCACTTAGTCACCATCCTTGAAGAAAAAGAACCGGCTCCAACATTTCAAGATGTCATCAATTCTTTTCAAGCAGAAGAGAAGAAGAAAAAGGGCTTATCAACATCATCAGGAGGAGCTTTTGTTGTATCATCACCAAGGGGAGGATATTCAACATCATCATCAGGTGTAAAGAAGTGTTATGATTGTGGAAGAATGGGACATGTAGCAAAGGATTTTTTCACCAACAAGTCTTGCAACAAATGTGGTCAGAAGGGGCATCCTCCTTCTTGATGCTACTCAAGTGGAGGCAAAGGCAGTGGAGAAAGTAGCATTGGCAATAACAACATCAGAAGCTACAAAGGCAAGAAACATGTACGAAGATCAACTCATGTGGTGGAGGTCGAAGAAGAAGACAAACACAAAGACGAAAACAACCTTGTCTACTACGACAAAATACTCTGAAGATTTTCCACCTCTCTACTTCAAGGGGAGGATTTCTTGTCATCCTTTGTGGATCTGTATTGTCATCTTGTGTGGATACCATGTGTCATCTTTAGTGGATAAAGGATCTTTAATGTATTGTCCTAGTCCAAACCTCAAGGGGAGGATTGTAAGGTATGAGCTTTGTCCTAGAGTCATTAGAGTGTGTGTGAATGAGTTAAGAGGTGGAATTATCCCACATGTAATGGTGCAAGATTGAGAGCTACTTAGAGCTCCTTTCATGAATAAACAAATCCATTCCAAGTTTGCATTACATGTCTCTTGTCTATGGTGAGCTTGTGATGGGTTAGCAAACTACTCAAGATCGTGTTTATGAGTCCAAGTTAATCTATCTTGGAACCTAATTTGCTTGAGTAATGATCTAGTCTACATACACTCACTTGTGTGCACAATGTTTGTCTATTACCCACCTTAGCTAGAACGATCCCATTCCCATCATAAACGTCCATTGTCAGTGATAACTTCTTCTCCAAAGCACCATCATAGTCTCGCTTTACAATGGCATTTGGAAAAAATCTCAAGAACCCTTGTTCTCCTTAAATTCTTTCATTAACTTTGGCAAAGGACGATCTCTTAAGGTGTCCATGTTCCGAGTGCGATTTACACAAACAATTAGAAATTGTACGGATTCTTACCATCACGACTTTGCATCCTAATATACGTAGATCCATCATTCAAAACTTTCATTTCTATTCACACAACAGTAATGTAAGGTTGTCCTATTATAACTGGATAAGTAGAGTGTCCCTATACAAATTTTCATCGCTTACATCCCCTATGGTTATTTTATTATTAGGACATGCACCATACAAATCCCCTAATTGTGCATTGGATGCTCATATACACCACCCATGTTCTACATCAACATGCCACTTCCCTTTCAAATATAAGATCTTTGAAATAATAGTTCCTTCTGATCCATGATCTACCAATGCAACGATCGGTTTCTCAAAATCACCTACCTTCACCAAAGTTTCAGTTGTATTCCTTGCCCAATGATTTCGTGTAAAACGGCTACAAGGTATATCTTCCGTATACTCATCCTCATGAAACTTGACATGCTTTATGTGTCTTGGAAGCTCCTCTTGTCTACTATGCTTCCCCATTCATGCTCATTAAATTATTCTTCATAAACTCTATTCAAAATAGCTTCAATTTTCTCATAAATTCTATGCATCCCTTGTGTTGTTGTTGGATTATTTTTAGGTCCATACAATATTTGGCACTTCCTCTTCATGAAGTCAATAATGCTATCATGGAATTCTTGCTTTGCAATACCTAGGATTTCACCCAGATTGAACTCCACTCTGCTGTTCAAAATGTGCTTCTCAAGTACCTTCTTCACATCAATAGCCCGCTCAATATGAGATTTTAGCTTATATGATGGACTCCATGATTTTCTTGGCTCTTTCTCCTTCTTCGCCTCATCCATTGAAACTTCAGGCAGAGCATGAGGCACTCTCAAGCTAGTTTATCTTTCCTTTGGTGTTGCTAACCTAGTTGTCCTCTTTGAAGTTTCTACCTGATCCTCTTTCCTTTTTTGCTTTTCTTCTACGAGAACCTCGTTGTTTTGAGACCTAGCTATATATGCATATACTGAGAGGGAATCTACAGGATCTTTGACGTCGTGGAGTGGAGTGTAGATCAACTCACACACACACACACACATGCACACGCACACGCACACGCACACGCACACGCACACGCACACGCACACGCACACGCACCGTGATGGCGAGGACGACAATGGGGGCTAAATTGGGGGTGGATCTAACTATTGTCCAAAGATACGACACCGTGATGGCGAGGACGACAATGGGGGCTAAATTGGGGGTGGATCTAACTGTTGTCCAAAGATACTAACAGCTGAAAATGCTGCTTATCTGATGCTGAAAACGCCAGATACAAAGCATGCTATCGCTAATGCAAAACGCTAGGTGAAAGGGGGGGCTGCGGTCAATCAATGGCTGAAACGCCAAGGCAAGGGAGGTTGCCGGCGATGAGAGAAATGCTAGGCTTAATGGAAAAACACCAATGGCTGTGAGAGGAAAATCGCCAAGGCTAGGGGTTCTTGATGGTTGCTGCTGAGAAGGTGCCTGTTGAGCGTGGAGCTCCTGCTGCCTCTTCTGTCATTTAGTGCTAACTTTGCTTTGCTTATATATTTCCTTACCCAAATTGCCCTACCTACTTTTGTTGGAAAGTCACTTAAATTAATCAGTGAAAAATGCCAAAAATAGGTAAAATAGGCTAAATGCACTGGAAAATTCCCCTGATGGAATCTGATGGATTCTGATGGGAATGTTGATGATCATGTTGTGTGCAACCAGACGATATGCATCTACATGACTGGGCATGCACGGTCTACGAATAGACTCACAAAAGTGCCAGATCACTTATAATCTAGACTGACTTGACTGAACTGAACCCTGATCATGTTGTAGCTTGTCCACGGACACAAAGGGTTGGATGTGTCACGTGACACAGTCTCAACACCTTCACGCACAATGTCCATTCACTTTGTTTGTGTCCATTGCACTCTCTCATTAAGGAACGGAAGACTCTCCCTTCCGTAAGTAGAAGGAACCCTTGAGCACAGTTCGGAGCACTCATCTTGAGCAAAGTTCAAACATTCATTCCGCAGCACCTTAATTTGGTATCAGAGCTTTGGCAGTGTTCTGTATCACTCAAGGAAAGAACCACAAGAATTTATTTTTTTGCTTGTTGCGGTCGCACGTAACCCAAGTCCTCTTGAGCGTGTCGATTCCTAATCGTGTTTTTGAAGAGTGACAGGTAACCCAAGAAAGAAGGGCTTGTCTAGCCTCCCCTTGTGCCTCTTTTCACTCATTGAGAGCGAACCGTGCACTTAGCGGTCGGCCAATCGACGTGAGGTGGGAAAAAGCAACCTTGGTGTGAGCGCAAGGCCGCCAAGGGGTGCGCCCGCGGAAAAGAGCAGAACTCGGGTGAAGAGAAGATCCTTATCTAACACAGATTTCAAGCGAAAGAAGAATCTCAAGAACCTCAAGAAACTCAAGACCCTCAAGAACCCAAGCACCCAAGAACAGCAAGAACCCAAGTTCCTCGTGAACTTAAGAACACAAGACTTCAATGGATGGTCATCAACCGAAGCGGAATAGATACTTCGCATGGAGGTAATGAGCATGGGAGTGGCGAAGAAGAGTTTTCCCCATCAAGAGGTTTTTCTCACCCTCCCTCTTCCCCATCTACGCCAAGGATTGCACTAACTCCTATGGAGGCTTTCGACAAGATGATGATGGACAGTAACTAGAAAGCGACAAAAGAATGGCAGCCATAGAACGTAAATACGAAGAACGAATGGCAACCATAGCATGTGAACGTGAAGAAAGATTGGCAGCCATCGAGCGTAAGTACGAGCAAGCACGCTTGGAAGACAAAGCAAGAGAAGCAGAATTTGATCGCGAGAACAAAGCAAGAAAAGAGAAGAGCAATCAACACATGAAAGAGTTCTTGCGACTCTTTTCAATTGTGCAGGCGCAGTTTGAATAGAATCAGGAGAAAGAGACTCTCTCAGTCTCTTCTTCTCCAAAGCATGACACAAATGAAGATTTGCATGATGATTTGAATGATAATGACAAGCATGATGATTTGAATGATAATGATGAGCATGATGATTTAGTTGATGATAATAATTTGCATGATGATCAAGATGTGATTTCTCACAAGCATGATGATTTGCATGATAAAGATGACGTGATTGTTCACAAGGATGGTGGTTTAGTTGATGCTTTTTCTAGCGAAGCTAACCTCGTTACAGATTCGATCAATCATGAAGAATTGATCTTGGCTTTTGAGTCGAGGTCCAAAGCACCCTCCAAGGTAGATTTGATCAAACACGACGAACCGATCTTGGCTCTTGAGCCTAGGTCCAAAGAACCCTTACAGGAAGTATTATGTGTTCGAATGATTAGTCAACATGCATTATACGAGTGTTTCATTCGTGATCGTTTCCTGTATTTTAGTTAGAGTCTTTATGTGATCCCTTTTCTTAGGCATGACATATTGTACGTTGAGCACGTTTCACTCATGAATGAGCACGGATGTATGCGGATTATTCATGAAAAGCTAAAAAGTATGCATTCAAGGAAGTCACATTCCATGTCTCTTCCTTAGCACGACACAATTGTAGAAAGAGCACAAGCAAGTATGAGCACCAAGCATGGGCATTTCCATTGTGAATTGCCACAGTTGATTGATTTAGATCAGAAGAGAAAGATTCGCTCTCATTGTTTGCGTGTGTGTGGTGAATGGTTTGGCGCTCCGTCTGTTTGTTCATCTACATTGCATGCACAGTCTTTTAGGAAGACGATATTTTTTCCATTCACTTTACATGGAATAGGTATGTTCATGTTTTTGTGTTGGAAGTGGTTTCAGGAATTTTCACCCTTGGACATTCTTGAAGAAGATGGACCTACGTTCATAGACAAAGTTGCAGCATTGAAGGAGACTCAGAAGACTTTGTGTCGCTTTCGGCGCGGCCCAAAGAAGCAAGCGTTGTAGACCTTTATGAAGTTCAAGTACCACACGACCCACACATCAGAGTGGGCCGGCGACGAGTCCTTTCGAGGATTCCGGATGTTGTTGGCGATCTCCCTCGACGCCCTACATTTTGGTACCGGTACCTCACTTTGAAAAGGAGGGGATGTCACGTGACACATCCAACCCTATGTGTCCGTGGACAAGATACAGCGTGATCAGGGTTCAGTTCAGTCAACTCAGTCTAGAATAGGAAGTGATCTGGCACTTTCGTGAGTCTGTTCGCACACCGTGCATGTCCAGACACTTAGATTAGATGCATATCCTTTAGTTGCGCACAGCATGATCATAAGCATTCCCATCAAAATCCATCAGAGGAATTTTCCAGTGCATTAAACCCATTTTCCCTATTTTTGACATTTTTCACTTATTATTTTAAGTGACTTTTGTTGGAAAGTAGGTAGGACAATTTTGCTAAGTTTGTATAAATAAAAACCTAGCGCTAGCACTTTCTGGCAAAAGAGGCAGCAGGAGCACCTTGCTCCACAAGCAACTTCTCAGCAAGACCAACCCCCACGACAACTCTGGTGTTTTCTCTGAACAAGTGGGCCTAGCGTTTTTGCACCAGATCAGCCAACGTTTTTGCACTTGCAGATTCCCCGCGACAGTAGACAGCAGATCAACCCTAGCGTTACCAAATTTCCACAGCAACACAACAGATTTCCTAGCGTTAGCAAATTTCCCCGCAAGGTCAGTTTTCAGCCCTAGCGTTTTTGGTTTGCAGCACAACCTCAGTGTTTTTGTAGATCATCGTGACAGAATCAGCCATAGGACCAACGTTTTCAGTTTTCAGCCTTTAGCACTCGCACAAGAACCCCCGAACCTCGCAGATCTCACCTTCCCGCAGCAGATCCTCGTTGCACGGTCAGATCCAGCGAAGTTTACAGGTCAGCCCGAAAAACGCAGATCTCAGCATCTGCGTTTTCAACGCATCATCGTTGCATCGTCGTCATCGCCGTCGTCACCGACATAGAGTCAAAATTCAGCAGATAAGATTTACAAATTTCAGTCATTAGCGTTTTCAGATTTCAGCCTGTCTCGTCATCCTCCTAATCGTTGTCGACATCGTCGGCAAGTCCAAGCATTGTAGAGATTTGTGCAATCATAAGTAGACCGCTCTCGCCATAGAGAGTGGGGCCTTCGGAGGAGGGTTTTGAGAACATTCTGGTGTCGAATTCTTCTCTCTCTATCTCTCAGTCTCAGCACCTTCACGCACAGTGTCCATTCACTTTGTTTGTGTCCATTGCACTTTCTCATTAAGGAACGGAAGCCTCTCCCTTCCGTAAGTAAAAGGAACCCTTGAGCACAGTTCAGAGCACTCATCTTGAGCAAAGTTCAACATTCATTCCGCTGCACCTAACATGAAGCTAACCTCATCGCAGATTCTATCAATCATGAAGAACCGATCTTGGCTCTTGAGTTGAGGTCCCAAGAATCCCCACGAGAAGTATTCTCTGTTCGAATGATTAGTCAGCACGCATTGTTTGAGTGTTTCATTCGTGATGCTTTCCTGTATTTTAGTCACCGTCCTTATGTGATCCCTTTTCACAGGCATCCCATATTGTACGCTGAACACGATTCACTCATGAATGAGCACAGATGTATGCGGATTACTCATGAAAAGATGAAATGTTTGCACCCAAGGAATTCACATTCCATGTCTCTTCCTTGGTCTCCGAAAGAGCACAAGAAGGATTGAGCATCAAGCATCGGCATTTCCATTGTGATTTGGCACAGTTGATTGATTTAGATCAAAAAGTCAAGATTCGAGTCCATTGTTTGCGTGTGTTTGATGAATAGTTTGGCACTCCGTCTTTATGATCATCTACATTGCATGCACAGTCTTTCAAGAAGACTAGAATTTTTCCAGTCACTTTACATGGAATGCGTATGTTCATGTTTTTGTGTTGGAAGTGGTTTCAGAAATTTTCATTCTTGGAGATTCTTTAAGAAGGTCGACGCATGACTATAGACGAAGTTGAAGCATTGAAGAAGCCACAGGTGACTTTGTTTCGCTTTCGGCGCAGCCCAAAGAAGCAAGCGTTGCAAACCTTTATGAAATTCAAGTATCGCACGACCCACACATCAGAGTGGGCCGGCGAAGAGTCCTTTCCAGGTTTCCAGATGTCACAAGACGAGCACCACATGCCAATAGAAAACAACAAACTGAACAAACTTTTAGCACTTCAATAACAACTGAATTGAGAGAGAGAGAGAGAGAGAGAGAGAGAGAGAGAGAGAGAGAGAGAGAGAGAGAGAGAGAGAGAGAGAGAGAGAGAGAGAGAGAGAGAGAGAGAGAGAGAGAAGAGAGAGAGAGAGAGAGAGAGAGAGAGAGAGAGAGAGAGAGAGAGAGAGAGAGAGAGAGAGAGAGAGAGAGAGAGAGAGAGAGAGACGGAGTGGCAGAATTCCACCCCAAAGAGTATTGGCCCCAACCTTGGCGCCCCTTTCGGTATTTCTTTATATTGCACCAAGCTGGTACTCCAAACTCTGCACCTTTGCCAGGAAGCATGCCAGAGAATGAGCCCTAACCTCATATTTAAAAGCCCTAGGCCACAAAAGCAGTTTACAATAAAAAGCTTTCAAACTCAAAAGCATCGAGTCCAAAAGCAAAGCCAAAAAGCAGCCAGCGTAAAATCCGGAATTCCGTATAGTTGCCACATCAGCAGTCAGCGCAAAACGCGGAAATCCGTACAACATGCCATGTCATCAGCCAGAGTGATTTTTGGAAATCTGCCACGTCATCAGTCAGCTTCGCAATTCTTGTGTGTGTGTGAGTCCTGCTTTAGTTTAATTCTTTATGTCACTTGGGGCCCCATCGGAGGGGGTCCCCATAAGTTGGTAGGACTTCTTCTTCTGCTACTTGTTTTCTTAGGGTTTAGGCCCCTCGACCGGCATCTGCAAGTTGACTTCATTCTTCAAGGCGTCGACACGTCAGCAGTTTGTTACATCTCCCCTTCTTGAAAGAGAGTAATCATCCGTGATTACAGCATATCTGCAAAACAACTCAAGTTAGCTCAAAAAAAATTTCCGAGGGACATTCAGTTTGCTCTTTTTGTTAAGGAGTTAGCTTCTCCTTTCAACTCTTTTGATCAAGGAGTTAGCTTCTCCTCTCGTCCAGATCGGAACTCTTGATATTCCAACGTAGTAAAATTAGCCATCACACCCACACCATACTGATCTTCCACGGGTGTCTTGATGCACTAAAATTACATACCCAGGCAATCTCATCCAATTAGGAATATTTAGTGGTTGGCACATCACAATGCAACACAAATGCTCACATATGCATGTTAGAAGACATGGAAACATAGAGTCGCCGATGAACACTCCCCCCGCAAATAACCATCCAGGTCCGGGCCATGAGTTGTTCAACGACTCCCTCATCACTCCTCCCGCAAATAACCTAAAAAGGTCCGGGCCATGAGATATAAAGGCCTTCTACAACCAAACGCCCCCCAGACCGCAGCCTGCGTTGTTTGGAGGTGTTGGGAGTAACCACTGCTCAGACTTCTTAATACTCCCCCCGTAAATAACCATACAGGTTCGGGCCATGAGTAAAAACAACAAAAATACTCCCCCCGTAAAAAACCACAAGGGTCCGGGCCATGAGTAAAAACAACACTTTTTAATCATTCAATACTCCCCCCGCAAATAACCACAAGGGTCCGGGCCATGAGTATGAACAAGCATTCTCAAACATCATGTCTCACTACTCCGCCCGGGAGTACAATCACCAATCATTGAAACCAGTATCAAAATCAGAGTCAAACAATTCAAATCGGCACCAAGACACGTTCAAAACAGATACAATCCATTTCAAACAAATTCCAAACAAGATCACCAAACAAGATCAAACAACACTCAAACTCAAAAAACAATCTCGACATCGGTCGAGCTCGAAAAGTCGATTGACTTTCCATCCTGAAACCCGCATCAAAAATTAGGGTTAGGTTCCTTCCATAAGGTCGTAGACAACCACAACATGGTCCATCAGCTCTTGGGCAGACAATGCTCCTCTGGAGATGATGGTAGTCCCAAGACATAGCAATCGCACCGAACCTCCAAGGTTATCAATTTAAGAAGAGACATCTACTGAGAGATGTCGAGAAATTTCAAGATATAATCTGCTAGGGTTTCCATGGCAATCATTTCACGATTCCCCACTCTGCCAAAAGTTGCACTCCGAAGGAAGATGTCAGAAACCATACAACTTCGGGCAAAATTTTTTCTTGAAAGCTTGCGAAGTCTTTGGAAGTGTGCGGCTTGGTAGCTATAGACATCAACATGGTATTGTCTCTGAGAAAAACAGCAGCTCAAAACAAACCTTGGATCCTTCTCTTGCAAGTGATCTTAATGGCTTATGCCCTGTAAGACATGAGCGGCGAAGATGGGAGCGCGTCCGATGCGCGATGAAGTAAGGGTGGGAGTGGCTAATAAGTCCGGGTTGGAGGGCGAAGATACCTCGAATAAAATCTCTGGTTTGCTTTGTCTGCTCTTTTGTGGGACCGGTATGCTTTCAGAAAAGCACACGCCTGATGCTCTGATACCACTGTCACAAGACGGGCACCACGTGCCAATAGAAAGAACAGACTGAACAAACTTTTAGCACTTCAATAACAACTGAATTGAGAGAGAGAGAGAGAGACGACACGCGGCACGGAGTGGCGGAATTCCACCCTTGGTATTTCTTTATATTGCATCAACACAGTACAAGCTGGTACTCCAGACTTTGCACCTTCTCCAGGAAGCATGCCAGAGAATGAGCCCTAACCTCATATTTAAAAGCCCTAGGCCCCAAAAGCAGTTTACAGTAAAAAGCTTTCAAACTCAAAAGCATCTGGTCCAAAAGCAAAGCCAAAAAGCAGCCAGCGTAAAATCCAAAATTCCATACAGCTGCCACATCAATAGTCAGCGCAAAACGCGAAAATCCATACAGCATGCCACGTCATCAGCCAACGTGATTTTGGAAAATCTGCCACGTCATCAGCCAGCTTCGCAATTCTTGTGTGTGTGTGTGTGTGTGAGTCCTGCTTTAGTTTAATTCTTTATGTCACTTGGGGCCCCATCGAAGGGGGTCCCCATAAGTTGGTAGGACTTCTTCTTCTACTACTTGTTTTCTTAGGGTTTAGGCCCCTCGACCGGCATCTGCAAGTTGACTTCATTCTTCAAGGCGTCGACACGTCAGCAGTTTGTTACACCAGAAACTATTGGCGATCTCCCTCGACGCCATACAGTTCGGTACCAGTACCTCACTTTGAAAAGGAGGGGATGTGTAACAGACTTGGACACTCCAAGTCAAGAATCAATCACGACAGCACCAAATAACCACTTCAAAACAATTCACAGATCACAATAGATTTGCACTAGCCCGGCGGAGTTACGTGCCTAGAGGTATTGGCCCCAAAGACTGGCGCCCCTTTCGGTATTTCTTTATGTATTAAATCAATGTCAAAGTACAAAGAGCGGTTAGGGTTTCACTCTGAGACTCTGCGTCCAGATACTCTGAGAAGTGAGTCCTAAACCACTAAATTAAAGGTTACAAGGGATGCCCAAAAGCAGAGCCCGAAAAGCTTCAGAACAAAAGCAAAATCTATATTTCTCTCTCAAACCCTCTTTAGGGTTTTAAATATAAAGCAGATCATTCTCTCTCTTTCTCCTTAGCCATTTGCACAGACAAAAATCTACAAAAGCGTCGCTCAAAAAAATAAAAAATAATAAAAAATCACCTCCGCGATTTCCGAAAATATCCTTACATTGCTTGCGTTTAGGGTTTCCAGCCAGCAGTTAGGATTAGGGTTTCCAAAAATTAGGGTTTCTAAAAAATTAGGGTTTCTAGCAAAATTAGGGTTTGTAGGAATTTTAGGGTTTTTGGCAGAAATTAGGATTTCTGCTGTCGGTAGCCACGTCATCACTTTGTGACAGGATGTCACGTGCACATCTAACCCCATGCGTATGTGGACAAGCTACTTCATGACTAGGGTTCAATTCAGTTCAGTCAGCCTAGCTTAGGAAGTGTTCTGGAACTTTTGTGAGTCTGTTCGTAGACCGTGCATGTCCAAACACTTAGAGTAGATGCATATCCTCTGGTTGCACACAACATGACCATCAGATTACAGTCAGAACCGACCAGGAGTATTTTTAAAGTGCATTGTCACAAGACGGGCACCACGTGCCAATAGAAAAGAACAGACTGAACAGACTTTTAGCACTTCAATAACAACTGAACGGAAAGAGAGAGCACACACATGACACGGAGTGGCGAAATTCCACCTCAGAGAGTATTGGCCCCAAACCTTGGTGCCCCTTTCGGTATTTCTTTATATTGCATCAACACAGTACAAGCCGGTACTCCAGACTTTGCAACTTCTCTAGGAAGCATGCCAGAGAATGAGCCCTAACCTCATATTTAAAGGCCCTTGGCCTGAAAAGCAATTACAGTGAAAAGCCTTCAAAACTCAAAAGCTTCAGGTCCCAAAAGCAATGCTAAAAGCTGCCATCGTAATTTACAAAAATCCGTACAACCTGCCACGTCATCAACCAGCGTAATTTCCAAAACTTTCGTACAATTTCCACGTCATCAGCTTTGCATGAGTGTGTGTGTGAGTCCTGCTTTATTTTAATCCCTTTATGTCACTGGGGCCCCATCGGTCGGGGTCCCCATAGGTTGGTAGGACTTCTTCTTCTGTTACTTGTTCTTCTTAGGGTTTAGGCCCCTCGTCCGGCTTCTGTAAGTTGGCTCCATTCTTCAGGGCTTTGACATGTCAGTAGTTTGTGACATGCATAGACCTATTTTCCCTATTTTTGTCATTTTTCACTTATTATTATTAAGTGACTTTTGTTGGGAAACTGGGTAGGGCAATTTAGCAAGCCAATATATAAGAAACCCTAGCGCTAGCACTTTCTGGCAGGAGAGGCAGCAGGAACTGAGTGTTCAATAGACACCTCCTCAGCAAGACTCCCCAACAAGACTACCTAGCGTTTTTGGAGCGGACATCCCTAGCGTTTTCTGTTGCAGCAAACCTAGCGTTTTTATCAAGATCAGCCCCACGATTTGCAGACAGCAGATCAAGCCTGGCGTTAGCTAATTTCCTCAACAGATCATTAGCGTTTTTGCATCAGACACAGATTTAGCCCTAGCGTTTTTGGATCAACATAACAACATAGCGTTTTGTAGCTCCGATAGAACCAACATAGGCATCAGCATTTTAATTTTTTTAGCAGTCAGACGCTGCAGTAGAACCCCGGAACCTTGCAGATCTCACCTTCCCGCAGCAGATCCTCGCCGCATAATCAGATCAGCTAAGGTTTGCAAATTCAGCACGGAAAACGCAGATTTCAGCATCTGCTTTTTAAGCGCGTGGTTGTCGCATTGTCATCATCGCCGTCGTCATCAACATAAGGTCAGAATTCAGCAAATAAAGATTTGCAGATTTCAGCTTGTAGCATTTTCAGATTTCAGCCCGTCTTGTCGTCGTCCTCATCGTCGTCGACATCGTTAGCAAGTCCATTGCATTATAGAGATTTGTGCAATCAATAGTAGACCGCTCTCGCCATAGAGAGTGGGGCCTTCGGAGGAGGGTTTGACAACATTTTGGTGTCGTATTCTTCTCTCTCTATCGCTCAGTCTCAGCATGTAACAGACTTGGACACTCCAAGTCAAGAATCTACCGTGACAGCACCAAATAACCACTTCAAAACAGTTCACAGTTCACAGTTGATTTACATTGGCCCGGCGGAGTTCCGTGCCTAGAGATATTGGCCCCAAAGACTCGCGCCCCTTTCGGTATTTCTTTTTGTATTAATCTGAGTTCAAAGTACAAGAGTGTGGTTGGGTCTCACTCTCAGACTCTGCGTCCAGATGCTCTGAGAAGTGAGAGACCAACTTCACTTATAAAGAGTTACAAGGGATGCCAAAAGCAAAGCCCCAACAACTGAAAATCAAAAGCGTAAAAATAAAGCAAAGGCTCTTTCTCTCACAAGCTCTCTTGAGCCAATCAAAAATAAAGTAAAAGCTTCTCTCTCTCTCTCTCTCTCTCTCTCTCTCTCTCTCTCTCTCTCTCTCTCTCTCTCTCTCTCTCTCTCTCTCTCTCTCCCCCATCCTTTGCGTAGGAAAAAGTAGTATCCAAAAACTGTCCAAAAAAGCAAATCTGCCGCAGAAAATCAACCTCCGCAATTTCCACCGCAATCTACGGGTTGCCACGTCAGCAGACATACGGCTCTCTCTGCAGCCATTTAGGGTTTCTGGCAGAGATTAGGGTTTTTGCAATTAGGTTTCTCTGACAGAAATTAGGGTTTTCAGCCACATCATCACTTTGTGACATACCCTCCTCTTGAAAGCATTGTAATCGCCCTCGATTACGCTTGCAAAACAGACAGAGGCCATAAACCGTCTTGGCAGACACTAACTATTAGCACCTACGTACTAGGAACACACATCTAGCACATGTACCAATCGACAGTCACATCACACGACATCCCAGGACATCACTACACATAACAGGATATCACATGACATTCAACATTTATTCGGATCTTAGACCATGATTTATCGGCAATGTAGCTAGCAATCGCATCTAGATCCAGTCGGGACCTCATCGATGTCCGATTGACTAACCCATATTGCAACCATGTCTATTCGAGATCAATTAGACCAAAATGCTGCAGTCATTTCGTCTATCAGTTCTTGCACTGCAAAACAAGTCAAGAACAAATCGGTTTCATATTCAGGAATTCCATTTCATAAAGTCATACAGCAGAATACTGTCAGCTCTCAGTATCCCTGAAGCTCAAAGAGACATCAATGACTCTAGTATCAAAATCGAGGCATCTGTTGACAAAGGAGCAGAGTAACTCCCCTCTTGTGCATCCCACTGTACCAGATCTTCGGCCAAGCTGAATTCTAGGTTCCATTTGGAGTAGACTATGCTAAACCAAAAGCTTCGAGGTAAAGTTTCACAATCTGAGGAGTATCTGCTAGGTCCTCCTCCTCCATCCACTTCGCATCCAATGCAGGATAGTTCTTGAATTTAACCAAGAACCGCCTTCGGACTTTACCTTTATTCTTTGTATCCTTATGTGCCAAAATCTATTTAGGAACAAGGATCTCCTTGTTTTCTTCCACTTCGGGTTGCTCCTCAGGCTCCCCATCATCAAGCACATCACCTTTAAAAGGTTTCAAGAGACTCACATGGAATGCATTGTGAATCCTCCAAGTGTCGGGCAGTTTCAATCGGAAGGAGACATCGTTGATCTTTTCAAAGATCTGGAAAGGTCCATAGTATCTCATACTAAGCTTTGGAAAAAGCCTCTCCTTTCCCTTTTTCTTTCTAAGGCGTGCCTTCTCAAAACGTAAGAGCACCCAATCATCCTCCTTCAATTTCAAATTGCGATGATGGCGATCCATTGCCTTTTTCTGTCGTTCTTGAGATTTCTGCAAAGCCTCGCGGACCTTGGCAAAAGCCGTGTCTAGGTCACGCGTATACTCATCCACTTCAAAAATCTTATCTTTCGTACTTAGGAAGGGTGGAACCTTCGCAACAATTTCAACAATCTCAAATGGCACATTCCCCGTCGAAGAGTGTATCGTGTTATTGTAGGCAAATTCCACCAAAGGTAGATACTTTTCCCATTGAGTCTTCTAATCCGAGATATAAGACTTCAATAAATCTAAAACCACTGAATTGGCAATCTCAGATTGCCCGTCAATCTGCGGATGGAACGATGACGAGAACTGCAACCGCGTGCCAATGTTCTCCCAAATTGCCTTCCAAAACAAACTCGTAAATCTGGGGTCCCCGTCGGAGACAATCGTCTCAGGCATGCCCTGTAATTTGAAGATCTGGGCCACAAACAGTCTCGCTAAGTGATCCGACTTGACTGTTTTCTTCACTGGAATGAAATGAGTCTGCTTGCTAAATCTGTCAATAACAGTCCGAATACCATCATGACCACTCTGTGTTCTCGGGAGATCAAAAATGAAATCCATTGCAATACTTTCCTAGGGGCGGGTGGGTAAGGGCAAAGGCTGTAACAATACTTGTGCTTTATGCCTGTCAAACTTGACCTTCTGGCATACCAAGCAACTGCGCACAAACTCTTCCACATCCTTCTTGAGTCTCGGCCAAAAGAAGTATATCTCTACCCCTTTCATGGTGGTAGCAATGCCACGGTGACTCGTAAAAGATGGACAGTGGCATTCAATCATAACCTTTTCCCTCAACGGCTGTGTAACGCACAACATGATTTTTCTCATCAAGTAGCCATCCCGAATAGAATATCCCGCAATTGTCTCCCCATCCCGTATCCGTGTGAAAACGTCTGCAAAATCTGTATCTGTGGCATATTGGTCGACCATATCCTCAAAGCTCCTATGATGTATCGCGGAAATAGCCAAAACCAACGGCTTCCGAGACAAAGCATTTGCCACCACATTCTTCTGTCCCTGAACATGGACAATATGGAAGTGAAACTGTGACAAGATGTTCGCCCACCGCATCTGCTTTTCCGATAGCTGCTTCTGTGACAAGAAGTAGCGCAAACTCTAATGGTCTGTAAAGACAGTAAAATCCGCTCCAAGTAGGTAATGCCGCCACTGAGTAAGAGCATGGATAACCACCAAAAGCTCTTTCTCATAAATCTGTGCTGTCATTTCCGGCCTTGAGAACAATCGGCTTTCGTAAGCAATGACATGGCCTTCTTGCATTAAGACCGCACCCAGACTACGACCACAAGCATCACAATATACTTCAAATGAATTCTGCAAATCCGGCAACGTAAAAAATCGTCCCGTAGTCAATTTATCTTTCAAAGTCTGAAAGGCAGTCACCTCTATGGGTCCCCACGAGAAAGGGACTCCTTTCTGTGTCAAGATATGCAAAGGGGAAGCAACCTCTGCAAACTTTCGAATCAACCGCCTGTAGTACGAACACAGTCCCAAGAAGCTTCTAACTTCATGGACGTTCTTCAAATCGGGCCAATCACGGATAGTCTCTATCTTGGCCGGATCCATTTGCACTCCTGCTACTGACACAATGTGTCCCAAAAAGTGTATCTGAGGTAGAAAAATTTCACTTTTCTTTGCATTAATCACTAACTTGTGATCTCGTAATGCTTGAAAGACCTGAAGCACATGATCTCTATGTTCTGTCTCATTCTTGGAGAAAACAATGATATCGTCAAAGAAAGTTCCAACAAATAGCCTGTACTCTCGAAAAACCCTGTCCATCATCCGGTTAAATGTCGCAGGAGCATTGGTTAAGCCAAAAGGCATCACCAAAAACTCAAATAACCCAAAAGTCGTTCGAAAAGCTTTCTTGTAGATGTCTGCCGACGCGATTTTGATCTGATGATATCCACTCTTCAAATCAATCCTACTAAAGCACGAGGATCCCTGTAATCTGTCGAGTATATCATCGATCCTAGGAATCGGAAATCTGTTCTTGATGGTGATTTTGTTGAGAGCTCTATAATCGATCCACATTCTCCAAGATCCGTCTTTCTTCAAAACCAACAACACTGGAGAGCAATACGGTGAAGTACTAGGCTGGACAAGACCCTTTTCCAAGAGGTCTTTCACCTGGTTCATAGTCTCTTCATTCTGTGCTCGGCTCACACGATAAGGTGGCCGGTTCGGTGGCGTGCTTCTAGGTATCAGATCAATGGTATGATCTTCAGGACGAGCAGGTGGTAACTCGCCTGGCAGGCTCTCTGAGAAGCAATCAGCATGAGAGTGTAGAAAATCTTGGCGTTCTTTATTAAGTTAAGACATATTTGTCCTATCCTCATCACTCAACTCTTTCATAAAGATCGAGTAAACAAACAGACTTGATTTTATTAATTTAGAAATGGCCGAAGCCGATACAATAGGGACAGACTTGCCCTTAGGTTTAATGTCAAGTACAATGGTTTTTCCCTTCTCTGTAGTCAATGTCGCTTTCCGCGCCCGATAATCAACCACGGCGTTGTTCTTGTGGTACCAGGGAATTCCCAAGAGAACACCACAACCTTCCAAAGGCATTATGTAAAAGTCCTCATGCCCCAAATACCCCTGACAATGCAACCGAAGTTTGCCAATGAGAGGTGTAATGGCTATGTCCCTGCCAGGTGCCGCTAGAACAGCCTCCGCAAGTGGTCCCATCCAATCGGGAGTGAAGCCGTGCCGCCAATTCCGGTGAAATGAAGTTGGCCTTGGCTCCTCCATCAAAGAAGATCAGGGCTTCTTGGTCCTTCACTTTGCCCCAAGCTCGGCAAAGTTCTGTACTCTCGTCCATCATACTGGGATCGGTACCCACGCAATCTGGAACCTGTCTTGTTTTCATCTTGCCTTTTCTTACACGTTCCTCAGTTGCTCTCGAACTCTCAGGCCTTTTGTCGTCCTTGTCGTTTTGTTCTTTCTGTGCCTTAGTAGGGCACTTCGCGGAGATATGTCCAAATTCCCCGCATCCAAAGCACTTCCCCTCCCTGATGAAGCGAGCTTGCTCCTGAGGAGTAAGCTTGGGTTGTGCATCTTTCTTTCCTGAGTTGCTCTTTCTCTTTCTATCTTCATTTGCTGAAGTCTGTTCAGCTCGTTGTGTCATGATCTCATCGGTTGGGTAGGTCAGACTGCCAGAGTGAATGGCAAAACCCCGTTTCACATGACTCATCAACTCCTGAATAGAAGCTGACTTCTGTTCCAACCAGTGATCTCGGATTTCTGTAGGTAGACCCAAGGTAAACTCAATCTGTTCTCTGAATGAGATCTTCTTGAATGAAGAGGCGGGTAGAAAAGAGCTCCAGAATCTCTCGCAATAAGCGTCCACTGCATCTTTCTTGGTCATCCGAAGATGGTTCCAAGCAGCTCATATATCGCGTTCATACTCTTGAGTCAGCCAAGAAGAAATAAAAATCTTCTTAAATTTCACCCATTTAACTGGCGCAGTCTTGTTTAAAAGAAGCGTGGACCACCAAGTTTGAGCATTCCCAAGAGGCAGCTCTCCAAATCTTAGAGTGCTCTGAGTAGCGTTCTCCCGCGAAAGCGATGTCAAACTGCTGTACAAAAGACAAAACCTTCGAAGCATCTCTATATCCTGAAAACGTGTCAACTTTAATTGACTGTCCACCTTCCTTAAACTCTCGGACCTTCTTGCTTTTATCTTCCAGAAAGTCATATTGGTTGGCTTTATAAAAATTCTTCTTCTTTGCATAAAAGTTATTGTCATCAGAGTCTGAACTGTCTGTAGACGAGTCCTTTGTAGAACTGTCACTCATTGGGCGAGATTTAGACTTCTTTGCCTTTTTCTTGCCCTTTCCAAAGCGTTGTTTCTTGCTTCGCTTTTTGCCTTTGCGGTCTTCTTCGCTCGAGTGAGATAAGCTAGAAGAACTGTCAGAAGAAGAAGAAGAAGAAGAACTGGGTACTTCTTCAAATCAAACACGCTTCTTCTGTTTCTTTGACTTTTCAAATGTAGACTGACGACCCAAATAACCCGGGAAGTCAGTGCCTTTCTTCTGCTTTTTGCACTGCTTTTTAGCTTTGTATTGCGCGTCAAAAAGCTGAGCAATCCATGTATCAACCACCTCTTCTAATTCCTTCTCTGAATATTTCTTATGAGCAGAAGATTTCTTGAGAGCGGGTTTTGGGAATGGTGTTGTGGTTTTCTGCCATTGCGCATGCACTTCCTTAAAAGAAGTCTCGCTCATATTTTTTGCAAATTTTGGGTCCTTCGCAAAATTGAGTGTCACGTGACACATCAACCCTATGTGTCCGTGGACAAGCTACAACATGATCAGGGTTCAGTCAGTCTAGTCAGTCTAGATTTAGAAGTGATATGGCACTTTTGTGAGTCTATTCATAGACCGTGCATGCCCAGTCACTTCGTATAGATGCATATCCTCTGGTTGCACACAATATGATCATCAGTATTCCCACCAGAATCCATCAGGGGAATTTTCCAGTGCATTTAGCCTATTTTACCTATTTTTGGCATTTTTCACTTATTAATTTAAGTGAGTTTCCAACAAAAGTAGGTAGGGCAATTTTGCTAAGTTTGTATATAAGTAAACTAGAGCTAGCACTATTTGGCAGAAGAGGCAACAGGAGCCAAGCTCAGCAGACAACTTCTCAACAAGACCTTGGCGGTGTACCCCTCCAAGCAAGAACCCCATGCTAGCGTTTTTCCATCAAGCACCTTGCCTTAGCGTTTTTGCATCAGCAGATCCTCGCCGCAAGCAAGTCCCAAGCATAGCGTTTGTGCATCACAATCATCGCCACCAAAGCACAACTCCTAGCGTTTTTGACAAGACAGCAAGCTAGCGTTTTTGGAAACTTCAACCCTAGCATTTTCTGAAGATCCAGTGTTTGCAGATTGCGGCCTTTGCAGTCTTCAGCCTAGCAACTTTCAACAGTAGAAAGACCAACAAGATCCAGTCCTAAAAGGTGGCAGACTCAGCCGGGAAAGTCCATCAGTTTTCAGCCTAAAGACACCTCAGTTTCCAGCCCTAAACCTGCAGATTTTCAGCGACACAGACCCACAGAAAACAATCCCCAAATCAGCGTTTTTGGACTAGTCGCAGATTTCAGCCCATAGCATTTTTGGACAGCAGTAGAAAGATTGCAGATTTCAGCCCTTAGGTCGACTTCGTCATCACCGTCGTCATCGTCGACATAGCCTAGACTTGCATCAGTGTCATGCATCACCGTTGTACCAGTTTGTGCAATCATAAGTAGACCACTCTCGCGGACGAGAGTGGGGCCTTAGGAGGAGGGTTTTACGTCTCTGGTGTCGTATCTCTCTTCTCTCTCTATCTCTCAGTCTCATACACTTTCACGCAGTGTCCCTTCACTTTGTTTGTGATCATAGCACTCTCTCACTAAGAACGGAAGGCTCTACCTTCCATAAGAACAAAAGAAACCTTGAGCACAGTTCGGAGCACTCATCTTGAGCAAAGCGCAAACAATTCATTCCGCTGCACCTAAGATTGGTATCAGAGCTTTGGCAGTGTTCTGTATCACTCAAGGAAAGAACCACAAGAATCACAAGAATTTTTTTGCTTGTTGCAGTCGCACGAACCCAAGTTCGCTTGGGCGTGTCGATTCCTAATCGTGTTTTTGAAGTGTGACAGGAATCCCAAGAAAGAAGGGCTTGTCCAGCCTCCCCTTGTGTCTCTTTGCACTCATTGAGAGCGGACCGTGCACTTAGCGGCCGGCCAATCTACGTGAGGTGGGAAAAAGCAACCTTGGTGTGAGCGCAAGGCCGCCAAGGGGTGCGCCCGAGGAAAGGAGTAGAACTCGGGTGAAGAGAAGATCCTTCTCAAACACGGTTTGCAAGCGAAAGAAAACCTCAAGAACCTCAAGACCCTCAAGAACTCAAGAACTCAAGAACTCAAGACCCGCAAGAACCCAAGTTCCTTGTGAACTTCAGAACCCAAGACCCCCAAGCACCCACAAGAACCCACGACTTCAGAATGGTCATCACTCGAAGCGGAATGGATACTTCGCTTAGAGGTGATGAGCATGAGAGAGGCGAAGAAGAATTTTCCCCACCAGGAGGTTTTTCTAACCCTCCCCCTTCCACATCTACAACAAGGATTGCACTAACTCCTATGGAGGCCTTGGAGCTGATGTTTATGGAAAGGAATTTAGAACGCGAAGCAAGAAATGCAGAAAGAATGGTAGAAATGAAACACAGATACGCAAAAGACAAAGCAAAAAGAGAAGCAGAAAGAAAGGCAAGACAAGAACAGCGCGACCGCACATGCAACAGTTCTTGCGACTCTTTTCTCAAGTGCCGGCACAGATGCAAGAGATTCAGGAGACGGAGACTCTTTCAATCTCTTCTTCTCCAAAGCATGACACACAGGATTTGCATGATTATGAGAAGCATGATGATTTGAATGACAATGATTTGCATAATGATTTGGATGATGATGATTTGCATAATGATTTGGATGATAATGATGAGCATGATGATTTGCATGATCAAGATGTGATTTCTCACGAGCATGATGATTTGCATGATCAAGATGTGATTTCTCACAAGCATGATGAGTTGCATGAAGATAATGTGATTGTTCACAAGGATGATGAGTAAGTTGATGCTTTTTCTAGCGAAGCTAACCTCGTTGCAGATTCGATCAATCACGAAGAATCGATCTAGACTTTTGAGTCGAGGTCCGAAGAACCCCCACAAGAAGATTCGATAGATCTCGAAGAAGCGATCTTGGCTCTCGAGCCTAGGTCCAAAGAACCCTTACAGGAAGTACTATGTGTTCGCATGATTATCAACACACATTGTACGAGTGTTTCATTCGTGATCGTTTCCTGTATTTTCGTCAGCATCTTTATGTAAACCCTTTTCCTAGGCATGACATATTGTACGTTGAGCACGTTTCACTCATGAATGAGCACGAATGTATGCAGATTGTTCATGAAAAGCTGAAAAGTATGTATGTAAGGAAGTCACATTCCATGTCTCTTCCTTGGCATGACACAGTTGTAGAAAGAGCACATGAAACTATGAGCACCAAGCATGGGCATTTCCATTGTGAATTGCCACAGTTGATTGCTCTAGATCATAAGAGAAAGATTCGATCTCATTGTTTGCGTTTGTGTGGTGAACGGTTGGGCACTCCATCTCTTTGTTCATCTATATTGCATGCACAGTCTTTTATGAAGACAAGATTTTTTCCAGTCACTTTACATGGAATAGGTATATTCATGGTTTTGTGTTGGAAATGGTTTCAGGAATTTTCAGCCATGGAGGTTCTTGAAGAAGAAAGCAGCATGACTCTAGACGAAGTTGAAGCATTGAAGGAGCCACAGAAGACTTTGTGTCGCTTTCGGCGCGTCCCAAAGAAGAAGGCATTGCAGACCGTTATGAAGTTCAAGTACCGCACGACCCACACATCAGAGTAGGCCGGCGAAGAGTCCCTTCCAAGATATTTGCGATCTCCCTCGACGCCATACAGTTCGGTACCAGTACCTCACTTTGAAAAGGAGGGGATGTCACATGATACATCCAACCTTGTGTGTCCGTGGACAAGCTACAGCATGATCAGGGTTTAGTCAGTCCAGTCAGTCTAGATTTAGAAGTGATCTGGCACTTTTGTGAGTCTATTCGTAGACCGTGCATGTCCAGTCACTTAGTATAGATGCATATCCTCTAGTTGCACACAGCATGATCATCAGTATTTCCACCAAAATCCATCAGATTCCATCAAGGGAATTTTCCAGTGCATTTAGCCTATTTTACCTATTTTTGGCATTTTTCACTTATTAATTTAAGTGAGTTTTCAACAAAAGTAGGTAGGGCAATTTTGCTAAGTTTTTATATAAGCAAACTAGAGCTAGCACTATTTGGCAGAAGAGGCAACAGGAGCCAAGCTCAGCAGGCAACTTCTCAACAGGACCTTGGCGATTTCCCCCTCCAAGCAAGAACCCCCATGCTAGCGTTTTTCCATCAAGCACCTTGCCTTAGCGTTTTTGCATCAGCAAATCCTCGCCGCAAGCAAGTCCCAAGCATAGCGTTTGTGCATCAGCATCATCGCCATCAAAGCACAAGTCCTAGCGTTTTTGACAAGACAGCAAGCTAGCGTTTTTGGAAACTTCAACCCTAGCGTTTTCTGAAGATCCAGCGTTCGCAGATTGCGGCCTTTGCAGTCTTCAGCCTAGAGACTTTCAGCAATAGAAAGACCAACAAGATCCAGCCCTAAAAGGTAGCAAATTCAGCCCAGAAAGTCCATCAGTTTTCAGCCTAAAGACACCTCAGTTTTCAGCCCTAAACCTGTAGATTTTTAGCGACAAAGATCCACAGAAAACAGTCCCCAAATCAGCGTTTTTGGACTAGTCGCAGATTTCAGCCCATAGTGTTTTTGGACAGCAGTAGAAAGATTGCAGATTTCAGCCCTTAGGTCGACTTCGTCATCACCGTCGTCATCGTCGACATAGCCTAGACTTGCATCAGTCTCATGCATCACCATTGTACCAGTTTGTGCAATCATAAGTAGACCACTCTCGTCGACGAGAGTGGGGCCTTCGGAGAAGGGTTTTACAACGTCATGTAAAACAAATGATGCTATGCAATGTAATGTTTATGTTTGTAGATGTCTTTGTTGAGTTGCATATAATATTTCTCCATTTATCCATTTTTTGTTTTTTATATTTTGATGATATTAAGAGTTTTTTTAAGTGGCCTGGTCAAGTGTGAAGAGACCTATTTTTTTTTAAATAGGGGGCTTTTAGAGAAGAGGGAGTCTCATTTTCAATCTTGCCCCTTCTTACACAATGGCACGCACAAAGAAAACAGCAAGAAAAGATCAACCTTTTTTTGCTCACCCTCACTCATCCGTCCAAGGTGCTCAAAAACCACCTTGGATACACGAACAAGAGCTCCTAGAAGAGATGTAGAGGGAATGGTAAGGTGAAGAGCAACAAGATGGACAACCTTCACGCAAGAAGAAACGGGTAGTGACTTCAGACACAGAAATCGAGACGGACAACGAAGCACAAAGCCCACCATGGAGCGGACAGGAGATCCCAAGCAATCATCGAGTCCCGGTTGGGAAGACATTGCCACGTGGCTTCGGAGCTCTTCCGTCGGATCAGCCTAGACGTGATCATGGGTTACTAAATGAAGAGGATTTTGAGGATGTAGAAGACGAGCCAGTTGGAGCGCAGGGTGGAGTTGAAGAGCCAGTTGGAGCACATGGTAGCCTTAAAGATGCGCAAGCTCCTCCTCACAAGCCCTCTCGTAGAAAGAAAAAGTTTTTCAAGGTTCGCCCTCGCAAGGCCCATGTCCCAGATCCTACCATCCCTCAACAACGGGCTCCTGCTGTGAAGCGACGCATTCCAAATGCCTTGCAAGAGATTCGTCACTATCAAAAAACTTCAGACCTTCCCATCCGCAAGGCACCATTCACACGTTTGGTGAAAGAGATCATGCAAAGTTATCGAATGGTGTTTTGAGTTCAAGGTATCGCCGTAGAAGCTCTGCAAGAAGCGGCAGAATATCAACTAATTTCTCTTTTTGAAGACACTAACTTATGTGCTATTCATGCAAAACGGGTGACAATAATGCCCAAGGATATAGCTCTTGCGCGTCGAATCAGAGGAGAGAGAGATTGAATTTGACTTTTATGCAATTTTGGCAATGTAAAGATATCTTTTTCAAATATAACGAGTCGTGGCTTTAGTGATTTCTTTTCCATTGAACTAAACATTTGTGTTTTAAGTGATATGAGTAAAACTAAGTAGAGAGAGAGAGAGAGAGAGAGAGAGAGAGAGAGAGAGAGAGAGAGAGAGAGAGAGAGAGAGAGAGAGAGAGAGATGTTGATAGAAGTTGATTACAAGAGCTGTCAACCGAGTGTGGTTGATTGAAAAACCAAAAAAGCATAATATCAGTACATTTTTGTAAACCTAGCCTAGAGAAGGTAAAAAAAAGCTGTCTGGGGGCCTGCCCGCAGAGGCGCGCGAGAAGGCAAAAGTAACTGTTACTTTTGCCTTCTCGCGCGCCTCTGCGGCAAGCCCCCAGACAGCTTTTTTTAACCTTCTCTAGGCTAGGTTTACAAAAATGCACTGATATTATGCCTTTTTGGTGTTATTTATATGAAAAAAAAACTCTTGATTTTGGTTCAAAGAATTGCACAATCATATCACAATATAGAACCAATTACCTACTGTCTATCGTACCATAAACTCAATACATAATTTCACAGTTAAAATCAAGTCCCATTCGAAATTTGAAATAGCAAAGTACAAAGATGTGATATATCCCATTACAAATTTGAAACAGTTAATTACAAGATATATGAAGCTATTGAGTGCTTGAGCCATCTAAGATATGGCGAGCAATGTTTTCTCTTCGCTCTTGGGCGCAGGGAAGCTATTTGTGCAGCACATCCCAAGCAATTTGTTCCATATTGCTTAGACCTACAGCTTGGCTTAAGGCCACATTACAAAGCACACGACCACGAATGTGTATCGCAAATGCAGCACTGGCCAGAGATTTATTTACAAGATAAATAACTTGGGAGGCTTGAGATATGGTTGACAGGCATAGGATGCGGTTCATTGCTTTCATCATTGACACCCAAAATTGACCACAAGGAGTGTACTCCTTGTGGATTATCGCAAAGCCATCCTGGTGGAGCTTGCCAAGGTAATGCGCAAGGGATGACTGCGATCCAAAAGCTTGGCGCCTACCATCTCCTCCTCGACCTGCATGCTCATCCAGCTCTACAACATTCTATAAAGAAATCAATAGGTAAATAAGATTTCAGAATGCAACAATGAAAATTAACGTAATCACAAAACATAAATTAACTAATACCTCTTGTTTTTCATCGTCCTCGTCGTTTATGCCTTTGCTGTCAAGAGAAATAGATGAATTGAGAGCCATAGCGACACTCTCAAGCTCATCCATATGAACAGGCATAGGAGTGCGTTGGGATTCAAGCAATGCACATGTAGCTACAAACTCATCCCCCGACACAGATGAGTGTGGTGCATCTGTCACGGCCACCATTTCCAACTCCACTGTATCTACCACACTCTCTCCAAGGGGTAGGAGGCTTTGATCCAGTGGATCGGAGGAGGGGTCAATGGCAGAGGACTCTACAGTGGCATAGAGGATGGACAGGCACTCATCCATGCGGATGTCAAAAGTTTTTTCAAGATCATGTAAAAAAAATTATTCCTCCCCATTTATGACAATTGGGGAGAGGTGTTCAAAAAAAACCTCCGGAGTTAATGTCTCCTCCGACGCATCTACAGGCGGGCTTAAAGGATGCTTCTGCACTCTCATCACCCATGGATTTGGCGGCATCCATGACACCTCCTGGGTAGGTTAGGGCAAGAATATTGCCCTCTTTGCTTGCATCCCAGGGCGCTGTAATGGGCTCCTTTGTGTCCTTGACGACACCCCCAAGGCGCAAATGAGGCAAACTCACCTCAGATCTTTCAGGTTCCTTCGCAAGAAGAAACACAAAAGTCGCCAAGCGACTTAGAAACTGGGTGCCGACCTTATTCTTTATCAAACGTGAATCTTCAATGTACTGACCTGCCTCACCCTCAATTACACAAAATCGTTGAAGCCGCTGGGTGAAAGGCCGATCGCCTTTGTGTATGTAGCGAAGAAAATCGCATGGAATCCACAATTCCCCTTGTCCGACAATTGGTACAGCATACTTGTCGATGTAGATTTCAAAAAATTCCAAGATAGGTTGAAAAGATTGGATGTTTAGGTTTTAAAATAATGTGCATTGCCAAAATTTGATACAACCATCTGTTTGAACTTACAATTGTGATATTATAAGAAATTTAAGTACAAAACATAACTACTCTAATGATAAAATTAGATTCTCTTCCGTCATCCGCACCTTTCAATTTGAATCGTGCTCTGCATGAGGCTACCAATCTAGCAAAAAAATAAGAAATAGCATACCCACCTTGGAGTGAGGAATAATCCAAAGAACATAAAGATAACATAATTAAGAGAGAAAGATCATTCACCCTACGTCGTCCAATGCAAAATTTTGTAGCTTCTCCATGCTCTAAACCCATTATCACTAAGTGCTCCCTCACATTGGCAAATGTCCAATGCTCATTCACTTGGACGGTCTCAACAGCAACACTCGACAATTTGATTGCAATATCAAATACCTCAATTGTAGCATCGGTGGATTGCAATGGAATCCATTCACCAAGCTTGCACATCCATCTTTCATAGAAGTACCGCATGTAAAGGGTGGAGCGCACCTTGATGAAACGGATAGCAATGCCGAAAAACTTCCAACCTGACACCGAAAGCGATCTCCGTTGTGAAGTCCTTCAAGATACCCCCACTTCTCGCCAAGGATGGCTTCCAATGTATCGTAATGTAGATCTTTGCAAACATACAGAGTGTTTGTATGATGGAAAGGCAAAGATCCGAATATGCTAGCGAAGACATGAGTAGGACAACACCATCCAAGCCCAACGGAACGCGAGGCTTTTCCAAATTTTAATGATGCTCTCACATCAGCTACAATCCTGGCTTTCAAAGACATTACAGTAAATGCATCTGGCTTTGGCCACTCCATGCTATGCAAGGTTGTAGCCTCCAAAGGTTGTAGCTCTCCGTAGGCTTGCTCATCTGTAGGTACAATGTACTTGTGGGTGTAGAAGAACACCCTTTGCCGTGCAAGGTTTGATGAAGTTGTGTTGGAGAAGAGCATATCCCCAAGACTTGCATGCATGGCCGTAAATGTGCCTGAAAGGCACGAGAGCGGTTGCTCCTGATTCACATGGCTAGAAGGAAAAATATCTACATAGAAACAAAACAGTGCGTGAGATGTAAAAAGTCCAATTTTTTGTTACCACCAAAACCATTGAAGTGCAAGGGACATACAATTACAAGGAAAATCCCTTGGGTTGGTGATTCCTCGTAGACGCATGTGTCCAAACATGAAGACATGTTGAACGATTGCCACCGTACCCTTGTCTCTTACTTTCTTGAAGCCTATTAGTCTTCCCTTCCAATGGAGATCAACGTTTGTTCTTTCACGAACAAGATGGGGACCGATTGCGGAAGGTTGCATGGAGACCCACGCACCTTCTTGAAAAACCTGAGGTTCCCATTGCTGCTCCTCATTCTTCGAGTTGTGGAGAACCATACTTTGAATGATGGGTTTGGGGCGTCTATTTTGACCATTGTTTGCCATGGATGCTTAAGTGGGAGCTTGAAATTGCAATGGAGAGCTTGGAAAAGGAGGAGGGAGACAGAGTTTAGAGAGAGAGTGGGAGCTTAAAGTTACAATGGAGAGCTTGAGGAAGGAGGAGGGAGACAAAGTTTAGAGAGAGAGAGTGGGAGCTTAAAGTTGCAATGGAGAGCTTGAGGAAGGAGGAAGGTGTAAGAGTTTAGAGAGAGAGTGGGAGCTTTGTGTTATGGAAAGGGGCTATGGAGGAAGGGAGTTTTGGGAAAGAGGTTCTAGAGTGAGAAAATGACTTTTTGATCATAGGGTAGGTTTGGGGGGAGTTTTGGATGGAATATTTTGAATTTAAGTTTTTTTTCTGAAGTTTTGAAATTTTAGGGTTTTTGCAAAAACGTATCTGTGGACCCACCACTTCCCCCCCCCCCCCCCCCCCCCCCCCCCCCTTTTTCCCCCCTCCCCCTTTTACCCATCCACCTCCCTCTAGGATACAAAGCAATAAATGAGTGGACAACCCTCTATACTTTCTTAGGTTCTAGACTTATATACATTGCTCTCTTCCTATTGGCTTGAGCCTAATTAACCTTAATCCTATATGGCCCAAGGAGAGTCCACATTTTTCCTAATGAAATATGACGCCACATCAAAAGAAAATTATTATACGTGCCATTCATAAAGAATGTATTTTGGCAATCTCATCATGTGCAGATGGTCGCATACAACAGATTAGTGAAAGCGATGTCTTCATCAAAGACCTCACTAGCGCTATATGGGAGAACACATAGCGCAGGCTGCGAGGTGAAGGCCAATACGAGTTGTTGATTCTAGCAAGGATTCGAGAGTTTGACCCCCACCACAAGGTTAGGACAGTGTTGGGCAATATGAAAGTATGTTGCAAAGACTTAAAGGAAGATATCCCACCTACCTACGACATGTAAAAATTAAAGCTTTGGGATAAATTGTGGGAAGAATAGAAGGTAAAGATGAAGCGTGTGAAAGCGCAGGACCAAGCATCCTTACCCAAGAGATTGAAGATGGCCCAAGATGCGCAAGCAGCTTTGGGAGGTCGATCCGATGCCAACGGCACCGACACAATCATGCGCACGACTTTGAATGCCAAGTGAGCTCATCTTGTTGGCATCCCTCATGAAGCCTTGGTAGAAGGTATGAGGGTTGGAGCAGGCTCCTTTGGTGTGTGCATATTGTACACCATCAAAGGTATCTCTTTTTTTCCAGAGCACATTACATATGTGGGAAAATGTTACAAGGGAGGGAGTGAGGTGAAATTTGACAGCTTTCAAATAGAGCAAGGAATGCAAACGCTTCACCCCTCCATTGTAAGGTGCATTGGATTTACTACCGAAGCTCCTTGGATCACAATATTCTTATACTACAATGGAGGTACCGTGGGCAACATGATGTGCCACTTACCATTTGCTCATGGATTGTTCAGACGAACACATGCACAGGCTACAACACGGCTGGAGGTCATTACCTACAACAAATCTTCGTGTACAAGAGATAGACACGGCACGGACCAAAGCAGTGATCGAGCAGATGCCAGCCATTTGTCACGCCTTAATCGATGGTGTTGCGGCCGTCCACTCGGCCAGGATAGTGCACAGTGATCTACATCCGTTCAACATAATGTTGGACTTTACTCGCGTCAATAAACCCCGTGTCAGCATCATTGATTGGGGGATGATGCTTAGAATGCCAGCTAAGCGTGTAGCAATTAATTATCTGCATCCAAGCGCATAGTCGGACTCTACAATTTCGGAGGCACAGAGAGCAGGGGTTGCCAAGATGGCTAAGCGACCGTGGATTGCTCCAAAACTATACGATCCACGATGCACAGATGCATACATAAAAGCGAGCGACATTTTTGCATTGGGCTATCTATTGGACATGCTGACAGATTTTTGGAGTGCAGCCAGAAAAGTTTATTTTCCAGAAGAAGTTTTTCATTGCCCGGACAAAGATGTTATAAGGGTTATTTGGATTAAAGTAGATTGTTGGATGAAGTTAAAAGAGTGGGAGTAAAGAAGAAATGCTTATGACGTGTTGATATTTTTCAAAGAACAATTCAAGACAGACCCTAACCTTGTCCAACATCCCCTTGTTGAACTTGCACCATCATTTTATCCGATCTAAACATTTTATGAGTTACATGTCTTGTCCAGGGTATTCTATTTTGTTATTGAAGTGTATTATCTGGTTTGAAGTGGTTCACGTAATTGAGTCAATTATCTTTAGTCATTTCAAATTTGTCATGTTGAGTGTTGGTATTTCAAATTTTCCTTATGGTTCAATTAGTCGCATTAGTTGTGGTTTAATTTAGTGGATTCAGATGTCTAATATAGTGGACGAGAAGTTGCTATCTTGTGTATCTGTGAGACTGTTCAATCGTGAGAATATATATTTGCCAATGATATTGAATATTTGTCTATATGTTGATTGTAGCTCCAAGAGAAAATGGCCGATGAAGAACAAGATATTAGCACATCATCAGTGCCCGATGATCAACAACGAGTGCATGAAATCTCTAGCACACGGTATGTCGGCACAACAAGCGACGCACACTACTTGACGACTCTCAAAATGGGCAAATCCAAACCTTATGCAATGTAAAGAGATCAATAAAGAAGTGACGAAGGACATGATCAAGACAATATGGCCATGTGAGGACGCAGAGATCAAGAAAGGAAGGTGGAAGGCTTCAAAGTGCAACCATGACGCGATCAAAGAAAACACTGAGAGGATTTACTTGGAAGTTTATTGCCATCCCATGCACAATGCAGATTGTGCTCTATATTTTGCAAAAATGTTATATGTTCACTTTGTGTAACAGTGACCAATAGACTTTTCGTCAAAGGAGGCAACTATTGCCACTCATGATATAAGAGAGAGTTGTGTCACTTTCACCTGAGATGAGTTGGCGTTGATAGTGGAAGGCACCGACCTACAATTAAAGAGATAGAAGGATATTTACATGACACAGTTGGCAGAGAAAAGTTTCTTTTGAAATGTGCCTTGCACTTTGTTTTTTGGTGTGCGTGCGGCCATTATGCACTTCGAGGAATTCGTTGCTTGACAGCTTCGTTTCGAATATTACTCATAAGTTGACGCATCCGCCTCATTTTTAGTTCAAGTTAAAACTATTGAATTTAATATATGGAAACCATTTTGTTCATATCGTTCGTTGGGACAAGAAGCTTGTTGGTAAATTCTAGGTCTACAACTGCCTTAGCTTTGGGCCAGGGGATTCTCAGCAGCAATGAACTGGAGGGCACCATCCCTAAGAGAGTGATTGCTTAAGTGATACGCCCCAAAATTGAAGTGGACGTAGAACTAAAGATTATCGTTGTAGAAGTGTTCTTCCACATGTGCTAATTTTTTTTGAAATACGGACAGAAAATACTCGAAAGTAATAGTGGAGGGAGGGGGGAGATGCAGAAATAACATGGCTTTCTATAGCCACCCAGCACCCCAACCCTCACAAGTCCGGATGGAGAAAAGCATTCACCACTTAAGACAGGACGTTCAAAATCTGATACAGCGAGTGAATCCAACACCTGTACAAGGAACACACATTGGCCACCTTGTCCTGCATCCGAATTTGGTTCCGTCGTCTACTTCAGATGCATCCTCTTCTTCCCAATGTCCAGTTTGCTACAAGAATTTTTATGGATTGAGTGGATATTATACATTGACATGCGGTCATTATTATCACTTCATTTGTCTTATTCGTTTAATGCAAAGTAGTAGCCGATGCACAATCTGTTCACAAGATATTCCACAAGGAATATATATTATGTTTGGCATGAAAAATGAGTATAAATTCAAGAAAGCCCGCCAAGATACCCCTAGCACAATTAGAAATATGTTTGGTGAACAAGATGCTACTTTAGAGCAACACAATTGAGATCGACAAACTATGTATAATCGCGAAATATGAAGCATTGTATATGATTAAAACACATTTGAATACAAGGTCTTTTACAATGGTTTTTGACACAATCTTCATTCTACTCTCAAGCTATATTGAATCTGTAAAGTTGTTATCTGGTTCTAAGTATGAGTGTTGTGGTTCTCCTTGTATTTCAACCTCCACATCTAGTATCAAATTCTCTTCTATTTTGTCTATAGTGCATTGGGATACACCAACATTGAACTCTTCTTCGTCTTCGTTTTGACAATCATACAACCAGGTTGGCATTTCCTCCTCGTAGCCAGCAATTTCAATGTGATTCAATATCTTTTCGTTGCAAAACATATACACTAATTTTTCTGCTATGTCTGCTAATAGTCTATTGCGAATAGTGCTGTGAACATACTTGTACATACTCCAGTTTCTCTCTGAACTTGAGTTTGCTGCACATTGTGCCAATACTTTCATTGTAAGGGGACGTAAGGTTGAGTAATGCTCTCCATCATTCATCATCCACCACTTCTATTCACGTTACTCTTTTGCCATTACCTGTACAAAATCATTCACAAAAGGACCTTCTTTTAATCTAAATGCACTCATTTCTTTGATGCAATCAATTCGATCTTGAACATTGGAGTATAATGTGTTGACCACGTGATAGAAATCGCTTACCACCTCTGTATTGGACATCAGATCTAAATTCCAATACTCTGGATCAAACATGTAAGAAACACTATGGAGTGGACTATGAGCACTCTTCCACCTTGCATGAAAATACTTGGCTAAAATTTTTTGCTGTTTTCTAGAGAATGGTAGTCGCCACTCCTTCTCTACTATAGACTCTTTCAGCTCTTTGGGATTTTCAAGACTGTGTTGGACTGACCACCATGTCATCCACACTTTGCCCAAGTTTGGCGTCCTTTGATCAAGATTGCGGATCACAAACATACGGGCATCATTACATGGTATGCATCCATTACACTCCTCCACCAAGCAGTCTTGTTTACATTACAAGCTAGGTTTGGAGTAAATCCTTTTCTTATATAAGTCAAATTATTACTTTTTACCTAAGTGACAAAGTATTCCTTTTAATCAGAGTGGCATATTCCCCAAAGAGAACATGTGTTATCCTATAGTCATTTTAGTGAGGTTCTATCAGTCAGTAAGTATAGATATAACCTCTTAGTTATAGAATTGATGGTGTACTTATCATATAAATGGGATCCAATGTAATCTATAAGTAACAACCTTATAGCTAGCCAAGTAGTAGAAGCATAACCCGAAAAGAACCACTAACTGTGAATGCCAATCCAAAAAATGGACTGATCCTTCATAGAGTGCAAAAAAATCCATCCCATACACACAATCATAAACTAGAACATGGGTCCGAAAAACTGTAATATAACCGTTTATCACCTCCACCACGTAGACATGTAATTTTATCTTTTAATTTTTCTTTCTTCTCAAGCTGCCATTCATCAAAGGCCGCGCAATTGAATGTGTCAATCACAACGCATTTATTGTAGAGAAGTGATTCCAAGGTATAAAAGTGTGTGCAAAATCGAGTTTCAGCAGGAGCTTCAACATCACTGACATGCGCATCCTATACAAATCCAACACTCTTTGTATCAAGATAAATTTCACAACCTGATGCCTGTATCAATTATTTTGGGGAACCATGTGGTTTCATCGCTAGTGTACCAATCTTTCAGCACCAAGTTTAAACTGTGCGTATTACAACCATTGGCAAAAGTGTGTGGAAAGCACTTCTTTATTAATTTATTGGCGTTTTTACAATTCTTTGCGTTGTCCATGACTACTTGAATGACATGTTCAACACCAATTTCTTTAATTACATTAATCAAGATCTCAAAAATGTATTTGCCACTTTTAATTGCTCCAGAACTATCAATCACCTTTATAAACGTTTCTCCCCTTGGACAAACTAGCATTACATTGATCAACGGTCTTCTTTGAACATTTGACCAGCCATCACTCACAATCGTATATCCTGAAAGCGAAATATTCCCAAATATTATTTTGCCAACACGCTCTTTGACTTCGATGTAACATTTGTCCAAGAAAACATTTCGTATCGTGTGATAAGAAGGAGTTGAAAATCTTGGGCCAAACTCACCAATTTTCTTCCAAGTAGCCTTCCAATGATTGCTGTCTACCATGACCAAAGCACTTCCAGTAAAAGAATATTGCTTTGGCGAGTGCAGTTTGTGCTTCTTCTAGAGACTGCACTCAAAATCTTTGATGTAATGATTTTTGATGCATTTGACTAAGTCCACCTTCATTGTGATGCTTCAAAGGAACACTGCCTGTAATTTCCTCTCCCTATGTAGGTTGTTCTCCAAGGTTAGTTGGCGTCACTACAGGATCTACAGAGTCAATATTTGGCTCTGAGAACTCTGACTTGAAGCCTCAGAGCTATATATCTGTTGTCTCTTGCCACCCTTTTTGGTGTGCTCCTCTCTCAAACGCTTTGCAACTGCAGGTGCTTGAGGATGTTCACATTTATTACAAATCTTTTTATTGCTACCCAGAAAATGATCCCGAATACGTGGTGCACCGCCTGATTTTTTTGTGTGACAATATTTACATTTCCACTCTATATATCGGCCGCATATGTTGTGAGCATAATCCCACTCTTTGCCAGGAGTTTTTTTTTTCTTTGGCTTCTTCGTACCACTTGTGCCCACATTTTGCTCCATTGCCTTTAAATTAAAACTGAAGACAAAAGAACTAGATGTTCAGTTTTTGAAACATTTTTCTTATTTTCAATATATATTAAAATTAAAAAACCATTCAATATGAAAGTAACTATGATGCACAATATGAGATTTTCAATGCACGCTAGTCAATCCACATATCAATCACCTATATTGTGAACAAACATACACATTTCAGTACAATCTATGCATGGCATAATAAGTACAACAATGCTATGAATCTCTCAATGCAATTATTGTTATAATGATTATTTATATGTCCACTTTGATTTGCAAACAATAAGACACATCTAATTTCAATTGCTACAAAAAACAAATGAAAGCAATAAAATATATGATTAATTGGTCATTTCATGCACTAATAATCTATCATAATACATAATGCACTCTCTGTATAAACCAATGCAGGAACTAACACAAATAAATCTTACTCATTTGAGGACTACTTGTACCCAGTGAAGTATTGTAGTCCCCCATGCATACAAGCACTTCAATATATAAAAGCTATTTTAACTCAATTAAGGATTATAACTCTTATATTGTGGAGTGACAAGTGTAAATCAACTCAAATCTATGATGGTGCAAAATGCAAAACTTCAAGGATCTTTATATGCCCAGTACACTAGTACATGACATCCAATCCTTGACTATCGACTCGTCATTTACATATGCTCATCTTCTAAAACCAATTACAACCCTCATTAAGACCAATGGCTTCTTCACAATGAGCATGACTATCCAAGTTTTCAGTTGTTTTGGTTTTATACCTTTATGCCGGTAAACGAATTAAAATTTCTTAGAAGTGGTTAGCGAACTAAGAATCACGTTCAGCCCAAAAAAAGGACCTGTGACTCTGTAACCTTAGGTCAATTCACAAGGAGATGACTATACCCGGCACTCTGATACACTCCCCAAGGATTTGCCTAGCTAAAAGACCACGGTTAGCACACTGTTTACTATATATAATTACTCCCGTCGGACTTTTTCATTTTCCCGGCGGGCCCGCCGAGCATTTGCAGATACCCGGTGGGCTGCCGGGAAAATGAAAAAGCCCGGAGGGCTAACCGGCTCTATGGGTTTTTGTAGGTCATAATCAAAGTCACGTTAAGAATTAACGTGATCACGTGATTTTCTTTTGTAAATACTAGAGTTATTGATGTAATCACACGATCGTGATCATGTTAATGAAATCTCAATCTCTCTCTCTCTCTCTCTCTCTCTCTCTCTCTCTCTCTCTCTCTCTCTCTCTTTTCTTTTCAAATTTGAAAATTTCATACAATATGCTTTAATTTTTATTGAGAGGAGGGAAACACCAAAATTTGAAAGGGGGGGGGGGGGGGATATGTTTAAGCCACAATTTAAAAGTTTAGGCGCTAAATTTTTGTTGTTGGAAATAAATGCGGTAATACAAGTGGTAATAGCTGAGGTAATAAACACGATAATAACTGCGAAAAAACTCGCTGTAATAGTTTAAATAGAAAAAAACCCCCCCCGTCCTCCTTTCTCTTCCTTCTCCAGCTGAGTTTGGACCTTCTCTCTACAAAACGCGATAAAACAGCGCGGTAAACACTTAGAGATTTTCATAGTGTATGTACATAGGTTGTAGTTACTCATTGATCCTTATAGAAAAAATTAGATGGTAAGAAAAGTACTTATTGTGAAAGATAGCTACTTAGAATTATTTAAGCGTGGAGCTCAAATAAGAGTAAAAAATTTATGAAAATATATGATGAAATACATGAAAGTTGTGATTGTGAGAAAAATTCATGTCGTGTATAGTTGTATTAAATTTTTTTGTTGAAATGCTACTCGAAGGTAAGAAAATATACTCATTGCAAAAAAAACACATGAGCTTAATGTTTAAGGTATAAATATTTACACGTAAGAAAGTTGCTATTTTTAGCTAGAAATTCCTATTTCATTGCTTGAAAAAAGTATAGTTAAATTTTTTCACTCGAAGAAAAAGGATGTAGAAAAATGCCATGTGTAAAAGCCATAATATTTAGATTCAAATGATGATTTTTGAGTTTAAAAAACGTTATTCACACTTTAGAGTGGAGATAAAAGTGATATTTACACTCATTCTTTATAGGTGTAAAAATGTCTAAAATTGTAGTGTATATGTTCTTCTAGGGTAAAACCCCCAATCTAAGGCCACTTAAGCGAGCTTCTATTCATTCGCACCCCAACAGGATACATGAGATTGCTAAAGGGAGCTTTCACAAAAGCAAAGAAGGGTAGAAGCGTTCAATTGTACGGGTTGAAGTCCCATGATTGACACAAGATGCTTTAGATAATGTCCCTATCCCTATTCTATCTATAGTTTGTGTGTATGACTTTCTCTCACTTTCCTTTCCCTATTTTACATTGTAGTTCATTCTTCCGGTGAGTATGTGTATATGTCGGGATAAGAAAGCCAAAGATTCTATTTTCAAACTTGGAGAGCTAGTAAGGTACACCACAAGACTCCACTCAACTACACCTTTCTTATATACACAATAATTTCAAACAAGCACTTAGTGTATCTTTGTGTGTTTTCTTGCAGATTTGTGAGCTCCAATGAAATTGAAATAGATGCTATCCCTGCTGCTCAATCACTTGCAACAGAAACTCTGTGTGCCATTGAGGATGCATTTCCTCGATCGGTCCTTCTTAGTCAAATTCACCTCTTGGTTCATGTGGTGGAGGAGATGGCTATATGTGGAGTAGTGCACGCACGATGGATGTTCTTCTTAGAGAGGTTTTTAAAGACTCTCAAAGATTTTGTGCGGCTATGATCTCAACCAGAGGCATGTATGGCCGAAGGGTGGATCGTGCAAGAGGCATTTGTTTACATATTAGAGTATTTGGCACTGGTTGATCCTTCAATGCCTCACATATATGTGGTTAGATGAGGAAGATGCAAGGATGACTTCACACTTGCCAAGTGGAAAGGGAAAACTACTTAACATGGATATGAATCTATCCCAAGTGGTCAATAACTTTTGTATTCTCAATGCAAAGATTATGACCAAGTGGGTGGACTTGTGGACAGTGGCAAAGGCAAGGCGTTTGCAAGAGAGAGAAGCATGAAAACAAGCACATGGAGGAAGGAGGGCACCCCCAGTGCATGCATGTTTCCCCTAGGGAGGTCACCTGATAAAAATGTAACCTATCACGTAAGTTCAACAGAAGGGTATTTAAAGTTCTTGAAACTTACAAAAAAATATATATAGAAGGACATTATTTTTTCAAATTTGAAAAAAAACTTATAAATTTTAAAAGAAAAGGGTACATTATATTCTTAGCAAAATTCACAGATAAGGGGTTTTACAAACATGTCTTGAATGCACGTGATATGGTAGTTTTATACATAGTGAACCCCCTGAGATGCTTCCTAGATATCATTAGTGCGGAGTGGATTCATGAGAGAATGACCGAAGAAAAAGCGCACGGAGAAGACATCAGCAACAAAGAATGGGAGTATGCATAAGGTTGCGTACCAAAGGTAGAGTAGTTAGATACCTAAACCATATTGTAATTTTTTTCGTGTGTTATCTTTAATTTGTATTTGATAAAAAATATTTTCCTATTTTGTAGTGCCTTTTCATGAACTCTATGTGGTCAAAGGGTCGTCGCTTTCGTACGCGCCACATTGACGAGCGTAGAACCACCATGGATTGTGCCATCATGGGCAACTTTGACACAAACGGTGATGAAGCCAGGTACTACGAAACTATTGAAAGAATACTAATGGTTAATTTTAGAACCGTTCATACCTTCATCTTCAAGTGCAAGTGGTTTGCAAATGTAACTAGAAGACATGAGAATGACCTTTACATGGTGGACTCTAGTGTGCATCACACAGAGAGGTATGACAATTTAGTTTTACCACGCAATTGTGAGCAAGTGAGCGGCATGTATCTTTTTTATTCTTATTTGCTTGTAGCATTAATTATACCAATGTTACTCACTTTGAGCATCTCTACTATAGGTCAACTACATCCCAACAATCCACCAACCAAAACTTTGGTTTGTAATTCTCGTGGCGTAACACCTTGGGGGAGAACCGCTTTTTTCACTAATTAAGTGGAGACCATCTTCGACCCTCTTCCACCTTGGATGATTATCATGATGATGAAGATGATGAGATGGAGGATGATGTGTTTGAAGATGATGAAGCCAACGCATCCACAAACGACAATTCCGTTTCTCTCTTTATTGATTTAAGAGCCATGGGCTTAGAATTGGAAGATGCCTCATGTAGGGATCTTTTGAAAGATGATTCATAAATATTTTGTAGTTATGAAGTTTTTTGGTCGTGTAATCCATTCATCTATCTCTTCCCTGTCTTCCTCTCCCTAATTTTGTGAACATGTTCAATTATGTTAATCAAGTGACAGTGATTATTTTAGTTGTAACCAAGTGTAATATTATTATTATATCACCTCTTCTCTCTCTCTCTCTCTCTCTCTCTCTCTCTCTCTCTTTTCTTTTTGAATTTGAAAGTTTCATACAATATGCTTTAATTTTTATTGAGAGGAGGGAAACACCAAAAGGGAGGGGGGGGGGGGGGGGGGGGGGGGGGGGGGGGGGGGGGGATGATGTTTTATAAGTTAGAATTTAAAAGTTTAGGCGCTAATTTTTTTTTGTGTTGAAAATGAAGGCGATAATACAAGCGGTAACAGTTGAGGTAATAAACTCAGTAATAACTACGGAAAAACTTGGGATAATAGCTTAACTAGAAAAGAAAACCCCCCATCCTCTTCTCTCTTCCTTCTCCAGTTGAGTTTGGACCTTCTCTCTACAAAACACAGTAAAACAGCGCGGTAAACACTTGGAGATTTTCATAGTACATAGGTTGTAGTTACTCATTGATCCTCATAGAAAAAAATTAGATGCTAAGAAAAATACTTATTGTGAAAGAAAGCTACTTAGAATTATTTAAGTGTGGAGCTCAAATAAGAGTGAAAAAAATTATGGAAATATCTCATTACATATATGAAAGTTGTGATTGTGTGAGAAAAATTCATGTCGTGTATAGTTGTATTAAAAAAATTTCGTTGAAATGCTACTCGAAAGTAAGAAAATATACTCATTGCAAAAAAAACACATGAGCTTGTTTAAGGTATAAATATTTACACGTAAGAAAGTTGTTATTTTTAGCTAGCAATTCCTATCTCATTGCTTGAAAAAAGTATAGTTAAAATTTTCACTCGAAAAAAAGGATGTAGAAAAAATGCCATGTGTAAAAGCCATAATATTTAGATTTAAATGATGATTTCTGAGTCTAAAAGACGTTATTCACACTTTAGAGTGATAAAAGTGATACTTACACTCATTCTTTATAGATGTAAAAATGTCTAAAATTTGTAGTATATATGTTCTAGGGTAAAACCCCCAATCTAAGGCCACTTAAGCGACCTGACAAATTGCTGCCAATGCTCTGCACTGTTTTCACCTTGGAATGGCGCGTTCGAGAGTTGAATGCTAGGCCTAGCTGTGGTAGAGACGACGTCACGAGCGATGATGCACGCAGGCAACAGGCCGTGAAACAAAATTTCGCGTGTAAAAAATTTGGCTGCTAGTAAGAAGACAACGAAGGGCCTAAATCAAGCTAGTGTGCCAACATGCCTCAAACCCAAGATCCGATGGCGAGAGCCCCATCGCAGCTTGCTATAACCAATCCACCACCGGGGTTGAATTGTCCCAATACTCGAATGAAACCAGGTTATTGAAGACGGCAGATGGATCCGAGTACAGGGCCCAATTTTCTATTTGGGGTTTTACCTGAGCTATTGTTTTAAGAAATCATTGGATTAATTTATGTTTTGCTTGTTAGAAAAAAAAAAAGAAAACCCGACAAGAAAAATTAGGATCATGCTCTGAAATGAAATAAAAATGTGATCGGTAACTAAGTTGATGTGAACTAAATTAGCTGAGATCAATCAAGTAACTAGGTTGCCATATTTGCAACGAGAGAGAGAGAGAGAGAGAGAGATGGAGACGGAGATGGCCAACAAGAAGGCGTTCAAGGAGCTTCTGGCAGTGATTCGTGAGCAGAATCGACAATTCTCTGTACAGCCGCGCGTAGATGAGAACTTGCAGCCGATGATCAGCGCCGGCCGCCGGGATCAGTCACTAGTGCCGTCAGCAGCGCCCCAAGGGCCCGTGCAGGCGCAGATCAGGAGCACTGGAGCTACTGACGATGGTGAGGCCGCGTCAGCTCGCTCGGGCGCCAGGAAACGCAGGCGTTTGATGGACTACAACAGGCATCCTATAAGCATATATCTTGAGATGAAAGCAGCGGGACTGCAAGGCCCGCGAGGATACGCACGCAGGCGGGCAAGCACGGCGCCAGGGCGCCGCGACCTTATACTTCGCTTGCATCACGCCTCCGAAGTCAGTCGTAGTACCACAGAAGAGGCTGCTAATTTGATCTCCCAAGCCGCGAATAATAGGAGGAAACGCAGCGCGGTTGATCAGTACTGTACTTGTTCACGAGCGCCTTCTAATTTGCAAGTGATCGGCAACCAATTACATGATATTACTCAGATCAAGCCACGTAGACACGTGGCAGCGCTAAGTGATGATGAGTTAATCACGATCGATGCGCTCCTATTACTGTGTGATCCTGAGAGGCTGGCAATGGCGCCTGTCACTACTGCAACTGCTGATCAGCCAGTTGGCGCTCCTGCTGCAGGGCTCACTACTAACGCAGACTACACTAATGAAAGTGACAGTGACGATGATGATGATGATGGAAACAGTAGTGACAGTGACTACGTGGCTGAGGAGGACCATATAAGTGATGATGATGATGAATCTTTATATGTGGAAAGCATAAAAGCTAGTTCTGAGAGACGAGTCCCGCGTGTGCAGGTACGGCGAGGCGCTGCTCCACCAGCTCATGATCATGCGCCAGCTGGCGCTGTACTGCAGCCAGGCAGTGTTGCTATAGTTAAGGCAAGTCCCATTAATGGTGGAGGCGCCCTCCTGGGTAGCGCTGCTCCTGAGCACGCTTCAGGCGGGCGTGCACGAGAATATTTAATGCCAGATCTGAATGAAATACCGCCCTTAGAGGAAGGGGAAGGGGAAGGTGAAGAGCTGGTCATTGCAGAAGGTTTCAATATTATGGGTAGAAATGACTTGAAAGCCAAAGGACTCGCAGATATTGAAGAGCGCCAGACCTGCATGAATCTACATAATGATGCAGATTTTGCATCCCAATTATTCAGCAGAGCAGCTAGACGCAGTGCTAATACAAGCGCAGCCCAATATATTGCTGCACATCATGACGAGAGATCATCAGCCGGCTGCAACAACAACATGTTTCCGGCGATGGCGCAATATCGTAGACTTAATCAGAATGCACCAGGTTTTATTCTCTCTCTCCGGCAAATTTCATTTTGCATTTAGAGCTCGTTGATTGGCTCACAAGGAGATTTAGAAAATTTTCCATGTGGAAAAAAGGAGTCTTTTTCAGTGTTTTTCATACAATGCATAACATGATGAGCTTATGCTTGAGAAGCACCACATACCTAGCTAGGTACGATTAGGGGAAGGGGACCACCGGCCCCCATGCACCACATACCTAGCTAGGTACGACCAGGGGAAGGGGACCGCCGGCCCCCCACCGGGGTCGACGGTCCCTGCCCCCAATCATACCTACATACCTAGCTAGGTACGATTAGGGGAAGGGGACCGGTGAGTCCCCTGCCCCCAATCATACCTAGCTAGGTATGCTGTGACTCCCTCATAGAAGCTCATGATGTTGAGGTAAGTCACAATGTGGAAATTATTGTGAGAATCAGTCCAAAACTTCTTGTGGCTTCGAGTGTCAGCTGAGACCGAAGCCGGATTTTTATAACCACTAATTTGTAATTTAATCCATGCCGAATTGCACAATTTATACTCGCCTGTCGCCGAAACGCCTCTATCTTTACATTTACATGTGGCAGAAACGATCTTTTCAAAGGGTTTCCACTTTGCACGAGGAGCTGAATTATACATTATTGCTTGTGACTTGCCCAAAGAGCAAAGGCTAAATATAAAGTTTGGTCCCCTTTTTGTTACTGAGCCCCCTTTGGCCTAAAAATGGTTTTCTGTGCTGAGAAATTTTGTGATCGGTTGGTTGGATCAGTAAATGGTCTGCATTTGTAAGGCGGTGTGTACAGATAATCCATTAGGAGGCATATTGAGTATTATTTGAACTCTCAACTAACGAGTGCCCCAGCAGGTCGAGATTGAAAAGTATCCCAAGAGATTCTCTGCTATGTGCAAAAAATACCTTATAAATTTAATTTCAAGAAGCTCTTACTCTTATAGTCGTCTCTATCTTCTCTTATTACTCCCTTTTAAGTCATCATTTTCTCTCATCATTTTCCTTTGCAATTTAGTGTCTGTTTCCGCGTTGAGCAAATGCGCACATTTTTGGGCGTCGATGGCTAGTAGTGTCTCTTGAATTTGGTGGTCACAACATTCAAGAAAGCTGCAACATCTAAATTTCCCTCGATAGCAGTAAAACAACCTCGATAACTAAACAAACCACCTGTATCTCCGTGAAACATGCTTGCTCTTTGTGCAAATTGTCTTGAAAGTTGAAAAATGACTTTTAAATACATTTAAGGCATGGATAAGTAAATTGGTCTTCTCTTGGGCGTCACTCCATCAGAAATGCGTGCTTTTCAGCAGCGTGGGAACAGACCCTTAGTAGTTGCATCTCATTTTCTTTTTTGTTCTTCTTATTGTTCGTTTTCTCTTTGTATTTGAAAAAGCTTTTTTTGCTCTTGATTAGCCTTTTTGGAGGCAATATCCTTCTTTTTCTAACTTCCTTTAAGCATCTTGTTTCCGCTTAGCAACTCTTGCTTTTCTAGCTTATGTGCATGCACAAGAAGTTTTGAACAGATTCTCACAATAATTCCCACATTATGACTTAACGCAACATCATGAGCTTCTGTGAGGGAGGCACAACATACCTAGCTAGGTACGATTGGGGGCAAGGGACCGCCGGCCCGATGGGGGGGCCGGGGGTCCCCTGCCCCCAATCGTACCTAACTAGGTATGCCGTGCCCCCTCGAGCAGAAGCTCATGATGTTATGCATTGTATGAAAAACACTGAAAAAGTCTCCCTTTTCCTACATGAGAAAATTTCTAAATCCTCTTGTGCGTGCTCTAGCCTTGACTGGTGTTGCTTTTGGGCATGGGGTGTTCAATAATGCTGCTTTATCACATGACTTTAATGTGCATTGTGCAAATTCCTTACATCTCTAGTTATGAAGGTTATAACAAGCCTTTTTTCTAATCAATCTAGCAAAAGGAAAAATTTGAAGCTTCTTAGTTGATACCCCAACTTTTTGAAATCACGCATATCTCTGTTGAAATCACGTGATGGGTACATAAAATTTACGTGACAAACCTAAGTTTTGGGGCTCCTCTTTTTTATTCTTTCAGTTTTCTTCTAGTTTCGTGCTAGATTCCATAATTTTCTTCCTTGTCTCAACCATGGGATTCTATCTTTTGAAGCCTCCTTGATAAGGGAATTCCCTTCTTTCTCATCTTCATCATTGCTACTTAAGAAGCTACCAGTGCTTGTTTCCTCATCATTTCATATCTTAGCTAAATGAAAGCATTAACTTTCTCCCGGCCTCAACGTCAATCTGTCTGGTTCAAAAATAATTGTTTGTGCATGTGCAAGATGCTATTTTGATTAGATTCATGTGTTATGTTTCTCATAACATCATCGCTACAAGATGAGGATCACTTACATCGCTTAGATTTAGATAAAAGGGTCGATGATTTGGGGCTTTGCTAGATTGGGGTTATATTTCCTTGATCTTTTTTTTTTTTTATTAGGCTCATCTACATGATTAGTGCCTAGGGGGTTGAATGGCTTACATGGCTAACGCATCGGGGATCTTACCTAGGATTTTCATAAACACGCAGTGTGGCTCTGAAGAGGCATGGTACCTAAGCTGATATGGTTGGTGTTGATTTTATACCGTCTGTTAGTATTTGAAATCCTTTCAAAACTCAGGTTCATGGAGGGAGTCGAATAAACCTCGACTTATGTGTGGCTCAAGTAAGTTGGAGGTGTTTTGGCTCGCTCTCTTCAAAGTGAAATTCTCTCTATCTTTAGTGGGACTCAAGAGCGGAAGTGGATAGATGGGTCGGTCAATCTCTACATAAGGTCCGGTGCTTCTACTAGATATTTATGATTTTGAAGTTATGGTATACACTTTGTAATTGCATGAGTTCATGGCTGCCTCATAGTTGGCTATTTCCTTTAGATGGGGCATTTAAAGTATATTCTTTTTTGTCATTCTTACGTGTCTCTATGCACTCTATTTCACCCTCTACTTATCTCTCTCTCTCTCCCCCCCCCCAAACAATGCGGCAAACACATATATTCACCCTCCATTTGGTCAAATTTTTAGTAGAACTTCATTGCACACATTCAAGGGTAGTACTAGTCGCTAGTAGGTACCTCTGGATGTTGTCCAGGTCATGGCTTAAAATTCATGCTAGGTCGGACGTTGAGAACTCTTTCCCTATAAAAATGCTTTCACAACTCTGATGTATATTATATTGTATAAAAGTGTGATTTGTATAATTTGATCTCGATAGACTGTTAGGGAGGGACATCTGTACTCATAATGCGTATGCCACAATAGTGATCAATAGTGGAAATCATACATCATCTAATGTAATAAAATCTAATATCTAACTAACCCAAATGATTTTCTCATATTGAAATGATCATTTAATGTGGGAGAATAAGTGGGAACAAGAGTTAGAATATAGACATGTGCTTATGGATCTATCTCATCACGGGACCAAAGTCAATGGGTCCAAATGGGAGATGGTCTATCAAAGAGCAATGCTAGCTAATATTGGAGCTTGAAAGACCTTAGGGTTAGATTCATTAAATACCCCCAAACGTTAGTGTTAAAAGTCCTTAGACCTAGGACCTTAGGTTAAGCTAGGTTCATGTTTTAGGTGTTATTAATTAAGGTGCTTGACATGATTGATAGCTATATAAGGTCCTTGGCCAAGATGGCCCTGTGATTGAGGTGTCCAAGTCCAAGTCAAAGTTGAAGGCTTACAAAGAGGGGGGTGAGCATAAAAGCTAGGGATATGAGAGAGAGAGATATCCCATGCTCATACTAAGCCTTTGCATGTTGACTAAGTGCTTGAAAATATTCTCCATGCTTGGAAGGTAAGGGCTTGAGGAGCTTAAGTAAAAAATGGTCCCTACAAAGGAGGGGTGAGCCCCAAAACTAGGGATATACTTGAATTGACCGTCCACTCACCCAAAGGGCACCCTTTACTTAAGGGGCACAAGGACACATGTCACGTTCTCCCTATGCTTAGCCACATGGTGTGCCGCAAACCCCTATTGGCTAGGTTAAAGAGGGGTACAATGAGAATTTAGGTTAACTAGTCAAATATCTAGATATTATCAAGCCCTCTCTCTCAAAGCGGTAAGGGGGACACTTGTCCAAAGCCTACCCGTGTTGCTTGAAATGTACAAGGCATGTGATTGGCCAAGTTATAGGGGGCCCAATCAAATGTCTCAGTGAGCTAGGAAGAGAGGTATACCATGAGAAGCTAGGGCCTTGCTTGAGGGGTATACTTTCTCCCACACACTCTCATTATGTGAAGTGCTAAGTGCAAGAACTTCATCTCCTTCTCCAAGCTTTTTGAGAAGTTGAGAGCCTACACCAACACTCTTGGCTATGGAATGCAAATTCAACCAAGAGCCATGCTTCAATGCTTAATCTTGCCATCTTCTTCATTGTCATCACTATGTTATTATGCTACGCTAAGCAACAAGAGTGATGATAAGTGAGGAACTATTTCTTTCTCGTAAGAATGCTTCTTCTTCCTCCTCCCTACCCTCATTCCCTGCTAGCTCTCTCCAGCTTCGAAGGTGTTTGAGGTCTTGGGATTGATGCGGGGGAAACGTTAATGCTTTCATTTAGCTAATTTACAGGCATATTTGTGGTGCATGAATCTCTCTATCTTCATTGCACTATCAAGGTTTCAAGGAACACAAAGCTTGTATTGTACCAAGTTTCTCTTTCTAGGAGAAACTATTATATAAAATCCTTTTGGAGGGGGGACCGGCTCCACATAAATCCAGTCCTCAATTGTTGTCAAGTTCTCTAATTCTCTCTCTTGCAAAGTATTGTTCATGCCGAGTTAATTAAGTATAATGGTTATGTTGCTATCTCTAATCAAGTTCACCCTCCATTTTCTCAAAGTATTCTCATAGAAATTCTCACTATAGTTTTCTTAATTCTGCTATTCTCAACGTTCATTGCCCATTTTCATTACATTGATATCAGGGCTATTGGTTTCTCTTTTCTTGATTAAGAAGAGAGTTCCTTAAGCTATCCATGAAATCTTGAACATGTCCATTGCAATAGGGTAAATGGGACAGGGATCTATTATCTTGGTTGAAAAGGAATTAGTTCGAGGTACACCGTTGGGAACTATAGACTTAATAATGGAGTCTCTCGGGACTTGCCTTTATCTTAACCATTATTGAGCTACTAGCAAGCTCACAAGAACCATAATCAATCGAGCAATGTTAGACCCTCTCCACTATTCTTTGCTATCAACGGTCTTAAAACCACGGGTGTGGTTGCTTGAGAGCTAATTTTCAAAGTAAAGAGTAGCAACTAAGGTTTTTGAGGATACCAAAGCACAAAGTACTATCTTCTACAAAGTTTAATTAGCACGGCTGACAATAATCAAGAGAGTAGAATGAATATTGACAAATTTTATTTTGCACATGAACATGCTACTGAAGATGTCCCAATGTTTGTGAACTATCTTGTTACTAGGTTGCAACAAGCTATGGGCAACCTTGCTTTGCAAGCCAAAGTTACCCAAAAACTTTGTCCCTATGGGATTTTCCTTCCTCTCCAAGAAGAGAGAGAGATTTGGAATCCTCTTCTTGAAATAAGACTCTCTTTGATAAGAGAAGAGGAGGAATCCCATGAACAAGAAAGAAGTGAATCTCCAAATTCCTCTGAAGATGTGGCTCCAGACATCAGTCTTGACGATCCCCAACTTCTCCCAAGAGAAAAATATCATCCTATAGTCCTTCTCCTTGTCACTCCAAAAGGGAAGAGAGAACAAAGGAAGAAAAAGGCAACAAAGAGGTCACCCTCTTCTCCTTCTTCTTCACCTTCCTCCTCTTTTGACGAAAGCAACAGTTATTCTCCTAGCGAATATAAGAGGAGAGGACATCACAAATCCTACCCTTCTAGGAGAAGGTCCCAAAATCTTAAGAAGTTCAAAGAGGGAGGAAAGAGTATCTCTTTTCTTAGTACCTTTGGTGCTACTCACAAAGTATTGTCCTTCATCCAGCATTTCAATGTGGCCTTTGGAGATGAGAGCTTCACAAAGTCCTCCAAGCTACACCATGCAATTATGCACTTTCAAAAATCTACTCGTCAATGTTGGGCTAGTCTCCACGAGAACGGCAAACCCCAAGGACATGGAAAACTCTATGAGTTTCCATACTGAAGCAATTACTTGCAAGCGATGCCAAGGACAAATTTCTTACTGAATGGAGAAGCTTGAAGCTACTCTCCCACGAGTCTATCCACAAATATGTAGACAAGTTTTTGGATTTACATCTCAAAGCTACAGTCTTTCAAAAGATAGACTTTGCCGAGCAAAAGCAACAATTTTGTGCGGGATTACTTGAAGAAATGTCCGACTATGTCAACTCTCAATGGCCCGGTTCTATCACCGAAGACATCCACCACACTATGGTTGCATCTCGTATCAATTTCCAACAAGGGACTAAAAGGAATGCCAAGCCCATGGAAAACAAAGATCAAAATGATGCAAAGGGAAGAACAATGCTCAAAGTTCTTCCCAAGGCAATTCCAACAACAACGACGACAACAACAATAGCAACAAGACCAAGCAGAAAGGAGTTTACAAAGGTAAAAACAAAATCTCTCCTAAAAAGCTAGAGGCTTTTTGCAAAGATCACAAATGCTTTAAGTATGGGGAGCAAGGACATGGCTGTCGTTCTTGTCCCAAAAGAAAAGCCTGCAATGAGACTCCTAGATCTTCCATGGTTGAAGCTCCAAAAGAGGATGATCATTGCAAAGGATCATCCCTTTCCTATGCTTGGGGAAAGGTGAGGGAGCATGATGCCTTCATCCTTTTTGAGCCTGGCTCTAGTCACAACTTCATATCAACGGAGTTAGCCACTAAGCGCTAGGCATTCAATCTTTTGAGATGGGAGATATTGTAACTGCTGATGGGACTTTCAAGGGATATAAAGCCTCCGTTACTCCCTTGATTGGGAAGTTGAGGCTTCATGTCCAAAGCTACGTCGACAAATAAGACTTTTTTATCTCGCCTCTCCAACATAAGGATGTTATCCTAGGGGTACCATGGTTCAACCGCATGGCTGCCAACATGAAGTCCCCTAAAAGGAGAATCTACTTCACCTAAAGGGAAAAGAGAATGTATATAGATGCTAATGAATCTGATCGTACTATACCACTTGTAAATTCACCTATTTTTGATAAGTCAATGAAAAGCTCAGTTTTCTCGTACATGATTTTTGTCAAAGAGTCTCTAAATGATGCTAATGTTTTAACAAAACAAAGGGGTATGAATCAAGAAGAAGTAGACTTGTCTAATTTTCTAATTAGATCCCAAGATGTATTTATTGATGACATCCCTATAGAGTTACCTCCAATACAAGAGGATGATGACCATATGATAGAGCTTCTACCCAGAGATCACCGCCTAATAAACCTCCTTATATAGTTTCTCAAGCTCAACAAGAGGATATTATGAGGCAAGTGCATGAGCTTATCAAACAAATTTCCCGTGCCATGGGATGAAGATCTGTTTGATAAGCTACAAGGCTCTACCACTTCAGTAGGATTGATCTAAAAGTGGATAACATCAAATAGGGATAGTGAATGAAGATATCGTAAAGACAATGTTTTGTACAATTTTTGGTCTTTATGAATATCTAGTCATGCCTTTTGGCTTGAATAATACGCCGGCCACATTCAATTGCTTAATGGACAAATGTTTTAGACACCATCGTAAGGTTACTGGAGTGTTCTTTGGTGATATCATCATCTACTCCAAGTCCTTGGAGGAGCAGAAACAACATCTCCAGGTAATTTTTCAAGCTTTGAGGGAGAACAAGCTTTTTATCAATCAAAAGAAGAGTGAATTTTTCCTTCAAGAGATTCAATATTTAGGTCATATTATCTCTCAAGATGGTATTGTATGGATCCATCAAAGTTGGAGGTAATAAAAGCATGGCCTAATCCAAGGAATCTACATGAGCTACAAAGATTTATTGGTATATATGTATACTATAGATGCTTCATAGCAAAATTCTCTTAAATAGAAGGACCATTACATGACTTAACAAAGAAGATTGTTAAGTACTCATGGACTACTAAAGAGAAAAACTCTTTTGACAAGCTCAAAGAGAAGCTTACCTCCCAACCAATGCTTATACTTTCGATCTCTCAAAGCGATTTGTGGTCCAATGTGATGCTTGTGGTGATTGCCTTGGAGCAGTCTTGCTTTAAGAAGGGCATGCCATAGCATATAAGGCGCGAAGGCTCAATGTCGACGAATGGGTCCTGGACATATATGAAAAAGAGCTTTTAGCTATTCTACATGCCCTAGACACATGGAAGCACTATCTATTGGGGACTCCATTTATTTTTCAAACGGACCACCAAAGTCTCAAGTACTTCATGACACAAATGAAGCTTTCTGACAAGCAAATGAGGTGGGCATATTTTATTTTTCAATTTAATTTTTATATTGCTTAAATTACTTGTAAGCATAATCAAGTGGCCGATGCACTATCACAACGACACAGAGTAAATGCAATGTCTATAGCAACTCACAATGATATATCTTCCATGACAAATGAGTACGCTATTGACCCTGATTTTAAACACATAATGTCAACCCTTGCCTTAGGGACAAAAGAGGAACCATTCACCTTGCAAGATGGTTATTTTCTCCGTGGCAATAGGCTATGTGTTACTCACTCCCTTCGTGAGAAAGTCATGTATGAATCACATGCTCCTGCCTATGGAGAGATTCAACCTACTCTTCGAGGATTAGAAACGTACTTCTATGGGCCTACCATGATAGTGGACATACAAGAGTATGTATCCAAATTTGTGATAGACCAAACTAAAAAGTAGGATAGAGGGAAACCACTTGGATTACTCCAACCATTGCCAATCCCTAATTTTCCATGGGAGAGTTTATCCATGTATTTTATCTTTGGATTACCCAAGTCTTTCCATGGAAATATATACGGGAATATGGACAATAGCCAACATGTGTAGCAAGCAAGCACACTTTATTCCTGTCAAAAAGACTATTAAGGCACACCAAATGGCAACCCTCTTCATATCTTAGATTTTCAAAAACCATGGATTGCCCGTATCCATTGTGTCAAATAGAGATCCTAGAATGACCAATAATTTTGAGAAGGGTCTCTTTGAAAATCTAGATACAAATTTGAATTTCTCTTCGATCTATCACCCACAAACGGATGGCCAAAGTGAGATAGCCAGTCTTACAAGTCTCGATCTACTAAAGACTTATGTTATAAAAGTAGATCAACTCTCACAATGGGAGAAGTACTTCCCCCTTGTAGTGTATGCATACAATAAAACTGTCCATACTACTATGGGAAAGTCACCTTTTGAGATCATAGAGGGAAGACCTAAAAATCCCTTGCTACTTAAAGTACATGGGAAGATCTTCGCTGCCGATGAATATAGTTGTGACCTACAAGAATCTTTCCAAAAGATGAAGGAGGCTATATCCATCTCTCAACAAAGACAAAAAGTTGTTGCTGATAAGCAAAGAAGGGCCTTACGTTCAAAGAAAATGATTGGATCTTACTCGACCTTCCCAAGACTCAATTGAAGCAAACACGGGTAAAAATCCTACGGGCCACCAAAAGTATTATGCTAAACTAGCAAAAAGATACTATGGTCCTTTTCAAATTAAATCCTAAAACCAATCAATGAGATGCCCTATCAACTTAAGTTGCCCAACCATTGGCTCATTCACAATTCTTTTCATGTGAGCCTACTTGAGCCTTACAAAGGAGAGCCACCACAAGAACCAATCATCAACCCGCCTGAGATCGAAGATCAAGAAGAGGTGTTGCAGCCCGAATTGATTCTTCGACATGAAGACAAGGTACTAAGACATGGTAAGATTATCCGATGGTATCTTATTAAGTTTAAAAACTATCCTTTTGAAGATGCTAGATGGATGCAAGGAATACAGCTTAAGGATAGTATGAACCTTATAAAATGTAAATGTTTCTTTTAAATCATCAATGTTTTTGTCTTATAAGACTAATTCTCTTTTCACTATGCACAAATTTAAGTAGTATGCATGCTTAAAATCATGTTTGTGTTGATGACGTCTCTCAACAAACACCAAGTAGAAATTGTCATTCTACTTTGGAACTTTGATATGGACTAAGAGCATACATGCTTGCGGCAGCTAAGTCTCCCAAGCCCCAAATGGATTATTCATCCATCTTGGAATGATGTCGTAGGGTAAAAAGGGATCCTCTACCTACTAAGAAACTCTGACTAATGACTAATACTTTTATCTTCTCTACCTCATAGTCGAGGACGACTATGATTTTAAGAGAGAGGTAATGTCATAACATCTAATATCTAACTAACCCAAATGATTTTCTCATATTGAACTGATCATTTAGTGTGGGAGGATAATTAATGAAAACAAGAGTTAGAATATAGACATGTGCTTATGGATCTATCTCAGCATGGGACCAAAGTCAATGGGTCCAAATAGTAGATGGTCTGGCAAAGAGCGATGCTAGCTAATGGAGCTTGAAAGACCTTAAGGGTAGCTTAATTCATTAAAGACCTCCAAAGGTTAGTGTTAAAAGTTCTTAGACCTAAGACCTTATGTTAAGCTAGGGTTCATGTTTTAGGTGTTAATAATTAAGGTGCTTGACATGCTTGCTAGCTAAGGTCCTTGGCCAAGTCAAAGTCAAAGTTGAGCCATACAAAGAGGGGGGCCCCAAGCCTACAAGCTAGGGATATGAGAGAGAGAGAGAGAGAGAGAGAGAGAGAGAGAGAGAGAGAGAGAGAGAGAGAGAGAGAGAGAGAGAGAGAGAGAGAGAGAGAGAGAGAGAGAGAGAGAGAGAGAGAGAGAGAGAGAGAGAGAGACCATGCTCATACCAAGTGTATGCATGTTGACTAAGGTGCTTGAGAAGCTTCCCCATGCTTGGAAGGTAAGGGCTTGAGGAACCTAAGTCAAAAATGGTCCCTACAAAGGAGGGGTGAGCCCCAAATCTAGGGATATGCTCGACTTGACCTTCCACTCACCCAAAGGGCACCCCTTCCTAATTAAGGGGCACACGGACACACATCACGTTCTCCTTTAGCCACATGGTGTGCTTGAACCCTATTGGCTAGGCTAAAGAGGGGGTCCAATGAGCATTTATATTATTTAATCAATTATCTATATATTATCAAGCCCTCTCTCTCAGAGGGGTAAGGGGGACACTTGTCCAAAGCCTATCCATGTTGCTTGAAATATGATTGGCCAAGCTTTAGGAGTCCAATCAAATCTCATGATGAGCTAGGATGAGGGGTATACCATGAGAAGCTAGGGCCTTGCTTGAGGGGTATACTCTCTCCCACACACTCTCATTGTGTGAAGTGCTAAGTGCAAGAACTGCATCTCCTTCTCCAAGCTTGTTGAGAAATTGAGAGCCTACACCAACACTCTTGGCTATTGAATGCAAATCCAACCAAGAGCCATGCTTCAATGCTTAAGCTTGCCATATTTTCCACCATCATTACTGTGCTATTATGGTGTGCTAGGCAACAAGAGTGATGACAAGTGAGGAACTCTTTCTTTCTCGTAAGGATGTTTCTTCTTCCTCTTCCCTACCCTCATTCCCTGCTAGCTCTCTCCACCTTTGAATGTGTTTGAGGTCTTGGGGTTCACTACAACAAAATAAGGTGTCATCGACGCAGATATCTATGCGGCGCGTCGCTATCCGCGTCGCTGTGAAACCAATTGCTATTTGCGACGCAAGTATAGACGTGTATAGAGACGCAGATTGCCACGCACATAGCGACGACCATAATAGAAAAAAATTTTCTTGGGCAGAGGGCAGGTAGCCTGGTCTGTGCCCAGTTAAAAGATGGACAAAGCCACAACCAGACTTCCTGCCCTGTGCCCAAGAAAGCGAGCAACACCAAAATATCAACCATGCTCTCGCGCGCAGAAATTTCTGCAGAGTTCCCTTTGTTTTTACATAAACTTTTCAAAAAAAAAAACCATATCATGTATACGCCTCCTACATGCTATCCATGTAGGATCTCACATGAGATTTAAGGCCAATGAAAGACAACCGTACCAACTGAAAAGCATAACCATAACGAACCATAACCATAACTTAAAAGCATAACCATAACGAACCATAACCATAACTTAAAACCATAGCCGGCTATAACCACTTTGATCAAAACCATAATGCAGATAACCATAACCCTAAACAAAATTAACAATGTCTGAACACTAACTGTTTGTACAAAAAAGAGACACAGAAGCGTGTCTGTGTCTCACAAAGCATATATATGAAATCTGGTCCACTAATGACTAGGCGTCGCAACCTGCACATAGGAAAACTCACAAAATTAGTATTGATATTCCTTCACATATACTGACTTAATTAAATCAACTTACACATATTAACGTCTCACCTCAAGCAATCACCAAGACTGTAAGGCCTCCCAGTCTACACGCTCTCCTGAAGCTTCAAGATCATTAAGTACTTCATAGATACCTCTGCGATATCCATCTGACTCCTCCTCGCGTGTCGGAGCTCGATGCATCGCAAGATTCTGCGTTTATACAAAAATCAAAGTAATAAGAATACATGATTCATCGCGTTTTAAAAAACGCCATAGTTAAGATTGGATTAGAAACTCACAAACTCATAGCGAAAGGTGTCGAAGCCTCCGCTGCCAAGATGAGATGTCCCCCTAGTCATCTGTCGTACCTGCGCGGCCTCACGTTGTTGTCTGAACCGCGTGGCCGCTGTCCGCTCATCCTCCCTGATCTGCAGCCACGTCTCGTGTGGGATGCCCGAAGGCTTCGGCGAGCCGGTCCTGAAAGCCTTCCGAGCTGCATCTCGTCGATGTTTCAAGGTGTCCTGTGCAACACCCTTGATCCACCGCACCGGAACAATGGAAGAACCCGGAGCAGGCTGGTACTCTCTCAGGATGGTCTCCACTATGTAAGTGACTTTTTCCTTTTCTTGCCGATCCCAAGACGTCAGAATGCTGGTCGAAAATTGCAGCTCCACGAGCTGGCGAATCCGCTGTCGCATCTCAGTCCCGACTCTATCCATGTCAACAGAACCATCTCCCCGTACAGTATAGAGCTTGGAGGCACTAGGATCGTGTGCCCCCCAAGGTGTCCGAGGTGTGCCAAGAGGTGTGTCGAGAGGTGTGCCTGGGTAGGACGGGGGTCGTGAGCGAGGAGGGGTCTAAGCATCTGTGGACCCTCCTCCACATCAACCACCACCTCCACCTAACGATCGCGGAGATCGACGAGTGCACCTGTGCTGCGGAGATGAGGACGTACCCGCCTCTGTCCCACCCCTAGGTGTCGAAGCGGCCGTGATGGGAGAAGAAGACGTCGTACCCATAGGCGTCCCCCCCCTAGGCGTCGGACCCTCGGGTGTGAAGCCCGGAGGCGTAGTACCCGTGCCTCTCGCTACCCAGTACTGAGAAGCCTCTGTCATCTGAGCAGGCGTCATCCGTGTAACGAAGCCCATGAATGCATCTGCACTCATGGAAATGGGATCTGGAATCTCGTCTACCATACTAAAGTCCTGCACAAAGAAAGTAAAATAAAGCGTCAGAACACAGTTGCTTAAATTAACTTTAAGCTTAATTTTAAATCAAAGTCTTCACACAAACACTTACAGGCCTAGGCCTCGACGAGTGAGGCATCATCAATAAGATCTAGCTTGCACCGTATCATCGTCTATCTCTAATTGCAAACATAACTCTGCCCCAACTCGTTTTGGCAGATTGTCTTCATCCATTGCATCTTCATCTACAAGTGTCAATGCTGGCTCGTCTGTGTCATCCCTCGTATATCTGTCAGCTTCCTCTGCCATACCTTCGTCCATCTCATCTAATGTCACAGTAGTATGGACGTCGTCTGTCTGACTTTCCTCCAGGAGATCTTGCCCTTCAAATACTTGTTTATTTCTTGGAGCAACCTGAACCACAAACCACCATTGTCGCTCTCGAGGGTCCGGTACAAAGACCACTTGCTCGCAATGTTCGGGGAGAGCAAATGTGTCGCTCGCATCTGTCCAAATCTTTGTAGAATCTATTTGCACAAGTTTGTTTCCATCTCTGTGTACCGTTGCATTGCGACCAGAAGTAATCACCTTGAACCACTTCACATCCAACAAAAACATCTCAAACCGCCTGAAGCTTACTTTCAGGATATCTGACACCAGACCACAGTAATCCAGGTTGCTAGTGCTCTCATTCGTGTCTCTAGCACTAGCCCTATATATAACTCTCTTTCTCTATCTCTCTATTTCCTATCTCTCTCTCTCTCTCTCTCTCTCTCTCTCTCTCTCTCTCTCTCTACTTCCCTATCTCTCTAATGATCGAAAGAGCGACTGATCTAGGGAGATCTAGACGCCCACGACGTCGGAGGACTACACAACATCGACAGAGGCTGCATCAGAGGATCTAGCCAGGTCACTTTGGCTCGACATGCACAACGCCCGATCAGAGTACTGACCATGGAGGAGATCTACCTATCCCAACTAGCTCGTTTAGCCGTTTAGTCCACACCCAACAGTTTAGGATTCCATAATATTTTATTTTGTCATCTTCTTACTCTGACTTTGTATCAGATCCATCACATTGTAACTTTCTTGTCTCATGTCTCATAGGTCACTTTGGCCTTTCGAAGACGTTAATATAACATTTCGTTTCATTTCTCTTTAATTTTTTTTCTTTAATTTTAATTTCCTAAGCATACATTAATTCTCTCTCTCTCTCTCTCTCTCTCTTTGATTACCTACATATACACATTTCTCTCTCTTTCCTCTACACACACACACACACACATTTCTCTCTCTCTCTCTCTCTTTCCTACACACATACACACACACACACACACATTTCTCTCTCTCTCTCTCTCTCTCTCTCTCTCTCTCTCTCTCTCTCTCTCTCTGTCTCTCTCTTTCCTACACACACACACACATACACACACCTCTCTCTCTCTCTCTCTCTCTCTCTCTCTTTCCTCTACACACACACACACACCGCTCTCTCTCTCTCTCTCTCTCTCTCTCTCTCTCTCTCTCTCTCTTTCCTACACACACACACACACACACACCGTTCTCTCTCTCTCTCTCTCTCTCTCTCTCTCTCTTTCCTACACACACACACACACACACACCGTTCTCTCTCTCTCTCTCTCTCTCTCTCTCTCTCTCTCTCTCTCTCTCTCTTTCCTACACACACACACACACACACACACACACACACACACGCACACACACACACGATGTAGAGGTAGAGGTAGAGAGAGAGAGAGGTAGAGAGAGAGAGAGAGAGGTTGGGGAGGGTGGAGATGGACATAATACCTGCGCAGTAGGTTTTGGCCAAGACCCGAGAGCAGGCGAAAATGGCCCCTGCGCGCGGGTTTCGCTTTTTTCCCTCAAATTTTTTTGTGCCGATATACGCGTCGCTATACGCATGGCAAATAAAAGCCTTTCCACGCGTATATCGACGCACACTGTGATGTGTATAGCGACGCCCGCTAATGTCGTCGATATACGCGTGGAAAAGCATGGCCGTCGATATATACGCGTCGATATCTTCATTTAGTGTTGTAGTGATTGTATATAGTCTCTATCCTGACCCCGAGGAGGTCACCCAAGAAAAATGTAACGTATCACATGAGTTCAACAGAAGGGTATTTCTTACAGAAATATATACAAAAGGACATTATTTTTTCAAATTTGAAAAAAACTTACAGATTTTAAAAGAAAAGGGTACATTATATGCCTAAAAAAATTCATAGATAAGGGGTTTAACAAACATGTCTTGAACGCATGTGATATGGTAGCTTTACACATAGTGAACCCCTCGAGATCCTTACATGTCTACCATAAACCATAAGAACAACTTCATAATCCAATCCAAGACAATAAACCATAATCTAATCCCATCACATGGGTGAGCACTCCACCCTACTCAAGGCGATGCATCTCCAACCTACAAAACCAGCTAAAAAATAAAATTGAACCATAGTCTCGTAGATCTCTAGCGCTGCTTTTCACCAAACATCTGTATGACCTTCTGGAACATGAACACAAGATTTTCATTTGAATCGTTTAGACCATTTCCAAACGAGCATTTATACCAAAAATTTAAGAAGCGGACATTGGAATTTATTTTTCTTATTTTTAAAAGAGACCCAAAAATCAGGGATCTTACATCCTCCCACACTTGTAAAATTTGAGATGTTCTCACCTCGACATGAACATCAAATAAATAAGTTTAAATCCTCTATAAATATAAGATAAATTGACTATTCTATAAGATATCGAGTTATGATCCTCTCGTGGAGATCTTTCACTTGCAACAATACGGAATAATGCTAGAGCATTAGCAAGTTGAAAAGGCACCAAAAGTTCTTTATTTTCTTCTTGATCTATAGTGGTTGCATGGACACAAATATTTTTGGATTTTCTTCACGTTGAGCATTCAAAGTTCTGTTGGTTTGAGTTCCTCCTTGAGGTTATTGATTTCCTCTTAAACGAGGTGGTCTCTTGTTGTTGGGTGGACTATTTCTTGTAAACATTGGTGAATCCCAAGTCTAAAATTCCCTTAGTTCTGCGGTGGTCGTTGATCTCGATACAAGTTCTATTCTTCCATATTAGGTCTGGGCTATGAATTTTTGAAGTTCCTATTAGTATATGTACTTCTAGCATGATTTGTGTTGTACCTCTTCATGCATTCTTGTAACTCCAAATCTAAGAGAATTACTCTAAGGGCATCTCTTGTTCTTGCATTTGATGGAGCTCTTGGTTGAGTAGGAAGAAGATTTTACTTTGCCTTTTGAAAAGAAGCCGGTGAAAAAAAAATACTCAAAGCTCCTCATAAAGTGAGTGGGAAAAAAATTCTTTAATGAATATAAGACTATTATTATGTTTTTACAAGGATTGTTTTGTAATATCCATGAGAGCTGATGCTCTCCCTCCAAGGATGTTGTAAAGTGGTGGTCTTTATGGTGAAGATCATTGAATGTCCTATGCAAGATTTCATCATTTTGTCTATCTCGTGTCTATCTTTATGAGCATGACACAAGCCAAATGTGGCACACCTTTGAAGGTTGTGATTACTACCCATATTCTTTCTATGACAAACCTCCTATTCTGCTTGTATCTAATGGGTGGCAATGTAGCGTAGTCTAGCCCATGCTTTAGTACCCCTTTTGATGTTATTTAGAACTGGAACAATCCACTCAAACAATCTCTTGTCATAGTGCATAGAAGAGAAAATGGATCAATTTCAATTTCCATTTGTGCTATCAAATAGACATTTTAACTATTTTTTCTTCTTTTAACCAATTTAATCTCCAAGTGCATCAATTTTTCCTCAAAAGCATTATCTTGTCAGCTTGTGTATTGTCTTGAACTTGTGGTGGTTTCTAAGGTTTTTTCCAAACACTATCTCCTTCTTCTCCTCTTTGACTTTTAGGAGAGGTAACATCTAGAATTAAATATAAATGGGTGAGAAAACTATTGCTAAGTATGCTATTATTGATGTTTCTCTTGAGTCATGATCAACGGTGGAGAGGGTGCATGGTCCAAAGCTCTTCTTTACCTCGCTTCTCTTTATCTTTTAGTCTCTCTCTCTCTCTCTCTCTCTCTCTCTCTCTCTCTCTCTCTCTCTCTCTCTCTCCATCCGAACTCCGATTTGGGTGAGCTATAGCCTCAATTGAAGAGCACGACACCCTCTATTAATTGATGTAAAGACAAAAAATTTCAGAGTTATGGAAGGCATTTTGGTAGCATCATTCTGAAGTGAACAGGTTCAAGAAAGTCGACTCTAATATCTTATTTTACATTCAATGTCTTCCGGCACTCGCAAGGGTTTTTCTTCTTCAACAAGGTCCACAACCATTGTGGAAAATGATCCAAAATATCCCAAGTGTGGAGATAGCAACACAACCACCCAACCAATGACATCAAAAACCATGATCATGGCATACTTGGTATTGTTGCAAGAGACCGTAAACAAACAAGGCGAAGACTTACGGGCACTTGCAATGGAGAATGGCACACTAAGGGTACTTGTGGTTGAGAATGATAATCTCAAGAGGACCCTTGAGATGCAAACATCACGTTTGATACAACGTGAAGAGGAAATCAAGGAATGTAAATGCTCTCTTGTGGACTTGAATGCTTTGAAGGAGCACATGAGCAAAGTAGAGCATGACCATGTATTGAAAGAGGAAAAACTTGACACCATGAGCCGGGATGTATGAGACATGAAAAATGTATGTACAAACAAGCCTTGGGATAATGTATGTTGTAACAATGTGGTTCCTAATTCCTCATTCATGCAAGCTATGGTTCAAACAAAGAATGTTGAGAATGTGGATGTGGAGGAGTTGAAGGAACGGGAGTGACGTTCCAACATTGTTATTCGTGGAATTCTTGAAGAGAAGTTCGAGACATCTCCTTGTCTTGCCATTGTTATCAAAGATTTCTTCAAAACCCACTTTGGCATGTCCGGAGTTATGGTCTATGGAGCACGTGGGTAAGCAAGGAGATCCTCGCTCGGGAGAACGGCCCCAATTGTATGCACCATGCCGGATGAGACCAAACAAAAGATTATCCTTGATAATAGTTGGATCTATTTAAGGCATACAAAATGTTTTGTATGTGAAGATTGCACTATTAGCGTGCGAAACATATTTTAGGTACTTTGATATCCTTGATACCAGAGTTCTCTTCTTCTAAAAAGTTTCTATGATGGAGTCTCTTGGCTCTTGAAACTAAAGTTATGGCACTTGAATGTAGAAGACGAGCATGCCCGTCCATTAGAATAATTTTTTTTTCATTCAATCCAACATGAGTGTCTACATAGGGATACATTGTTGGAAGAAGATATGGAAGCTTATGGTAATGGATCACATATCTTAGCTATATCCATAACTTGGCCATCATGAATCCCAACATATGAAAGATATGGAAGCTTATGGTAATGGATGACAAGATTAGCTATATCCATAACTTGGCCATCATGAGTCCCAACATATCTTGATATAGCACAATCGATTGGTAGGTCCCTAAGCTAGACAAATGGCATTTCAATACGACAGTTGGTGGAGCACCAAAAGTTGAAATGTTTTGGGTTCCAAATACTTGGATATATTGGTGATATGTTCTTGTATGCATCTTATTCCGAGGTCCTTTTTGTTTGGTCATTACTCCATTTAAACCTTGATTTGGATCCCATATGGCCGGCTAGCATGTGCTTGCATCTTTTCTAGACCTAGTCTCGCTTGTATCTAAGGCTTTGAGCATATTTTTCTTTGAACTCCTAGAGCCTTTGAGCGTGGTTCAACATGGACAAGGATTAGAAGCACTCAAATCCAATTTGCTAGTGGACCCCCAAGAAATGGGATTTTTGGGGTTTGGGTTAATGCATATTTTCCATGACATAGGCATGCCACCCACAGTGTTTCTAACCTCCCTAGATGGTCAAAATGCTATAAATACTAGACTTATCCCCTACATTTCTCTCCTCTATGTTGTTGCTTGATTTTTGTTTGGGTCCATTTTGATTCTTAGTGATTTTGAGTGCGCAATGGGCCTTGCAACCTCTTCATCGTTTGGAATAGTCTAAGTGATGGTACTTATAATTATGATGGATAGAGAAAAGATGTATCCATAACTTAAGCATAATGAGGATTACAGACTGATTACACACTTATTCAAATCATACACCAAGAGATAATGTTCACACAAAGTAAAAGTGATTGAAATGAACTAGATAAGAGAGTATATGTATGGTTTCACCTTTCAAGTAGGCAATGTTTAGGTAGCACAAAGCACATAATACACATACATGTGAATTAAAATGCATCTCTAAGTGAGCCCCCTAGAGTAATGCATTGATGTAGAAGAATAGGGAAGAGTGGGGAGAGAAATAGGCTTCATATATACCTTGTATGTCTTCATATACATATTACTAGACACATGATGATAGTGACATGAATTCATGCCAACGAGGATGTGCTATACATCAAGAGCATAGAGCAAAATCCAAAGCCCCCATATCCTCCCCCTGGGGCTCGGGCTATGACAAGCGATATAATGACACAACACACTAGAATCAAAGACAAAAATTTATTAGCATCCCCAATCCAAAGAAAAAAACTACTACACATCTCCAATCCATGAGAGTAAATATCTTTTATTGACAAGAAAAATGCGGCTATCTTTGATCCAAGAGACAATTTAAACAATATCCCCACAAAGAATGCATATAAGACTAAGATCACAGTATCTCAAAATGAATTCAAGCCAGGTACAAGGATGATAGCTCATTGAAAAAGCACATAATAAGGTTAGAAGCACAAGATTTTTCACAAGTTGAAGCTTTTGATGCTAGTAAAACCTTTGCTCAAATGGCTTGATCATCTCTTTGGAATGAGAGAAACCTTTTACATTTTTGAACTTTGCCTTCCTATAGTAGAGTCTCTTAGATTGAACTTCTCCACAAGAAAAGGTCATCTTGGGTTCTTAAACTTGATTTAAATTTTTAACACTAGTCTTGTAATGGGCCACAAAAGTGGTTAGAACCACTAAAGTGCTTCATGCCTATAAGATTGAAGTATTTTAAGATGTATTTTTACCTATGACATCAAAACTTCATGAAACTTCTTGAGCATCTTGTTAGCATGTGCCTAAAACTTTGAGAGGCATATTTCAGTTAAAAATGCTAAAGAAAAACTTTTTTAAAAAGGAGTCTTTTGCATAAAATTGTAATTTACTACTTAACTTGGGCGAGTAGTAAATGTTGACATTCTTTATGTAAGCAACATAGAAGTGTGATAGGCACATTATATACCTATTGAGGGGTTTTCCAAAGAAGTTTGATTCTATTCATAAAAACATTTGTCTAACCATTGAGTCAATTTAGTAAAATTATATGCATTTTATCAAATTATTCCATGGAGATGGCCATGCAAAAACAACTTCAACCCTTGATTTATTTTCTCAAATTTTTATATCAACTTCTACTATGTGTTGGAGCGTTTTTCTCTGAGAGGATGTTTTGCTTAAACATCTAAAGAGCTATTGAATTTAAAAAAAAACCCACAATAGTGGCTATTTTTTAACAAGATTACTATTAAGCATATAATCACCTTAGCATATGTTAAATTTTGGGGTGAATAACCAAGCATCATTTCCACATACATATTACTAGCATGCTTATAAGTAAAATTATGAAGACAATTTATTAAGATAAATGACACAAGATCGAGAGCCGTATTTCATAAGTCCAACCCCCTTTGAAAAGGCTCTTCATTATTCATTCTCTTGGAGGTCTTTGCAACAAAGAGAAGCTTGAGTATACATAGGACCATGGAGACTAAGATCTCCATAACCCAAGTTTATCATATATATTCTTTCAAGAATCAATGAATAATAATTACAAGTATATCTCTAAGAAAAGGAGTGGAATCCATAGGGAATTTGGTTACAAGCTTCTAAGAAGAAGCTAGTATGTGGAGACTAGTGGAGGTTCATGAAATTTCAAACAATCTTTGATAATCCCCTCAAATGACCTTTCTAACCTTAGAAGTATCCCTTACTTAGTTTAAATTTGTAGAGCTTGAAAGAGCCAATTTTTGATAAATTATTTTGCAATCTGACCTTGTGTGAGCAAGCTATGCCAATTTAGTGAATACTCCTAATTAACTCATGACTTAATTTATAAATTTGTAGAGCTTGAAAGAGCTAATTTTTTATAAATTATTTTGCAATCCAACCTTGTGTAAGCGAGCTATGCCAATTTAGTGAATACTACTTCTTTCCCCTTTTCAAAAATAATAACTTTGAAATTCCAGGAGGAGGTGGAAGATTTCAGGTATGAGACTATGGATGTGGGATTTGGAACCTTTTGGACTTTTTGACAAAAAAAATGAATGTTCCAGGCCCCTTGCCCATTCACATGCCCTTTTACTTACTTTGCCTTCCATTCCCACCATCAATAACCGTCGTATTTTTCCTTTTGAGGCTCCTAAAATTCTTGTGAGATCTTAGAAAAAATTTCCATGCACTCATAAAATGAAATTCATATTTTTGCACTTCCTTAGCCATGATTGCACTTCCTTGCATGCCTCATTGTCCATTGATGTGTGCTTTCTTGTGCTTTCACTAGCTTTCTAGCGTAGTCATTTTGGTCCTGTAAAAATGTGTTTGACCATTACAAGATTCCCTAGGCACTTGTAAACGTAACGCCAACCTTTTGGACCCGTAAGGTCCTATGGTGAACCTTTTTATCATAATCTTAATCGTGATCCTTCCAGTCTATCTTATGTTTTCTTACTAGAATGACAGTTCTAATGGAAGAATATAATTTAAGTAGAAAAAAAAATAGATTTTGCGACAAATGTCATAGATTTTGTCCAATTATATGGCATTTATTAAATTATTATGCTTCATTTTGTAGAGTGAATCAACTAGATTCTTACTTCAATAAACTTTTTAAAAACTATGACACTAACCTTTCTTATTTTAAAACTTCTCTCTTAGGGACTCTATCAAAATCCTATGCTTCATGCGGAAGCGGTCCGGGACGGGCAACAAGAAGAGCAACCTCTAGACACCCTTCAAGGCTCCCGTGCTGCTGAATGGGGTTGGGGCACAACACAACACAAACCAAAACAACAAACCCCCAACCAAATCCCAACTACACAAGGGGCACCACCTAGTTCAAGAGCGAACTAGGACGCAAAAGAGGAGAATCGTTAGAGCAACCCACAAACAAGCAAGGAATTTACACTAACCCTAACACCAATGGAACACTCTCACACACTAAAACAAGAGAGAGAGAGAGAGAGAGAGAGAGAGAGAGAGAGAGAGAGAGAGAGAGAGAGAGAGAGAGAGAGAGAGAGAGAGAGAGATGGTGCTCGGGCTGCTTTGAAGTGTATCGTTAATGATCAAGCAAACATAAATATATATATGTAAGAAAGAGAGAGAAGGGGGAAGGGGGTGCTTGTTGCACTAATGCCTTCTTACAAATCTGTCATGACCAATCAAAGTGAGATTAGTATTTGTTCAACATAGCGTGAGTAAATTACACCACAACACATCACAAGAAAAAAACCACCCCAATCACTGTCTTAAGGCCAGGGGAGTCCTCTCCACCCTGTCGCCCTCTTACAGCATGTGGGATTTATGGCTAAATTGATAACAATACCCGGAGACAAGCTATCAAGAACTTAAATAAAACACCAAGACACTTACACATCATTATTGTCCATGACTTCACGTTGGAAGGGAGACAAGGTATCCATGCTTAGTTCAAATTCACCCTCCTTGATTCAGCAAATGTTGGGCTTACACTAGTAGGAGAAATGATAGATTTCCTACTCTCAATTTAATGATCACTCTCTCTTACAATGGCATAGAGTTCCCTTGCTAATCACCCCTAATACAACACCTACATATGCCTAATGCCAATGAGATTCCACTCAAGAGCTCCTTCTCAAGAGGTTGAGCTTGGCTTCTCAAGCTATAGCATAGTGCTCTTTCTTCTCCCTTTTTTGTGCTAGCTACACCCTCCTTTTATAGCAATTTTGAAGGCTAGGGTTACTCCTCTAACCATGGTTGGGTTAGATTTTCAGCAATTTACCTAATTTCTTTTGCTTGGAATTATCAAGAAGTTGGTGGGGAAAGAGAGAGGAGAGAAATGGAGGTGATAGGACTTTCCATAGTGGGTTAGTGTTAGTAGAGTTAGTATTAATTTACAAATGGAATTGGATATTTACAATGGGAGTATCCATGTAGGATACAAATAAGGAAGAAAAACTCTTAAGAGGTAAGAAAAGGTGGATTTCTTACAAGGTTGATGCTCCAAGTGTCTTGAGTAGGGCCAATTTTGACGCTTGTTGACGGTCCACTAGCTTTGACGGTACATTTTTTCTCCACTCTTGACCTTCCTTGAGAGACAAGGTAATTGAAGCTGAGTAATCAACCACCATGATGCTGTCTTTTAAGAGAAGAGGCTGAATTTTGTGGTTTTTTTGATAGATATGGGTAATTTGGAGGAGGAAAAATGAGACTAGGTGGTCAATTTTGGAATGGAATTGTGTGTGGGAGGTATGAGTTCACCATGGTTTCTCTTATTCTTCAAGGTTGAGGAGAAGGTGAGTAGGGTGCAGAGAGGAGTGGTGAGAGAGGTGGGGATGATGAGTGGAGAAGTGTGTGTGAAAGAGGAAAATGATAAAGTGGAAGAGAGAGTGTGGCTGCATAGCATGGGAAAACTGGGGTCCACTAATAAAATCATAGCTCACAGCTCGTAGCTCAAAAAAATATGAAAAAATTTGAGGCAAAATTTCAGCCCACGAGCTACAACTTTTGTTTGTATCACCTTTTCAAATTCGGAGAGCAAGTGAACTTTAAAAATTCAGCAAAACCGACTGTTTTTTTCCACTGCACAAAGTCCTTGTGGGGTCCTTCTTTGGATGATTCTTTTGAATACCTCCAAGAGTGAGCCCTCCATAGTGCATGTATGCATGCCACCTACCCTTGACCTTATTTGGTAGGTCTATAATTGAAGATATTGTTGAGATCATGATATAAGTGAATAGTACAACTAAGAAAATCAAATATTGAGAGGTCTAAAAAATATGTACATGTCAAATATAAATAATATAAGTGGAAAAAATATAAAGGGGTCAAAAGAAATCTCTCTCATTATGAGGCTACCATAAAAAGATAAATATTTTTGGTGTTCCAATTTTTTAGAAAAAAAACAAAATAGATGTAGGAAGGGAAAAATCACAATAGTGAAAAAATATACACATAAATAAAACTAGTTTTTTTGGATTTTTGTTGGGGTGGAGTTACACCAAATATAAGAGAAGCTTACATGAAAATATTTCTATATGGAATAAAGAGTATGAAAAAATGGTAAGAAAAATTGTGGTAATGGTGAGGCAATGTACAGAGCATAAATAACACACACCTAGGTAGAAATATTTAAATAAATACCAACATAATTATGAAAAAATCTTTTATTTAGGCCCTATATACAAAGAAATATTTACATACGCATGGGCCATAATATACTTATATTTTTTATATTTTTGGCTCAACTAGCCCAATGACTAGCTAATTGAGGGTTTTTTATTTCAGTAAGGAGATATGGGAAAAGTCCCCTAACTCACACGCACCTATATACAGTGAAAGGGTGAGGGTAACCACAGTGTTTGAGTGATTTGATAGGGTGAGATAACTCACTATGGCAATTACAGAGAGCCGAAAAACGGCTATCATTAGCCCTCCCCCAAGATGATGGTATATTCATGTACCATCATAAAGAATCTTTTCCAAAGAGAGTGCTTCAGAGTCCTTGACAAGATCTTCATTGTTTGGCCCCTTGGAATTTTGGTTTGTGTTACACTCATGCTTCATGGAACAATACTTACATGAGATAGTTGTTTTGCTCTGGTAGATCCTTTGGTAGAAGGCGACTCAAGTAAGGCTTCAAGCGATAGCCGTTTACCTTCCTAGAGTGCTCTTTCCCATTCAAGTCCATAAGTTGATAGTAACTTGAATTGAAAGCCTTCTTGACTATGTATGGCCCCTACCATCTTGTTTCAAATTTGGCATCAAAACGATTATCGAGTCGATTGTCATACCTTAGCACAAGATCTCCTTCATTGATGCCTTTGTCCTTCAGTTTCTTGTCAAGCTTCTCCTTTGTCTGTGTGGCTTTCCTCTTATAGCACTCGTATGCTGCTTCTCTTTTCCACTCAAGCTCAGCTAAGGTAAGAAGTTGATCCATCCATGCTTCTTGATCATCTTGTGCTGATTTGCCATGAAGTCGCATTGTTGGAATGTTTAGCTCAATTGGCTGTAAAGCCTCTTGACCATAGACCAAGTGAAATGGTGTGAACTCCGTGGCTTCCCTATATGTGGTTCGATACGCCCACAAGGCACCATCCAAGAAGTCATCCCACAACTTTGTCTTGTTTTTCACCATCTTTCTAATGATGCCTGCAATGACACCATTAGCTTTTTCTACCAAACCATTTGATTGGGGATAGTAGGGTGTACTGTGACGATGTAGAATGTGAAGTTCTTCACAGACTTCTGTGAGCAATCCCTTTCTAAACCCTGGACCATTATCAGAAACAATCTCCAAAGGTGTGCCAAATCTACAACAAATGTGAGTGTAGACGAATTTGCTCACTGTTCTCTCATTTACCTTTGCCACACTTTGTGCTTCCACCCACCTAGTCATATAGTCTACAGCCACTAGAATGTAGAGTTTACCATTTTTTGTCCTAGGCAGAGGACCCATAGCATCAATGCCCCACTTTTCAAAGGGTCCATTTGCAAGCACGATTTTCCTTGGACCATAAATCAATCTTCTATTCCCATTTACCTGACAATTGTGACAACTTTTACACCAATGTTGGACATCCACATGCAGACTTGGCCAAACATACCCCGCAAGCAAAATCTTCTTCACAGTTAATTCTTGGGAAAAATGACCACCACATGCCTCTTCATGCAAACCTTTTAGAATGGCTGGAATTTCCGCGATAGTTGGTACTCTTTTGCACACTTTATCCTTCCCTCTTTGATAGAGGGAGCCTTCTAGGAAGAGATACATGCTTGCCTTCTTCATGAGTCTCCTCTTCTGAGCTTTTGTGAAGTCTGGTGGAAACTCACCCTCCAAAATGTAGCCAATGATGGGAGCCAATGACTCCAATCCCTGGTACCTTGGTTGCTTCACAGCAGCCGCCACCATGATGACATGCACTTCTTTCTTTACACATGCAACGGCTTGTTGTGCAAGTAAATCAGCATCTTCATTTTGTTTCCTAGGAATATGATATAATTGCACCTCCTCAAATTGATTAAATAGCCTACGGATGGTATGAACTTTGGCCCTTAGTCTTTCATTTTTGCATGCCCTAATGCCTAAAATCTGCTTCACAATGAGAAGTGCATCCCCTTTTACCATGAGACGTTGTATACCATGGCCAATGCATATTTTTAAACCATGAAGTAGTGTGTCATATTCTGCTTCATTGTTGCTAGTTGAACTTGGTAGATTAAACTTCTCTTTCATGACCACCTCTCCACTTGGGTTGAGCAACACTAGCCCTCCCCCTGCTTTTCCTGTGGCTCGACGAAAAGCTCCATCAAAGAACAAGGTAAAAGCATTAGGAATACTTTTTGGTGGTGGCAATGGTAGGGTCTTTACTTCAGGCACCTTAATCTCCTTTTCATGCACCCTATAAGTGAGAATCCCTGCCAATTGTGCACGCACACTATCTTCTACCTTGAAAGAGTATTGAAACTCTTGCAACTCCATAATCCACTTTGAGATCCTAGTACTAAGATTCATTTGAGATGACACCCAAGGGAACAAATTCTCTGCGGTGAGGATTACAAAAGGTTTTGGGAGCAAGTAGGATCTAAACTTCCTTATCGCAAACATGAGAGAAAGCATCATGAGTTCTGCCTCCGTGTAGCCTCTCTCTAAAGCATTCATGACCCTACTAGCAAAGTAGATGGGCCGCATCCTGGTACTATAGGGATCTTGTTGTAGCAAAACTGCACCAATTGTTTCTTTCCTAGCACTAGAGCTAACAAAGAATGTGTACTCCCAACAAGGAGGCATGAGTGTTGGTAGCTCTGACAAAATGGCTTTAATGTTACAAAAGTACTCTTCAAGCTCATCAGACCATGCAAATTCTACTTGTTGTGTCAACTTTTGCAAAGGGTGCAGTAACTCCGAGGCTAAGTGAATGAAGCGTGACATATACTTCACCTTTTGAATGAATGAGATGACCTCCTTAAGACTCTTGGGTGATGGTAGCTCAATAAGAGCCTTTGCCTTTGAAGGATCCACTTCAATGCCTTTGTAAGAAACTTTATGACCAAGCAAGAATACTTCATCCTCACCTATATGGCACTTGTCGGGGTTGAGTTGACCTCCCATGTCGTAGAGCTTCTTTAAACCTTCTTCTACCCTTTGTAGATGCAATGATTTTGAGCTATAAATACAGAAATCATCAATGAACACCCTAATTGACTTTCCAAAGAATGCTTGAAACACCATATTCATGAAACGTTGGAATGTTGCAGGAGCATTTGTCAGACCAAATGGCATGACTCTAAAAGCATAACAACCCCAAGGAGTGATAAAGGTTGTTTTCAATTGATCCTCCAATGCAATCCCTATTTGAAAGTAACCTGAGTAACCATCGCACACAGTGTACTTCTCATGACTAGCTACCTCATTTAGTATCTCATCCTGGAATGGGAGGGGAAAGTGATCTCTTTTTGTTGCCTCATTGAGGGGACGGTAATCCACACACACCCTCCACTTGCCATTTTTCTTAGGAGTGACAACAACAGGAGAGACCCACTCTGAATTCTCCACTGGATAAATGAAACCTGCTGCTAGAAGCTTTCTTACCTCCTTGAGTAGAGCCTGCTCCTTTATAACTCCTAGCCTTCGTAGCTTCTGAGCTTTAGGTGTGGCCTCAGGCTTTAACTCAATCTTGTGTTGAACAACATCTACCCCACGCACGTCGGTGTAGTCTTTAGCAAAAAGCCTAGGAAACTTCCTTAGCACACATTTGAACTCCTCTCTTTCATCCTTTGTAAGTGTTGTTGATAGCATACCTTCCAGCATCCCTTCATCTTGAACACCTTCGTTCTCTTGAGGACCTACCTCCTCCAAGCCTTGACAAGAGGTCCCTTGGTTGCTTGGCTTAAACCTTACCCCCATGACTTCGATGGAAGACTCCTCTTCAGTAATGCTGCCGCTACTTTCTTCTTCTGAAGTGCTATCGGTCCAACCTTCTTCCGTCTCACTTTGAGATGATTCTTCATGGAGCTCCTCTTGGCGTTGCTCCTTCATGTCAAAGACAACCTTCTTATGATTGTCATTCCTGCAAATTAATTTCCCACTCTCCCAATCCTACAAAGCTCGCATTTTCATTAGCCATGGTCTTCCTAGGATAAATGGATAACCACTTCCCTTGGTCGACATAACATAAAAATCCACCGCTTTCTTAATGCCAAAGGCCTCTACAAAGACATTTTTACAAATGCCTACACACCTAGCCTTGCTATTGTTTGCCATCTTGACTTTGATTTCAGGTGTCTCATGGATGTGCATGCCTAGTCTTTGCATGAGTCCCTCTGTCATGATGCAAATTTGTGCACCCCCATCCACTAGACCTTTCCTAACCAATCTTCCTTTGATGTAACAGTCTAGCACCGGCGTAATGTCCTCATTCATTTCAGCTTGTGCAATTTTTACAACAGGCACACTCTCTTTTACCTTTCTCCTAGTGCTAACTGCCCTTGTTAAATCCCTCCTAACTTGTGGACATAATGCAAGAAATTGAGGCCATGAAATATCAGGACCCTTACCTCTCATGTCTTCCAACAAGCTGTACGGAGCCATACCATGTCCAAGAGGGAAGTCTTGGAGGTTGATACGACGTCGAGTCCTCTTGGTTTCCTTGGTTTCCTTTGCCTTCTTGCCTTGTCCATGGTCACTCTGTGATGTGACTCCTTCTTTCTCTTTACCTTTTCCTCGGCCACGCTTAATGCCATTGGCTTCCATGTCAACCTCATTTGAATTTGTCACCTCTACCACATGCACATTTGGATCTGGCAAAGGTGGAACTCCTTCTACCCCTTGTGGAGGTGGTCTTGGTCCATTTGGCCTTTGTAGAAGCCTTAGTTGTTGACCAGCTCCTTCTCTTGCATTCATCACTGGGTAATTCAAGTTAGGTCTCCCTGGCTCTCCACGGGGCCAAGGACAATTATACATCCCATGTCCAGACTCTCCGCAATTCCAACATTGCAAGACTCTCCTAGTTCGTGGATCTCTCTCTTCTGACTTCTTTGCTTGTCCCTTTGGACCTACAGCTTGTGCAAGGTGAATTGACAGGCTGCTTAAAGATTCATTTAACTTCTCAATCACTTCAGCCGTTACCTCAGGAAGCTCCCTAGATGTTGATGCTTGTGACTTACCTTTGGGTCTAGGACCTTCTATTGGAACCTCTCCCCTTAAGCACTTGAGTTTCCTATACTTCTCAGCAACCCTAGTTTCAGCTGCATCAAAAGTAGCAGGTGCACCCGCCTCAACTTTTACCTTAAGGTCAGGAAAGAGTCCGGCTATGAACCTCTCCTTCTTTAAAAATTCTGCACCATCACCAGGGTTAGCAACATTTCGTATCCATAGAGCCCAAAGACGTAGAAACTCTTGCTTGTACAAGTAGTAGTCATCTAAGTCTTTTTGCTTATGAGAAACAATGTCTTGCCATAGTTTTTGAGTGTTTTGGGGATCAAAGAAGTATCTCTTAAAACGATTCAAAACTTCTGTGTAATTCCCCTTAACTTCCTCAGGCAAAGAGTCAAAACAAGTACTAGCATCTTTCCTAAGGACCACCACAAACATTTCTACACGTTCTTGATTGGTTACTATCCTCTTGATACGGCAAGACATCTTGAAATTTGCTAAAAATAATTCTGCATCCTCTTAGGCTCTCCAAAGAAAAGAGGATATCCAGACATTTGGCGTTGGCTCTCCATTATTATGAAAGATTACAACACGAGTTACAATAAGGGATACAATAGAGATTTAGAACCACTCGCCTGCAAATGAAGAAGTAAGAAAATACCACTCTAGGTTTTCTTCTTCAGCTATCCAAGCTTCAATGAGGTCTCGATTTGTTTGATCAAAACAAAAAGGTAGACTATTGATGAGCTCTAAGAAGGGTTGAAATTCTTCAAAGCTAAGGCGATAAACAGAAATCTCTAGAACTTCATTTTCTGGATCCAAAAGAGCAACCACGTCCCAAGTGATAAATTGCACTTGCTCTACAATTCCCAACGCACAAGCGGTTTGTATAAAAACCAGATCTTCATGCTCGTCGAAGGCCGTGAGAAAGTAGCAATTGACTAGGAGCTCCTTTCCTTCGAGTTCCACACAGTCGGAGTGAGGCAACCTTCTCACAATTTCATAAAGAACATCCTCATCAAGTCCAATCAAGTTTGCAAAATTTAAAGACTCCACTTGTGCTACAAAATTCCTGGACAAAAACTCCTTAGGATTATGGTTAAATCATTCAAAAGCATAAAGAGATTTACAATGTCTCTATGAACAAAGTGTCATAGAAAGTAGAGAAGGATGAGAATTTATACAAATTTGCAATCTTCTCTATGCTCTCTTTATTAAGACAAGCTCTGAATAGCTCCCTATCTCCTTTGTTGAAAGCGAAAGGAAGGCTATTAATAAGTCGCAAATGAGGGAAAAATTCACCAAATGTGAGTCTATGAAGCATGAACTCTGGCCGCAAGTTTCCTGAAGAGTCTTCCTCAATGGTGAAATGCACTCGCCAAACTCCAAATTTCACTCTATTTACCAATCTTAGGGCACACACTAGTTGGATGAATGCGCGGTCTTCCTTAGTGCCCAACAACAAGAGGAAAATGGAATCCACGCGTAGGACCTTTCGTCTTAACTTCACCACCCTCTTGTTATGAGGGAGACGCCTTACTACTTGCTCCTGCAACTCAATTGGTAATAGAGCTAGATCTCTAAGGATTGAACTTTCACTGCACACACATTCCCTGTTAGAACAAATGATCCTTTTTTGTTTCTTGTAACAACTTGGACAAAGAAAAAACAAACATACACACTATTTTGCTGGGCTGCACTTTACTTTAAAATAAAATGAACACATGTACATCAAAAGAAGTGTGGTAGTTGATGAGAGGTAGAATGACAGGGTTTGGTGATGCAAGAATTTCTCCTACTCTTTGGGCACCAAACATGAACACCATTCGTTGTTGAAAATGGATCTTTCTACTAATTGCAACGTTTATTCTAATGTGTGGAGTAAAATGAAAGGGAAAAACTTCTATTCCTGCGCCATTATCCATGGCCTATGCATGTCCTAATGCTTAAAATAACACAAAAATATAGACGCCCAAGCTAATATCGTACCTAATAAGGCAAAATAAAAGGGTTTACCGAAGTGTTTATCTCGGCTAACCTAAGAGGACCTAAAATCCTACAAATTATCCGTTGAAATTGCAACTTAGTACTAACAATTATGTGTATCTTTTGCCTTGCAATGGGAATGAAAGGATCATACAAACTCTCGTGATTCATGCAAACTACTTGACTATGCTAAAAGTTGATCCTACACAAAAACATACACGAGTTGTTGTCCTCCGTGGGGGCACCAATTTGAAGCGGTCCGGGGCGGGCAACAAGAAGAGCAACCTCTAGACAACCTTCAAGGCTCCCGTGCTGTTGAATGGGGCTGTGGCACAACACAACACAAACCAAAACAACAAACCCCCAGCCAAATTCCAACTACACAAGGGGCACCACCTAGTTCAAGAGCGAACTAGGACGCAAAAGAGGAGAATCGTTAGAGCAACCCACAAACAAGCAAGGAATTTACACTAACCCTAACACCAATGGAACACTCTCACACACTAAAACACGAGAGAGAGAGAGAGAGAGAGAGAGAGAGAGAGAGAGAGAGAGAGATGGTGCTCGGGCTGCTTTGAAGTGTATCGTTAATGATCAAGCAAACATAAATATATATATGTAAGAAAGAGAGAGAAGGGGGAAGGGGGTGCTTGTTGCACTAATGCCTTCTTACAAATCTGTCATGACCAATCAAAGTGAGATTAGTATTTGTTCAACATAGCGTGAGTAAATTACACCACAACACATCACAAGAAAAAAACCACCCCAATCACTGTCTTAAGGCCAGGGGAGTCCTCTCCACCCTGTCGCCCTCTTACAGCATGTGGGATTTATGGCTAAATTGATAACAATACCCGGAGACAAGCTATCAAGAACTTAAATAAAACACCAAGACACTTACACATCATTATTGTCCATGACTTCACGTTGGAAGGGAGACAAGGTATCCATGCTTAGTCCAAATTCACCCTCCTTGATTCAGCAAATGTTGGGCTTACACTAGTAGGAGAAATGATAGATTTCCTACTCTCAATTTAATGATCACTCTCTCTTACAATGGCATAGAGTTCCCTTGCTAATCACCCCTAATACAACACCTACATATGCCTAATGCCAATGAGATTCCACTCAAGAGCTCCTTCTCAAGAGGTTGAGCTTGGCTTCTCAAGCTATAGCATAGTGCTCTTTCTTCTCCCTTTTTTGTGCTAGCTACACCCTCCTTTTATAGCAATTTTGAAGGCTAGGGTTACTCCTCTAACCATGGTTGGGTTAGATTTTCAGCAATTTACCTAATTTCTTTTGCTTGGAATTATCAAGAAGTTGGTGGGGAAAGAGAGAGGAGAGAAATGGAGGTGATAGGACTTTCCATAGTGGGTTAGTGTTAGTAGAGTTAGTATTAATTTACAAATGGAATTGGATATTTACAATGGGAGTATCCATGTAGGATACAAATAAGGAAGAAAAACTCTTAAGAGGTAAGAAAAGGTGGATTTCTTACAAGGTTGATGCTCCAAGTGTCTTGAGTAGGGCCAATTTTGACGCTTGTTGACGGTCCACTAGCTTTGACGGTACATTTTTTCTCCACTCTTGACCTTCCTTGAGAGACAAGGTAATTGAAGCTGAGTAATCAACCACCATGATGCTGTCTTTTAAGAGAAGAGGCTGAATTTTGTGGTTTTTTTGATAGATATGGGTAATTTGGAGGAGGAAAAATGAGACTAGGTGGTCAATTTTGGAATGGAATTGTGTGTGGGAGGTATGAGTTCACCATGGTTTCTCTTATTCTTCAAGGTTGAGGAGAAGGTGAGTAGGGTGCAGAGAGGAGTGGTGAGAGAGGTGGGGATGATGAGTGGAGAAGTGTGTGTGAAAGAGGAAAATGATAAAGTGGAAGAGAGAGTGTGGCTGCATAGCATGGGAAAACTGGGGTCCACTAATAAAATCATAGCTCACAGCTCGTAGCTCAAAAAAATATGAAAAAATTTGAGGCAAAATTTCAGCCCACGAGCTACAACTTTTGTTTGTATCACCTTTTCAAATTCGGAGAGCAAGTGAACTTTAAAAATTCAGCAAAACCGACTGTTTTTTTCCACTGCACAAAGTCCTTGTGGGGTCCTTCTTTGGATGATTCTTTTGAATACCTCCAAGAGTGAGCCCTCCATAGTGCATGTATGCATGCCACCTACCCTTGACCTTATTTGGTAGGTCTATAATTGAAGATATTGTTGAGATCATGATATAAGTGAATAGTACAACTAAGAAAATCAAATATTGAGAGGTCTAAAAAATATGTACATGTCAAATATAAATAATATAAGTGGAAAAAATATAAAGGGGTCAAAAGAAATCTCTCTCATTATGAGGCTACCATAAAAAGATAAATATTTTTGGTGTTCCAATTTTTTAGAAAAAAAACAAAATAGATGTAGGAAGGGAAAAATCACAATAGTGAAAAAATATACACATAAATAAAACTAGTTTTTTTGGATTTTTGTTGGGGTGGAGTTACACCAAATATAAGAGAAGCTTACATGAAAATATTTCTATATGGAATAAAGAGTATGAAAAAATGGTAAGAAAAATTGTGGTAATGGTGAGGCAATGTACAGAGCATAAATAACACACACCTAGGTAGAAATATTTAAATAAATACCAACATAATTATGAAAAAATCTTTTATTTAGGCCCTATATACAAAGAAATATTTACATACGCATGGGCCATATATACTTATATTTTTTATATTTTTGGCTCAACTAGCCCAATGACTAGCTAATTGAGGGTTTTTTATTTCAGTAAGGAGATATGGGAAAAGTCCCCTAACTCACATGCACCTATATACAGTGAAAGGGTGAGGGTAACCACAGTGTTTGAGTGATTTGATAGGGTGAGATAACTCACTATGGCAATTACAGAGAGCCGAAAAACGGCTATCAATGCCATAGAGGTCATCATGTAGTCTCTTATTGACCACCCTTGTAGAAACACTAACACTAGTTTTGCTTGGTCTAGGATGAATAGGTTCTCAAATCTCATCATCAAACAAGTTGAAGTTTACTTGGACTTTGTTTTCCATTTCCTTGTTGATAGAAAACATTTGTATCATTGTGTGTATTAGTGTTTTCCTTCCTTCCTAGGTAAGTTAATTTAATAAGTGGGAATGAACTCTCAAATTCCTTTATTGTCTTGTTCTGCCATATATGGTATACGTTTTTCTTGTATGTACCTATGACATGAGACTAGGGAAGGTGGCTATGATGGGGAGATCAGGTGCATTTTAGAACCCATGGTCCCACATTAGGCATAGCTTAGGGATCCCCACATAGTATTGATACTATCAAAGTTCCTTTGATCCTTTTGGAGCTCTCAATACAAAGGTGCATTTACAACTCCAAATTTTGGTTTTCTCTTTGTACTCATTACATCCTTGTTTTGGCCTTATTTTTTTTTGCTTAAAAGCCCTTTAAATTCAAAATGGTGTTGGAAATGCATTGATAACACCCTAAGCAAGCTAGGGTGACCCATGGATTTCAATCCATGTAGATCTCCAACTGGGAGAAAAATTTATCCAAGATGATATACCCTTCTAGTAGGTAGTGTTAAACATCTCCTCCTCGTGCATGATTATGTATTGAACCAGTTATGGTAAAAACTTATAGTGAAGTAGAAATATTCTTTTGGATAACAAATACATAATCTAACTATCAAAAGAGGTTTGTTTCAAATCTAGGACCTTAAAGGGACATGATTATCCCATTATCCCAAAAATAGACCCCAATGGAGGTAGCATCAGCCTTAACAATTTTCAAAATCGTTAAACACTTCCATTTGTATTTCATAATATGACCCACTTCTCACTATAGAGGACTTGTTTATCTTCAGGTATGGAGTCTCATCTCCATCCAAAGACCAACCTTCTTACTTGTTTACACTCAGTATCCTAGAGAGCGGGATGCCTTGCTCTTCAATTTTGATTGCATACTTGTCAATTGGCTCTTTATAGATTTTGGACACATATTTGTTTTCAATGACATGTTCCAACATGATGATGAGTCTCATGGTAGTTCTATTGATACCATTTGTGAGTCTTAGTCCTATTAGAGACTAAGTAGAAACATGAACTAAAGAGAGTGTCTCACACTTCCTTTGATATAGTCTCTATTGTAATAAGGACCTTGGCAAACAATCTCAATAGCAAAAGCCTTAATATTTCATCTTTAACACTAGAAGCACCAATTCCTACCATTTTTTGGGATCTAAAGTTCATTAGTATGAGAAATTACTTTAGTCAACCCAAACATGCTGCCTTCATTGAGAGTTTGAATACCATTGATAGCTTTATGCGCACGACATGTGCTCCAATGAAAAGTAAGGAGAATCTTTGACACAACGTACAAGATGAAAACTCAAGAGAACCTAAATCTTTATTGTACCAAGAATGATTACAAGAGTAGGCTGAGATACTAGAGAAGATTGGATTGGAGTACAAGACAAGAACTAACGGAGGACTTACCTTGCGGGAGCCTACAACTGGAGTTGGAAAGACTTAAGGGGCTTGTAGCCCATGACCTCTATGTATACTAAGGACTAAGGAGGTTAAAACCCTTCTAGTTTCTTCCTTCTAAGGAGGTTAAGAGCCTTCTAGGCTCTTCCTTGTAGAACCTTCAAGCCATGATGTAGGCAATGACATAAGCAATGATGCAAGTGTTGATGTAGGTGATGACATAAGTGATGATGCATGCAATGGCATAAGTGATGATGTAGAAGATGATGCAAGACGTCTTCCAAAACCTTCAAATCTTTACTTAATCTTCTAGAACCTGCAACACCATTCTTATAGAATCTTCTAGTTATTTCTCAAGAAGATTGACTCTCAAGCACCCCCCCCCCCCTTCTAGTGATGCGTTTCAAAATCTTTGGTTTCCATGGATGTTGCTGATGGAGCTCCTAAGCTTTGAGGGGTGATCACTGAAGATTAGATGTTGGTTCCCATATCTCGCTAGCATCATATCCTTTCTAATGTACAAGATATTGCAACCTACCCAGTGAAATATGAGATTCAATTACTTTCTCGGCTTCATATTCTTCTTGCCCATTGATCTCAACTAGAGGTGGGGTTTGCTAGGTTCTAGGAATGTTGGATGTGGGACAAGTCTCAAAAATTGAGACATGAAAGACTGGATGAATCTTCATGGACTAGCGTAGTTGGAGGTGATAGGTGACTAGATTGACTTGGCCTAGAATCTTGAATGGTCCAAGCCTCTTGTAATCTAGCTTTTGGAAAGGACAAGAGGAGTGTAGATCATGACATAGAAACCATACTTTCTTGCCCACTTTTTATGTTGGGTGCTACAACCAATGCTTTTTTGCATTACTATTACACTTATCTTGAACTTCTTTTATGTGCGTCCTCAATTCCTTATGAATTTTGGATAACTATAGAGTAAGGTTTACAACATCTAGGTCCTTCACTTGATGATTCACAATGGATATCCACTTTGGGGTGTTAACCAGGGTTAGCAAAGACTCTAGGGTGTGGCGAATTTAAGCATGGACAATGTTAAATTGTAAGAAACTGTGCGGCTGTGCCAATGGTAGTAGATCCATCCAATTATCTTGATGATTATTGATTACACATCGTAATATTGCTCCTAGTGCTTGATTTACTCTCTCTCTCTCTCTCTCTCTCTCTCTCTCTCTCTCTCTCTCTCTCTCTCTCTCTCTCTCTCTCTCTCTCTCTCTCTCTCTCTCTCTCTCTCTCTCTCTCTCTCTCTCTCTTTGTCCATTACTTTGGCTAATGAGAGGTTTATCTATACTCTTAGTAACTTGAAGAGGATTTTCTAAAAGCTAGAGACAAATTGTGGGCCTCGATAGCAAACAATGTCATCAAGTAAGCCATGAAAACAATAGATATATTGTAGGAAGAGTTTGAATGTACCTTCTCCGGTGATGGTTTTGATGGTTGTAATGAAGTGTGCCATCTTTGTAAACTGGTCCACGACCACTAGAATGGTGCCAAATCCCTGTGACAAGGGTAGCTCCACAATGAAATCCATGGATATGGATGACCATGGCTTGCTTGGAATAGGCAAGGGATGAAGTAATTCATGAGGATAATGATGAGGGGCCTTGGATCTATTGCAAGTGTCACAAGTTCCCACGTATTCCTTGACAAGTTTCAACATTTGAGACCACCAATAGTCACATGATACAAGCTCAATTGTATTATTGACCCCATAATGTCCTTTTGTTCGAAGGTTATGTCTCTTTTGTAGTATTTCCAAGCGTGTTGAGCCTGGCTGAATATACATGAGACCTTTTTATTAAATAAAACCATCAATTTCTTGAAAGTCCTTATTAACACTTCTTTGCCCCTATACCTCTCTTTTGGTGTTAAGCGCAAGTAAACCCTTGGTAGTTTGCTTCTTTGCTTGGATGAGAAAAGTAGAATCTTCTCAAGCCTTGCTTGGTTGCGCTTAGCTTAAGCTACTCATGCTTCAAGATTACTAACTTTTGTAGGTCAAATTCTACATCTCCTTCTTTAGGTGCAAGGTAGGACCTTCTAGATAAGGCATCTGGCTTACCTTGCTAATGGCTAGGCCTATAGGAAATAATGAAGTCAAATCTTGATAAGATAAGACTCCACCTTGATTCAAGACATGGGACGACGTGAAGTACTCCAAGTTCTTGTGATCTATGTAGACTATGATCTTATGAGGAGCTCCTTCAAGTATGTGACACCGGGTTTAAAAAGAGTGAATAATTTCTAGGAGCTCTTTGTCATGAGTTTCATAATTTATCTGTAGGTAAGAAGTTTTAATAATGGGAAGCCACTAGATGTACTCGACCATCATCACCTACTTGTGATAGAATGACTCCAAGGGAAAAACTTGAATCATCTATCTCTAGGATTAAAAGCTTTGTAGGATCTACTTGAATCAAAATGGGTGCAATTGTGAAGGCAATCTTGATGGCTTGAAAATTTCTCAGTCTCTAAACCCCAAACAAACTTGCCCTTCGCTATTAATCGTGTCAATGAAGTAACAATATTGAGTAGTCCTTGATAAATATATAATAGAAATTTGCAAATTGTAAGAAGCATTGGACATCTCTCATTGACTTGGGTGTCTCCCAATCAAGAATGGTTTGCCCCTTTTTTGATTCCATGGAGATCCCCTTTCTCTGAAAAAACCTACCCAGAAACTCTACTTCCAACTAATGAAACGAGCACTTCTTTGGCTTTGGATACAAGTGTGTCTCTTAAAGATTATTTAAGACTATTCATACATGTTTCTCATGGTCCTCTTGGTTCTTATATCAAATATTAAGATATCATCAAGATAGATCACCACAAAATCATCCATATGCTCACAAAAGATATCATTCATTAAATGCTGAAAAACTGATGGAGCATTTGTGAGACAAAATGGCATGATAACATATTCAAAGTGGACATATCTCATGTAGAAAGTTGTTTTCCATTCATCACCTTCCTTTATCTTTACAAGATTGTAGGCAGCATGAAGTTCTATCTTTGTGAAAATATTTTCTTTTCCAACCCACTCAAGAAGTTCTCGAATAATCAAGGAAAGGGGATAGCAATTCTTGATGGTGATTTTGGATCTGTTGCAAGTGTCACAAGTTCCCACTTACTCCTTTCAATAGGTTTCAACATTTGAGACCAACAATAGTCACATGATACAAGCTCAATTGTATTAGTGACCTTAAAAATGCCCTTTTGTTGGAGGGTCGTGTCTCTTTGTAGTATTTCCAAGCATGTTGAGCCTGGCTTATGGTTGCGTTTAGCTTAAGCTACTCATGCTTCAAGATTACTAAATCTTGTTGGTCAAATGCTACATCTCCTTCTTTAGGTGCAAGGTAGGACCTTCTAGATAAGGCATCTGGCTTACCTTGTTGATGGCTAGACGTATAAGAAATAATGAAGTCAAATCTTGATAAGATATGACTCCACCTTGCTTCAAGACACGAGATGACATGAAGTACTCCAAATTCTTGTAATCTATATAGACTATGATCTTATGAGGAGCTCCTTCAAGTAGGTGACAACAGGTTTGAAAAGAGTGAATAATTGCCAGGAGCTCTTTGTCATGGTTTTCATAGTTGATTTATGTAGGTAAGAAGTTTTGATAATGGGAAGCCAGTAGATGTACTCAACCATCATCACCTACTTGCGATAGAATGGCTCCAAGGGAAAAATATGAACCGCCTGTCTCTAGGATTAAAGGCTTTGTAGGATCTACATGAATCAAGATGGGTGCGGTTGTGAAGGCAATCTTGATGGTTGTGAAGGAAATCTTCTAGCTTCATGGTCCACGACCCTTTCTTCTTGCTTTTAGCTTTTCCATTTGAGTCACTATCAAATGACCTGGAAGTTGTGCTGGAATTTGACACTTCAGTTGATGTTTTGCTATCACTAGACTCTTCTCTCTCGTGGCTCCTTTCCTTTTTATCTTGTTGTTCCAATTTTAAAGCTCTCTACACCAGATCATTGACTTGGGGGTGTCAATAATTACGTGACTATCACGTGAGTGCAACAAAAGGGGTTATTAGAATTTTTTCCCTCACATTTTCACATACAAAAGGGTACCATAAAATGAAATCGGGGAAAAAAATTTACAAATTGGATAGAAAAAGGGTGTATTTTATTTGTAAAAAATTTGTTTGCTTGCATGTTGGGCCAATAGAAATATGTTTCAATCTCTTTTTGGGTAGACTCAATCCCTCTATGCCCCGCATAAGGAGGAGCATGAGATTCATACATTATTTTCTCACGTAGTGAGTTAGTAACGCATTGTAGGCGGATACTCCGCGACGGACGTCAGCATAGCGAGAACTCACCTAACATATAATGTCAACTGAGAACATAGCTCGACCCGCAGATGCGTGGGAGCAAGAAAAGGATGTCAACCTCTACTCGACCGACTAATGACTACTTCCTACAGAGATATCAAATCTACATGCCATCGGTTCTGTGAATGTGAGAGTCTCCTATGATGCTACCGCAAGCCAAAAGCCCATTAGACGTTCTCAAAATGCTACGAAACTTGAGGGATATCCTATCAACACCAATATGCCACTCTCCCTAAGGTCCGTGATCCAAGACCCTACCCAAAAACACCTGGTGCAGAATCACGTAGGATGTCTGACAGGTTTTTGCAGGTCAACATTTCCAAAAACTAAGATGCCTAATGCGTAGCTCTACTTGCTCTGATCGCGTGGATATGCTAAAATGAAAAAATGGACAACGTTTACTCACCGAAACTCCCAAAGTAGCTCGCGGGTGAATCTGCCAAAACACAGACGAATGCGCGTGATGTAAGCATCAACACGTAGCTCTCCTCGTGGACAACATGCTGCTGCTCTCCGTTTGCGATTCCGACCACCGTAGCTCTTGTATCACACACACACACACACACACACACACACACACACACACACACACACACACACACACACACACACACACTCTCTCACTCTCTCGCAGTCTCCCAGTTGACACAGAAGATAAGATTATTAGAAGTCCCTTTACAAAGGTTTAGGTTTTGGTTTATACACTAAGCCTTAGAAAACCTAATGTCCGGCCAAAATGACCTCATTTGTCCCTATGCTTCTATAGAGCTTAATTACAACACCGTGAGCTGTCTTTGCTCATCCAACAAGCATCTGCGGCCAAAATACAATTGCCGACTTAAAATATGAAGCATCTACGACCAAAATACAATTGCCGACTTAAAATATGAAGTTCTTGTAAACATTACAAAAGTGGCCATAATGGCTCAAAATGATAATAACGAGATATTCGATGATGTCCATGAGCTTGTATCTTCACATTACAACATCCATCTTCATCTTTATCACTTCATCAGCATCTTCAGATGGAATATTTAGAGAATCTTTGAGGAATCTTCATGGAATCTTTGTGGAAGCATTGTTGAAAGGTTGGCCTGTCAACACTCTCCCCCTTCGAATTCTTGTCGTCCCCGACAAGACCCTATGTCTGTAGTGGCCTTGACGAGTGCTTCATGTTTTGGTGTTGGTTGAAGCTTTTGTTGTTGCAGTTGCTTCTATTAGATGCTTTGTATGTTGTAGAGTTACCTTTTTCTTGTACATGTAGTGTAGTTGAAGCCATAGCTCTCCCCCTCCGATTGGTTGTTGTATCGTGAATAGGTTGAGTGAGGTTTGTTGTTGCAGCAAGTCTTTATCTTGGCAACTCGTATTGTTTGTTCTTTGGGTGTCATCCTGCATGTGTACCTGTAAACTTGAAGCCTTTTTGCCCTTTTTTTGGGCCGCTCCCCTTTGATTTTCTAGTTGATGAGCATGTAGTTGTTTGGGGATGTCGTTGGTCTGTTTTTTTGTGTTTATATAAAAAAATTAAAATAGTAAAAATAAAATGTGGCGTATATTACAAAATGAAGGTCTTGGATACCTGGATAGGACTAAAGGGAAAAACCCAATGGGAAAAAAATGCCTTTAGTCACAATTAAATGTAAGGCTATATGTACTTATGTTTTGATGTAACCGAGTTTAGTTGAGTTAAAGTACTTATGGCCGAATGGCTACTATTATTGACTATATACATTGGATAAGTGTTAGTAGCTTGAAGTCAGAGTCGTTGTTGTTGAGCAAATGCTTATGAAACCTGTTACCGCTTCCTCATCGTCATTTTGTTGTGTAAGTGCATGGGTGGAACACAAATCGTGTCAAATGCAAATGTCCAATGATGGGACATTATATATGCTTGCACAGATAGATGCATGGGAAACAATATGTTGTGCGAGAAGAGTTTGAATGGGTGCTTCCAGGAGTGAACATAGCTATAGAAGCAAAAATATATTTGACTTCAAGAGTTGCTGTTACTCACAAGAAGGGTTGTTGATGCTCGAGGTTTTTTCACTCTCCTCAGTGTGTACATGTGCGTGAGTGTTTTGTGGATTACTCCGCCTCTCCACCAAATAAAATTGTTAGAATCTGACTCTTCTGCTCACCTATCCAGCATGAGCGACTCAATTTTACAATATGCTCAACTCTTCTAGCTTGAGCTATAATCTAAATATCTAGACTCATAGACCACAAAAAATATTAAGACATGAAGCTTGGGTCTAATGCTTGCTCATTTAGTGGCTCAACTACCCGACTCTTGACTCTTATGTCATGATTTTTATGGCGACTTGACTTACTATCGGGAGCTTTCGACCAAGAATAGGTTTTAAAATTCAAAACTCCCATCCTCGAAGAGAGGATTTGTAAAGGACCATACTGGAAATATTGGTTTCTTTTGCCATACCTGGGTGACCTTGGTTGTCAAAATTTCTTTTGTTGTTGTTGGTCCCTTGGTTGAGAAGATTGGCTCGCTCCATTCTCCGTAACACTTTGCCTATCATGTCTTGACATTTCTTGAGAGCTAGAGATGACTTCAATCTTCTTCGGTATTTGTTGTTCTTTTGGCATCCATTTGTATCTGCATCGTGTGATTAGCGTGTCTTTGCATACATCCTTTGCCTTGACTGTGACATTGTCCTTGATTTTGCCTTCCGTGAAATTGCGATTATTTTCAAGATGAAGTCGTCTGATTGAAGAATGTTTACCTGACATCTTTGGTAGCCAGATTCCCTGATTTCCTTGCCAAGTAACCTTGTTCTTGAAGAATTGTATATGGCACTTCTCTTTTATCTTTGTGGGTTGGAGCTCTTTGTACAAGATTTCCATCTGTATTCAAGAAAAATATTTTCTAACTCCATTTTAGATAAACGTTTTTGATGTCGTATTGAGATGTACAAGAGTGCCATTTTTGGGATCATAACCGATGAACCTATGTTGGTATGAAGGCCAACTGGATTTGAAATTTCCTACGTACCTTTGGCGAGCCTTGTTGGTTGGTCTCCTTTGGCGATATATTATGAGCTTTGTTGCTCTTGGGGACGCTTTTTGAAACCGTTATCCACCGCATAAGTTGAGGTCTGTGGTTTTGGTAACCAAAGTTTCTTTTGACCCTCATAATAGCCTTGCTCTGCTAAGCTGTAGTGGGAGGCTATCCATCCCATTGTTTACCTTTTGTCAATTGGCTAGAATCATTTACCCATATTGGGTCCTTGACCTTTATTTCTTCAGCTTTAATGTAGACCTTTGAAAACCCTTTGTCGACGGTGATCTTGCAGTGTAGGATATTTCGGTTGAAAGACTTTCTTTGGAGACTACCTTTGATGTGGAAGCATGTTGACGGTTGATGTAGAAGCTTTTTCTTGAACCTGAATGAGTTTGGCTAAAGACTTTGATTGCAAAGGATGTGTTTGTTGGTAGGACATTTGTGGGCTTATTTTGGCTTTGCCTTTGTCAGCAGCCGATAATCTTGGAGCGGTTGTAGGCTGACTTTCTTGAGAGCTAGTTGTGATGACCATCATTGAAGATTCAGATTCTTCTTCAAGTGTTTTTTCCCATAGCTTGGACAAAATCAAATGTGTACTCATTTTGGAAGAATCCACTACTAGGAACTTGTCTTTAACTATCTTTGACCATAGTTTAAGGGGAGCTTCTGCAATCCCCAAACTTGTGACCTTAACTCCATTTGATAGGGATACCTGTACCTGAATTTCATACAGCTCTGGCTTATCTAGAAGTAACCACAGCCCATAAGACATGACATTAGTCGTGGCAGTGCAATCTATCTCTGCTGTAAAATTGAATCTTAGTTTCTCATGCACATCCAATGAGAATTTAACCTTCTTGTTGGTTGTGAGGTAACTGATGTCCTCTTTTCTTTCTTTATTAGTCTTTGACCTTTGTGCCTTGGAAGCTTTGTCATCCTCTTGTATGTTGAACTTCTTTGTCATTTGACTGGTTGTAGCATGTCCCAAGTGCTTACTATCTTCTGATCTATACCTTTGGGGAAGGTCTATAGCCTGAGCTACTTGTTGGTCCTCATTGCTAGTTTCTAACTGTGACGCCTTGATTCTTGATTTCAGAAGCTCTTTGTCACTATTTACTTCTTCTAGCACTTGAAGGTCATTCACTGGTGACTTTTCTTCTTAGAAATCTTTTAAAGCTTGTATAGCAGGATGTTGAGGTTGACTCTCTTCTTCTGATGCAGCGATCGCCGTGGCCTTTGGTTCCCATTGTTCCATGGGTTTTTGTAGAGTCTCTTCTCAAAAATATTCATTCATATCCTGCATTGCTTGTCCTTGGTAGTCAATTTTGGAGTCGGTCATTTCCCTTTCTTCTGTGGGTTCTAAAACTTCAGCTACATCTTCTTTTAGCTTCTTTTGCTCTTTGATTTCTTCAATCATCCTTGTAGAGTCTACAATAGAGGAATTCTCTTGTAGAATTTTAGCTTCATCATTGATTCAACTTGCATGTCTTTGTCTCGTGAGGTGACACTAAGTTTTGTTGTTACCTCTGCCATCTCTTCTTGGGTTTGCTTACCATCTTCCGAATCTTGGCTTCTTTTGCCCTCGAACCCTGAACTGCGACCTTCATCTTCATCACCTTGTGGATGCTTTGACTTGTCCTCACTGAGGTTCTTTAAGCTATCTTGAATCAACTGCTTCAATTGATCTTTTTTGAAAGCCTGATTCTCTACGATAATGTCATTGACACCCTTGACTTCAAGCAACTGTGTCTTGAGCCTATCTTTTGTGCTCTGCGACAAGATCTGCTTCTTTTCCAGAGATCTCGTTGGGGATTCTTGCTTCCGTTCCCTTGTTGTCACTGTCTGAACTTTGCTTTCCATGTAGAGCTTTGCTGGGTAGTCCTTCACTAAATGACCAATGGCACATTGGTTGCAATATGTCGTATCTCAACATGTGCACCCTTTGGATGAGGTAGCTCCCCATAATACTGCTGATAATGGTTTCCTATGGTATCTAGATACAGATATGACCTCTTCTTTGCATGCATGAACCTGTAGATTACGACTGACTTAGGTGTATCTAGTGGCTTCGTCTCTTTATCCTCCATCGTCTTGTCCTTGAGAAACTGAAAATAGCTTCCATTATTGCTTGCATACAAGATCAGATCACTATCCATGCTTTCTAGCAGTCGTAATGCTAATTCTTCCATCAGCATATGGTCTTTGATGTGGGGCTTCTGCATAGCCTTAGGGCTATGTTTCCGAGTTGATTTTGGCGAGGTTTTCACCGAGGGTGAAGATCGAACCGAATCTTTGTTTTCCGTTTCCCTGGATGGTGCTTTTGGACGAGGTCCAAGTATGTGACTTACATGTTGCCCACAAATGCTAAACTCATCCATATTTTTCACATCGGCTATTTCATAGTGCCTACTGTATTTGTCAACCACAATGACATCTTGACCTGTTGGGTTCACAGATTTAAACCAATATAACTTTTTTATTTTACTTAATTCTCCACGTTTGGGATCTAAGCGTATGTAGTATGTGGTAGACTTAGTCTCAGAATTCCAATATTTGTATAATCCCACATCCTCTTGATCTAAGTCAACTATATATAGCTCACCTGACCTTCTACATTTGGTATTGTGAATTTCCGGTTGTCTCTCCTCCGGCTCGGCATCTTCCAATGCTTCTTGAAATTCCACTTGGGCTCCTGAAAAGGACACTGCTTCTTGTAAAACTGGACTTCTTAATCCCACTCTTGAAGAGATAGGGTCTCTTTGTTCAGTTTGGACTCCCCCCATCCGAGAGGGTTCCATATCTAATGTTGGCATCTCTTTAATGCCAAATGATATGACTTGTTGTGCTCTATTAAGTAGCTCTTGAGACCGAGCTAGTTCTTTTTGAAGTTGTTCTATCTTCATAGCTGGTACTTCCGGCGTATTTCCTGTTTGTGCAATTTGGTGTGTTTGTGCTTTGTCTTGTGCTGGTGCGTCGCACGAGACTTGTGCCTTGTCTTTCCATGTTGTGCCTTGTGTTGTGCCACTCATTTGTGAAGTGACAACTATAGTTGTTAACTCTTCTAGCTGTGTGTCAAGAGGTAAAGCCATGACTAGATGATAAACATTACCACCTTCAGATTTGTAGTCTTCCCCTCTTGATCCAATGTTTCAGCCACAAAATATTGGTTATTTTCTGCAAGAACTTCATAATTTGTGGCACCTTTGTAGCAGCAACCGTCCTCATCTACATAAAGGGTACCAATTTGCTGTTTCCCATCTTGAGCTTTGTACAAAAAAATACTTGGAGGATATGGGTAGAGTTCTGTAAGTTGATCCTTGTACAACATTTATATCTCATTGTCGATGTATTTTCCGTGCCTCATGTAAATTGATCCCAGACAGTCTTCCATGAAATCTGTATGTGGGTGTAGTACATTCTTCGCTGTTTCAACTTCCACATGTTGAGATGTCCGAGTTTCCTCTGTATCTTTCTTTGTCTTGATGTACAAATTCCGATTGACATCCTCATAGCATGGTAGTCCTTTGTAGTGGCCAATCAGATAGATCCAAATTTGCTCTCTTGTAATTTCTGTGGATGTACTTGAAGCTTCGCCTCGGCTGGTCTGATTCCTTTGAGACGCCATTGCTTTCGTCTTGACTCCCTTGTTGTACCTGTTTAGTGATAGCTCTAATTGCTTGCCTCAATGCTAATAAAAATTATTAGCACCCTTGTGTCCGTCTTTTTCGCTTGAGGCCCTTTAGCTTTTGTGGATGCCTTAATCTCTGAGTTTTCTGAACTGGGCTTTGCTTGCACTGCTTGAACTTCTTAGCTCCCTTGCTTGCCAAGGCTGATACTGACTTGTCTGGCTGCTTGCTTTGCTTAGACCTTTTTAGCAGGCCTTGATCTATTGGAAGCACCGTGATAAGTTATGCAACTTACCACTATACTGCAACGACTGCTCCCGTCGTAGCGATTCTTGAGTCGAGCTAACTTGTGTTCACTTTAGCACAATATCTGCAAAATTCTATTTAGCTGGCAAACTTTTTCACAATGAATGCAAAAATTCTTGATGTGCCTTTGACGGCCACACTTGTTCCGTGGGCTCGGAAGTGACTTTCAAGTCCACTTTTAGCTGAACTAAACTTAAGCTAGCACAAGAAATTTATGCACAAGTTGCAATGATTTTCTAGAAAAAATCTTGTGTTAAAGTTCTCCAAAACTTGCGTTTGTTGTTGCAAAATCAAGAGTCCTTGTGTATGGTCTTACTGCTACCAGATTTGTGTATGGACGCTCAAATTTTACACTAGGCCGTAGTTAACTTTTACACCTTCCCGCGGGTGACCAATGGTTTTCCCAAAAGATAATTTAAATATGCTAACTTAGCAGTCTTTAATAGTCAATTAGAAGGCCTAGAGACCAAATCTGGTTTCAAATTTCCGCTTTTCGATGAAAATCTCACATGCACTCGTGTCCGCTCTTGGTCGATTCGAGTGGTGTGTTCCAGAGCCTAGGTTGACTCTAGCCGATGACCTTGCTTATGGCTTACTAGCCTAGGAAAAAGTCAAAACTATGTTCAAAATCGTGACCGTTTTCTCACAATTCTTTCGAACTATCGGTTTTAGACACTCCTGACTTCCGGATGCATTTTGAGGCCTTAAACGACGTTTTTTTTCAAAGTTGACCTAAATGGTTGCCAAAGTCATACATTTAGTTCAAGTTTTGCTCTAAGATCTGTAGTGTCGCTCTCAGGCTACGTTTTGATATAAAAACTTTTCCAATCCAATACCGTTTGTGAAAGTTATGGCCAAAATAGTGAAATGCAGTTTAGAATGGTCAAAATGAGTCCAAATTCAATTTTATAAGAAGATTTGGGATCTCTGTGACACTGTGAACACCCCTGTATTGTCAAAATTACAGTTGGACCCTAAAACTGGCATAAAGACATCCTACGGGTAGGATGTCTTTTTGCTCAGAATTGAATAAAATTTGGTCTAGAGACTCCCCTTGGTGTGTTGAACCCATATGTATCCTCACTTTTTGTTTCTGACACCTCTAGGATGGTCAAATGATCAAGTATCTGTTTTAGAAGCTGGATACTCTATCAGCTGATTTTTCAAGTCAAATGAGCTCCAAATTGGACCAAAATTGACTGGCAGGCTTATAAGATGCTATGAAACACTTTGGTATTGTCAAATGTTGGTCTAGGGTCTAAAATCATGCAGGAGACATCCTACAGGTAGGATGTCTATTTGCTCAGAATTGGCCCAAATTTGAACCCTAGATTCCCCTTGAGTCAAGCAACCCAATGTTATGCTCAGAATTGAATTTGGATGCCAAAAGGTCAAGATTTGGGTTGCATAAGCTTTTGGTGCACTTAGAGGGTAGGATGTCTTATATCAGGAGCAAATGATGTCCAAATGACTTGAAACTTGATGGCTAAGCTTAATAGGACATGATAAACAATTGTATAAGGTCAAAATCTCCCCAGAAGTTCATTTAACACCTGGAGACATCCTACGGGTAGGATGTCTTTTTGCTTAGATTTGGCCAAAAATTGAACCACAGGTTCCCCTGGAGTCTAACAACACATTGGTATGCTTAAAATTTCAATTGGACCTAAAAATGACCTTTAGACATCCTACGGGTAGGATGTCTTTTTGCTCAGATTTAGCCCAAAATTGAATCCAAGGTTCCCCTTGATGTGCTGAACACACAACTATTCTCACTTTTTGATTTTGACACTTGTAGGCTGGTCAAATGATCAAGTATCTGTTTCAGAAGCCAGCTGTCCGATCTGGTGAATTTTCAAGTCAAATCAGCTCTAAATTGGACCAAACTTGACTAGCAGGCTTATATAAGGCTATACAACACTATGGTATGGTCATAGTAGGGTTTTGACCTCAAAATCATGCAAGAGACATCCTACGGTATTAGCTCAGAATTGGCCCAAATTTGAACCTAAGACTCTCCCTGTGTCCAACAACCCAATGGTATGCTCAGATTTGGGTTTGGATGCCAAAAGCTCCCAAAAGCTAGCTATCCTTGCCTTTGTCTGGTACAAAACACTAAAATCCGCTTAATCTTCAATTTTACTCATCCATTTGAGATGAAACTTGTCACATACATTCAATACAACATTTAGAACATGCATATGATGTCAACTTATGGTTTGGTCTCAAAATCACCCCTTGTACACAATCTGGGTAAGATGTCTGGCAATTCTCGTCTTTTGCCTTTAATCTATCAAAATAAGGTCAAATTCCTAGTTTGAGAGTGTAAATAGGGTAAAACCTACCCTCTGAACACACTGGTGGTCTTAGAATTCCCAAATTCCTGCCCAAAAACCCCCCCCCCTGGAGACATACTACGCCCTAATTTTTTTCTGCTCAGAATGAAGCAAGATTTGGTTCAAAGGTTCCCCTTGAGTCTAGCAACACCTTGGTATGCTCAGAATTTCATTTGAATGTCAAAATCACTCCAAACAAGCAATTTATAAATTTTTCTCGCTTTCTGGCTTCGCCCTTTGACTTTTGGACATCAAAATCATGGGAAAACACTCAACTCAACATGTACTAAGGGTAAAACCTACCCTCTAAACACACTGGTGGTCTCAAAATTCCCAAATTCCTGCCCAAAAACCCCCCTGGAGACATACTACGCCCAATTTTTTTTCTGCTCAGAATGAAGCAAGATCTAGTCTAGAGATTCTCCTCAAGTCTAGCAACACAGTGATATGCTCAGAAATTCAATTGGATGTCAAAATCATCCAAAACGGCTCTTCCAGACACAATCTTTCCAAAAACGCTAAAGTCCACTTCACCCCATTTTAAGTGTCCAAATGAGATGAAACTTGGTAGACACACTCAAAACCACTTGTAAAACATGTGTATAAGGTCAACTTGTGGTTTGGTCTCCTTTCATTCATCAAACATCAGATGGGTAGGATGTCTGATCTTCCCCGTCGTTTACTTTTTTGAGGCCAAAATAAGGTCAAAATTGTTGTTTCAAGGTGTATTTAGGGTAAAACCTACCCTTTGAACAATCTGGCAACCTCAGAATTGTCAAATTCCTGCCCAAAATCCCCATGGACACATACTACGCCCAAATTTTTTTCTGCTCAGAATGAAGCAAGATCTAGTCTAGAGATTCTCCTCAAGTCTAGCAACACAGTGATATGCTCAGAAATTCAATTTGATGTCAAAATCATCCAAAACGGCTCTTCCGGACACAATCTTTCCAAAAACGCTAAAGTCCACTTCACCCCATTTTAAGTGTCCAAATGAGATGAAACTTGGTAGACACACTCAAAACCACTTGCAAAACATGTGTATAAGGTCAACTTGTGGTTTGGGTCTCCTTTCATTCATCAAACATCAGATGGGTAGGATGTCTGATCTTCCTCGTCGTTTACTTTTTTGAGGCCAAAATAAGGTCAAAATTGTTGTTTCAAGGTGTATTAAGGGTAAAACCTACCCTTTGAACAATCTGGCAACCTCAGAATTGTCAAATTCCTGCCCAAAATCCCCATGGACACATACTACGCCCAATTTTTTTTTTGCTCAGAATGAAGCAAGATCTAGTCCAGAGATTCTCCTCAAGTCTAGCAACACATTGATATGCTCATAAATTCAATTGGATGTCAAAATCATCCAAAACGGCTCTTCCAGACACAATCTTTCCAAAAATGCTAAAGTCCACTTCACCCCAGTTTAAGTGTCCAAATGAGATGAAACTTGGTAGACACACTCAAAACCACTTGCAAAACATGTGTATAAGGTCAACTCATGGTTTGGGTCTCCTTTCATTCATCAAATGTCAGATGGGTAGGATGTCTGATCTTCCCCGTCGTTTACTTTTTTGAGGCCAAAATAAGGTCAAAATTGTTGTTTCAAGGTGTATTTAGGGTAAAACCTACCCTTTGAACAGTCTGGCAACCTTAGAATTGTCAAATTCCTGCCCAAAATCCCCCTGGAGACATACTACGCCCAAATTTTTTTCTGCTCAGAATGAAGCAAGATCTAGTCCAGAGATTCTCCTCAAGTCTAGCAACACAGTGATATGCTCAGAAATTCAATTGGATGTCAAAATCATCCAAAATGGCTCTTCCGGACACAATCTTTCCAAAAGCGCTAAAGTCTACTTCACCCCAGTTTAAGTGTCCAAATGAGATGAAACTTGGTAGACACACTCAAAACCAACATGTGCTTAGGGTAAAACCTACCCACTGAAGAAATTGGTGGTCTTAGAATTGCCAAATTCCTGCCCAAAAACCCCCTGGAGACATACTACGCCCAAATTCGTTTCTGCTCAGAATGAAGCAAGATCTAGTCCAGAGATTCTCCTCAAGTCTAGCAACACAGTGATATGCTCAGAAATTCAATTGGATGTCAAAATCATCCAAAACGGCTCTTCTGAACACAATCTTTTCCAAAATGCTAAAGTCCACTTCACCCCAGTTTAAGTGTCCAAATGAGATGAAACTTGGTAGACTCACTCAAAACCACTTGCAAAACATGTGTATAAGGTCAACTCGTGGTTTGGGTCTCCTTTCATTCATCAAATGTCATATGGGTAGGATGTCTGATCTTCCCCGTCTTTTACTTTTTTGAGCCAAAATAAGGTCAAAATTGTTGTTTCGAGGTGTACATAGGGTAAAACCTACCCTTTGAACAATCTGGCAACCTCAGAATTGTCAATTCCTACCCAAATCCCCCTGGAGACATACTACGCCCAAATTTTTTTCTGCTCAGAATGAAGCAAGATCTAGTCCAGAGATTCTCCTCAAGTCTAGCAACACAGTGATATGCTCAGAAATTCAATTGGATGTCAAAATCATCCAAAACGGCTCTTTCGGACACAATCTTTCAAAAAACGCTAAAATCCACTTCACCCCAGTTCAAGTGTCCAAATGAGATGAAACTTGGTAGACACCCTTAGAAACACTTTTAGAACATGTGTATGAAGCTAGCTTATGGTCTAGATCTCTTAATCACTCCCCAACATCAAATGGGTAGGATGTCTGGTATTCACCGTCTTTTGCCTTTTTGAAGCCGAAATAAGGTCAAACTCCTCGTTTCAAGGTGTACATAGGGTAAAACCCACCCAATGAACACTCTGGTAGCCTCAAATTTTCCAAATTCCTGCCCCAAATGTCCCTGAAGACATCCTACACCCAAATTTTCTTTTTCGCAGAATGAAGTAAGATCTGGTCCAGAGGCTCCTTGGTGTGTTGATTCTCAATATGTCCAAATTTGGTGATTTTGACAACTTTGAGCTAGTCAAACACTCAAGATTTTTCTTCATACTCTAGGATTTCCTCAAGCTGTTTAAGCATTCAAATGATTTCCAATTTTGTCCAAACTTGGTGTGAAGGCTTCTTTTATGCTACGAAACACTTTGGTTTGGTCAAAAATTGGTATGGGCCCCCAAGTCTAGCCTTGAGACATCCTACGCGTAGGATGTCTATCTGCTCCAAAGGATCCAATTTTTGTCCCACTTAATCCCCTAGATCCTAGATACACTCTGGAGATATCAGTTTTGCAAAATGTTGCCCAAAATGGCCCTAGAGACATCCTACGCGTAGGATGTCTCTTGCATAATTTTCCTGACTGGAGTATTTTTTATGCTTCTTTATGGTCTCTACACTTGATATCAATCACAGTCAACACTAAAAAGCACAGAAATCACTCAAAACAAGCACTTTATGAATTTTTCTTGCTTTCTAGCTTCGCCTTTTGACTTTTGGACATCAAAACATGGGAAAACACTCAACTCAACACGTACTTAGGGTAAAACATACCCTCTGAACACACTGGCGGTCTCATAATTTTCAAAATCTTCACAGTTTTACCTCTAGAGACATCCTACGCGTAGGATGTCCCCAATGACAGAATTGTGATTTTTTTAGTTCTAACTTTCTCTTAAGCTCTGCCAACCCCTTTTTGACTACTCACAGCAATTATCAATCATCAAGCAAGCATCCAAATGCAATTTTACTTTTTCCTTGATTTTATGTTTTCACAACTTTGATGAGCCTAGTAGCAAATATGACATGCATGATATGCTCAAGATTAAAATCAGTACATCCTACTTACTCTACTCCTAGTCATCACATGGGATGGTGAAATTTTGATGCTCAAGTCGCTTTCTAGCCTCACACGGACTCTCTAGCTGACTTTTCACCTCTTCCACCTCACCAACTCCAATCCACACCTATCTCCTACCTAATACTACCTAAGTCGAAGGATCTAGGCCAGACACACGCTCCCTAGACTCCGTCTAAGACCAAAAGAGTCCACCACTCTCCGATCCTATCTAAAAGAATGAATATACTCTGGCAAGCCAGAGGGACCTCTATCCTCAAGGACTAGTCTCGGTCACCTACTTAGGCCCCTTGTCCTCGACAACGGCGCCAATGTTGGCGGATACGCCGCGACGGACGTCAACATAGCGAGAACTCACCTAACATACAATGTCAACTAAGGACAGAGCCCCAGGGGATTCACTCTATATATAAAATGGGATGTCACCTGCAAGTAGACAAATTTGATAAAACCCCTATATACGACTCATATAAGGGAATATGATCCCCCTTTCTACGCTTATATGACAATAAATACAAAAACTATCATACCCCTATTTTACATATAAAATTTAGGCCTCACATGATCTAACTGAGTAAAACTAGTTAAAGTGCTGTAGCATACTGATTGGCAGCGTACTAAGGAACCACTTCTATTGATAACTAGATGTACCCTTAGTGTGTCTTAGTTTGAATTTCAAATTATGTGTCCGTTTAGCCTGCACTCTAGCTACTCATCCAATTCTGACCCATCTTAATTACTCAAGAAACATGGTTAGAAAGTTGTGCTAGGTTCTCCATGTAAATTTGCATCTATGCAAACTCTTTATAGATGTCATCCCTCAACAAGTGAGCTATAATCACAAAACAAGCAATTGATACAAAAAAGAAGTGTTAGTTCTTGCATATATCTTTGTAGCTATTGACTCACAAGTTCAAGGGTAGAATCTGTTGGGAAGCCATGCTTTTGAAATACAAAAACTTCCACTCATTTTTCCCTTTTCTCACATCTTTTACCCCCCCACCACCACCATCAATTAATATGATACCCCCTTCCTTATTTTTAAGCTTGGGCGATAAAATATTGGGTGCCTTCCCCTAACTTATACATTTATGTAACTTGTAACCCCCCCCCTCCCCTGCACTTACGTGGTGCGGTAAGTTTTCCATGGTGAATCCCCCCGGGACGGAGCTCGACCCGCAGGCGCGTGGAAGGAAGCAAAGGGTGTCAACATCTACTCGATCGACTAATGACTACTTCCTACAGAGATATCAAATCTACATGCCATCGGTTCTGTGAATGTGAGAGTTTCCTATGATGCTACCGCAAGCCAAAAGCCCATTAGACGTTCTCAAAATGTTACGAAACTTGAGGGATATCCTATCAACACCAATAGGCCACTCTCCCTAAGGTCTGTGACCCAAAACCTTACCAAAAAACACCCGGTGCAGGTCGACGTTTCCAAAAACTAAGATGCCTAATGCGTAGCTCTACTCGCTCTGATCGCGTGGATATGCTAAAATGCAAAAACGGACAATGTTTACTCACCGAAACTAAAGTAGCTCGCGGGTGAATCTTCCAAAACACAGACGAACGCCCGGTGATGTAAGAATCAACGTGTAGCTTTCCTCGTGGGCAACACGCTGCTGCTCTCTGTTTGCGATTCCGACCACCGTAGCTCTTGTAGCACACACACACCCACTCTCAATCTCTCGCAGTCTCCCAGTCGACACAGAAGATAAGATTATTAGAAGTCCCTTTACAAAGCTTTAGGTTTTGGTTTATATACTAAGCCTTAGAAAACCTAATGTCCGGCCGAAATGACTTGATGTGTCCCTAGGCTTCTATAGAGCTTAACTACAACACCATGAGCTTTCTTTGCTCATCCAACAAGCATCTGCGGCCAAAATACAATTGCCGACTTAAAATATGAAGTTCCTGTAAACATTACAAAAGTGGCCATAATGACTCAAAATGATAATAACGGGATATTTGATGATGTCCATGAGCTTGTATCTTCACATTACAACATTGAAAGGTTGGCCTATTAACACGCATAGTCTATTGCCATAGAGAAGATAACCATCTTGTAGAGTAAATGGTTCTTCTTTCTTCCCTAGTGCAAGGGCTGAAATCACATCTCTAAAATCGGGATCGATAGCATACTCATCTATCATAGAAGAAAGATCATTGTGAGCTGCTATAGAAACCGCATTCACACTTGGCCATCTTGAGAGTGCATCGGCTACTTGATTTTGCTTGCCAGCAATGTGAGCAATATGAAAATGAAATTGCGAAAGGAAATTTTCCCACCTAGTTTGTTTGTCGAAGAGCTTGGTCTGCGTCATAAAGTACTTAAGACTTTGGTGATCCGTTCGCAGAATGACAGGAGTCCCCAATAAATAGTGCTTCCATTAGTCTAAGGCATGTAGAACTGCAAGGAGTTCCTTTTCATATATGCCTAGAGATTGCTCAACAGGGTCGAGCCTTCGACTTTCATAGCCTATGGCATGACCTTCTTGGAGCAAAACAGCTCCAAGGCAATCACCACAAGCATCACATTGGACCTCAAATGGCTTTGAGAGATCCGGTAGTGTAAGCACAGGTTGAGAGATAAGCTTTTCTTTAAGCTCTTCGAAAGCATTGTTCTCCTTGGTAGACCATGTATACCTAACGTTTTTCTTTGTTAGGTCATGTAATGGTTCTGCTATTAATGAGAACTTTTCTATGAAGCGTCTATAGTATGCACACATACCTATAAAGCTTCTTAGTTCATGAAGATTCCTTGGTTTAGGCCACCCTTTTATTACCTCTAACTTTGATGGATCCATTTGGATGCCATCTTGAGAGATAATGTGACCTAAATACTGAATCTCTTGTAAGAAAAATTCACTTTTCTTTCGATTAACATAAATTTTATTCTCTCTTAAAACTTGAAATATTACGTGGAGGTGTTGCTTGTGTTCGTCTTTAATGAATTAGAGTAGATTATGATATCATCAAAGAACACTCCAGTAAAGGTTCAATGAGGCCTAAATAGCTTCTCCATCAAGAGATTGAATGTGGTTGGTGCATTGGTCAAGCCAAAAGCCTCATGACAATGTATTCATAAAGACCAAATGTAGTGCAAAATGCAGTCTTTACAATATCTTGATCAACTATCCTTTATTTGATGATAGCCACTTTTTAGGTCAATCCTACTAAAGTAGGTGGACCCTTGTAGCTTATCAAATAGGTCTTCTACCCAAGGAACGGGAAACCTATTTTTTATAGTGATCCTATTTAGTGCTCTATAGTCGACATATATACGATATTAATGCGTCTTTCTTTTGCACTAATAACACATGTGAGCAAAATGGAGATGAGCTAGGCCTAACCATGCCTTCTCAACTAACTCATGCACTTGCCGCATAATCTCCTCTTGTTGAGCTTGAGAAACTCTATAAGGAGGTTTATTAGGCGGTGAACTTCCTGGAAGAAGTTAAATTGCATGGTCATCATTGCCTTGTTTAGGAGGTAGTTCACAAGGGATGTCGTCAATAAAGACATCTTGAAACCCCTTGAGAAAATTGGATAACTCTAATTCCTTTTTATTGTGTATATTTTCTTTTGCTAAAACTTTTTCTAAAACATTAGGTTCATTTTGAGAGTCTTTAACAAAAATCATATACACGGAAATAGAGCTCTTTATTGACTTGTTGAAACCTAGGCTTGTGTATGTACATGGGTATGGTGTTACCCATTTCCTGTACATATCTTTTTTCCTGAACTTAAAGGAGATTCTCCTTTCAGGGAATTTAACATTGGCAGTCTTGTGATCAAACCATGGTGCCCCTAGGATTACATCCTCATGCTTGAGAGGAGAGATGAAGAAGTCCTCTTTGTCCACATAGATTTGGACATGGAGCCTCAATTTCCCGATTAAGGGAGTGACTGAAGCTTCTTGCCCCTTGAAAGCACTGTGTGTGGGTAGGACATCTCCCATCTCATAGGCTTGTATGCCTAGCTTGGTGGCCAAATCTGTGGATATTCTGTGGATATGAAATTATGAGTAGAACCAGGGTCAAAGAGGATAAAAGTATCATGTTCTCTTACCTTTCCCCAAGCATGGCATAGAGGAGATCCTTTGTGGTGAGTTTCCTCCTCTTGGATTTCAACCAAGGTAGCCCTAGGAGGCTCATGGCGGTTGTTCTTTTGGAGACAAGCACAGCACGCATGCCCTTTCTCACCTCACTTGAAACAATGGTTATCCTTGCGATAACGCTAATGCTCTTCAGGAGAGAGTTTGTTTTTGCCTTTGTAAACTCCCTTCTCTTTAGCTTCGTTGGAGTTTCCCTTAGGAGAATTTTGGACATTGTCCTTCCCCTTAGGCTCATTGGAACCCTTGTTTTTTGTGGGCTTAAAATTTCTTTTAGCCCTTGTTAGGAAATTGTTTTGAGAGGCCATCATAGTATGGTGTATAACTGCCGATATGGTGTGAGGCTTTTGGGAGTTGACATACTCCACCATTTCTTCGGTTAAGCCCACACAAAATTGTTGCTTTTGCTCTCCAAAATCCAAATTTTTGAAGACAGTGGCTTTGAGTTGTAGGTCCCAAAACTTGTCTACATATTTGTGAATGGATTTGTAAGGAGAGAGCTTTAAGCTTCACCACTCGGTGAGTACTTTCTCTTCGGCATCGGTGTTCCAAAACTGCTTCATAATGGAATCTCTTAAAGCTTTCCATGTTTGTGGAGCTTCACCGTTGGCTCGCAGGCTAGACCACCATTGCCTGGTGGACTTTTGAAAGTGCACAGCTACATGGTGTAGCTGAGAGGACTCCGTGAAGCCCTCATCTCCAAACGCCGCATCAAACTGTTGGATAAAGGCCAAGACTTTGTCCGTAGCACCACCAAAAGTGCCATTGTAGGTAAGGAAAGAGATGCTCTTCCCTCCCTCTTTAAAACTTCTTGAGCTTGGACGACCTCTTCCAAGCGGCATAGGATTTCCTATGGCCTCTTCTTTTTGATGGTTCAAAAGTTGCACCGTCACTTTCTTCAGAAGATGAAGAATTTGAGGAAGGTAGAGAAGAGGGTGACCTCTTTCTCGCCTTTTTCTTGCCTTGATCTTCTTCGTCTTCACCATCACTTTCATAAGAGGCAGAGGATGAAGAAGATGGAAAATAGGGTGTCCTCTTTCTTGCCTTTTTCTTCTCTTGCTTTTTATCATCCCTCTTTGAACTATGGTGTGGAGAAGTGTGCGATGGTCTTCTCCGTTTTGGAGGTGATAGAGAGCGTTTAGCCCGCCGTCTTCACGGAGCCATCTCTACCGAGGTGGCGGGAGACTCACTTATTTCTAGTTCCTTCAGTGGGGGCTCTTGAGTTCTCCTTTCTGAAGGAGATGCGTCATCAGGAAACAAATTTTTGAGCCCTTCGTATGGATCCTCTTCTTCTTCCCGAATCGGAGAGAGGCCTCTTTTGGGACTCTCACAAGGAGGCTTCCTAGGTGCTCTCTCGTCATGGTGGGGAGCTTGGAGAATCCCATGAACACGAAGTTGCCGTTGCACTTCACTTTGGAGGGATGGATTGCCCATGGCTTGTTGAAGCCTAGAAAAAAGGTAGTTAACAAGCACAGGGGCATCATTAATAGCATGATCATTAGCAAAATCAAAGTTATCAACATTAATTTCACTCTCTTTACTATTGTTATCCATTCTAACATCTTTTAGGTGTACTTTGGCACTTCAAGCCCTAGTTGCTACTCCTCTTTACCCCTTTAGAAAAAGCACTCAAGCTACTGTACCCGTGGCTCGAATACCATTAATTGCCAGGAATAGAAGAGAGGGTTGTTCAACACCAAAACACCGGCTCCTGTCAAGCTTCTAATAGCTCAATAGTGATTAAGTCGTAGGCAAGCCCCGTAGGACTCCACTATTCAGACCATAGCTCTCGATGGTGATGCCCCGTTAACTGCACAAAGGCAGGTGCACTGCAAGGCTGAAAAATCCCTATTCTACTTACTCACATGCAATTAATAATACCAACCATTTATAGCTAGCTTGAGGACCTCCCTTCTTGAGCAAGAAAAGAGAAACCTTGTGCTCTGATACCAATGTAACATTTAATGGTCTAGTAACTTGTGTTTAGCGGAAAATAGCATGAACAAAGTGAGCATTTCATAAGAATAGATTCCTAATGAGAATAACAAGAGAGCTTGGATGGAGAGAGCAACAAAAAGTATAACACCTAGTTAGATAGCATGAACTATACTTCAAAAGAGAGAGAAATTAAGCTATTAACAACAGTTGAGGACCGGATCTACATGGAGCCGGTTCCCCCTCCAAAAGGCTTTGTATTATGGTTTCTCCCATCAAGAGAGACATTTTACAATACAATTCTTTGTGTTCCTTCAATACTAGCTAGTGCAATGAAGATGGAAACTTCATGCACTAAGCAAAACACTTATCAAACACAACATCAATTCCCTTACGGTCTCAGACCCAAGACCTCACACAACTTCCAAGATGGTGAGAGCTAGCGGGGTATGAGAGTAGATTGAGAGGAAGGAGTATTCTTATAAGAAAGATGTACATCTCCTCACATAATCACTCATATTAGCATAGCTTAGCTTAGTAATTAGCATGGTAGAGGAGATGAGCATGCATTGAAGCTTGGCTCTTGGTTGGATTTGCATCACAAAGCCAAGAGTTGTTGGTGTAGGCCTCCCTTCTCACAAGCTTGGAGTAGGTGGTAAGCTTTTCGTTAAAGCTTGAGAAGAGAGAGAGAGTCTTCTTACTCTACACATAGATTTATGAGTGTGTAAGTAAATAATCCTTTCAAAACATCAACCCCCTCTCTCTCTTGGTCGACCCCTCTTGCTATTTGCTCATGCTCACTCCCTATTGGACCTCCCCAGGCTCAGCCAATGGAAATTAAGCAGCATAAGTGATAGCCTTCTGACATCTGTCCCCCTTTATCCTTTTGTGAGAGCTTTTGGTAATCAATCAATTCAGCTAAACTCTCATTAGGCCCCTTTGCCTCCTAGCCAATAGGAATCAGGCAAGCCATTGGGTTGCTGAATGCTCATTGGACCCCTTGGGAGACTGTCCAATAGTCTTCTAGAGAGCTTAAGTCCTATTGGTTCTTTTATTAAGTGTTTTTAAATTAATTAAACTAGATTTACTCTAGCCTAATTCTCATTGGTCCACCTCCATGGCCATCTAATAGGATTTGAGTACACCTTGTGGCCCCTCTGCCTAGGGAGCTAACATGTGTCCCTCTTTCCCCTTGTGTACAAATGAAGCTTGTGAGTGTGTGGGTGTTTCTCTCTCATCCCCTACTTCTTGGGCTCGTCCCCTCCTATATAGGGACTTGTGAAGACTTTTGTACACACACACAAAGCATCCAAATTTCCTAATCTTTGACCTTTGAACACAACCTTTGAATTTTGGAACCTTAGCATTTTGGAAGTCTGAATGGGATGAACCCTAAGGTCTTTGGAGCCCATTGTTGCACATAGCTCTTTGTAGATGGCCCCCCCTTTGGATCCCTATTTTCCCCCCTTTGGATCCCTACTATGGCTGGTCTGCTAGCTTAACCAATGTTCTAGCTTTTTCTCCCCTGGCACTTCCCCATAATAAATGATCAGTTTAACATGAGAAAATCATTTAGGGGAATTAAATAATATTTTTTATGAAAGATTCCATGCTATCTCATGTGGTCCCACAATTTATGGCTAAGGGATTTATTTTGATATAAGCTAATGAAGAGTTTCGTCATCACTCTCATGAAATTTGATAGCCTCTAAACAAAAAGCCATAGGAAACCATAAAGCACTTTCTTATATTCAAGTGAGACGGTAGTATTAAAGGAGAGGAAAGAATATGAAGAATTTTCCAAAATTTCCTTCTTAGAATATCACATAATAATTTATCTTGCTATATGACTAGGGCTTTGTTGTCTTTTCCTTTTGTAGTAGGATATTCTTACTAAATGCAATGTAGTAATTGGGACTTCTAGATGTTTCCTAATAGTAAAATGCACCAACTTCCATTGGTTTAGGAGAATATTCTTGTTGATTTAGCTCTTACTCATCAACTATGCCTTGCAATTCTTCTTCTTCTTGTAACTTTTGATTGTACTTGTCACCTCTTATTATAATTGTTGTTGTTATGATGATCATTGTACTTGTCACTTCTTGTTGTAATTGCTCTTGAATTTTTTGGGTGGCAGCTACCTACTTCAAGCTCACTCCTGCTATCATCCTATTTGAGGACAAGCTAGAATTTTGCATAATAGCATATCCAAGGCTTGATTCTCCAATCTAATGAGCCTTTTGGGTCACCAAAGAAAGAATTATTTTGAGGAGGTAATTTTTTTTACCTTCATCCAAAATGATAATGGTTTTTCCTTTTGAAACATGATGAATAGTTGTGTGTAAACTAAATTCCTCTTTCATTTCTTTGTATGAAACACGATGGCATTTATTTTTTTATTTTGCAAGCATTCATGATATAAAAAAAGTTTCCTTCTATTTTTTGTGAAGGTATAATTTGTATATTTTCATTCTACATCATGCATTATTTTGTTGTATAATTTATTTACTTGACTAATTCCAAATGACATTAAAGTCTATCCTTAAGCTTAGTAATCTATGTCCTCATTTTCTGCATTGATCTCTCATGTGTGTTGTGCCTTATGGGTGGATGGAGAGAGAGAGAGAGAGAGAGAGAGAGAGAGAGAGAGAGAGAGAGAGAGAGAGTTCTCTTTGCACATCACATTAATTTCTATTCATTTTACATTATAATAGCATTTGGTATATGAAATCTTGAAGCTCTAGATTATAAATAATAGCTCATGTAAAAGGTAGGCTGCTTTAATTTTTAATCAAGTTGCTACGCTTTTGCAAGTTGTATTCAACCTTGAATTTATTCTAAACCATCCACAGAATCTTAGTCCATTGTTGGTATGATGGAAAACTAGGAGGTGAGGTGAGATTGTGCATTATAATCTTCCTTGATTTCCTATATCAACATAAATCTGATCAATTCTATAATATTTTTTCCTTGGAATGGAGCACGCCATACGCTTTGATACTTTCTCTACATGATGATAAGAAAGAATGTGTCTCCCATAGTTGAAAGAGCCATAATTTTTACACCTTTAGATGTTTTCTCCCTTCAGATTAGTGAGAAGTATTGGCAAATTACATTTGTACGATGAGACTTTCCATGTTAGATAATCTTTCATGGAAGGTAATATAGCCCACTTTACCAAACTCAAAAATGAAATTTCTTTAGCCTCAATAAAGTAGAAATTTCAATCAAGAAATCACTTTATGAGATCTTCCTTCAAGCTGAGCTTTCCACATAGGACTGAATTGAAATATTTGTGGATAAAGGTTGAATTTTTCTACCAAGTTCTTGTTCATTTTGTCCATCATGACTTATTTAAGGATGATCTCCAAGAAATTCTACAATGTAATGAGGCACCTTCACATTGTCAAGGTAATCACCTCATATGCGCCATCAATGATTTCCTCAATTTCTCTCCTGGTCATAAAGTAACATAGGCTCTTTTTCAGAAGGTGCCAGAATACCCAATATCTTTGACGTAGGTAATATAAAAGCTCACCAATTTGTCCTCCTTTAGCTGCATCAAATATTTGCTTCTATGTTAAACTGGCATTTGAGGACTCATTCTCTTAGCACTAACTCTGAGACTTGGAACTACAAATTCCATCGGCACCATGGCTTCAAGACCATATACCAATTTAAATGGAGTCGTATTGTGGTGACCTTGAAAGCTGTCCTAGAAAATCCACAATGTTGAATCTAACTTTTGATCCCAATCTTTCTGATTATCCTGAACAATCTTCTTCAAGATTCACACCAAGGTCTTGTTTGTGCTCTCAACTTGTCCCTTGGCCTGATGATAAGCTATAGATTTCTTATGCATAATCATATGATTTTTTTTCAGTTCAAAAACCATTTCATTTGGAAAATGACTTCCTCTATCACTTACTAGTTCCACATGACAACCAAACCTGGTCATGACATTATGGTAGAGAAATCTAGCCACACTTTAAGCTTTATAATCCTTGAGAGCTACTGCTTTCACCCATTTAGTACAATAACCTGTAGCAACTAGAATATATTTGCATCCCTTGCTTGTTGTAGGCTTCACTGGTCCCACAAAATCCATCCCTTTGAAAAGGTTCCAAAGGTAGTATTGGATGATCAAACATCCTATCCCCAGAATCACGTTTTAGAGCAATTTTTTGACAAAGAACACAATTCTTTGCATACTCATGTGCATCCATCAATACTGTAGGCCACCGTAATCTAGCTTGAAATACCTTTTTTCTTGCTATATCACCTGAAAAGTGTCCACCTGTTGCTTTTGAATGAGCTTCTTGCAGCATGGCTTTCTGTTCAAAGTCAGGCACACATCTCCTGATCACTTGATCAATATCTTTCCTATATAGAGCTCCTGCTATAACCAAAAAAGTTCTACTTTTCAAAGCAAATTTTCTTCTTTGATCACCTGTAAACCTAATGGCATAGTACCATCTGTAAAAAATATTTACATTTGATCATACCATGATTCAGGTATTGTATTCTGAACTTCAAACAATTTTGCATCACGGAGATCATCATTTACACATGTTGGATCTTCTCCAGTTTCCAATTTGCTTAGATAATTTGCTATAGCATGCTCCTTACCCAGTGTATGTACAATCACAAAATCAAACTCCTGTAAAATAACAACATCCCATCAAGCTAATCTCCCTGTTAGCAATGGTTTTTTGATCAAATATAGCAATAATTGACAGTCAACATGAAAACCCACTCTATTGCCCAACAAGTAGTGCATGTACTTGTTTATACCATGCCAAGAGATTATCTTTCAGTCACATCATAATTCCTTTTGGATGGTGTCAGCATTCTACTAGCATAATAGACAGGTCTGAACCATCCTCTGACTCTTTCTTGCATTAAAAAGCTCCTATAGCTACATCTAATGCATCAAAAAAAACATGGAAAGGTAGTGTCCAGTCTGGAGGCTGTAATATTGGTGCCACTGACTTCATCTTCTTTAACATTTGAAATGACTTTTTCTGAGGTTCATCCCAAACAAAGGCACATTTTTCTTTGTCAAATGAGTAAGAGGCATACAAAAATTTGCCAAATATCTGACATACCTAGCATGCCATTTGACCTGACCAACAAACCTGCTTACTTCCTTTAAATTCTCTGAAGCTTTGGCTGCTTTAATAACTTTAAGCTTCTTCTCATCAATGGACATTCCTTCTTGAGAAACCACATGACAAGAAGAACTCCTTTTCAAACAGAAATCACGCTCGTTAGGGTTTTCACCATGTATTCTTCAGCTGTCGATCCTTGCTCTAGAGCTTGCAGTTTTGGGTGGTTGAGCCAAGTCCATGCCAAGTCGGTCTTTTCTTCTTTAATACTTCATGTGCTTTCCATGTCCTTACCCTTAGTACTCGATAGAATGTTGGGTCTTTCTGGATCGATGCATGTGCTCTTGTAAAAAAATGAGATACCCTTAGTTTTTGTTGAGCCGGTTCTTCCTCCATTTGGGGTGGAGAGCATCTGACCCCACTTCTTGCATATCCTTGTAAAGTCTTTCTTTTACTTGCAGTAGCTCCACCTTTATCAAAGGATAAAGGTCCACCTTTGTTCTTTGATAAAGTCATTCTTTTACTTGTAGTAGCTCCACCTTTATCAAAGGATAAGGCAACGATTGTTGATGCCACTGAGGATTGATTTGATTGGGAGTGAGTTGAGTTACATTGACAAAGTGAAGAACCCTCAACTCTCAATCCATAGCTGCTTTCCATTTAGCATGAACAATCTGCTCTTTAAGTGCATCTTCTTCAACTTTAGAGAACTGGACCATTGGTACTTGTTTCTTTTCGATGATTGGTACTTGGAATTCAAAACCTCCTGTCCGTCCTTCACTTGGTTGTGTTTCCATTTCTGCAAAGGAGACTGATGGTATCTTTAAATTTGGTTGTTCAGATGTACCTGCCTCTTGTACCTGCCTCTTTGAGTTCATTAACTTGGATGATAACTTCATCCGTTGTTTTCCACTCTTCAAATTCTATGTAAGGCTTTTCAGACGGTCCATCAGATTTGGCTTGTGGCTTTGTAGATGGTCCAGGGGATTATGCTTGAGATTTTGTAGAAGGTTCAGTCTCATCTTTGTTGCTTCCTTGGGCTGTTTTTGATGAGCTTCTTCCTCTTTTTTCTCATCTTCTTTTGTTTTCTCGCCTTCATCTAATTTGTCAGTTGGTGAAGGGCTTCTTCCTCTTTTTTCTCATCTTCTTTTGTTTTCTCGCCTTCATCTAATTTGTCGGTTGGTGAAGGGCTTCTTCCTCTTTTTTCTCATCTTCTTTTGTTTTCTCGCCTTCATCTGATTTGTCAGTTGGTGAAGGGCTTGGACTAGGAAATGGTTGGTATTTTTGTTTGGTAGTGGGTGAAGGTGGTCTTGGAGACATCTCTCCATGTTACTGTTGTGGTTCATTCCATTTTGCATCTTTTGCTTGCGGTGTTTGTTGCGCATTTGACTCTTCTCTCACTTTTCTTTGTGCTTCTAAAGCCACCTGTATCTTTAGGGCTTCGGCTTCCACATGCATTCTTTCTAGATGATTCTTTGGATCTTCTAGGATCTTCTTCTCAAGGTTCTTAGTTCTAGGACCCTAGATTTCCCTTGGACTCCATGATTCTAGGCTCTATCCTGCAGCTTGGCAACTTCTTTCATAAGATTATTTCTCTCTTTCAAACCTTGCTTTTTTCTATTGAGGTTCTTCTTGATGGGCGGCCACTGCTTTCTTTTCATTTTTTCTCTCCTTGCCCTTTTTTTTCATTGTTAGAACTCGCTTCACTGCTATGGGCTTCATGTGAGCTTTCTGTTGATTCTTCATTTGATTTATAGATGCCTTTCTTCTTTGCTTTAGTGGCTTGAGGAGAGGGCTGAGCTGCGATTATCCACGTGTTTTGATCTGAGGCTGGTGGCAAGTTATCGACCATCCTAGTAGCATGGTATGGAATCCGGGTAGAACTTTTGGATCTCCCAAACATGTTACTCTTCCTTCCTTCTTTGTGCTCTTGAGTATTGTAAGCACATACTGAGCATGATCTATTGTTTTTCTTATTGTTGACTTCAATACCTGTGTGAAGGTGGTTGTAACCGCATGATTTGGAGTAGTGTATCTTGTTGGTTTCTTTGCGAGGAGGAAGTGGAAGTGTTGGTGATAGAGACGGGCAGGATCCTCCACTTGCTTTAGAATAAGGTCGGAGAAGGTGGCGGCAGATTTATCCTTTGTGAATTTACCAACTATCTTCCTATCTCTGGCCCTCATTGTCATACCTTCAGTGGGCAGTTTTAGTGCTTCAGCCACTATGTCTTTGTTAATGACCACTTCATTTTTTTGTCCTTGCTGATCCGTGATCTGGGCAGATCTATCCTCTTTGATTGTTGACAGTAGTTCATAAGCTCTCTGGAAGTTTACTCCACATGGCTCTTGATCGTAAAACTCTTGAAGTCCTAACCTCCTATTGGCTTCTTTTGTTGCTGGCTTTACTACTACATCATAGACTTCTTTGGGTAGCATCTGCAACTCTACCTGATTTACCTCTTCACTCTTGAATCTACCAGTGAAGACTGTTGTGTTCTTCAAGTTGTTATTTTGATAGGTAGTTAGTTACCTTGGTCATTTTCACTGAACTCAGCTCCAATTGATATGGTGGCAACTCTTGCAGCTTTTCTGCAGCTTTCATTGCACCTATTAGGAGAATACAGTTTCAAAGTTAGAAGATTCCACAAACTCCGCTCTGAAATGCCCTGTGTCTAAATTGCTGACAAATGATGTCCGTTTTGCTTCTAGTTTTGGAGCATGCATAGATGCATAAAAACATGTAAAGATCAAAACCATTCAATCCAGGCAAAATTTGCAAGCAAAGTAAATAATCACGATTATTTACAGCAGGGGAATTTTTCTATATTTTTGCACTTTTGACTTCATAGGCTTGAAGAACATATGATTTAGATACTAAGAGTAAAGTGTGAGCTCATTTGAGTATACAGGGTGGAAATGGTACCAGATTTAGTCTTCAGGCTGTGAAACAGTAGATATGAATGGATTTTGGCTTTTTGAGATCCAAATATGATCAAACTTGATTGGTGAGTTTGTCACATCATGTACTTTGGTCCCATAAGGTCAAAGATGAAATTTGGGTTCAGTCTGACAAAAACGTAAATAATCGCGATTATTGATATTTTTATCAAGTTGATTATTTTTTCTTGCAAATTGGTTCTAGACATGCTACAGACCCTCTGTGTGAAATCTAGGATGTTTTGGATCAAAAAATGTGACAAATAACTCAAAATTTTGGCCGAAGAGCTTTTAGTGCGTTTTTTGACAAAATTTAAGATTTACTTGATCTTGTGGGCTCATATTCGACATGTGACATGAGATAGATGTGTAAAAGTGATAGGTGAAGCAAATTGATGATTTTCAAGCCAATTGTGCACAAAAGTAAATAATCACGATTATTAACAACAATTACATTTTTTGCTTGAAAATACAATTTTATGACCTACACATCTTCACTACATCTAAAACAAGTCCTAGCTTGAGTTTGGTAAGATTTGGTCATGTCGGCATCACTTCGTGCTCTTGTCGACTCTGAAATCACCGGTTTTTGTTACCACTTGGTGTGTAGAGTTGTTTGGTCACTTTTGAAGCCATGGACTTGTTCGCTACATAGTCTTGATGTTGCTCATCCAGTTTGGTCTCATTTGGAGTCAGTTTGACTCCGTATGTCAAAATTGACAGTTTGTAGTCTTTGAGTTGTTTCCTAATGTTACAGATCTTGCCTTGACTGTTTTCTTGAAACCATCTAGGTACATTGTGTATAGACCTTGTCTATAAGCTGCCTGTGGAGTCAGAATTCAATTCGGACATGTGGCAAAAACCTAGATTATTTACTTGGGGACCCCCTCAACCCCGGCCAAATGGTCATCTAATGATATGGAAGTGTTCGACTATCTAGCGGCATGCTACAAGTCAAGTCTTGTCCAATTCAGTTGAGCTGACAGGCCACTATGGTTGTTTCTTTGTTCTAGGAATCCATACACAGTTGGGATTCTAGGGTTTTTTAGTGGCCTAGACCTGCTACCCAACTGCATAGAGATGTTCTTTGATGATTTTAGAACATACCCTTCATGTCTTGTGTGAAACGGCCCTGAAAATGAGCAACTGTAGACTCCAAAAATCGCGTGCAAAGAAGGTAGAGAGCTCTCTTCTCCAAGAGTGACTAGTGGAAATGGAGTCTTACCACACACCGCACGAGTTTTTCCGAGCAAAGAAAAACCCGATCAAGTGTTTGTACGCTATATAGTAAATTTTATCATCAACAAAATATTTATTGTTTTTTATATATTGATGCACTACAACAAAAAGAGTTTTCAATGGATAGACTACCTCCTAAATTCCAAAAGATCAAAGTTTACTTGTAAAAAAAGTAATACAATATTTGAAAATATTATCTTCTGGCTCAATCTCTATTTATCTTACTGTAATCTCCTTTGCGTCTACTCTTATTTGGCTTGGATTTTTCTCGCTTGGGCTTCACATGTTTGAGCATGAAGTAAGATTGATAAACTAATTAGAGCTCTAGACCTTTACTTAATGCTTAAGTCATCCTATGTTTCTTTTTGTAAGGTAAGGGCTCCCTTGTCTAGTACTTTGGTTCTTGATTGTCATTTTACTTGAGAGCATGTGCATCCTTCCTCTCTTAGCCACATCAATTTGATAGCAATTTATTACACCTCATTAGTTCATTTATACACGAAGCATGCCTTACATGTCCTCTTGCCTTGCCCATACTACAAGGTTGTGATCTTCATACAAGGGCACCCTTTTTACACGACACATGTCCAACAAACACCATTAATTATGAAAGACTTCTTTTGTTACAATAAAATTATGTTTTTCTTTGATTGACCAATATATGCCCTTTTTAATCAATTTAATAAAATAGCAATCAAAATCAATAGAGCTCTATGCCTAAAATTTTCTAGAAAGACATCACCATAATCGAAAAAAGTTAGTTGGAAACAAAAAAAATTATTGAGGATCTTTTTACCATACAATGTGACAACTTCAAAGCTTCTATTGAACAACTTCTTTCAGAAAGATTGAAGATGATTCTCCTTTCCACTTTGAATCATTGTTTGAAAAAATATGGCAAATGCTAGGAAGGCATAGCATCCACCACACAATGGGCACATCATCGTCGAAATATCCTTTACATCTTTGGTCATGTGGAATATTCATGCCACCAACAATTATAAGAGGCGAATTCGGCTCCTATCTATGAAGATCAAATCCATGCCATACCCTAAAAGGTGGTACTAGAGCCTTCTTCAAATCTCGAACGATAGTTTTGACAAGAGGGAAGGTCGCTGCAGTCACTTTACATACTAATTTGTTTGCAGCAAATTTAGTCTGTTTTGAGCTTGTGTCTACTCGAGATAAGGTGCTATCCATCAGAAAGAACAATGCTAAGTGAGAGAAGATGCTTAGATCTTTCTCTCTCTCTCTCTCTCTCTCTCTCTCTCTCTCTCTCTCTCTCTCTCTCTCTCTCTCTCTCTCTCTCTCTCTCTCTCTCTCTCTCTCTCTCCAAAATGAGAAACAATATCACTATCATTGGCAAAAACTTCATTAAAAATTAGGCCTTAAGTGTATTTTTAAGGGCTAAAATAAAAAATTATAGGCTAGTTTTGAGGGTGGCATTGAAGAAAACTGGCTATAATTGAAGGCTTTTAGTGTAAAACTCGATAAAAATCCAAAATTTTTTGTTAAGATATTCAATGTTCTTTTTTCCATTTGTTCCTACAAAAGGTTTTGGTGAACACATCCTCGCAGATTCTCTCTCTCTCTCTCTCTCTCTCTCTCTCTCTCTCTCTCTCTCTCTCTCTCTCTCTCTCTCTCTCTCTCTCTCTCTCTCTCTCTCTCTTAGTCAAGAGGATAGGAGATCCCATGGAGCACCATTACATTCTGAATCATAACCAAAACTCCTATTAACTATTTTAGTATTCAGACCTTCACTAACAATTTTAATTGGTATGGATCTTCCATCATTCAAATTGTCTTGCTAGAAAGTGGATATTTACAGCATGCCTCAATCAATGTTGATGACTAGCCTATCGTACGGATATGGCACATAAAAAGAAGCTAAATTATAAACTATCAGATAATTGCTCGACCTAAAATACCAATCAGCAGGTAGCATGGGCATGTTTTTTCCCCAACGCAGCAGTTTAAGCCTTTTGGTGAAAACTGGCTTAGACAAAGCAAATAGCCCCATCAAACCAGACTTCTAGCATGATTAATAATCGAGCCACTTGCAAGACAATGAGGCAAGCCCTAAAATTCTCCTCTGCATGTACATCATTCCTCACAATTGCATTGGTATGATCAACAAACTTTTGGAGGCACATTTGCTTCATAGAGCCAGGTACGTCTATGGCAATGAGTTTGCCCTAATGCATAACATCTTTGATAGCGTAGAGCATAGGAAAAAGTGGGTACCCTTGTCTTATGGATTTATGCAATGGAATAACATCTGCAACAGTACCGTTAACTGAAATTCTAGCTGATGCATTGCCAAAAAGAATGTGAAAAAGAATCTGTACAAGCCCATATCATATAGACTTCGAAGTATGAACTCCCATTCAATTCTATCATAGGCCTTATCATACGCTATGTGGACGATTGTTTGCGAGAAGATATTTTAGAAGAGAGTTCCATCAAACCAGACTTTTAGCATGGTTAATAATCAAGGCACTTGCAAGACAGTGAGACAAGCCCTAAAATTCTCCATTGCATGTACATCATTCCTCACAATTGCATTGGTATGATCAACAAACTTTTGGAAGCACATTTGCTTCATAGAGCTAGGTACGTCTATGGCAGTGAGTTTGCCATCTTTAACAAGCCAATCCAAGGCATCAGATGAGATAGCATATAGCAAAGGAGAAAGTGGGCACCCTTGTCTTATGGATTTATGCAATGGAATAACATCTATAAGAGTACCATTAACTGAAATTCTAGCTGATGCATTCCCAAAAAGAATATGAAAAAGAATCTGTCCAAACCCATATCATATAGACTTTGAAGTATGAACTCCCATTCAGTTCTATCATAGGCCTTATCATACGCTCTGTGGTGGATTGATTTTGAGAAGATCTTTTAGAAGAGAGTTTTTTGCAATTTTGCAGTGCAATGATTAGCACATATCTAATACGCAATGAATTATTATGCTCTTAGAATGTTGCACGTTGGTGCGAGTACTACTAATTGTAGTCAGTTGAGATATTTGCGGTTGTAGGAATCATATCATAGTAGTGGAAGTTGCTGCTCATGCCTCCTACTTCTTCCCAATATCGCATGGCTAATTAGCTCTCGCTTCCTAATTTCACCTACATGGTACTACTTGACTTCTCTTGCAATGCTTTTGCATCTCCTTGGAGCTACATCACATTTACCAACTCTTGCGGACACCGTATTGTGCGTTGAATCGGTCCTGAGAGATGTTTCTGTTTATCTATAGATCGTTCCAAAATGCTTGCCTCATCAAATTTTCAAATAGGTTATCAACAGAGTTGGACGATGAGTGTGACTAAAGCCAAAGGCTCATCAAACCATGACTTGCACTAGTGGAAATATTCCCCAATGCCTTTCCCTCGACATTGAGTTGTCTACCTGGAGGGATGGCTTTATCACATTGAACAATCTGACTTGCGGCCAACCCTTGGGTAAACATAATTGGGTGCAGCAACCTCAGCTCTCTAGATGGAGATGTTAGCACAGGTCCCCATCAGTATATATAATAGAGTGTAGTGTAGAATATTATTGTGCTCCCAATCCAAAATGAAGTAGCTAGCCTACTAATTTGGGCGACCAAATATTGAAGCTAGAATTGCTCGGCGCTGAAGGTTTGGCCAAAGTGCCATCCGAAGGTGCCACATTGCTCTGCCAATTCTGGCCCCAGTTTCTGGTCATGGCTTTCCATCCCGTTCACGAGGTCTTGACGAAGACGAAGTGCACATCACTGACTCCTCCCACATTTGTACTGAGCACCAGATTGAAGTAGGTGTGACCATTCATGGTGTGGATGCCACTCTTCTTGGCACAGGACACCTGGCGGTACTCCACAGGCACGATGCCACCCCTGTACACTCCAATCTTCTCAAACGTTGGCTGCGCCATGTCGAAGTGCCAGAGAGGTGGGTTGCACCAGCCGCCCGCATTATTGGGCAGGGCATTGTTAGGAGCACACAGATTTGTGGTTGTGACTGTCACCAATTCTTCAGCAATGCACCACTACGTGTCGGACGATGCATCGCATTGGATCTCGAAGCAAGCATCACAATTTCACCATGATAAGCTTTTCTACCCTCATGTCCACTTTGACATTTATTTATTTTCCATCTGTCGCCTGCATCGCCAACAGCCTCCTGATAGCATCATGGCGATTTCTCAATACCACGCGAGAGAGATGGAGGAGGAGAAGACCGTACCCAGCTTCGTCCCATTATGGTTTCGTGAGAGTGGGCACTGAAGGAGGGTGATGAGTCATGACCTGATCGTTGTCGACCTGGCTGAGCAGTTTCATCAGTACAACCCACAATGTTGTTAGAGAAAGGGAGCTGGCTAAAGACTTAGGCGAAACTACAGGCTTGATCACTTCGACTCTCTCCTGATTGCTTGCTGTCGACCTGGCTGAGGGCGTAGGTGGAACTGCGGGCTTGATCATACACACACACACACACACACACACACATTTTAGTAATCAGGCTCAGGGCCCCCTTAGAATTCAATAGACTTGGCAAGCGTCCATTGCTAACTTGACGCACTTGCCGTTGACTACCAATAGCTTCCATGGCAATGAGTTGAGCGGCTCAGATAGTGGCCATGGCGGCAATGTAATTGTTGGCCCGCTTTTTGTAGTGCGGGCCATATTCATCATGGAAGTCTTGGGCATCATGACAGGCTTTATCGGCCGCGTCTAAGAAAAAAGCAACATGGAGAAAGGTGTGTTAGGCTGCATTCCTTATAACTTGAGAGGCTTGACCGTTTGCAAGCCATGGGCTGGAGCATCAATCACTTGAGGAGATCCTGAACGGAGCAAAGGGAATTGGAGGAATTGGAAGCATCCGAGCTCTTGGCCTGCAAGGGTTCGCTCCTGACTACCATGTGCGCGCCCGTAATTTAAGAAAGATTACCTCAAGAAAGCTTGCCACTATTGCATGCCAATGCCCACGTGGAAAGCTATTTGTGAGTGTTGAGGTAGTGGTCTTCTTGCTTGCTGTCTGACGCGATCGCTGCCCAAGCACTACTCACTGAATTCCATGTTGGCTGCTCACTCGATTCCGCCTGTGTGGCTGGCAAGAGCTGGGTGCACCTCTTGGAGGGAGTTGCTGCCACATGGCAACATATCCTCTCATTTTCATATAGATATTCAAGACGTGCCTTTTCTATTTATTTTGTGTAGCTTTGCTATTTACTATCCTTGAGTCCCACGTGTATAGGGAGGCTATTTTGGACCTTCACTATCGGCCTTGTTATCAAATCGCACTTGGCTTGTCTGCTGTTTAGGAAACGTAACTCCTTCGCATTAGAGGTAGACAAGACTTGGCAACATTTGCCATGGGTCACAAATTTTTTTGGTCATATGAACATCACCCCCAAGGGATCCGATTTGATGAAATCATTGTGGGATGCTTAAAATAAGTTCAAATTGTAGATTTGTCCAAAATGGGACAACCATCAGGGTCACCAAATCCTTCATTATGACACCATCTCATTCCCCCTGAAACCTTGCCCCCCTATTCAAGCAAGACAGTTTAGGACAGCAAAAAGGATTCACAGAAAAGGAGCTAGAATTTTGGGAGACATTTGGAATAAACAAGAACATAGATGGCTCTCTTACTCGAAGCTGATCAAAAAATTCAGACTTCAACTTTGGAAGATAGATTTATTACTCACGAGGATGCATTGCCTGCCAGTAGACCAGCTCTGGATGCTCTCAATCTCAGAACCCCCCACGGCTAAGGCGTTTGGATGGAGAGGAGGATTCTCCCTCTCATCCCATGTCCCCCGCCTAAAGACATTGACCCTCCCCTTCATGTCACTCTAAAAAGAAAGTGGAGCCAGAATTGGGACAAAAAAAAGTGGTGCTCTGAATTCAAAGCTATATGGTTTGCAAACATCCCTCCTAAAAAATATTTGCTGCTTTGGTTGATTCTACACAAAGCAATCTGGATAGGAGTAAAATGTAGAGATTGTGGTCAGGGTTCTGGACTATGCTCCCGATGCATAAATACAGAAGAAGACCTCCCTCATATCTTTCTCAATTGTAGATCCTCTATTAGGATCTTGACCCCACTGGAAGAAGTTTTAGGATTTTCGCCCTCTACCAAATAGTGGCTCTTGGGAAACTCATTTAAAATCGTCTCATCACATTGGTCCAAAATCCATTCTGAGTTCATATGGATCATATGGAAAGAGAGGCGTGCACCGGTGTTTGAGAGTCTTACCAGACTAAAAGTATGAGAATGTTGTTTATTGACTTCAATTTGCAGATATTCCAGCTAAGTTTGGACCAGTCCAGGATCTACCATGCTCAAAGCAAAGTGTTGGCAAATTGCAAGGCCAACTATGAAGCACTATTGGACAACTGGAGGAAGGCAACTCACACAAGAAGGATGCTGCAACTGAGGAGGTAGAAGGAAAGCTGGGAGGCCGATTCATAATCTACTTCGATCAAGCTCACGAGCGGATGCTCAAAATTGAGCACCGAATACTGGGTTACTAGTGTAATGGTCTTTACCCTTTTTGTTTTTTTTGTTTTGGCCCCTAATCTATAACCTCTTGTATATTCCCTCGCCCCTCGTGGGGTCCATGGATGTAATTTTTTCAAAGTCTCTCTAATATAAGTCTGCTCTCTTTGGTTTTGTTCTTTTAAAAAAAACAAGAGTTGTGAGGAAGCGCTCTGCTCGGAGGCCTGCTCCATGCGAGGTGCAAGGGGAAAGGAGGCCCAGGTTGGTCAGATTCTCACATGGAGTTGCTAAGGGTGCTACACTTTTTGGTGGTTTTGTCATGCGGAGGTGGATATCGATGTCTCGCTCGATCCCAATGAGGTCAACAAAATCTTTATGGCCAATTCAAGGCAAAATATTAGAAAGTTGTTCAAGGATGGATTTGTGATTCGGAAACCGACCAAGATACACTCATGGGCAAGAGTAAAGCGTGCTTTGGAGGCTAAAAGGATAGCCATAATTTAGGATATGGTAAAAGGCGGGGTACTAGGGAGGCTAGGATATGGTAAGAGGCGGGGTACAAGGGAGGCTAGGCTACCCTCTAAATTTCTCTGGTTGAGGTGAATGTGAGTGCTTTGCTGGTTTTGGCTGAGAAAGTACCAGGAGGCTAATTAGAAGATTGACAAGCATATGTACCATGATATGTATATGAAGGTCAAGGGTAACGTGTTCACGTTAAAAAATAAGTGCATGCTCATGGAGAGTTTTCACAAGTCTAAAGCTAAGAAGGCTCATGAGAGGACACTGTTTGATTAGTCTGAAGCCGGTAGAGCTAAGGGAAAAGCTATCAGGGAGCGAAAAAATTCCAGGAGGAAAGAGCGCTTGGCACAGGGACTGAGTATTGAAGCATCCCTGCAAGGCCACCAAGAAGTCTAAGCAGTGAGGCGACATAGCAAGATTTAGCCAAGAGCTATGACTCGATAGTACTTAAATAGAAACCTTGGACCTTTGAGCGTGTCTAATGAGATACAGTTTTTGCTTTACTCTTGAAAGCATGACTATTGCAAGCCTATAAGGGTTTGGATTTTTCAATTTTCCCCCATCTCTTTCTTTGACTATTGGTTATTGTTGCCGAGACTGTTACTATGTCTTTCATGTTGTTTCCAAAGGGAAAAAGAAGAAGAAGAAGAAGAGAGTTTTAACATCATAAAAAACTATCCCAAGAGACCTTAAAGATCTAGCCGACAAGGAGAGAGAGAAGTGTGATTTAGTAGTTGCACCTCTCCGTAGGTCTCCTCTTGCTGCACATCTACCCTTCCACGCTGGCGGGAGCTCTTTTAGAGACTTTTTTTTTACGAGATTGAGAGAGAGCGAGGAGAGAAAAAGAGCGGGGGAGGGGTTGAAAAAAAAAAAGCCTAGGTTCCAAGTGATTCAACCTGCAAATTTTGAGATTTACCTCTAAATTTTAAATTTGAAAGTGAGAAAACCTACAAAATTTAGAGAAATTTAGCGTCATTTGTTGTAAAAAACCTTCAAATTTAGTCAATTTACCACTAAAATTCTCATAGGTAGGTTTGTCAAGTTTTCCTAACAAAGTCTTTTTTTGAGCACTGGTCCCTGTCCGTACGTGAAAGAGTTCGCGTCTCTTTCAAAGAGATTTTTTGAAGAGTTTTGTTTATACCTTCTTGCCTCATCTATTGTGAGTTTCCTATTCCTTCAAAACCAAATTTGTCAATGATTAGAGACCCTACGATTTACCTTTCCTAGCCAACCCAGTTGTCTCAATGTGGCACATTGTTCTTTGTTGTAGCACAACAAAACTCCCAGCTACCCCTTGGAGAGGGGGTTACCTTATGGGTGCTAAGGACTGATGTTTGGGACACATCATTCTACAAGAGGACATGTACAATGCTAGACTACCATCCATTTGAATTGCTATGACGCATTGATGGACGTACAACTCCCAAATAGTAGATAGATTACAAACAAAAATGGAGGGCTAAGCATATTAGGAAAAGAATTTGAAAGGAGTAGGATGACAATCATACACCCATGGCTCTAAGAAGTGTATTCAACATAGGGGCATCACACCTTGGGTGAGTAATCTGGGTCGAGGCAGGACGGACAACTCAGCAGACTAAGAACCCCGAGCAGTCTAGGAACTTTGAGCTGTGCTCATATAAACATGGAAAATTTAAGAGAAGGTTTTAACATTAAATTTCTCTAAAGTTTGTAGGTTTACTCACCTTGTATTTTGAATTTTGAAGATAAATCTCAAAATTTGTAGGTGGAGTTACACTAAACCTAGGTTTCTATTGATATGGGTAGGTGAAAGGGAACTAGCATGTTGAAAAAGTTTCCATAAGAAAATTGTTCATAGCTTTATCAACCTTGCATACTCCTCTATCAAAGCACTCTTTATAATCCCCCACCATTACCACCTCCCTTGACACGTTTGTCGCCACCACCTTTGGCAACACCACTAACCCCCCCCCCCCCCCAACCCCCGGCGATAGAAGGCTACCTATGATGGTGTGATCCAAACTTTAATATATACCATGATGTGGATTTTCTCAAAAGAATAGCCTCATTGCAATACTAGGATTCTTTTCAAGTTTCCACTGTTTTCTCTAGAGTAACTTAAAATGCATAGTATGTTATCGTGCATCAACCTACAATAACTTGAGGTGGAGCAAGAGAGAGGAGAAGAAGAAGAAGGAAAAATGAAGAGAAGCTCAAGCTCCGCTCCCAGACTCTCTTTATTCATGAGATTTGTTCGAGTGGCAACAACCTTACTCTTTTAGTGTAAGTCTCGTAGTCCCACATGTAGGGAGGTAGAAATAGGAGATTTATATCCATTGGAATCATGGTGCCACTATTTCCAACAAGGAAGGATCAATGGTGGTAGAAATGAGCTTCTAATACGTGAGGGCAACTAGTTCCAAGAAGAGGAATATCAACATGCCATTGTATGGGTTCTAGTTGTTCTAGCCCATCAAAGGAAACATTCTACCAAACCCTTGTTTAAGGGGCTTTTTTTGTCAAAAATTTGTGGTCGTTTTACCATTAAAATTAGGTGTAATCTTGTTTTTTTTTCTTTTTGGTGCTTGAAGTTACCTAAAAAAAATTGTTTGGTTTTTGTTTCGTATAGTCTTCCTTGGCCACTCTTGCTCATTTTAGGGATTGCTCGGAAAATCTCGCTCGAGATTTGAGATTCCTCGTGGAAATGAGGTGATTTTGGGCTACCTAATATATCTATACTAGGACTTCCCAAACTACTTTTCCCCAGATTCCCTTGTTAGTCCTACTAGGCCGTGAAATCTACGTTACACTCGAAAATTTCCTCGATCGGACTTCATTAGCTCATTCTGCAAGAATTTGCAAAAACAGGCCCTAGCGATCGAATTTAGGCCTCCCGCTTCCGATTGTCATTTTGATTGAAAATTTTTGTGCCTGTTCGTCTTGTTCTTCTAATCATTACTGTATCTTCAGTTTCTCCATCTGAGCTCATTTGCTATTTATTATTAATTTTTTACTTGTTTATTTCAAAAAACAAAGAAAATAATAAAATGCACTAAAACAGCAATTGAGAAATCAAGAGTTAAGAAAATCCATTGAAAAACACTATTTTTTTTACTTTTTGATGGATTTCTCCATTTTTAAGCTCCAATATCAAGAAAATTTAGTGAAAATAAGCAAAAAATCTCTTTTTGGATGTAATTTCTGATAGTATATACACTGTTTACACTCATCGAGAAGATGTTATGAGTTAAGATTCTCCTGTTGATGATTTTTAAGGGTAGTATTAGGTAATTTGGCAAAAATCACACGTTAACATCCAACTTTTTCCTCCCTCTTCAAACATTGCCCTTAATTAATGAAGTTTCCTTCCACCTCTCCTAGATGGAGCACTCCAGGATGACTGTGTGCATGGGTTGAACAATCGTGTCTATGCATATCCGTGGTTGTCTCTATCATGCTTTGAAGGTCAATTCAATTTAAACCAGTATGCGGTGCAAGAGTTGGGTCTTTTGTAGTTAATCCAAGGTTTTCGTGGTCGAGTTTTTTTTTAATGTTTTCTAAATAGAAAATTTTGTAATTTATGTGCTCTTTGCATAATTGTACCATATGGATGCTTTGGCACACTGATTTCCTGAGCTGTAGGTATCAATGATGACGGTTGCTGAGATTTAGCTCTCCATTGGTATTCTGGTTTTCCGTCGATGAATTGTCGTGGTGGAGTTTTTCGAGATTTAACTTTCCTCTGATTCATCGGCTTTACAGTTTGTGGAGAAGATAAGTGCTCTTTTGGTTTTGAAAACCACCTAGTGTTGGAAATAGGGTTGCAAAGAAACGCACAAAGCTTGGACAAGATGAAGGAAACTCAAGACACACATGTGAGAGTGTATTACTTAGTGTGCAATGGAAAGATAGATAGCCCTAGAGTGATGGGTGTATATACAATGCACGTGGGGAAAAACCTCCTAAAGAGGATAAAAATGCCTTAGCGGTCCTAGTGTGTTCACATACATCACTACCACATGTATATGGTAAGAAATCCCCCCTGGAGTGATGCGGTGAACAAGAGTTGGCACATGAGTAAAGGGAAGTGCCATGCCCTGAGGACATGATCAGTCCACAAAGGAAGGGAAGTCCAAAGCTTTATGGAAAGCTTCGAGCTTCTCACGAGACAATACCTTTGTGAAAAGATCTGCAAGGTTGTACTAGGTTGGCACATAAGCCAAGCTGACCTCTCCTACTGAGAGCCTCTCCCTGACATAGTAGTAATGCACCTCAATGTGCTTTGCACAAGCATGAAAAATTGGGTTCCTCGCAACTGCCAATGCGCTCTGACTGTCAATGTAGATAGTGTTGGCAGTGTCCTATCCAACACCCAAATCATCCATAAGGCGTATGAGCCATACACACTCAACCGTAGCTGTGAAGATTTCCCTGTACTAGAAGTGGCCACAGTAGCTTGCTTCTTGCTCAACCATGATATACATGAACTGCCAAGCATGAAACAAAAACCACTTGTGGACACTCGCATGTCAAAACAACCAACCTAATTTGAGTCCAAAAAAGCAGGTAAGTCTGGCGGCAATGATCCCCCCTTGGGATAAAACAAGCCAAGATGTAAAGTTCCGCTAAGGTAGTGAAAAATCCTCTTGACAGCCTTGCCAATGCTTAGACCCTGGGCTATGTAAAAATTTGCTGACCTGTGAGACTGCAAACTGAATATCTGGCCTCGTGTTGCATACATAAATGAGGCAGCCAATAGCATTTTGGTTAAAAGTGACATCAGCAGGATCGCCACCATCATGCAGACTCAACTTCAAACCTGTTTCCGTGGGAGTGGCAATAGGTTTGCAATCCTCAGGTCCAAACTTACATAGCAATGTCTCTATGTAAGTTTTTTGACACAAGGCAATACCACCATCACACTGATTAAACTTTATGCCCAAATAATGATGCAACAGCCCCAAATCTTTCATCTTGAAAGTAGCATTCAAATCAGCCTTAAATTCAACAAAATGTCTCTCATTTGGTCCAATGATCAGCAAATTATCTACATAAATAACCACAATAAGAAATATAACACCCTCACGCTTTATATACAATGTGCTTTCTCTTGGACTGTTACGAAAGCCTCGTTTGACAAAATGAGTGTCAGCTTTCTCATACCAAGCACAAGGAGATTGCTTCAACCCATACAAAGCCTTCTTACATCTGCACACTTTGTCCTCTTGTTCTTTCTTGACAAAACCCCGAGGATGTGTTACATAAACTTCCTCAAATATGTCAAAGCAATAACATTGTCTGATTGATGTACATCACAACCAAAATGAGCTATCAATGCACATAGAAAATGCACAATAGTCATATGACAAGTGGGAGCAAAATTCTGTTCAAAATCTATGTCTTTTTTATGTGCATAACCCTTTGCAACAAGTCAATCCTTATGGTGAACGATCTCACCATCCAGCTTGCATTTCAACTTGTAAACCCACTTCATACCAATGGCCTTTTTACCAGGAGGCAAATCACATAAAGTCCCTGTGTCATTTTCTATAAGTGCATCACATTCTGATTGCATGGTAGCCATCCAATTTTTTGAATACTGTGCTTCATCAAAAGATAGAGGCTCCTCAACATCATGTAAGCTAGACACACCCAAAGCATAACAATCTAATGTATAAGATGCATGGCCACAGCTTGAACGAGTACGACTAGGCAAAGCTGCATCCAATTTACTGTCATGCAATGTATGCACCAGCCATTTTGGCATACCTCTAGCCTACTCATTTCCAGCCCTTTCCTCCTCAAGTACATCATGTACATCTGCATCAATAAAATAGGCTGATTTGTAACATTTTTGGAGACCCCCATAGGCTGTACATTTTTCTCATTGGAATATACATTTGTATTTCCACCACTGAAAAGAGGCAACAAAGTGTCATAAATGTAATGTGGGCTATTACTGTCTATAGTACATGACAGCAAGGGTTGAACAGAATCTTCCACAAACACTACATTCCATGAGACCAGAATACTCTTTTTTGCGGATGATACAACCTGTAAACTTTGCTTTCAGCACTATAACCAACAAAAATACATTTGACAACCTTATCATCCAATTTTCTGCGTTGTGTTTGTCGCAGCAAAGCATATGCCAAACAGCCAAAAACACGCATGTGCTCAATAGAAGGCTTTCTATCATGCCATGCTTGGTGTAATAGACTGCAACTCTTTTATAGGACACCTGTTAAGTACATAATTGGCACACATGATGGCCTCAAGCCAAAAAGAACGCGGCAAAGCTTGACTTTTGACCATACATCGTGCCATTTTCATAAGTGACCCGTTTTTCCTCTCAGCTACACCATTTTGCTGAGGCGTATAAGGCACTGTACATTGGTGTTATTAAATTCATGAGACATATACTCCCCCCTTCGATTGGAACGGAGGGTGTCCATTGTACATTTCGAGACATTTTCAGCCATAGCCAAAAATTGTTTGAAGCGCATAAAAACTTTGGACTTCTCTTTAAGAAAAAATATCCATGCATGCCTAGAGTAATCATCAATGAAAGTCATGAAGTATAGGTAATTGCCCAAGGACGGAGTTTGCATGGCCCACAAACATCACTATGCACAAGCTGCCACCTGCATGTGGCCCTTATTGAACCATCCTTTGGAAACTTAGAACGCTGCATTTTACCCAAAATATAGCCTTCACAAACATGTTTTATAGGTGCTTCAAGAGACAGCAAAGAAAAAAACAATTCAAATTTCTGCAAACGTAGCAAATTGGCAAAATTCAGATGCCCAAAACATGCATGCCACAGTTTTGCATCTGAAATAGCCCTTGAATCTGCAACTGCATTTGCAAATTTATTTCCACACTTGTCATACAAAGTGAGCTTATACAGCCCACATCACAAAAGGCTAGATGCAACAATTTCATCACCAAAACTGAGATCATGAATTGAACATCTGTCATCCATAAATTTGACTACAAGTCCAAGTCTAGCAAGTGCAGATACAGACAAAAGATTCTTCTTGATCCCAGGTACATAAAGTGCATCAACAAGCATGAAAGAACTGCCACGTGCAGCAGTAAGCACAATGTTTCCAACCCCTTGAACCGGAAAAAAGGCATTTGAATTTCCATGAGGAACAGACTTGAGAGAGGTGAACAATTCATGATGTGAGGTAATGTACTTTATAGCACCACTGTCGAAATACCACACATGTGAATCTGTAGCAACTAACATGCATGCATCATGGATAGCAGGATTGTAAGTGCACTCTGCACTAAAAGCCCATTCGGCATCAAAATCAGCATCACAGTCTCCTTTCACAGAAGACTCAACAATGGCTGCATTTGTAGTGGAACCAGCATTTGCAGTGGAACCACCCTCTTTCTTCTTAGCCTCTTTGGCCTTCAACTTAGGACACTGCTTGATCAAGTGATCATTAGGTTTACAATCATGGAAACGCATCTTCTTTTTGCCCTTATCACCATAATTTCCAGACGAATTGCTACCAACAACAGAAGCATTAGGAATAGAAGTTTTGCCACTCTCAACAGCAGAACCATAAGAAGTGGCTGCATTGCTATTACCACCCTTTCTTTGAGAAGCAATAGAACCCTGTTCAAATGCACGCTGCCTAGTCCTTTTTTTTTTGGAAAGTGACTCTTGCAACAACAATGTGCATAATGCATCAAACTTGACAACATCAGGATTTCCTTGGGTCATAAGTCTCCAAGTACTAGCAAAAGTCTTGTAAGAATCTGGTAAGGCATCAAGAACACTCTGCACAAGGGAACTGTCTGAAATGACTTTACTTGCAGAAATAAGTTTCTCATCAATATCCTTGACACCAGCAAGAAAAGTCTCCATATCATCTTCCTCATGCATAATCTTTGATTCTTGCTCTTTACGCAGCAAAGCAATTTTACCCTCATTGTGGCTTGCATAAAGACCTGCTAGAATATCCCAAGCCAGTTTTGCAAATTTCATTGAACGAATGTGAGGAGTAATGGTGCGCTTCACAGACAATGCAATCAATGCATGAGCATGTTCATCCTTTACATCCCAACGAGCTTGTTCTGTCATAGGCAAAACAACTCTAATAACAGCAATTCTTGAAGCAAGACCTGCAACATCCTCAACATCGCCTACATCCTTAGAACCAGGACGTACATCAATGCCCTACACAATATTCCAGACACCCTTTGACACAAGAACATGTTGCATCATGTAAGCCCACATAGGGTAATTGTCCCCATCTAACCTGTCCTCAACAGCAAACATCTTGAACACATCTTTGTTGTTGTCAGTCATGGAGAATGTATGCACCTGATGTAAAAACTGCCCAGAATGAGGAGAAACTGAGTGAGACTAGCACGTGCTATATAGCACAACCTACAATATACTGTATAGGACATGTTATGGAGAAAATAGCACTAACAAAATTTTGCACAAAATGACAAAATTGCCTGTGTAGACCTACCTGTAGTGGAAACGGAGGCCGAAATGAGCCCGAATCAGAAATCTGAGTAGACTGAGCTCTACAATTTCCCTCAAAAATTTTGGTGACGTACAAACACTCTCCAAATCTCACAAAAATGAGAGAAAGTGAGCAGGCGTACACTGGAGCTACTGGCGATTGGGCATCTGCATCAGTAATAGGCTGATCTGTAACATTTTTTGAAACCCCCATAAGCTGTACGTTAGGCCGTACATTTGTCTCATTGGAATTTGCATTTGTATTTCCACCATTGAAAAGAGGCAATAAAGTGTCATAAATGTCCTGTGAGCTTACATTACTGTTTCTAGTACATGACAACAAGGACTGAACAAAATCTTCCACAAACACTACATCCCTTGAAACGAGAATACGCTTTGTTTGCGGATGATACAACCTATAACCTTTGCTTTCAGCACTATAACCAACAAAAATACATTTGACAGCCTTATCATCATATTTTTTGTGCTATGTTTGTGGCACAAAGCATATGCCAAACAGCCAAAAACACGCATGTGCTCAATAGAAGGCTTTCTATCATGCCATGCTTCATTTGGAGTTATAGACTGCAAATCTTTCGTAGGACACCTGTGTAGTACATAAGTGGCACACATGATGGCCTCAAGCCAAAAAGAATGCGGCAAAGCTTGACTTTTGACCATACATAGTGCCATTTTCGTAAGTGACCTGTTTTTCCTCTCAGTAGAGAAACAAAGCAGGAACAACACGTGCTATATAGCACAAACCATAGAAGACTGTAAGACACTTTTTATGTAGAAAATGGCCCTGACAAAACTTTTGCTGAAAATTACAAAATAGCATGTGCAGTACTGCATGTAGTGGAAACGGAGTCCAAAATGAGCCCGAATCAAAAATCTGAGCAAACTGAGCTCTATGAGTAATCCCAAAAAAAAATTTGACCTACGAACGCTTGCCAAAGCTCACTGAAACTAGAGAAAATGAGTAGGCGTGTGCTGGAGCTGCTAACAACTAAGCCCGAGAGGACGCAACCTGCTCTGATACCAATTGTTGGACTTAGGGTTGCAGGAAAACACACACAGCTTGGAGAAGACGAAGGAAGCTCAAGGTACACAATAGAGAGTGTGTTACTTAGTGTGCAACGCAAAGATAGATAGCCCTAGAGTGATGGGCGTATATACAATGCACGGGGGGAAAAACCTCCTAAAGAGGGAAAAAATGCCCCGGTGGTCCTAGTGTGCTCACACACATCACCACCACATGTATATGGTAACATAGTGGTGGTTTCACTAGAAAAGTGACCTCCTGCTAGTCCATCATGTGCTTGTTCTAGAGTGGGGATATATTCATCTTCATTTGCACAGAGACGCAAATGTTGATCCTTTCCTCTCCGATACAATTGGTTTCCAATAAGAGCATAGTCTCTTGCTTCAGTTTCAATAGCTCTTTGGCGGCGTTTACTCATATCCTCCAAAAATGTTCTGTTTGATAAGTAGGTAACTATATAGTTACTCCAGTTAGGAACTAGTGATATTTGAAATAATATCACATGAGGTATGGGTGTTTGTTTCTGGCATTGAAGACAGTTTTTCACAAATGAGTGAGCATCACTCTCCATGGTTGGCCAAAAATATGTCGTCTCAAGATCCGTTGCATAGTTTGGTCTTTCGCAAAGTGAAGTCCTACTATGGTAATGTGTGCTTGACTTAGGTATTGGGTTTTCTCCTCAAGATTAATACACAAAAGCAATAGTCCATCTTGATTTCTTTTGTATAGCCTTCCAGCTAGTAATTGATACATAGTCGATTGCCCAATTAATCTTGGTGTAATAAGAAGTGATGTTTGAGAATCCACTTGAGCTATGGTCATCAATGAAACCATATTTTTTGACCAACAGGGTATCATTTCCACGGAGAACAGATATGCATCTGGTAGATTATCGTCTACCCCTTTTGGTGATTCTCTTGAAATAATCCTTAATAAGTGATATGCTCTTTGGTGTGTGGTGCCTTTTTTTACAACTACAGTGAAATCAAATTCCAAAAGAATGATGAACCATCTCACTATTCTCCCTGTGTTGAATGGCTTGTTGACCAAGTACAATAAAGCTTGGTGGTCCACAAAGAACAAAAATTTGTTGGCTAATAGATAATGTCTATACTTTTTTACAGCATAGATCATCCCTAATCCTTCTCTTTTGGTGGTTGTATAATTCTTCTCTACCACATTCAATTGTCTACTAGCATAAGAAATGAAAAAATCAATTTTTTGTGTCTCTTGGTTGAGCTAGTATACACCCAATGGCAAAATTGAAAGCATCAACATGTATATGGAATATCTTATTCCAATCTGGTGCTTTTAATATTGGGGCTGAAGTAAGAGCTTATTTAAGCTTCATGAAGGATTCTTCATAGTCATTGGTATACAAAGAGTTTAATCATGCCATACATCGGTTTTGCTATAATAGCATACATGTAAATGAATCGTCTATAATATCCACAATGTCCCATGAAAACTTGAACCCCTTTGACTGTAGGCAGTTCAACAATAACATGAATTCTATCCATATCGGTCGCTATGTCATTTTTAGACACTATAAGTCCAAGAATTTTTCCTTGTCTGCCCATAAATATGCACTTTTCAGGATTTAAGAAATCCTATAAAGTCTACATTTTTTTAATACCTTTTTGAAATGTTCAAAATGATGAGCCCGGGTTGATGAATGTACACATAGACCATCCATGTATACTTCCAAGAAATTTCTAAGATATTCTTTGAAAGCATGGCTCATCAACCTTTGAAAGGTGGCAAGAGCATTAGTTAGCCCAAAAGGCATAACCCTATAGGCAAAAATACCCCATTCAGTTGCAAAGGCAGTTTTATGTTTATCTTTGGGATCAACCAAAAGTTGATTCCCCGAAAAGCCGTCTAAAAAGCTGTAAGCTTCTTTTCTTGCAACTCATTCTAAAACATGCTCGGTGATTGGAAGAGGGTAGTTATCTCTAATGGTGGCTGCATTCACTTTTTTGAGATTGACACACACTCTTAATCTTCCACCACAATTGGAGACACCCAATCTGTGTGTTCAATTTCATAGACGAATTTGGCTTCCTTGAACTTTTCTATCTCTTCTTTGATCTTTTTGGCAAATGTTTTATTATAAGTATATGGCCGTTGTCTACTTGGTTTTGCATCATCTCTCATAGGTATGGTATGCTGACAAATTTTTGGATCAACACCCTTGAGATATTTATAAGACCAAGCAAAGATATCTTGGTATTATCTTAGTAAGCTTAGAAAAAGCTCTTCTTCTTCTCCAGTCAAGTCGTTTGCAATGTAGGCAGGACTAGACAGGCTTCTCCTAGTTCAGCTAAATCTATTTTCTTTGCATTTTTAGGTCCTTCATATGACTCACCCAGCCTTCTTAGTTCCCTTACAGGTTGTTCTACTATGATCTTTCGATCTTGGAGGGTATATTTCTTGTAATGGGATGGAACTCTCATTACATCTTTACTCTCTTCCTCAATTGTTTTCGTTTCAGTGGTATACACCTCCTTCACAGTTTTCTTCAACTCTTGATATTTTTTCTTCCGTTCAACCCATGTCATGGATGTTCATCATCCTCATGCTTAGGTTTTGATTGAGTTTTCTTTCTCATTTTTCTTGATGTTTTTGATGTCCCTTGTTTTTTGCTTGAAGGATATCTACCCGTGATTTTGTCTTTGACACAATCATGTGCATCCATCTGTATCAGAAACCGTGTTCTGCTAGGAACTAATGGCATAGGTTTAGATTTCAAGTTTTTTTGTGTCTCTTTTTCTTCTATACCATTTGTCTTCTCGTTTTTTGGTTGGGAAAGTCAAAAAACTTCTCCTCTTCTCCTTTTAGGAGTAGTTGCGCTCTCACATGTTCTTTTTTGACCCAAAATCATCGAATGTAGCTGAATGTTCTTTAAACTCGTGAGTAGCATCATAATAGAGGTCTAAAAAGACTTGTTGAAATTTCAGTAAGTCCTTGGGTTCCTGATCTTCATCTTCAATGTGAAGGCTTGAGATCATTTGTATGAGAATTATGTCATAACCATCCTCATTGCAAAATTGAGTAGGCATAGACGTAGAGTCACACACACATCCATTGTTGCCAAAATTTGCGTCCATTCAAATGGCTCAAACAAATGCTCCGAAAAGGGTTCAGGTATATATGTTTCATTTGTGCAATCCCTTCTAAGATCCATTCTTCTCGTTTTCTAAACTCCCGTTTTTTGAGGCTTCACACATCCAAATAGGTATGTCTTTGTTTAACCAAGATGGAAGCTTTGATTTAGCTGAAGAGATGGAGTCAAATTCTTGAATGGGTGTTTTCATTACATCTCTATAAGTGTGATCTTTCACATTAACCCTTGTGATCGATCCCACTAGCTTCAAGTATAGGTAATTGTTTCCCCAATCTTGAATGAGTTGTACTTGCTACATGAATGGCCTTTCCAAGATGATTTTATAATTAAGTCTCTTTCCAAAGTCTACTATCGCAAAAGTATGTTGATAATCAATTCCACAAGAACTAACTATCACTTTTTCAAGCAGTCCTAGGGGTTTTTCTATGTGTTTATCCACCAATTGTCATTTCATTCGAGTTTGTCTAATGGATGGTTTTTCCCATGATTCCCATATTGTTTTTGTGGATATGGCTATGCCAGCCCCATGTCCAGTATTGCCATGGTTTCTACATCATTATATCTCACCGGAAGGGTTGTGTTTCCTTCTTCCCCTTTGTATTATTCTCTGACTTTGTTCATAGAGACGGATCTAATCTCCTTGTTATCCAATACATGTTTCAATTTACTCAAATTTCTTGCGATTAGCCTTGTTAGCCCCACCTTCTCTACAGTTTTTTGTAAATCATTCCATAAATATGGTCTTATTTTTAATAGTTCTCCCAAGGTAAGAGTACATTGAATGGGTGTTGACATGATTGAATGGATGTTCTCTACCTCTAAGGTCTGTTCCACTCTTTCTACCTGAGTGGTTTTGCACACTATGGACTCATCTTCATTGTCTCCTAAGTAAGAGGTTAGTATTTTTTAGTCAATGGTTTAGACATTCCTGATGCTTCAGAGCCGCAATCCCCATACAAGGATTGTTTCTCAATGTCCATATCAGGAGGTAAATTGTCTAGCCAAACTTCCTCTATAGGAGCTGATTTCAAACTTATGCTCCCATCATTAATCTCTCTCTCACTTTTTTCCATAAATTTCATGGCCAGTCTTTCTCCACAAATAGAGTTCCATCTAAAGCATCTTCATTGTGAAGCACTATGAGTTTTGGCTCTCTGGTTTCAAGGTGGGATTCTACCACCACTTTGAATTTCTCTTTATTGGTTTCTACCACAAGTTCCTCGGGTTTTGTTGTAAAGCATGGGTGACTAGACCCTGGAATCCAACTCCCAACCTTCCACTATATAGGCAAGCTCCTAGCCTTTTGCCCTAGCTGGATTCCCTTGTCCACACTGCCTAGTCTGGCCCCTGGCCTAGTCCATGACTCCCTAGCCTTGCCCTTGTCCTGACATTACTCCCCCCTTAAGGAAGAGTTTTCGTCCTCGAAAACAAAAGTGGAAAACTTCTTCTTAAGAGCACTAATGTTTTCCCAAGTGGCACCTTCCTCAGGTCGATCTTTCCACTTGATTAAAGCTTGTCGATGTACATGATGACACATACGTAAATCATTATAGTCAAGAATTCGTTCAGGTTCATGCGGTAAGTTAGGAGGTTCAACGTAATCGGCGAGAATCTGTTGGTCAATGACGTTGCCGTCCCCATGTAACCGCTTACGTAAACGGCTTACATGAAACATCGGATAAATACAAGAATGTGATAGTTTGTGGGCACGATCACCCACTCACTTGAGTATTTTGAAAGGCCCACAATATCGTGGAGATAATTTAGATGCTACCCCAGTTTTCAAACTTTTTGAATGCTTTGCCAAACGTAAAAATACTTCCTCCCCTTCCTCAAAGGTAACTTGCCGACGTTTCTCATCAGTGTACTTCTTATACCGATCCTACGCTTGTCAGACGTTCTGACGAGCGAGTTTCAGCATATCCATGTGGTCTTGGAGAAAATCCTTAACCTGTTGGAGTTTTTCGGTTGCCAACCCCACCGTAACAGGTGACCTAGGTTGAAAACCATACATGAGCATGAAAGGACTAAATCCAGTCGTGACATGCTTATCACTGTTGTAAGCAAACTCAAAAAGAGGTAAGTATTCTTCCCAGTCTGTTTGTTTCTTGCTAAGTATGTGCGTAGCATATCCTCTAGCACTTGGTTAAAATGTTCAGTTTGACCATCCGTTTCTGGATGATCGGTTGTACTGAGGTTGAGTTGTGTACCCAGTCGTTTAAACACAACCCTCCAAAAATAACTGTTAAACTTGGGGTCGCAATCACTGACAATGTTACTTGGCAAGCCATACAACTTGTATAGGTTGTCCACAAATAACTTGGCTAATTATGGAGTCTTAATCATTGATTTGGTTGGAATAAACTTACATAGTTTAGTCAATCGGTCTACGACCACCCATACTGAGTCATGACCCCGTACAGTGGTTGGTAAACCCACAATAAAATCCATAGAGATACTTTCTCATTTACCATTGGGAATCTCCAAAGGATGTAAGTGTCCTCCTACTTTCAGGCGCTCTGCTTTGTTAACTTGACATTTTTGGCAATGCAAGACATAATCTTGAACAAAGCCATGTAAACCTGGCTAGTAAAACTGTCGTCGTACGAGAGCATAAGTCTTTCTAACACCCGGGTGCCCTGCACTTGGATTGTCATGACATTCATAAAGAATTTGGCACCAAATGTCTGTGTCCATCGGTACACAAACTCTCCCCTTATGGAGTAAGTACCCATTGTCGATGGTAAAATTCTTCCATTGCTGTAGTTCATCACTCGACAGAGGAGAACTGTGTGTGGAGGTTAACGATACACTACCACCATTGGAGTGAGAAGAATCCCTCATTTGTACATGGATCCACACTTTGGAATATGCGTCATCTTGCTCATATTTGCCCTTTAGAGAATCCAAAAATTCACTACGAAGTTCCGTGAACGAGAGAATTGATCTCAGGTATACGACTAAGAGCGTCAGCCACCACACTGTATCGTCCTTTACGATACCAAAGCTTTGCGCCATATTCCTAAAGAATCACAGCCCACCTGGCTTTTTGACCCTTCAAATCGATTTGTTGTGTAAACCATCTAATGCTTTCATGGTCAAACACAATTTCAAATTGAGCGCCATACAAATAATGTCTCCATGTTTTCTAGGCAGACACTATTGCATAGAGTTCGTGTTCATAAGCGGAATAATTCTGTTGTGCTGAATCAAGCTTCTTGCTTTCAAATGCAATTGCCCGTCCTTCTTGTAGCAAGACTGCTCCAATAGCACGGTCACTAGCATCAGTTTCCAAAACGAATGGTTTCAGAGGATCTACAATAGCTAGAATTGGAGCTGTAGCTAATGCATCCTTGAGCGTATCGAAACTATGCTGTTGAGCGGGTCCCCACTGAAAAGCTTTGCCTTTGCCTTTCAGTTGGTCCGTCATGGGGACATCAACATTAGCATAGTTTTTAACGAACCTTCGATAAAAACCTGCAAATCCTAAAAAAATATGTAACTCTTCCAGATTTTTAGGAGAACGCCACTGCCGAATGGTATTCACTTTGGATTGATCCATGTGTAGCCCAGTAGCCGAAATAATATGCCCAAGATAGTGGATTTCTTCCTTCAGAAAATCACACTTTGATTCCTTGGCATATGATTGATTTCTTCGTAACAAGAACACCTGCCTCAAAATTTGTAAGTGTTCTTCCTCAAAAGCACTGTATACTAGAATGTCATCAGAAAAACTATGACAAATTTGCCCAAGTATGGCTTCAAAACACTATCCATAAGTGTCATGAATGTTGCGGGCGCATTGGTTAACCCAAAAGGCATAACCAAAACTCGTAGTGTCCAAACCTTGTTCAGAATGCAATTTTGGGTATATCAGCAAGTCGAATGCGTACTTGGTGATAACCCGACCGTAAGTCTATTTTCGTGAAAATACGAGCATGAGTGAGCTTGTCGAACAACTCATCCACGTGTAGCAATGGGTATTTGTTCTTAACAGTAACCGCATTTAAGCCACTGTAGTCTACGTATATGTGCATACTACCGTCTTTTTTCTTCACTAATAGGATAGGAGAAGCCCATGGTGAAGAACTGGGTTAGATAAACCCTCTACTAAGATAGTCAGCAAGCTAACATTCCACCTCAATAGCTTCAGAGTAACTCATGCAGTAGGGTGGTTTACTAATTGGTTTACTGCCTGCACAACCACATCGATGCTATGTTGCACTGATCGTGTCGGCAATAATCCTGATGGAAAATCATCGTGAAATTCCTTTAATAAAATTTTGAAATCACTAGCAACCTTTGCTTGTTGAGAAGTAGCCATTGGTGGAAGAGATGAGAGAGAAGCATGCGGCGTTGAGGAATGTTCAACAGATTCAATGTTAGAGAGAAAATGAGACAATGAGTAACACAAGAAAACTTAATCTATTTCATTATCAGAAACGAAAAGCATAAGCTCAGTTGTACATATCAGTGGTGAAGAAGGCACATCCTTCTCTCCTAACAACAACACATGTGCGCCATCATGGGATTCAAACATCAAGCTATTGTGCTCATAGCTACACTTCAATGATGGTCCTAGGCTATGCAACCATTCCCTACCAAGGACCACATCTGCCCTCTCCATGTTCATAACTAAAAATCCAAGGATGCGGAGTAGCCTTGTACTTCCAACGGTACGGCCCGAACTTGAGTATCCCAGATTTCGGCATCATATCCATTCATCATTGCTTCCTTGTAGCGGTGGGAACTCGGAGTTTGAGGCAATTTGAGTTTTTTCACCAATCCATAATTAATGAAATTGTGAGTAGCACCGTCATCTACCAGGATGTGCACCTTGTGCCCTTGTAGAGATCCATGCATATGTACTAACTCATGTGGTATGAAGGTCTGTGAGACAACATTCATGCACCACCTCGGTGTGTGTTACTTCCACTGTAGAGAATCGTGAGGAAGACTCAAGAGGCAGCAGTTGCACTGTGTGCACTGCTTTTTCCTTGCCATGAGCAATAGATTTCCCCTTGGGACAATCGTTTTTGCCATGACCGCTTCCTAAGCAGTGAAAACATAACTTCTCTTTTTTAGCCTTATCAAAGTCCTCACGAGAGGGAGGACCACAGGACCCCTTGGGTTTTTTAGCTGCTTCAGAATTGGCTACTATAAATTTCCTTTTATTTTGCCCATACTGTGTGCGTGTATTACCATGTGTATTAGCAATCACGTGATTATTATGTGATTTCTTTTCATCTGGATCATCATGAATGTGTGCTTTCACTATGGCCTCCTCAAGTGTTTTAGGGTCCTGAGTCTTGACGTGCTTCTTAAGCTCTAGCATCAGACTGTGGATAAACCCACGTACTTGCTGAAAGGTGTCTCGTCCTTCCAACTTGAGGATAACATCTCCATAGTGAGAGATATATTCAAGTAATGATAGGTGTTGGCACATGGAACATGTGTCCCAAGCCGTCCAATTACAATCTGCTTCATTTGTAGGCAAGAATTCTTTGCAAAACATAGCCTCAAAGGCTGCCCAACTCTGTGGTATGATATTCTTCTCCTTGAGAGATATCCACCATTTGTAGGCCTTACCTTCAAGAGTTAAACTTGTTTGCAGTGCTCTGACTACATCCGGAGTACGCCGTAAGGCGTGAATTCCATCCCACTTGCTAAGAAAGATATTCACTACATCCTTATTGCAATCTCGGTCTTCTCCCTTAAAAGTCGGTGGTTTGGTATTTTTCAACAACTCATCCACCTCCTTTGCAGTGAGAGTGTGCAAAGAATTTGGAGATGGACCTTGTTCATGATCAGTAGGGCCTTGCCCCTGAGTAGCAGTGTGCTCATGCACGTGTGTGTCAACAGGTCCCTTGGCCTACTATTGCGTAAGTTGTATCACTAACGTAGATAATTTAGTGGCATTTTCATTTAAAGATGCAAAATTTCCTTCCATTATTGATATGCGTGTCTGAAGTGCACAAAATTCTTGAATATCAAGTAGTTCATAACCAATGTCACCTACCATAGCATCGCGGGCACATTCTGTGAGAGCATCCGACCACAAGCCATCCTAGGCAGGATCAGGTGTATGATGCTCAAAATCAAAATTCATATAGATATCTGAATCCATGGTGACACCGTGCAGTGGAAAGAATAGAAAGAAAAATACCTTGGGTTGAAAAAGAACCCCGTAGTCATAATTGGCACAGCAATCGATAATTAGCCTTGCTAATTATGTTGGAGACTGATGTGAAAGAGCCGTCATCAACGAATGTTGATGTGATGCAACAATTTCTGCAGGTTGGAAGGAGGAACGAGAAATTGACGTTGTTTGAAGATGTTCACGGCCCGTTGGCGAGATTATATTACCCTTCCTGTACCGGGATGTAATTGCAAAATTTTGCAGCTTATTTATTCTTTGCCTGTTGAATGGGATGTTGTGAATCGAGTCCGTGACTCCCTTGCAGTATGGCGAGACGCCTTTCGTCTCGTAAGGGTGTGTGCCGGGGTGCGCATGCACCCTAGTTCCAAAAAAAATTGCCCAATTGTGTTGGACCTTACCGCAATTGTTTTGGCCGTTGCTGCAGACCGCTGACTAGACGAGAGAGCTCGCAGCACCCTGTGTGGTGCTCAAATGGGGTCGTCAAAGAAGCCTGAACAGTCCGCAGGGGCAACGCAAACCCATCAAGGTTGAGGGTGCCAGAGATGACGGAGTTCGAGTTCGCTCCCTCCTCAGCACAAGCTCGCCCGCACACGCTGCTTTGCTTTGATTTTTTTTTTGCTTAGCAGGCGGCCATGCCCTCCTCCAATCTCCTTTACCCTCTAGGTTTGCATGTGCATGCTAAAAGTGGAGGTCCACAAACCAACCCACTTTGCCTAGAATATACCTTGCTCTTGATACCAGTGTAAAGCATGGGTGACTAGACCCTGGAATCCACCTCCCAACCTCCCACTATATAGGCAAGCTCCTAGCCTTTTACCCTAGCCGGATTCCCTTGTCCACATTGCCTAGTCTGGCCCCTGTCCTAGTCCATGACTCCCTAGCCTTGCCCTTATCCTGACATTTGCTATACTCTCAAGCTTGGGTTTTTGTTTTTTCAGCATTTTTTAAGTAATTCTTACCAAATTTTGATAAGCTTCAAGCTTAGCTGCTTCCATGTCTGTAGAAGGATAGTCCTTCCATTTGTTTTCCATATTTTTGCCTGCTTTAATTCCTGCTTGGAAAACTTCCAAAGCTGCATTGATTGGCTCGAAAATTTTGTCTACCAAAATTGATCCTCTAGATTTTATTGTGGTTTCCTTGAATTCACTCTCAATTTCTTTCACTTTTTCCTGGAATAGTTTCTTGGCTTTTTCCTCAATTTCATCCTTTTGTTTCTGTTTTCTTATCTCATATCTTTGACGTCTGCTTTTTCCTGGTCTTTTGCGAGGAATTTTTAGTGTTCTCTGATTCATCAGAGGAGTTATGTTTCTTGGGCTCTAGTGATCACCTTGATTGGAACAAAAGGTTCACTTTACAAAGAGCTACTAGGTATCACTTGGACTACATGCACCCCCACTGCTTTTCCTTTGTTTAACGGTTTTTTTGGACAGTCTTCAAGGCGTCCTCCTTTTTTGCAGCATTGTATACAAAAAGCTTCATCTGGCTTAATGTTCTTGTCAGGTTCTGGGCAATATTCATTTTTTCAATGATCATCTACACCACAATTATGGAAGTTTCTAGTCTTTGGCTTAATCATGGGTCTTACCATTCGAGGTCTAACACCTTGATTAGCTACAAAGTACATTGGTGTAAGCTCTGGTGTATCATAAGTCACATGTTCTTCCATTGAAGATGGATGTGAATTATACCACTCTCCTTCTACCATTAATGTAGATGGACTAGGCTCAACATAAGGTGTAATAGGAACTAGTGCTCAATATAAGGTGTAACATGCACTAGTGCTTGTTCATCTATGACTCCTTCTGAATGCATGTACTTTATAGGCACTGCATTATGTCCAAGAATGGAGGTTTTTGACCCAACACTGGTTGTGGTCTTTTCATACCCATCGGTGGTCTTTGTGCTGGGGCCATATTGGGCTGATAATTGTACATGGGTTGTCCTTGTGGTCTCATAGGAACATATTGAACATTTTCATTATACTTTGGTCGGTAATAGCACTCATTGGTCTCCTTTGTTTGTTTGCCCTTATTTCCTCTTCAAACTCTATGCCATGGTCATCAATGCGAATGGCATACTCTTCACTAGGATCCAGGTAAACCTGAACTCCATGGACATTAGTCTTATAAAAGGTGAGTATGTGCTTATATCGCACTGTCATTCCGGCTCTTGACTGAGTCGAATAGGAAGATATTTTAGATTTGAGTCTGAATGAGTATTTGGGACTTCTTCAAAGATAGTCCCAATTGATAACCTTGATTTACACTCTCTTCAGTGGATACTCTACTGTAAGAAATGCGAAATACAATAAGGATCTAGTAGCAATGAGAGTAGAGAGAGATACGATGCAAAGTAGATTAATGGCAAATCAAAAACTTTAGATTAGCACACTATTACAAAGTGATGGCGTCATCCACCCATGCGCTCTTAAGGTAGAGCTTAGATGGAAATTTAGACAATTAGAGCAAGTACGAATACAAGGGACTAACAATCCTTACACAAAGATGTGTTGTGTGCGTCAAGTGTGCACACCATTCTACCAAATTACTCATCAGAAGGCCTCCTTATATAGATGTAAGGGAGCCTCTAAACGTCCATGTGCAGCCACTTAGATAGCCAAGTCCAAGTAGGACTCTCCCATGCGTCCATGTGTAGTCGCTTTTGGGTAGACGAGTCCTCTTAGAACTCGACCACCAACCAAAGACCACCGCCCGTTGAACCCGCCAAAGACCACGGACAACCGGCCACCGGCCACCGGACGGCCATTTTTCGATTGTCTTTCGGTCGTCGTTCGACCAAGATATTCCGGCAAAAAGGAATATTCTGATGAAGGTAATAAAAAGTCTCAAGGGCTTTCACCCCAAGGCCCCCAGAGTTGGCCCTGAGTTTGCTTCGTACCATCAACGATCACAAATAGAGATCTCATCACCGTGCAAAGCTGGAATCCATTAAATATAAGTGCACCTTTAGCTTCTCCTCATATGGGGACCTTACAAACTGTGCAGCATATATTGTAGTGGAAAAAGTGAGAGAGGTGGGCATTGCAAGTATACCAACACCTACTAGCAGTCTCTCCAAGTATGCCTTCATTTGCTAGACTTGTTAAGCTCTTGATAGAGTAGCGGATTGAACTGTTATCCGTTTTTTCACTTGACTTGAATTCAACTCTTGTCAAACTCTCAATTCTTTGCCTGCAACTTGGTTCCTGTGTTAGTTTTAACCAAGTTAGCTGTTTTCTCTCAAAGACTATACAATTTTTGCTAACGATTGTGATTGGTCCGTGTATATCACTTCAATCTGAGCTAAGTGAGTCAGCAAATGAGATTTCCAAATTCTACTCTTGCAAAGAGCTAAAGGACTAATCTGCAACCTGGAAACTGAGCTAACATGTATTAATTTGGATCTGATGGAGCCCAAACTTGACCTGTGACCTTGTATTATGTTGTTCTAACATTGTACAAGCTCAAAAGTCCAAAATCTTGTCTCTGGGACTCAAAAGTAAATAATCCGATTATTTACTTTTCTCAGTTTTTATCACTTTTTAGGATTTTTTTGTCATATACACACCTTGTTGTAGTCTCTGGACAAGTTTCACTGAGTTTGAACAAGATTTGTCCAAGTTATCAACTGTTTAGTGTCCGCAAACTCAATTTTCAAGAATATGGCTTAAGTGTCACTTTTGTGATCCAAATTTCACCAAATTTGAGGTGAGTAGTCTACTTGATATGCTTGACCTTGTGGTGCACTCAATCGTGCAAAAAATCCCAATTCTGGAGCAGGTGTAAATAATCACGATTATTACTTCTGAGATTTTTTAGCAATTTTTTACCAAAATGTTGATACAAACAGGTGAAACAACTCAAGTTAAGCTCCCTAGCAAAGTTTCACCAAGTTTGGATAAACCCTGCTCAATTTGTCAACAATTTCATGTCTGCATACTGTCTTTAAAAAACTGGCCACAATTTTCACTGTATAGATCCAAATCTTACCAAATTTGATGTGAGTGCAAATACAACATGATAGGACTTATGGCATGTTTGGTTGGCCAAAAATGTTTGAAAATTGGACAAAAGTAAATAATCATAATTATTTACTTTTGGTAAATTTTAGCATAATTTTTATTCTCTAAGCATACACACATGTTAAACACTTTAAACTAAACCTCTTGGACAAGTTTCACCAAATTTAAATAAGACTTATCAAGTCAAACTCAATTTCTCGACAATCAGTACAGATTTCAGTTTTTATCAAGTTTTTGGTCAGTTTTGTGATCCAAACTTTATGAGCCTTCACAAAAGATGTTTGTAATCATACATAGAGTATCTGGTATCAACCTTGATCAATTTTGAGCTAAAAGTAAATAATTACGATTATTTACTTTTGGCTTTAAATGAACATTTTTTGCAATTATTTCACTGGTCAGTCTTTTTGTGACATGTTTTAAGCATCTGAGTCAAGTCAAAACTTAATTTGGTCTAAATTTTCAAGAAAATGTAAATAATTTGAGTTTTTGTAAACACTTAAAAATTTATCTCAATTGTATTCTTAAGCTTACCCACTGGTTCATACAACTTTTATGAGCATAATCTCCAACCGGATTCAGTGGTTGACAGTCTTTTGGTGTTGTTTCAAGATGTAGACCTGAAATTCTGCAACTTCACATAAACAAGTCACAAATGATTCTTTTGGAGTGAGCAATGATTTGAGATCCCACCTCGGATTCTACTTACCCTACTCCTAGGTTCTGATGTAATTGGGTTGTGGAAGGTATCCATAAAAACTTGCTTTCTTGTTTTTTATGGTTTCCTGAGCATTGATCTTAAGATTGTCTTGTCCATCAATCATTCTCAAAATCCTAACCTAATCCTACAATCCCACAAGGTAACAATCTACTCCTAAGCTACCTATACACAGCAAAAGACGACGCTCTTAAGCTATGCGATTTTAAAGAGAAAGTCTAACTCTAGGTGATCCTAGAGAAGGTTAAAGGACAACTATACTAGACGCTCTTATTTTCCCTAGTTTACGTCTATTCGTCCCCGATAGCGGTGCCAAATGTGGATGGGTTTCCTAACCTCACTCTTATCTTATTGCAGACATAGCGAGAACCACAAATATAATTGTCAATCCATGGGACGAAGCTGACTTGACTAGTGCATAGAGGCTACAAGAGGGCGTCAATCTCTTGGAAACAACGGACAACTTGCATCTAACATAAGCTACACTAAAATGAGCTAAGTCATAAAAAAACTAGTCACTAATCGACAAACAAAACACAACCGTTACAACATCAAACGACATCATCTGAATGCTATGAAACTTTTAGGACAAGTATATAAGACCTAAGGACACATGCTTATGGTCTCAAATCTCACTTTGAAGTAAAAAAAATTGCGATTATTAACAGCAGTGAGATTTTGACCTAGTTGTTTTTGACCTTGAATGCATCTAAATGCTTAGCAATGATGTCCCAATACCTCGTCTATGCTTATTTTGTGATTTCCTAGCTTAAATTCCTACTTATGATAAAATTAGGTTGCGGGTCGGGGACGCCAAAAGCTACAATTTACCATGATATGTTTACGTCAATGCGTAGAGCTCTTACCTATGGTTGCAAAGCAATAGACGACACTGAAATGTGACAACTGACAAGGGAGATGGAAGCATGAGAAGGAGAGAAGTGAGCATCATAAGCTCACGCTGTGTATTTCTTATCCAGAACTTTAAAACTAATTTTACAAATTGGCTTTTATACCTTAGCCAAGGTTTCTTTGAGGTTGCTTACACACCGCATGCCCAACCTTGGGCGTGCAAACATGGAAGCTAATCGGTAAATTTTGTTGGTTGCAAAAAGTGACAATGGAAAAACTCTTAGACACCCCATGTCCAAGGATGGCGGTCATTGAACTACTGATAGCTCAATCAAACAAAAACGTCAAACTAATAAGATAAGCGGACGAGCTAAGGCATCTGACTGATAGCTCAATCCGATGAAAATGTCAAACTAATAAGATAAGTGGACAAGTTGAGGATAATATTACCTTTTTAATATAAGAACACCTCAGTGTGTAACACATGCCTACCCAGCCCCAAAAATAACGGGCATGCAAGGCAACACAATGCAGGGCTAAAAATTGAAGACCACCCATGGTATTCCCTTTGGAACACCAAAATGAAAGTTGGTCTTCTGGTTTGAAACCCCTAGGTGATGGTTTGTTTTCACATAACTCTCTAAAATAGTTTTAACCTTTGGGAGGCCTAATGCCTATTACCCATTGCCCATTTTACATTATAGGTTGCCCATGGTCTGTGTGAAACCTAGTCGACTGTAGATCCAATCTTATATCAAATGCAAGCTATGGGTAAAATATTCCTAGTGTGAGTGGTGTTAAGAATGAATCGAGTAAGACTTATTTTTGGCATGCCTAAAGGGCAAAGCCTTAAAGTTGCCTTCTTTTTTTTGGCTAAAAATAGATTTTTGATTTATTTATTTTAGGACTAGAAAAAATGAGTGATTGGTTTATAGAGATAGTGGGCAATTACTAAGATGAGAGGGCATTTAGACAATGATGACACCATTGAGTGTGATCCTTTTTTTTGGGTGATTTTATAGGTCAATGGAAAGTGTTAAATGATGATCTTCTTAAAAACTAAGCATAAATGGTGGCTCCACAAATCCCAAGAGTTACTTTTTCATTTTGAAAGGTCTTTCAATGTTGAGGTCATATAGTAGGCTTATTATTTATAAGATGTCTACTTTTGCTAGTTCAAACTTTAGGCAAGGATCTATCCTTTAGGGCTTTAATCTCTAGAGAACGTGGGATCTAGAGCATAAGGCTCTAAATCTTAGGGATTTTTTTTGTAATTCCATTCCTTGCGCTTATGGTATAAAAAAAAAGCTTAGGGATGTAGAGCTTTTACAATTGTGGTGTAGAGCTTAAAGATGTGGGGAGTTTCCTCTCTCTCTTAGTTTATGGAAAATTATTTGAAAAATTATGGACAACCCTAATGATTTTATCACTTGTTTTCTTTTGTTTTATTTAGAAGCCATTTGAAGCCAAAGCTTTGACTAGTTTTACGGGATTGGCCCCACTTACCCACACTCATGTCTCAAGGGTTGAACCATATTGGGTGCGCTTAGAGCCTCTCACTTGTTTCAACTAGTTTGCCTTCATTGATTCTCCTTGAAAATGGTGTGAATTAAACAAAAGGAGAAGTGTTGTACCTTTCACTTCATATTGTGTCTTATTTCGAAGGCTTTGAAGCATCTCTTCTCGAAGCTTTTCCCAAATTTCTATGACCTCGCATCACAAATGAGATTTTGCATTAAAGATGTATACCCATATCACATGCATTCAATCGTCATAGAAATAACCCATCTCTACATACATGTTTTCATGAATTAAATGAGCCATTTTCCTTTAAAAGCTCTAGATTATTTTTCAAAAGTGAACTTTAAAACCCCTCTTATCGATGTGAACTTGTAATTTTCTTGAAATTAGATATTAGGGAAAATTTGGACTTTCAAATGGGCCCTATAAGAAATTTGACTTTCTCTCTCTTGTCCAAAACGGGTGCATGATAAAAATTTTATAAATAAAATCAAAACTTGTTGTAGATTTTATAATTAGAATGTACTCATTGAGATCTATCCATTGATATATAGCATGTCATCGGATTCCTGATATTCTAAAAGATTTTGTTTTTTGTTGCACGACAACTCTGTCTTAGAAATGGAATCTCTCCCACATTTTAGCCTCAGTGGGGAGGCTATAACTTCTACAAATCAATTTCAAATTTTTTGGAGTTTGTGGATTTAGAACCTACTTTTCAAGATCTTTCCAATGAGATGTTGGTTGATGGGGTTTTGACAAAGCATTCATGGACTTCACCAAGTAGCCCACTTTGGTAAAAGAGAGACAAAGTCAAACATCCTTATAGGGCCCCTTTGAGAGTCTAGATTTTTCCTAATGAACCCCTCTTTATGAACTCATGTCCTACAACTACATATTTTAAGGTGGACTCGGTGGGTGAGGCACATGTACAACCTATGCTAGATTTAAAGGATGTTACACATCGTCAAATTTTTTATTTTCAAAATGTAATTGATGAGACAGGGTGAAAATGGGTAGAATAGAGGCAATCCAAAATAAATCCTGTAGACTTTACAAGATAGTATCTTGGGTGCATATTTGTCTAGTCATATTTATTAGGTTCTCAGCACGTCATTTATACATCAGATTGTCATAAATTGGCTATGCTGTGTATGTTCACTAAGAACCTTTAACATTTGATGGAGGACAAAATTCAAGGTTATGTTGAAGACAAGGGCATTCAAATAATTGATGAGGATTTTCTCTCCACTTTTTTTTATGACTACCATTGATTGCATTTGTGCATTGATAGATTCTAATGGTTGTAATATACATCAAGTGGACATAAAGACTACACTTTTCAATGGTGATTTGCATGAGGGAGTGTGTGGAGTGCACCCTCATGGTTTTGCTAAAAAGGGCATGAAAAAAGGCTGTATATACGTAAAAATCTTTTGTATGGTTTGAAGCAATCTCCACACGACAAATAGAAAAGGTACATACTTATATGGATATACCTTATTTTTAGATTAGTGGTAGTGAGAGCACTTTGTATTTCAAGTGTGTAGATGATGTATTTCTAATTATTGTCACATGTTGCTGACTTGATCAAATGAGGGACATATTACTAATTTTAAGGATGATTTGTATGTGTCTTTTGAAGGGGTCACATTTGGGTCTTTTGCATCATAAGAAGAAAATAAAATTTAATCAATGTCATGGAGTTCTAGTTTTGTGTCAGAAAAAGTAGATTGGGCTTGGAGGACTGCAAGCTTGTTGCTACTCCTACAAGTTAGGTTTGAAGCTTAGTCCTCAGGATGTTGGAAATTATCTTGATGTAACCCTCTCTTAATAGCCTGTTGGTTTCTTAATCACCTCTAGATATATTTTTAAGGCATTTGAATATATGCAAGAATTGACGTGGAGAGCCGAGGGAGAGCCAAAGTCACAAACACATTATTAATATACTTCCAACATTCTAGGACACAAATTATCTTTGCATTTGGGTATAAGCATGTTAATGTGTCACTGAAAATGTTGTCTTGAACAATGCTAGTCACTTATGCTTGTTAGCATAAATTGAAAACCAAACAACAAGTGCAACTTGAATTTAAAATGTCCATAAAAATATTATTCATTCACTCCCATTTGGGGTGTGCCCTTGTTTTTCAGTTACTGAAGATGACGTGGGTAGTGGACTCTCTCTCTCTCTCTCTCTCTCTCTCTCTCTCTCTCTCTCTCTCTCTCTCTCTCTCTCTCTCTCTCGTGTTTGTTCCTCGCATCGGGCTCTATCATGCCAAGGGAAACCTTGGGGGGTCAAGGACATGAGCCAAGGGATGACTGCTAATGGGCATGGAATCCTACAAGGCCAAGGTCCTATAAATAAGGAGGTAGGGAGGAGCATTCTTTTTAGCAGTTCACAAGGGATGTATACAGGTATCAGAGCTTTAAATTTTGTTGGGGTATAAAGTCCAATGTGGTTGCCCAGGTAAGTGGGCGGGCCGCCAGGTATGTACACATATTCTTTTGTTAAAACCTAATAAGAACTCACTATGCTCTACACATTACAGTAGAGCGAGTTCACCATATCGTCGTGCTCTTCTTCTCGCACTCTCTCTCACGTTGCCCTTCCGCTCGTACTCCTTCAACTAGTATCAGAGCTCAGATCGAGGCTCGGGGCAGCACTGCAGGAGGCTAGAGTCACCAACTCAGATTGGAGTGAAATTCGACAGGCGAAGACACGGCCCCAAATCTCGTGGGAGAGCCCGAAGACCATGGTGAGAAGAACAAGTCCTCAGTGAAGATTCAAGAAATAAATGTGACAAACTCATAGTGATTTGTGTGGACCTAAGCCTAACCTATCTCTAGGGGGAGCTTCTTACTTTATGACATTTATAGATGATTACTCGATTAAAGTATGGGTTTACTTTCTCAAGCACAAGGATGAAGCGTTTAGTGTTTTCAAAACGTTTGTGACACTTGTGGAGAATCAGAGTGGCAAGAAGCTTAAATGCTTACGCACTGACAATGGTGGAGAGTATGTTTCAAAGGCCTTTCAGGACTTTTGTGAGTCAAAAGGTATAAAACGTGAACTTACTGCTCCTTACAATCCTCCTCAAAATGGTGTTGCTGAGAGGATGAATAGGACCATACAAGAGAAGGTCAGAAGTATGTTGTTTGATGCACAGCTGCCAAATGGGTTTTGGGCTGAAGCTGTATCAACAGCTGTTCATCTTGTAAATAGATCTCCTAGCAAGGTTTTGCAGAAGGATTCAGTGCTAGAGATGGTATGGTCAGGCAAAATGCCCTCATACAAGCATCTCAAAGTCTTTGGCTGTGAGGCATATACTCACGTTCCAAAGGAATTTAGGAACAAACTTGAGCCAAAGAGTAGAAAGTGCATCTTTCTAGGCTATGGTAATTCTGGTGAGATGGGGTACAGACTTTGGGATCCCGAATCCAGAAAGGTTGTCCGTAGCAATGATGTTCACTTTAATGAATCCAAATATCATTCTAAACCAGAGAGGGTTGAGGACATTAGAAGAGTTGTCTTCCAAGAAGATGGACCTGCACGTGCAAGACAAAATGTCAGGGCTCAAGAGGAGCAAGGACAGGATAGAGTGGAACCACAGGTTGTGGCTGAGCCTGAGCCACCAATTGTGCGTAGATATGGACGTGTCACGCGACCTCCTGATAGGTTTGTTCCATCTATGAACTATGTCATGTTGACTGATTGCAATGAGCCTTCATGTTACAAGGAAGCAGTGCAAATGAAGGACTCTGGGAATTGGCAATTGGCCATGCAGTCAGAGATGACAGCTCTGCATAAAAACAAGACATGGAAGCTAGTTAAATTACCACAGGGCAAAAAGGCTCTACCTTGTAAATGGGTTTACAGGTATAAGATCACCGCTCATGATAGTCAGCCAAAGTACAAAGCAAGGCTTGTTGCCAAGGGCTTTAAGCAAGAACAAGGCATTGACTTTGATGAAGTCTTCTCTCCGGTGGTCAAGATGACTACATTGAGATGCTTTCTTGCATTGGTTGCCATATTAGATTTGGTGTTGCACCAAATGGATGTCAAGACAGCGTTCTTGCATGGTGATTTACATGCAGCAGCCAGAAGGGTTTGTTGAGAAAGGCGAGGAAGATTGGGTATGCCAGTTGTTAAAGAGTCTTTATGGCTTAAAACAATCACCGAGGGCATGGTACCATAAATTCCAAGTTTATGCTTTCTCAAGGCTACAAAGGTAGTGAGTTCAATCACTGTCTATATACAAAGAAGGCTAAGGATGGTCGTTGGCTGATCCTTATTTTGTATGTGGATGACATGTTGATTGCTGGCAAGCACTTGGAAGAAATTTCAGCTTTGAAGTCAAAGATGGCAAAATCGTTTGACATGAAAGACATGGGTGAGGCAAGTCATATACTTGGTATGCGCATTGAGAGAGACAGATCAAAGAAGTTGATTTGGTTATCTCAAACAGAGTATATTGACAAGGTTTTGCAACGTTTCAATATGGAGAAGGGAAAGGCACTGAGTGTTCCATTGCCACCATATGTGAAACTTAGCAAATAAGATTTTCCTGTGTCTGAGGAAGAACAGGCTGAAATGGATAAGATTCCATATGCGTCTGCAGTGGGTAGTTTGATATATGCAATGATTGCTACTCGCCCAGACATTGCATTTGCAGTGGGAGTAGTAAGTCGATACATGTCAAACCCAGGCAAGAAACATTGGGAGGCAGTGAAAGGAATATTGAGATACCTGAAAGCTACAAAGAGTATGCGTATATGCTATGGGAGTCAGGAGCTAAGTGTAAAGGGTTTTACAGACTCAGATTATGCAGGTGACTTAGACAACCGAAGGTCTACGTCAGGATATGTGTTTACATTGGCTGGTGGAGCAGTATCATGGCGTTCTAGATTACAAGATTGTGGTACTCAGTCTACTACAGAGGCTGAATATGTTGCAGCATCAGAGGCATGCAAAGAATCAATTTGGCTTAATCGACTAGTAACAGATTTGGGAATGAAAGAAGAGATGCCTGTGTTATATTGTGATAGTCAAAGTGCTATACAATTGGCTCGCAATCCAATTTATCACTCAAAGACAAAGCATGTGGATGTGAAGTATCATTTCATCAGGGAAATGCTCGAGGATAAGCAACTTCAGCTTGTCAAAGTTCACACCACAGAAAATCCTGATGATCTACTTACAAAAGGACTTCCCTCAGAGAGCTTTGCACATTTTTGCAAGCAGTTAGGTGTAGGGTAGTACATCACTTCTCTACATCTCTTGTATATTAGCTTGTATAGTAGCTTCTCTCACATTTAAAGTACCACATTGGACTTTAAGTGGGAGGTTGTTGGGGTATAAAGCCCAATGTGGTCGCCCAGGTAAGTGGGCGGGGCGCCAGGTATGTACACATATTCTTTTGTTAAAACCTAATAAGAACTCACTATGCTCTACACATTACAGTAGAGCGAGTTCACCATATCTTCGTGCTCTTCTTCTCGCACTCTCTCTCGCGTCGCACTTCCACTCGTACTCCTTCAACTTTTTGGGTAAGAAGAGGGTGTGGTTTGTCGAGTTTGCATGCTCATGCAATAGAGAGCATCGTGGAGATGATGAAGCACGCATGTGTGCAGGTGCTCTTGGAGCGAGAAGGAGGTTGAGATTGGCCTACAACAAATCTCAGGGGAGGAAGCTTGGCGGGGTCGGCGGATTGAGGCGAGGATCATTTCTAGTCACTGGCGTGCAAGCCGGGGAGCACCACAACAGGCGCTCTCTCCTTCTCTCTCTCTCTCTCTCTCTCTCTCTCTCTCTCTCTCTCTCTCTCTCTCTCTCTCTCTCTCTCTCTCTACACCGGTGCTATCGCCATCGCCATCACCATAGCTAGTAGAAGCTCTCCTTTTCAATCTTAAGCACCCAAGGCCTTTGGCCTTAAGGAAATTAAATTAAAACAAGGGAGGGTGCCCACAGGCCAACCTCCCCTTCACCCCTTCGACCTCCACCCTTGACACCACGGCAAGTCGTTGTATCGAGGTGAGCAAACGACAGAGCAGCATAAGCTTTTCCACATGTAGAGTTTCTATAAAATTTTAGAAATTCACAACCATTCTCAAGTAAGCAAGAATTCTAGAGGAGCCTTACAAAAATTCAATAGAAGGATTGCGGTTCAAAAGCCTCGCCATAGCCAATATTTTTGGGGAATTCCAAACTTCAAGCAAAACTTTTCGAGCAATCATAAAACCGAGCGGATCCAAACATGATTGATATTTTAAAAAAATCATAAAAGGCATTCACATAGCAAAAGACATATAATAGTTTAGCTTTCCCTAAACACCTTCCCCCCCCCCCCCCCCCCCCCCCCCCCCTTTTTTTGCCTCTACCCAACCTGCAACGTATTTGAAAATTGGAATATCCAACTATACTCTAAGGTATCCCTACATCATCATTTTAGATTGGCAACCATGGCTGTCGATTTGTTAGTCCTTAGCTTCCCTTCCTCGTGTCTTAGAAGCTTGACAATTGTAGTGGCATCCAATTGTGTTGGAGTGGTGCTACAAGCTAGCAAGGAAGTTCAAGGCTATTAAATTTCCCTGCAATGCACATCGGTTGTTTCCATTCATATCATTAGTAGGAGCTGTGTGTGGTTGTCTTCGAGAGCTTTGCTTGGTGCCAATTCAAGGTTTTTTTTTTAGTTTGGAGGTCACCACCATGTTCTCTCTCTCTCTCTCTCTCTCTCTCTCTCTCTCTTCACCGTCATTCCCATTTGAAGTTTTTGAATCATGCACTGAAATGATGAAACCCCCATTATTGGGTGCAATGGAGTAGAGAGTGTCTCCTTTCTCAATGTGGTACATGGGTGGTATACTTGTGTTTGTAGAGAAGTGGCTTCATCATCTTGTAGAAGCTCCATGCAAGGCCACAAAGAACAGCGAGGCCTGCCGTCTTTACCACCACTACGTTTTTGTTCCCATTTTTGCTTGGTCCAGTAGATTACATGCTCTCGGGTCTCTTTTATGTAGCAAACAGCAAACAACCCCACAATCACAAGTCACAATCGGCTGTAGTTGAAAGTCCCCCCCCCCCCCCTCTCTCTCTTTCTCCAAAAATTTTAAAAGAGAAAATTACCAAATCACTCCTCTTATTTATGGAAATTCCTAAAACGCCCCTCAAATTTCAAAAATTCCCAAAATACCATTTTATCTATTTTGGTTGGATTGCTTCAGATTTCTAATCTTTATTTCCTTTGTAGAATCCAGATCCGTGTTTAATTGCTTAGCATGTAATTTGTCACAAAATTATGTCTAAAAATAATGAAGCAATTCATCTTCGAAGCCTACGTAACTAACTCAAATTCAAGTTTTAACATCTTGTATTGAAAGATAATCAGTCTCCTTTCGAAAAGCTACTAATTTTTTTAACTTTGGAGAAATTTAATCTCACCATCCCCTGGTATTTTAGAAGATTTGGGAAATTTGAAGGGAATTTATGATAAAATCTTTGGGGGATATGGGAGATTTTTTGAAATTTGAAGGGAATTTTGACAAATTAGAGGGGTATTTTGGTAATTTTTCCATTTTAAAATTTTACCCTCTTGAAACAATCCGCGTCGATGTGGGACTGTTTCAAGAGTTTTTTTTTAAAAAATTAGACGTCTTGTTGACACTTTTAGATTGCTCCAGCATGCTGATTTTCTCTTCGTCTGGTCTGGTCTACAAATGCCATTACTCCACCATGCGCGTGTCTAGTCTAGAGATATGCTCTCTCGCTCGTCTTATATCAATAGCTATGTTATATAAACCTCTCTCTTTTTTTTAAAGATTTTGCGAGAGAGAGAGAGAGAGAGAGTTGAGAGAGAGGGTTCCGGCGCGGATTGTTTCTAGCAGTTAGTTTTTGCGAGAGAGAGAGAGAGAGAGAGAGAGAGAGAGAGTTGAGAGAGAGGGCCTCCCCTTCATGCGCAGCTCGCTCGAGCCAACTCTCTTTCTCTCTTGCAAAAACTTTTAAAAAAACCTGCTGGAAACAGTTCACGCCAGCGCGGACTGTTTCCAACAGTTTTTTTTTATTTTTTGTAAGAGAGAAAGAGGGCCTCCCCTTCATCTGCAACTCGTTCGAGCCATTTCTGGACCGCCTCGACTATCGCTTCTATCATCGCCCTCGCAGTTCCTGACCTTATCCGCCAAGGCAAATCGGGCAAAGGCGAGTACCCATTGACTTGAGCAACATGTAGAGCTGCGCTAGCAATTGAATGCAACACACACAGAGCCACTCCATGCCAGTCAAGTGGAGTACCTTTGCCAACATAATAGCTCTAAGTGATTAGGGTGACATTTAGAGTTGCGCCAATAATGGAATGCAACATTCAAGATCACTACTCTGCTGAAAATAGAAGAGAGAGAGCCTTAGGGAAAAGGCTCAAGTGATCAACGACGCATGGCCCTGAGTGTGTATGTGTGTGTGTGTGTGTGTGTGTGTGTGTGTGTGTGTGTGTGTGTGTGTGAGAGAGAGAGAGGGAGAGAGAAAGATATATATATATAGAGAGAGAGAACGAGAAATCAAAGAACATCGCCTACGCCTGTACTAGTGTGTGTGTGTGTGTGTGTGTGTGTGTGTGTGTGTGTGTGTGTGTGTGTGTGTGTGTGTGTGTGTGTGTGTGTGTGTGTGTGTGTGTGTGTGTGTGTGTGTGTTAGACACAGAGAGTCAAAATACGCGGCCAGTTGTATGCTTGCAAATATGCATGGGTTGATTTTTTGCGAGATCTTGTTCTAGTAGTTGCAACTCATTTGAGAGATCTCGGTCTCTCTCTCTCTTACTCTCTCTCTCTCTCCCAAAAACTAAAAAAGAACCTACTAAAATCAGTCCGTGCCGGGGCGGACTATTTGCAGTAGTTTTTTTTTTAGTTTTAGGGGGAGAGAGAGTGAGAGAGAGTGTGTGAAAGAGACCCCAAGATTTCTCAAATAAGTTGCACAGAAGCGCGTAGGCGACATGGCGTGAGTGTGTGTGTGTGTGTGTGTGTGTGTGTGTGTGTGTGTGTGTGTGTGTGTGTGTGTGTGTGTGTGTGTGTGTGTGTGTGTGAGTGAGAGAGAGAGAGAGAGAGAGAGAGAGAGAGAGGGGGGGGGGGGGGGGGGGGGGAGTGTCGGCATAAGTGCTTGAGGAAAATCAATTTCACAAACGTACAAAATTAGAGATTCAAATAGGAAATTTGTTCCAAATAACATACAATTCTTACAATTCAATCATGTTATCATGAATTTCAACATGCACTAGGAGAGAGGGCCAATGATGAACTGGGGTCCAAAACAAGACCACCTTTAAATCAAATGGAAAATGTTACCTAGATAGATGGGAATTATGATTGGGATGGCATTGGGAATGGCAAGCACTTGATATGATCTATCGTTCCATATCAATTTTATTGACGACTGTCAATCCTATCATTTAATCCATATCTTTCAAATTGGACGTCCCTCTATTGGCCCCCATGATTTAAGTGGCCTTATATTGGCCCCTTTACCCTAGTCACATGCCACGTGGTCAACCTTCCCAATTTCACTTTAAATCAATAGAAGGGATCTTATATGAGTCCCACTAATAAAACACTTTTAGAATCGTGCTAGGTTACTCACCCAAAGCCTTTTTAAAAAAAGGAAAAATTACCAAAATACCCCTCCAATTTGTGGAAAATTCCAAACTACCCCTAAAATTTCAAAAATTCCCAAAATACCCTTGTATCTATTTTGGTTGGATTGTTCAATTTTTTATTGTTTATTCCTTTTTTATAATTGAGATTCGTTTTTGCATGCTTAGCATGTAATTTGCCACAAATTTCCTCGCAAAAAAAAAGGCAAGTATGTATGTACAATTACCTCGCAAAATAGACAATTATGTTTAAAGATAATGAAGCAATTCATCTCCAAAGCCTACATAATCAACTCAAATTCTGTATTTAGAATTTTATATTGATAAGCAATGAGTCTTCTTATGAAAAGCTACAAAATTTTAATCTTAGGAAAAATTCAATCTCACAACCGTATTTTGGAAAATTTGAAGGGAATTTTGGAAATTTATGACAAATATTGGGAGTGTTTTGGAATTTTTGAAATTTGAGCGGTATTTTGGGAATTTCCACAAATTAGAGGGGTATTTTGGTAATTTTCCCAAAAAAATCCCCTATTGGAAACAGTCTGCGCCGGCAAAGAATACATTCTCATTAGTTGCCCATGTTTTTGGGTCTCGATTATCAAATCCATTGAGAGCTACTCTTTCTCCTAGGCAACCATGGAGTAAACTTTTTGATCGATCCTGTTTAGCAAAACTAGACTCACTAGTTGGGGAGGCAACTATCTATTTTGCACAAGAATTGGGATGTTTGTGAGAAAGTCGCTCGATTTTTTCTTTGCTCGAGAATGGTTGCTCGCCGTTTGGTAAGACTCATATTTTTTAGCGAGCTTCACAGTGCGGGCCGGCTTTAAAAGACAATTTAAGATATAGCAATGCTTCATCGGCAACAAACTCAAAGAGTGTCTCACTAGCAACAAGAGTGACCAAAATTCTTGGTTCTTGCTCGAAATTACTATGGTTTTTTCCAACAACCCTTTACAAATTGAAGATGTAATTATCACGGCTAATTATTGAAACCTGCAATGATTATTATGGCTATGGGCATCTAGCACTGCACATAGTCCCCATGGATTTTGACATCAATATGATGTTTGATTTTGAACATCATATGCCCAGTCTTCCCAATGATGGCCGTGGTCGAATACTCTCATAAAGGTTACCCGCGCGGCTACATGAGGAGATGATGGTTATGAATCTCTTGATATTCAGGAGTTTCAAGCACTTCAAGTACGCATATCTGCGATGGAGAAAAAATTTGCATCTTTGAATGATAATGTTACTAAATTATCCACCTTAGTAGTGCAATATATGCAACAGTAGGCCACCGGCTCTGCTGATACCCATATGCAAGAGCAAGGCTCCAATTAGGGACAAGGTGCCCCTTTGATTTCTCTGCACTCTCTCACTCAAAAGGAGGTGGATGATTTGTTGAAAAATACAAAGATCACTAGATTGGAGGTTAAATAGGTCTGCTTGTGCATGTAAGTCTCCTTGGGACATTGGGGGAAGCACTTTTGAGGCTTTCCATGATAACATGAAATGCCCTAAGTTGTAAACAATTGAACTTGCTAGAGGCAAAAGGTTAAAATGGTTGGAATTTTTTATTTTATTTTCTTATGTTGCTTATGATGCACAAAGTAGACAAACTCTTAGACTCATTTTAAAAAAATCTCAAAGTTTCACTAACATAATTAATTATACTAATTGTGTTTAAGTTTTTGAATGTCACTTATTGTGTTAGTTGTGTTTTTGCCTAATTATGTTTGAGTCTAGAATGTCAATGACATAAGGGAGAAGAAAGAGAGCACAATAAAAATGTGGTGAATATCTTTCTCAAAAAGTGGAAAGGAATTCATGATCTACGGCGTACTTTGTATGCAGTCAGCGCACTGCAAACAAGTTTGACATTAGACGGGAAGGCCTATATATGGTAGATGTCTCTCAAGGAGAAGAACATCATACCACAGACTTGGTCGGTCTTTGATACTGTATTTAGAAAGGAATTTCTACCCACGAATGAAGTGAAAGAAATTGGTCATCTTGGGATAAGTTTCATGCGACAACATAAATCATTGTTGGAATGTATCTTGCACTATCAAGATGTCATCCTCAAGCTAGAGGGGCTAGATACCTTTTAGCAAGTGTGTGGGTTTATTCGCGGTCTGACACCAGAGCTTAAGAAGCATGTCAAGACTCAGGATCCCAAAACGCTTGAGGAGGCCATAGTGCAAGCTCACATCCATGATGATCCTGATGATAAGTCACAGCACAATACTCATGTGCTTGACAAATACATGGTAATACACGTACACAACCTAGGCACAATAAAAGAAAGTTTATAGTAGCCAGTTCAAAGGCGTCCAAGAAACCCAAGGGGTCTAGAGGGCCTCTCTCTACACAAGAGTTTGAGAAGGCAAAAAAAGAAAAGTCATGTTTTCAATGTTTGGGAAGCGGCCATTGGAAAAAGGATTGTCCCAAGGGGAAATCTGATGCCCAGGGCCTAAGTAGCATTATTCGTTATTTGGACGACGAATAATACACAAATAATGGGTGTATTATTCATTGACCCAAATTATACACCCGTTTTATACGGTGCCACGTCAACAAAATTGACCTCCCATATAACTTCTTAACTTTTCGATTGAAAATCTTTTCGATCGAAAAGAACTTTTTTTGAAGACATGTTCAATCGAAGACATGTTTGACCAAAAAAATCTATATCAAGCGGGAGCAATGCCCTCTTAAGCTCATTTGACATGACAAAAGGTAATCCATGTGAGAAACAAAATAGAAATAGTTTTTTTAACTTTGAAATCAATAAAATAGTTTGAAAATAAATTTATTTAGTAATATTTTAAACTGTTGATCAAAATTTGACTTTTTTTTTTTGAAGATCAAATAGTATAATCTATGTATGTTGTATAGAGCTTAGACTGTCACTCATTGCAAGGTGGCTATTTTAAAGGAGTCACTTGCTATGTGCTCAGTTTACTCAGTAAATTAGAGATATAATTTAATTTAGGGTTTATCGATATTTGTAGAGTGTACTCTCATATGAGGTAATCAATTTGCAAAATATAATATAATAGAGGTTATTTTTATTTAGTTCAGTGTTCGATTTTGACATGCATAGATTTTCTCACTTCAAAGTAAACATAGGTACAATTTATTTGTCTTGTGTAGAGTCATTACACTATGCTCTCACTGGAATTAAAATTTAGGAATATCATGTCCAAATATATTGATATTTAATTATCTTTATTTGGATTGCTAGATCTATCGTACTGTGTGATCATACACGTGAAGCAACAGATAGATAATGCTCAAAGATCTACTGTGAAGTGTAAGAACATGTTCGCACTTCAGATAGATATGGCAATCGTCAAGATCTACAATTGATTATCATGTTACAATGAGAATCATTTCCAAGACTTGATTAATATCATCAATTATCGTAATGTGTGAAATCCGTAAGCTTGCACTTTAGATAAATTGTTATAGTAAAATGTGAAATGATGTGATTTATATCTATAGTTTTTTATAAGATAATGTGTGAAAGAGAAAAGCTTGCACTTTAAATAAATCGATGTAGTGCAATGTGAACATTGTGATTGAAATGTTTTGTTTTAAGTAATTCTGTCATTTTTTTGTTTGTAGTGATAGTTTGATTGCCATGAGTTTGTACATAGAGAGCGATAGACCATCATTGCTTATTGTAAATTGAATGTAGCGTGAGTCCAATTGATAATGTAGACAGATTTTGATCACTAGATTGATAGATAGAGCATTGTTTGTGTAGTTTGTTGCTTAAATTGTTTTTGACCTCAAAATTGAGAGCTGAATTTGTTGTTGCCAACAGATTAAATTCAGTTGTTAGCATATTATCCTTGTGCAACACGGTGGAAGGACATGAGTGGCACAAGGCTACGTGCCGAGAAGAATACATCTTGGATTATATGCAAGTCTTGTGGCCACGAGTTCAGTGGTAATGCAACTAAAATCAAAGAGCATTTGTTTAAAGTCCCAGGCAATGTGTTGGAGTATACGGCCCAATCGAAACATATTCATGTTAGATTTCCCAAGTACTCATGCACATCAAAGAAGATTATTGTAGCTAAAAAGAAGGGTGGTGCTCCTAAAGAAGTTCCAGCAGATGTTGAAATGTCTATTGCCAATGAGGAGATGGAGCATACATATATACACAAGAAAATGATCATACTCCTCATTCAACTCCTCTTGATGGGCACACTTCAATGTCAGAAGCGGGCCCTAGCACTATAACTAAAGCTAGTAAAGCACCATCTAATGGACAGAGGCTCTATGAGGCGCTAGATAAGTAGTGGTTGCTTGAGTTGCACTTGAAATGGATGCAAGATTTTCTGGCGTGTGGTATACCATTTCATGCTATGCGCAGCCCCATATTTCAAGAGGTTGTGATGAGCACAACTAAAAAAGGGGTTGTGCTTCTTGATTACAACAAGATGCTCACAAATTATTATATAAAGTGAAAGATAGTATTGAAGCCATCCTCAAGCGCACAATGGTAGCCTTTGTTCCTGCATATGGTTGCACTATAGTGTTGGATGGATGGACTAATTGTCAAAAAAATCCGCTAATCAGTGTGATGCTTATCAACCCTACAGGGTCCATGTGCGTAGAAGCTATTGACACCTCATTGAAAGAGAAGATGAGAGACTATCTAGAAAGGGTATATGAACATGCAATAGCAAGGATAGGTGGGCCAAAGCATGTGACTGCAATCATCACAGATAATACATCCAACTACAAAGTTGTAGGAAGGGTTATCCAAGTTAATTACCCAGAGAGGACATTGGTAAAATGACTTGCATAAAAAAAACTCTATTGGATGAAAATCATGTGGTGAAATTTATCAGAGAGCATCAATTTTTGTATGCTCTTTTTGAACAAATTCACCTAATAAAAATTTACAGATATTTTGTGCTACAAGGCTTGCTACTGCATATTACGTTCTTGCCAGCTTGCAAGAACTGAAGCCCGCCTTGATTAAAACTATAGCTGATAAACAATGGAATGCATGGCTTAGCAAGTATCCTAGCTATTGTAGCGTTCTGAAGGAGATGATATGGTTGGTGTGTGTGACGTTGATGAAGATCTATGACTTAAGCCAAATAACTTTTGCTCAGTTTGATAACATTGCGCTATAGAATACAATGCTATGCTACTTGATGTTCACACCTCTCTCTCTCTCTCTCTCTCTCTCTCTCTCTCTCTCTCTCTCTCTCTCTCTCTCTCTCTCTCTCTCTCTCTCTCTCTCTCTCTCTCTCTCTCTCAAGTTTTACATTTACTTTTGCAATAAGAGTTAAAATTACTATTAGATACAGTACGATTTCTTTTTGAGAATACAAAAAGGGGGATATGAAGGGTAAATCAAACTCTGATATTACAAAAACTACAATAAAACACATTGGGTTCTTGAGAAAATAGATAGATGTAAGTGAGGGGGTTGCTTAAGCCAATGATTTTGTCAACTCGTCCAATTGGTCATCTATGTTGAACTCAACACTCCTAGCCTTAGGAGATTGGTCTGTAAGTCCTCATTTCAAAGGACCAACCTTGTCTAGGAGAGGTCCATACAGCGAGGTGTATTGTTGTAGCTTTGCTTGGGCCTCCGATAGCTCTAGCTCAAGCTCAAGGATTTGGCCGTGCAACATGTTAGGTGTCTCTCCTTTGCTTGCAAGATCTTGACCCTAGCTCTATATGGCTGCCATTCCAAAAATGTGAAATGAGCATTGGACGCTCCACGTGACGTACCATGGCAAGTTCATAAATAATGCCATGATGAGTGATATCCAAAACTGTGGCTTTTGGCTTTGTCTTTAACCTACTAATTTAGTGTGGGTCCATGCCAGTGGACTTTGAAGATCTTTGCAGCATGCACTGGATCTTTAAATGCAGGATGGGTGACACCTACATGCTCATGTGTGCCTACCTTCCTTCTCCCAAATATGGAGCTTGTATGTTGAAGATTGCAATATCTGAAAAAAGATGTAATACAGGGGGGGCCTGTGACTGTTCTAAAGTGATAGCCGCACTAGAAGCAATCTCTGCTCTAATGCTGGCTCCTGGATCTTTGGAAACACTAGAAGATTTGGCTTCCACTCTTGTACGTTTTTCTTGATCTTTCAAGGCTCTCCTTGAGCTCATTATACAAATGTTGCACAAGTTGTATGGGAGTAGCTATGCCTGGAAAAAAAGTAATTTTAGGATTTTTTAGTTCCTAAAAAGTCCTTGCGATCTTCCCATTAGACTACTTGACTATGTTCAATAATGAACCTGCTGTCATTAGAGATATGTCAAAAGAAGTGTTTCTCAGATACAAACTTCATTAAAGTCTCTGTAAACTAGTGATAATGCTCCAAAGATAAATGGTTTACGCAGCGTGGAAGCTTGGCCTCTGACATGTAATGAAAGTGGTGTACTATAATCTTGAAGGTGAGCCTTTGCTGGTGTCTCCCCTATCTGTAAGATATAATTTGAAAGCATAAACATTATGATATAAATGCAAACTATCAAAATCATGTCATGATTGTGAACCATATAATTTGTTGCCAAAAATACTATGTTATGATTGAAAATCCTACACTATACAAAAAATGATTCAAAGTCAAGGAAAAACAAAGCACATACAAAGAGAGAGAGAGAGAGAGAGGGGGGGGGGGGGGGGGGGGGGGGGGGAGAGAGGTGAACGGCCCAGGAGTGTGAGGTACGCTCATCACAAGAACTAGACCATGTTCTGTGCGCAGGGGGGAATGTAGAACGTTAGAGAATACACATAAGCCGTCAAAGAAGCGTACATGTGAACAACCCAACTTGTGTGAGGTACACTCAACACATCCCTTGGACGCTATTGTAATGCTTATTGATAATTTAACCAATCTAATCCTTGATTAAGTGTGTGGAACTCACACCACAACCATCAGTGAACAACTCTTAACAATCTCAAATTTAGGTGAAACATTGTATGTATCTACATCCAAGAAAACCTCAAATCGTCTAGTGATGAATAATGGTGTACCTACGAACTAGAAAGTAGAAGGGTAATGCGCATCCTGCTAAGATGAAGAGGGCATATGTATGCATCGCTCCACTCTTAGGTTGGCGAGTGTAACCCTCATATTTCTATGTAGTAATAATGATAATGTGACCTAATCTAATCCTTGATGAAGTGTGTGGAACTCACAACACAACGATTAGCGAACAACTTAACAATCTCATGTACATGCCAGACATCATATGTTTCTACATTTAAGACAATGCTAAGTCATCTAGTGATGAACAATGGCGTGTGTATGGAGTTTGAAGCACAAGGGTAACTCGTGTGTCACACGAAGATGAAGAGGGCATGAAGTATGCATCTCTCCACTCTTTGTTTAATGAGCAACACTCTTGTGTTGCTATGTAGTACAGACAATCATGTGTCATGATCTAGAATTGAGAATCCTATAGATCACGCTGAAGTGAGAGGTGTAGCATCATGCCTACTGCACTCCAGAAGTCGACCATTAAATTCTAACTCATCTCTACGGTGAGAGATAAACTATTTCACCACACGAGTAAGAATTTAAGTTTGTCCTAAAACCCTTCCCTGAAGTGAGCCATGTGGCTACACAATATGTAAAGAGCTACTAAATTCTACTCATTTCTAGAGTAAGTTGTATGGCTGCACACCACGAAGTGGCCTATAGTCTGCAAGCCAACTCTATGGTGAGAGAGAAACTACTACACCACACGAGTCTAGCACAACATACAAAAACAAGTTAATACGCGTAATCAAGTGAAAAATTATACCTCAATAGTGCTTTGCCTATTGGTGGGTTGCAGTGTAGCTAAGTGACCTCTTCTACTAATAGTCTCTCAAGATTTGACAATGCAAGAGGCCATTTTGATCGAAATCGATGACTGTTCATTTTATAAGTATTTTCTTCAATCAAAAGATCTTTTGATCAAAGTCTTTTTCAACCAAAAAATATTTTGAACAAAAAAAGAAAAATACGGGTATTCAGATAATATTTGGGATTACGACGTATAATAGCATTTTATACCTATAATTCTTTAGAAACAAGCGTATAAATGCAACCCATCCCAGGGCAAGGAGAGAGCAGTGCACATGGTGCAGCTATTGCCTCTTGACTCCATGTTTCTCCAATGTGGAGGTAACACACATTGAGGTGGTGCATGGATGATGTATAAAAACTTCCATGTGGCAGCAGACCTTTGGTCCATATGAGCTAATGTGCATGCACAGATCTATTCAAGGGCACAAGGTGTGTATCTTGGTAGGTGCCAAGTTGTGGGACATTCAAGTGAGAGTTGTACCATTGGGAATTCAAGGGTATGCCATATCCTTGCATTTGGGACTTTTAGCTTAAGGGGTGTTTAAACATGGACCAATGGTGGTAGCCATAGCTATACCCTCTAAAAGGTAGGGTCGTAGGGGGCCTGGGGGCCTATTTGTTCCCCTCATCATAGCTTTGTCCCCTAGAAAGAGAGAGAAGAGGGGGACGGGGGGCTTTCCCTAGGCGTCCATAAAGTAACCCTAAGATTTTTATTTTCATTTTAAATCTCTAAATCTCACTTTTCACTCCCAAAAGCTCCCCTAACTAAATACATGGTCAAAACACTATTTTCTTTGACCAAGTGCATGAATAGTAATATTCAAGTATCATTTGTGCATTTTTTATGTCCTAGGGTGTAAACAAAGTCAAAAAAAGGAAACAAGGGAGGTGGACACAAGGACACACATATCAGCCAAACAAGGATCCTTGTTTGACTGATCTGTGCACCCTTGTGGCCACCCCCCCTTTTTGCCTTTTCTAGCATTGATTGTACCCTAGGACACCAAAAATGCACAGATTATGCTTGAATTTATTTAGATGTTGTACACCCCTCTCTCCTGGAGCCAAAACTGAGTTGTTGCACTAACACTTGATTTTATAAGAGATATGTGCATTTCTGGCGTCTTGGGGTGCAGACAAGGGCAAGAAAAGGTAAAAAGGGGGGTGGCCACAAGGGTGTGTAGATCAGCCAAATAGGGAACCCCTTGTCTGCACCCCAGGACACCAAAAATGGACAGGTTATGCTTGAATTTTATTGTTCATGCACATACTCGCCATCTTCACCCTTCACCCTTTAGTCCTTGTGTCCCCAGCAACGGCACCATTGTTACGAGAGCGAATCACACGACCTATAAAATGCATGCTGGTAGGAAATAGGACAAAGCTAAATAGATAATTAAGTATCTTACTTAATGGAGAGAGAGAAATTTTCACACATGAGAGATTATAGAGTAGAGAGAGAGAGAGAGAGAGAGAGAGAGAGAGAGAGAGCACACGATATATGTGGTTCACCCAATGTGGGCTACATCCATGGGAAAGGATTCACTCAATGGCTTTAGTACTTCAAACAAGAAGTAGGTTACAAAGGGATTATACCCTTAATAGAGCTCCTGCCTTGCTTCACTCTCACCGCCTCAAACCCACCTTGTTGCATCAACTTCCCACTCTAAAATGTGTGTAGAAATGGACTCCTTTTATAGGCCAAAAGTGTTGTCCTCTCTCATGAGAGGCAGCCATGTGTAGATACCCTTGTGTAGACAAGTCCAAATTGGACTCTTTAATCCACCCATATGTGGCTGCCCTTGAGAAGACAAGTCCGCATTTGAAATCGGCCACCGGCCATTACTTCTGACCACCGCCCCCACTGGCCATTAACTTTCGGCCATCACCCGATCGGCCATTTTCCGACCACTTTTTGGCTATCGTCCGGTCATAATATTTCGGTGAAAATGAATATTTTGGCGAATAATTTTTCTTCACACACGATGGCTTCTCCTCATAACGGGGGCCTTACAAATGTGCATTTTTAATACAAAAAATTACAAGGGTTAAATCAAGCTCCATACTTAACACATGCAACACAACCTAGATCAACATAATGTTAGTCGAGGACACAGATGACATGATAGGCGCTCAGAGGCAATCTCTTTAGCTTGTCGGACTGAGACCATCCCACGCATACAACACTCTGGAAGGCCAACTAAACCACAATCTAGAATCTCGCTACTCTCAACCACACCACCCAACCCGCATACACACAAATGGAAGGAAACTCACTAAACCATACCAGAATCGTATGAACCTTAAGGAAGACCTTCCCCTCACCAGGATACACTTGTTCAAAACTCTCTACACTCAAAACCCTCACTCTAGACCCATCTGCAAAACACATATATGAAGACACAGCAGTATTTTGGAAGTGCCCGAAACTGAAATCTATGAGTACCTATGCGTAGCTTATGTCACCGAGATTCTAATGACTACTTGCAAGTAGAAAACAACCATCGTTTGATACACTTATGACCACAAATGGCTCGTAGATGCGTTTTGCATGCTTTGTCTCGCGTGGAATGCTTGGCGTTGATGCATAGCTCTCATCGAGCCTAGCGCGATGGTGTTGTCAATTCTCCAATGTGATGAGCAAGCGGGGAGTAGCGCCAGTATGAAGCTCACGTGCTCTCTCTTCCTCTCTCACACATAGTCGGCAGTAGCTTAAAACTTGATTATGATCAAAGTTTTCTTTACAAAATGACCTAGGTACCTTATATACTAAGACTACCATAGGTTAAACCTGAAATAGAGTTCAAAGGGTCAAAATGGCTTTGTATTTACAATCTAGAAGTGCCATTGCACACCGGCTTCTGCAACTAGACTAGATACTTATTACAAATGATGTTTATAACCATAATCCGTATCATTTTATAACTCTCAACAAATAAGGCTTTATTGAGTTATGTCGTGTTGTTGACCCACAGTAAACAACATCACACTTTCAAAGGTGTCACACAAATGTAGGAGTTGGTTCTCTATCCAAAACCAGCAGATGTAATTTCTATAGAAGAGAATGCTTGATGGAAGACTATAAGATATGTGGAGTCAAAAGGTTAGAGTTATGTTGCTTGGAGACATACAATCTAGGTAAGAGTATTACTATGAAATTATTTGCATATGTAGAAGCAAAAGATAAGCATGGAAACAGTAAAAAAGACTATATCTTTTGCATAAAGAAATGCAATGTTGAGAGTTTCTTCAACTCTTGAAGACCAAGTTGAAGCTCCTCATCACTCATAACTATGTAGCTTGATGGCGAGGACAACAATTCAATAATTTTCTACTTCGGTTTCTAAATGATGTCGTTAAGAATTACGCCTTCAAGGAGAAAAATGAGATTCAATCAATGCATTGGCACTCTAGTCAGGTCACAATTTTTGTACACATAATGTACTACCGCAAGGTAGGGGAGGTAGTCAAAACAATCCACTTCTTCTTATCGGATGACAAGGTGCATGACACATTGTTTGTGCAACATTGCTTCATGCTACACTGCGATTGCTTACAACAAGAGGGTGTCACTCCTAAGCAACATTGGGTGTGGTCCAATGGTGCGGCCTTGCAATTCAAGGGAGCTAGGCCTTTCTATTTTGTTGCAAGATATGGTGGACTCACATGTATTAAGATGAGTTGGTTCTTTTTTGGATCAAGGTAGGGCAAGGGTAATCATGATGGTGCAAGACCAGTTGTGAAAAGAACCTTGACCCATGAGCATCTAAAATTGCATGGAGCTATTTTACGGTGTGCATCATATGTTGTTGCTTATTGCCAAGCCAGCCTGTCTCACAGGGAGTCCCTGCATCATATCCTTCAAAAGAAAGGGAATGTGTCCATGTGTTCTGGGAGGTTAAAGAGGGGAATGTAGACAAGGAAGTCAAGTGGAATTGTGCCACTGTGGAAAAATCTTGCTCTCTGCATGCTTTCCACGTTCACAACCCACATGATCTTGGATGCTTCTATGTTGCATGCATGCAGAGAAGGTGGAATCACTACATTAATAAAGCTCATGTGCATGCTTGGGATTATCATATTTTTTACCATTACCTAATGAGGTTTTGGCAGATTCTGAGACAACAGATGAAGTTTTAACAAAGGAAATGTTGGCTATGATGGCTTCACATACGAACGTCATCATGATGTGTTGAGTAGCACTCTATGCGTTGGTGACACTTTTGCTATAAATCCAGATACTTCATCCAATACCAAGGATGTAGATTTGTACCTCATAAAGTGTGTTGCAGCAAAGGAGAAGGTGGAGAAGGGGTACACCAATGAATGAATCAATGTAATTGAAAGAGGATCATATGTTTTGCAAGGACTATTACAAGCAATTGGATGCATACACCTTCAAGCTAGACCACAAGCAGCCCATCATCCACCTACTTTCACATCTAGTGTGATGTATCAAAATACCTATGGAGCACATCCCAAGGAGAACAAGTGTACACAATCACCCAAGAAAGCTATGAAGCATTTTGTTATAGCATGCCCTTCACATTTTGACCAATAGATTCTCAATATAATTCTTGCTGCAAATAATGCACTCTTATTATAAAGCTGGTTTTGTGTCTCTTGTGCGCATTGTGTATACATGGCTTTGGTGTTTATAACAACCAGTAATAACTGGGTATGCTAACTAGCATAAGTGAGTATCCTAACTAGCATACAGACAATGCTAACAAGCATACATAGAATAACTAGCATCTATGCTAACTAGCATAACTGGGTATAGTAACTAGGTTAACAGGGTATGTTGGCCACCATAGTCACTATGATAACTAGCATACATATTAGCATGTATGCTACCTATCATACACACTAGCACATAAGTAGGTATGCTAAATAGCATAAGTGGATATACTAACTAAACAAAATATGCTAGGCACCATACCCCTATGATGACTAGCATACAGACTATGCTAGCATACAAACTCTATTAACTATCATACATAGCATAATTAGTATGTATGCAGTGAGGTCCCCACCCCGTTACCATAACCTTTTTACAACTGAAGGGTATCTAACAAGTCGCTAGGCCCTAATCGCCTGAGCAAACATAGTCAAAAAAGAATTGATTTCCAATGGACGGCCTCTCGTCACCAACAAGTAACTTGAGTCAGAACCATTGAAGATGGTTCCTAGCTATGTCTCGTAGGGAAATCATGAACTAACACAAGAATTTTATATGTCCCTAATTCTCATCTTCGAAAAAGAGAGAAAACCCAAATACATTTTTCCCCATAGCTTTCAGAGGCACGTATATTTGTGACTTTTTGACTCTGGCACAATGAGTCTCTAAATTTGCTTCTCTTAACAAGAGAGAGTGGAGAGTTTCTTGACTAATCAAGAACACCCAACCTTGACTGGAAACCTGAGTCAGTCCCCACTTTCCACCCCCACACTCACACTTTTGTCTTGTTTCCTAAGTACTACGACTTGGTTGTTCATACACACAAAATTCTATTCAATGTTCCCATCACAAGTTTGTAAAGACAACCCTTCAAACAATAAAAATTGGCACCAAGTCAATACTTCCTAAAAAAACTCAACATACTATCAAAGTCGACGATGCGGAAGCATAGAGAGCAAGGGGAGTGAGCACGAGAGAGAGAGAGAGAGAGAGAGAGAGAGAGAGAGAGAGAGAGAGAGAGAGAGAGAGAGAGAGAGAGAGAGAGAGAGAGAGAGAGAGAGAGTCTCCTGAACCAATCAACCTTGGCAATGAATAATTGAATGTCTATACAATGGAGGCAAGGGGTTGCTTATATAGCACCCTCATTAAATTTCCCTACCCAAGACTTTGACAAATAAGTAAAATAAGTGCCTAAAGCCAAACTTAATAATGGGATCACATTGGGCAGTTCACTTGAGATGCCTAAACTTTAACACCCTCTTTGCAGATCATAGTGGACATCAATAGTGAGATCAAGTCAATGAAGAATCTACCATGGACACCCCAGAAGTGGCCACCAACTGGATACACCTCGATGTTGCTCTCCTCAACTTTGTACCTGAAAGTAATGCCATCTTGAGCATCACTTGCCTTTGTAGAAACTTTGAAATGTAGACCATACTACGTCCAATAATCCCCATTCGTCGTGAACTTTGAACACATCACATCCAAAATATAAAACTCCAAGATAATGAACTATTGGAACATAGCTACAACAATGAATCCGCTAGCCATCCATAGTGTTTTAGACGTTTGATTGGTTCCCTGCCAGATGCATTTGCATTGAACTCCGACCTACGGGTCCAAACACCAATAACTTGAACTCCAACACAAGGGTCCAAATTAATTCTAGGGAGCATGTGGTTGCCCCTCTCTGCCACTCACAAGCCTCTCTCTGACTGAAGCTAGTGGTGACACCGATTTTCATGTGACTACAAGGCGGGGTCGTGCCAGTCTAGTCACCACCACACTAGCAGCCTCCTTGATGTCCTTCCCTGAGTCACTATCATTTCTTTCCTCAAGTTCCTTGCTTTTACCTTTGTCCTTTGTAGAATCTTTTTCTTTGCCTTTGGATTTGCAATCCTTGGCCAAATGACCACGATTTCCACATTTGTAACAACGGTACTTTGTCCTCTTTCTGGAATCTAAAGCAGCAAGTGCTTCACCATGTGCTTCCACTATCTCAGAAATCTGAATTTTTCCTTGAATTACCAACACGGCTTCCTCTACAATGAGAAAGAGCTGAGATCATCAAATTCCATCTTTTCCTTCATGACTTGTAGCCGTAGTGTCCTAGCCACTGTTTCATACTCTTGAGGCAACTTCGTGAGAAACAAAGCAGCTAGCTGGGTACTCGTGAGTGCACTCTTCATAGCCAAAAGTTGATCATGAATAAATTTAGTCTTCATAAGAAATGATTGCATGGAACTTCCTCGAGGAAAGTGGATGGCAAAAAACTATCCAAGAAGGGTGATTGCTTGCATCGTAGAATCCCGATCAAACATATCTACGAGCTTGAACCACATTTTTTTGGCAGTCTTCAAGGTCTTAATAGCTGGAGAAAGGTCCTGTGTAACAGATTCCACAATGGCCAACATTGCCTTCACATTAGCCGCATTCCAATCAACACATGAGTTGAGATATTCGTCATCTTGAAGGCGTGTGTACGTGTTGTGGGAATCCTGTGTGGGACAAGGCTCTAAGTTGTCGACAACATCCCAGAAAACTTTGCGTGAGAACCATAGTTGCATAATCAAATTCCAATGAGCATAGTTATTCCCGTTCAATTTGTCGTTGGAGCTTGAGCAAGGTGGAACTCCAAGTACCTTCTCGCACTCCAAAGTGTGGTCGCACAAACCAAGCCGCAAGATCTCCAATTTCCTCACCTCTGCCAAGCCGCTCCATTCCCTCTGCTATCCTCCAAAGTCGCTTTGAAAATCTCCTCCAACTAGCTCCCCCTCAAGCCTCAAACTTCCTCCAAGATTTTGCTTCTACGTCCCGCTCTCTTCCCCAAGCCTTCTCCTCGATTTTTCCAACCGGCCTCGCAAAGATTGCTCTAGGCCAACAGTGAAGCCACTGGACACTTTAGTGGGAAGAGGGGGAACTCATGGCGTTAGCAGTGTTTTGAAACGCTTTAGGAAAGGCCGTCTCTTCCCTGCACACTGCCACCACGAGCCATTTTGATGTGCTCGCTTAGGACAGAAGGAAACCGGCACCATCGCCTAAGTAGGAAAACACTGTTAAGCACAACTTCTCAAAACGCACAAGGGAGGGGGAGAGCGTTGACGCGCAGGGCGTCTCACCACACACAAAGGAGGGGAGGGTGGCGTTGCCTGGCTGGGGCACCTCAGAACGCATGGGGGGGAAAGGGAGAGTGTGGATCATCGGCAAGGGAGAGAGGTGGATGTGGGGGGCAGCGTTGTAAAATGATGTTGCTGTTGCTTCTTCTCTGGATTGCTCCTCCATGCCAAGGGAATCAAGCCGCTTGCTATGATACCATGTCAAAGTGGACAATGCAAAAGCGTAGAGATCGAGGGGGGGGGGGGAGAGAGAGAGAGAGAGAGAGAGAGAGAGAGAGAGTCTCCTGAACCAATCAACCTTGGAATTGAAAAATTGAATGTGTATACAATGGAGGCAAGGGGTTGCTTATATAGCACCCTCAGTAAATTTCCCTACCTAAGACTTTGACAAATAAGTAAAATAAATACCTAAAATCCAAACTTAATAATGGGATAAAATTGGGCAGATCACTTGAGATGCCTAAACTTTAACACATACAACATTACTTCATTAAATTCCAATACTCCAAAATTGTAGAAGCTTCTTCCGGTGGATGTTTACTCCATCCGTTGTCATTGGTTGCCCATACAACCATTAGTGGACTACACCTCCTAAAGTAACTCTTCGATGACATGCCACTTTATATGTTCATTGAAATAAACCAAGTTGTCTCATACAAATGGATCAACTTTATGCATATAAATGCATGGCTCCTGCGTAAGGCAAACATATCTTTCCTATTTCAAACAGTATATCCTCAAATAATTTCTTCCTATTATTTCAAAATTAAGAAAATTAACAAGTTCAATTGATGCAGTTTTGAATTGGAAATGACCCAATGTTTAGGTAATTTTCTCTTTCCTCATTACCCATGATGCAATGAACGGGAAAAACAAATTCCTACCTTATCTTGGGCAATGACACTGCTTCGTGAGATAAATGGCACTTCTTTAATCATCGAGGCCTTCCCTTTGCCTTTTCCATCACTAGTTCCGGTCTCGTGATCGTGTGATCCACCATAGCAAGTTCTCTTGGGTGCCATTCCCTCTACTAGATACTTAAGTGAACTCGAGAAATTGTAAGCTAAAGCATAAAGAATCCAATGCAAGTAATGGTAAATAATTATAAGTGTTTTAATTCCAATAATATATGGTTATTTCACACATCAATCCAAAAGATATGCTTGCTTAATACTGCCATAGTCTTATGATAAACATGTGTTATAACCCATACACTAATCACATTCCCATGCATTCATGTACGGTCATAATATATACTTGGCAGACTTAATGCATACCAAGTTTAAGATATGATCATGCAATCATCTTATGTCACGTAGTTGATGATTGGATTTAATTCCATCTCTCAACTTTTAATGCAGATTAAACAAGAATGATGTACATAACAACGCAATTGAATGCATAACCAGCATCACGACTATGATTATGAAAGTAGCACACTTTATTTGGTTATTACCATTTTGAAAGCATCTTGAGGAATCATAGGTTAGATTTATAAGAAGTAGAGTTTTTGCTATCACCATAAGCTTTAGATAGATAGGAGTAAGAATGGTAGTCATATTTTTGGAGTCTCTCGAGAAGAGGAGAGGATATAGTTATAGTATGGCCATCCATGGACACACATGCCCATACACATACATACACGCACATACCTTAGACTATGAATTAATTTATTAATATTAGATTAAGGATTATTTAGCTAAAGTGAGCTTAGCTTATCAAAATTTGATTTTGAAAGTTGCTATTAAAAGACGAGTTGCAGGAAGAAAAGTTAAGGTATCAAATGCCTACACCGGCTATATTTAGGAGATTTTTGAGCAGCCATCTATTTTTATGGAAATTCCAGATGGCATAGATTGAGATGAGACGATCATGTCTAGATGGGTGTAAGCACCTCAAAACTTTCTATATTTGGACGAAAGTGACAAGAAAGTAGAAATTATATTTTTGAAAATCTTCAATATGTTCATCATTAGCTTATCAGAGGTGGAAAAACTATCAAAATTAGAAACGTCCTGTTTATGAACAAAATGGCATGATATTTTTTTCTTTACATCGGAATTCCCCCTCCAAGGGTGGCAAAAACCTTTACGTTCTCCCCAGCTTGAAGAATTGAGATGTCCTCATCTCAAAGGTAAGTCTGGATGATCTTTAAGGAGAGATGTTTCGTCTTTCTACAGTGCATCTTCTTCAAGGAAATCTTTCCATTTGACAAGGTTTTTGATGATGCTTCTATTCCTAAGTTTTCTCTCCCAAGTTTCTAGGATATAGTCAGGTTGAAGGTCAAGAACTCCTTGGATCAAAATAACTATGTTCGGTATCCAAAAGTTGACCGGGGTTAGGAACATAAGGTTTTAGTAGACTAACATGGAAGACATCATGAATTTTGAGATTAGAGGGTAACTTTAACTTGTAAGCTTGATCACTTATCACTTTGACAGTCCCATAGGGTCCATAGGATCTGGGGCTTTGAGCTTCTTGTACTTTCCTGAGGATAGGTTTCTTTTCTTGGGCCTGACCCTAAGAAATACCTTTCTCCTTCTTTAAAGATTCGATCTGATGTCCTGTTATCTAGATAATTATTTTGTCTATCCTGAGTAGCTTGAATATCCTTACAAATCACCTTGGTCTGAGTTTCCATGTCTTTGAGCATTTGCTTTGAGGCTTCTACCCGTATATTAGGATATGAGAAGTTTAATAGAGCCAAACATTCTTGACCATAAGAGCCCTAAATGGTGACATGAATATGCTTCTATGGTTTGAGGCTTCTACCCGTATAGTAGGATCTGAGAAGTTTAACGGAGCCAACATTCTTGACCATAAGAGCCCTAAATGGTGACATGATTATGCTTCTAAGGTTAGATGGTTATAGGCATATTCAACCAAAGGATGATATTGGATCCATTTCTTTGGTTGTATGAACGACATGCTCTAAGAATGTCTTCAATTACTTGATTCAATCTTTTAGTTTGACCATTTGTCTAAGGATGATCTGCTATGCTGAAACACAATTGTGTTACAATGGCTTGAAAGAGTGAAGACCAAAATTTTGAGGTAAATTTTGCATCCCTATCACTGACAATTCTCTTGGGAAGACCATAGGTCTCCTTCATGAAGATTTGTCTAATATCAGAAGCAGTGTAGGTTGTTTTCACATGCATTAAGTGAGCTACTGTAGTGAGCATATCAACAACAACAAATATTGAATCATAGCCTCTAACAGTGAGTAAACCAGTCACAAAATCCATACTGATACATTCCCATTTCGTTTGAGGTATATCAAGGGGTTGAATTTGTCCAGTTAGCTTGATTCTTTCAGGTCTAATCCTATACTTGTAGATTCGTCTCGTAAGCCTTCCAATTCTCGTGGATGTTTCAGAACAAAAGCACGTTTATTTTTTGGTGTTGTATTTATGAATTGGAATGTGCGTGTTGCATAGAAGAGAGGTAATGATAGTATTATGTAAATTGCTTGCTGTATTGGCGTTAGCTGCGCATTTAGTAATGCTGATCCAAGTTGTTTGATTCGTTCAATTGTACTTGTCTTTTCTATTTTTGCACATTTTAATATTTCTTGAAAGGTTTTTATAAGAGTGTTATCGACTTTCGTTATATAAGAAGTACAATATTTTGCTGCTACATAATATGGTTCTAAAATGAACGAGGAGTCTATATTAGCTTCCCAAATATTAATAAGATATTTTACGAATGCATTTTTTCGTATATTTTGTAAGTTTCTAGCTCAAAAAAATTGTTGGTCTTTTAATTGTTGATTGTATTGCTCTTAAATAAGTAGTCTTAGTCATTTCTAGAGCGAAGAGAAATTGGCAAAAATCAAGGGCTGTGCTATCATCGTATATTTCTAGGTATTGTTGAATTTTATTAGCATTTTCTTTATAAATGTCTTTTATTTTTTCTAGAGATTTAAGAATAATTGTTTTTTTTTAAAAGGTGGTTTTGGAAATTTAAACCTACAACATTTTTTACTATGTTTTTTACATGCGTGCGTACTGTGGAAATGTATTTGATTGTGTTGCAAATGTTCTGCAATTTGCGTCTGATCACAAGATATGTAATGATCTACAAAAGTGACTATTTCTCGTTTGTTTCATTGTAAACCGAAGCATTATCAATCCAAAGAAGACCGTGACCGTGTTCACTTCAACGTGATTGAAACTCAGTAATGAAGAAAAAATCTTTGATTGTACCATATATAAATGATGCACGTTTCAATGTGTCCCGTAAGCATGCTATTTTATGGTTATAATACCGTGCATATGTAATAGGATCTTCTCTTATGTAGTTTCGCAAACTTGGTTGTTTCTTTTGGAGTGGTTTGCTTTTTGAGAGAGTTTGTAGTGCTTTTTGTAATGGCTTCCAACTATGTTCTCTGCTTGTAAATGTAACAAAAGAAAAGTAGGTGGTCCAAGCTGACGAATCATTGCAAAAACATTTTTCTATAAGTGCTCATAGTAATCTAGAGAAACTCATAATCGTTGAAGGTCTCTATAGCCAATATTTGAATGTAGTATATTCTCAAGGTTTTCTTTTGTTATGACGTCTTTGACACATAGTACTCGATTGTTTAGTGTAGCTTTTCTAAGTCTTATCCATGATGATGAGTGAATCTAATGAATCATTATTTTTATTGCCTTAAAAAATATGTTTGTTATATGATTAGCAAATCGTCGATCTTTGTTTGTGATTCCCACTGACAAATGTCTTGGTATGTATATCGATAGGGTCCAAGTTGTTTGTAGCATCTTTTCCCATAAAAAAGGGAAGGAAAATTTAGTTCTTAGCAGTCTTTATTAACAAATATACCTAATGGTTTTTTTGTTTTGGCAAGGTGCAATACTTAAAAAATTTGAAGAAGCATCAAAAAAGTCGTTCGAATCTAAAAAACTGTGTATTAAAGTATATGTATGTGGCTCGACTGCTTCTTCATGAAGTTCTCTATTCTCAACGTTGTGATTTTCAAAGTTTGTATTATTCAATGAGCTAAAATCATGTATATTTTTATTAGTTTCTGAAGATCAGAGACTAAGGAGCTGTTGAATAAATTCTTCATGAATTTGTATTGCATATTCTTTATATAACAGAGTATAAATCAAATCAAGTAAAGCTTCAATTACATAACGTGTTTGAATCTGGTCACTTTTATAAATTGATTTATATTCTAATTTTTGTTTTATGGCTATGCCTATAGTTGTGTTTTCAATGCCTATTCGAGGCAATAATTTGCAAATTATGTCGATCGGTGCTGGAATATTGATTATACTTTCTCGTAGTAGAAATTGCCCATAATGCAAATATTGGTGAATCTAGCCAAATGTGTTTCTTGGTGCAATTAAATGTTCTTCAAGTTCATTAAGAATATAGAACGATGGAATAGGTTCATTCATTTGAATAAATGAAGACGAGGTAAATTTTGGAGTTTTTTTTTTACAATAATATATGCAACTAGTACATAATTGGTCTTTTGATGCATCGTTTTGGTTCAAAATAGACAAGGTTTCATGCTCAATAATTCGTATTTCATATGTATGATTTGAAGTTATCTCATTAGAAAAAACAATCATTTACAACAAACACAAGGGTTTATGGGCATGTCTTGCGTAGCTTCATGAAATGTTGTCATATTGTATTGAATTTTGTTCTTGAAATGGTCGGATGTTGTATCTTCTTTTGTTTCTTCTTCTAGATATCTGTCATTATTTTTTTAAAGTAGGAAATTCAAATGTTTCCTTACTTTATTGAGGTTATTTATTGGTATATTGATTTGGTGCAAAAAATCAGTACAAATTTCTTTTTTTGATACTAGTCGTTGTTCCGTATAACAATCAAGCAATTTTATATTTGTATATGAGCTCCATTTTAGTGGCTTAGTATGTTACATATTTTCAAAACTTTTAGGAGAGTTTTGTCTTTTCAACAATCTTTAAGTTTAGTAGTAACTGCATTTAAAGTTCCAGTAAAATTTTGATTTTTTTCTTAAAATATATTAGATATTTCTTATTTTTTCAAATGCATATTGTTTCCAAAAATTTCTGATAACTTTCCCTCAAAAAATTTATTCCATTTTGTGTATTTTTTTTGTTTTGAAGAGCAAATCTATTCTCTTGGTTATACTTATTTCTGAATACAAAATTGTCATTTCCTGTGCATACTACTTTCTTGTTTTGGCATTCGATGTATTGAGCTGATTTTCTTTTATTTGTTCTCCTATTTATTAGAATAAGAGGTTCATAATGTCCCTCTTTCCATATTTGTCATGAAAAAGTACATTCAATATTTTATTATTGCTCGTGAAGGTTGTATTAAATAATATTGTATGATAAGATGAGCCCCACATATTGATCTTTAATTTGCGAGCTCGTGCAATCCAATATAGTATAACTGCATCTCCCCATAAACCACCTAGAGATGATGGTAATATCATTCGTTGAATATATTCTTCTATAATCTCAATACCATGAGTTTCTTGTAGAAAGGATGGTGCTAAATGGATTTGTATTGTTTTGATAGCTATAAGATCATTTTTATAGAGGCTTTCAACTAGTTCAGTGACGCTTCTGTGTCTTAGCTCTTCGCTTGTGATAATCAAATTTTCTTGTGGGTGTTCTGATCGTTAAGCAGGAATGCAATAGAATCAAACATACAATCACCAACATTCAAATTAAAATCTTTCACTGTTTGCAAATCACAAAAGCGTGGATAAAATGTAGTAGTTTCTTGTGTTAGTACATTTTTGTGGTTAGCAGTAAAAGTAGGTTAGTGTGGGACTAAGGGCTCAAAATGTCCAATATATGCAAGTCGATCATCGTATAGTATATGTAAAGTTCCATTAAACTCAGACGAATATGTAATATATGTTTTCTGTGAGGTCTTGCACCATAGTGTTACACTCTTATTAAATAAGCAAGAAAACCAAAATATGCAAAAGTGGTCTCCCCATAAACCTGCAGTCAATGCTGGTAGTTGCATTTTTTCAAAATATTCATTTAAAGAGTAGACATTGTGCAAAAGTCTTATAAATTTTTGATAGTTTTTACAAGGAAGTAAATTTTGTCTATGTGTAAAACGTCCGTGTTTTATATAAAATGACCAAGTTTATGTACAAGTATGTTTTTTTTTTTTTTGCTTTTCTCAGAACGCGTAATACTTGAAACTATTCGCACCAAGTCTCTGTAAAAGCAGGAAAAACATTATTTCACAGTAAAAGTAGTGAATATGCATGTAGTCACAGAAATGAATACCTGAATTTACATTTCCAGTGAGCATGCTACAGACTCCTGAAGAAACAAACATAAAAACGTGAGATTTTAACGAAAAAATACTTTTTTATAAAAAATATGCCAATGACAATATATACCCATGATGATTCAGCAATTTTAGTCTTTCTGAAAGATCCTCCTTCGTAATCTACAATAGCATTTGCATTATTATCTTGAAGTGGCCTTGAATACGTGCAATAATCACTTTTTTGTAAAACTCTTTTTTATGGTTTTGAAAGAATGTGTCGATTGCTTTGTTTATATCAAGGAGCTTCATGACCCAATTATTTATTACAGACACATTCATACAAATCCCATCACTTTGAATTGTCCCAGTCAAGTATGGGATGGGCTTCACTCGAGTATTTCTAGAGCATCGCGTACAATAGAATTCGATTGTGTTGGTATTAGGCGTAGAGTAGAAACTATCTTGGACTCTGCAGCTATAGCATTCACATCCAATATAAAATGGATGGGTTGGAGGTGCAAAAACCAAACAACCATTCACCTGTACAAATAACAATGCTTCAAGCTTCACATGTACATGTATATGTAGAGAAGTGTGCGTATATATATATGTATTTTTTGTTTTAAGTGTTTGAGTATAATATGTAATACTGTAAATTACCTCTTTTAACATTTTCCAAAAATCAACAACATTCTGTAAATGATGTTTGCAGTCGTCGTCAGTAAATAGGGACTGCAATTGAAGATGTGCAAAATTGCAAAGACCGTTTGCCTCTATATGAACTAGAGAACAAATTTTTAAGCACGAACATTGCGTACTTCTTATTGTTAAAGTCGTTCAAAATAGTGTTTCGATCTTCTTCACATCCACTCATGAAGACAACCTTCATAAATATATTTTCCAGAGAACATTGATCAAGTATATCTAATTTTGGCTAAAATATGTATAAAATTGAATCTAGTACTTACATCATGTCGATCATATTCATTCACGCCATCTGCAAATTGTATATGGAAAATGGTTTTATCTTTGCCTGTAACTTTTGGCCCTCCATCTTGGATTGCTACTGTAGAGATTGTATCTTCTTTCTCAGCATGTTCTGAGATATGAGTCAATTCAACAATTTTTGCATTCAAGAAGAACATAATTTCTATGTTCTTAGCTAGGAATTTCTATATCACTGTATTATTGTCAGGGACAATAATTACTCGAGCATCACCTTTGTTGTATGGAGTTTTTTTTAGCTAGATCAGAAAATGCTCTATCTTGATCCACGTTCATTTCTGAATAATGGACTCCAATTTGTTTATCTGAGATTTATTAATTTACAGTGTAATCGTTGTGAATCCTTCTTCATCGACAAGGTCGGCTTGCAGGAACGGGGCCATGTTCGTGGAAGAAGCTTGGTCATATGTTCTGTATCTATTAAGAATGAGCCATTCAAAGACTGTACGTGATCTCATTTTTTCAGAGAAATCGCTGACCTTCATTATAGGTGTGTTAATAGCAACGTTTTATTTGCAAAGGAGGTTCAGTAGATGAGTCCAAAGGAAAATGAAATCTCCTTGCATGAGTTTTCAAAAAGTGAAAAGACATGAGTCATTGTCTTTCTCGCAATTGGTGCTGCTCAAGCTTCTACGAGGCTTGTGCTGGAAGTGGGCTTGCATGGTTTTCCATTTGCAAGAAATGTGTGAAAAAGCTGTGGACTATTTCATCGATGCAAAGTGATGGACTCTCTCATGCTACAATAATGTATGATTGCAACTGGAGTTCGCATCTGAGCTTTGCAATGTATTCGCCGCCTCTTTAACCTCTCCAACAAGCGAAAGACAAGCCGTCTGACTTAGCCAGTCAAAAGCTCCAGGGGCTGAATGTGTTGGGCAAGTATGAAGTGAGCATGAATATTCACGAGCTTGAAAGCTCGGGGCGGGTGATGTCTTTTCAACTTCTCATGCCTGGAAATCACCATGTATTGAATACGAAGCTGAAAGCGGGTGCAAGTCAGAGAGCTCTCTCTAAGAGTGACAAGGCTTTGTCTTACGAGATCCTTGACTGACAACAAAAGAGAGCATCGAGTTGGGCTATGAGAATGACAATCGCATGCTAATCCTCAACGAAAAGGCAAGCTCGAACCAGTCAGGTGAAAGTCCTCTATGCAATTATCCTTAAAGTTTACTACTACACAAAAAATGGAACATAAAGTCCTTATATATCCAGAGCCGTGCTCGATTCTTGCAATTTGAATGCTCGTCAAGATGTTCGACTTCCAAGCTTGAAGAGATAGCACAAAAAACATATATGGGAGACGGAGACTCGGAGACGTAGGCAATTTTCTTTATTTCTCCCCCCAACATGGCAGCGACATCCTTCAGGGATGTATTTAAGGCTTGAATATGTTGAGACCATTATCGGGAGACCTTGCACAACTATATCCGGGGCGGCATTGTAGTGCAAAGGGCAGTGCGTGAAGCCGTTATTTTCTATGTGCATGTCAATCGCAGCTACAAACCAGTATGTGCAATTAGAGATAGAGTTCAAAAGTCTCAATGGCACTGGTCGTTAGCACCTGGACTGAATCGAAGGAATCCTCTCCAGAAGCCCATCTGGAGAAGCCTTATGCTGCTTCTTGCGAATGCAAATCTACAGATAATCTACAGCTTCTTGCCTCTTATGCCCAGATCAGACCACACATAATCAAAATATGAGAGAACCTGTCACTCTGCATTTGATGGAAACAACCCATAGCAACATCACTCTTGCCTTACCTAGTCTACAAGCACAATGCCAGGTGCAAGCATAAGTAATTGCAAATTGGGGAATATACTCGCTTGCATCCGATGACATCAGCCTAGAAAAATAGCCTTCACATCGGACCAAAACAGCCTAGAGCTTTCTCACACTTCTCATTTGAAAAATCTTAGGGATGACATGTGTTTCATAAAAATTGTCCTTAATGAGCCAGAAGAGCATGTTGTCTCTCTTGCAGATGCCTAGTTTCCCTCCCACTTCTATCAAATCAGTGGGCTTGGTTAATCAAGCATTGGTTATATCAAGCCAACCAGACTCATCTTGCACCTGTCTACATGATTTCCCGAAGCCACCACATCTCTGGCCATTCTAACACCATTTATCTTGCTTTACAACAATCGATAAGCAATACCTCTTTTCACCTCTCATAGCCACACCTCTTCACCCCGTAATACCTTCCACCATTGGTTGCTGATTGTTTTCTATGTGCATGTCAGTCGCAGCTACAAACCAATATGTGCAATTAGAGATAGAGTTCAAAAGTCTCGATGGCACTGGTCGTTAGGACCTGGACTGAATCGAAGGAATCCTCTCTAGAAGCCCATCTGGAGAAGCCTTATGCTGCTTCTTGCGAATGCAAAGCTGCAGGTAATCTACAGCTTCTTGCCTCTGTTGCCCACATCCGACCACAAATAATCAAAATATGAGAGAACCCGTCACTCTGCATCATCACTCTTGCCTCACATATTCTACAAGCACAATGCCAAGTGCAAGCGTAAGTAATTGCAAATTGGGGAATATACTCGCCTTGCATCCGATGACATCAGCCTAGGAAAATAGCCCTCACATCGGACCAAAACAGCACAGAGCTTTCTCACTCTTCTCATTCCAAAAATCTTAGGGATGGCATGCGTTTCATAAAAATTGTCCTTAATGAGCCAGAAGAGTATGTTGTCGCTCTTGTAGATTCCTAGTTTCCCTCCCCCTTCTATCAAATCAGTGGGCTTGGTTAATCAAGCGTTGGTTATACCAAGCCAACCAGACTCATCTTGCACCTGCCTACATGATTTCCCGAAGCCACCACATCTCTGGCCATTCTGACACCATTTATCTTGCTTTATAGTAGTCGATAAGCAGTACCTCTTTTCACCTCTCATAACCACACATCTCTGGCCATTCTGACACCATTTATCTTGCTTTATAGTAGTCGATAAGCAGTACCTCTTTTCACCTCTCATAACCACACCACCTTTAGCCCTCCTGTACAGCGTCTTCACCCCCTAATACCTTCCACCTTTAGTTGCTGATTTGCACTCTTTGAAAGAATGGCGCAAGATGGCATAGAACGAAGTAGAGTGACATTTATCTGTGTGTTCAAAGCATACAATTGTATAAGACACATAATCTATGGTTTTTTGCTACATGCACTTGCGGTAGAGAATGGGCTTAAGGTAGATCTTAAGGTTGGAAACACTCTTGTCGATGTGTATGCAAAATGTGGATGTGTTGCTGATGCTTATGTGGTATTTTGTGTGTTGTCTAACAGAGATGTTGTATCATGGTTTGCACTCATATCTGGATATGCAGAGCATGGCCATCGTCATCTTGCAATTGACATGTTCAAGTCTATGCAGGGCGAAGGTATAAAGGCTATGATTGCAGGATAAAACCACAAATGGGCACCTTGATAACAGCCCCAAAAGCAATTAAATTTGCACCGCAAAACATGAAAAGCTGGTAGCCAGCATTGTACCAAAAGAAAGTACATCTCTGAATAACCGAGGCTATATCTAGATGGGAAAATCTACAGGGAAGTGAAGCAAGGTGGAAAGCCTATTGAGAGCAGCCGATCTGCTACTGCAGTGAGGGGGCAACACCTCAGGGAAGCTCGCAAACAATTGCGCAATCAGCAACCGAATTGGTAGTGATAATTGCTACAAATAGCACGAGACTGAGGCGACAACACTTATTTCCATTGCCATCTTCCCTCTCATCTGTTCTCCTATTACAAAATATACGAGTTTTTACAGCATGAAGGTTTGGTGCCGACTCTTGCTGTCTTCCTTTCTACTTTAAAAGCATGTAAAAGCATTGAGGCTATAGGCTATGGGAGAGAAGTACATGATTCGATCATTAAAAGAATGCTCGAATCAGACGTTCAAATTGGAAATGCATTAATTGATTTTTATGCAAAGTGTCCATATTTATGGGAAGCATGTTCCATTTTTCATAAAATGACCACCCATGATGTTGTTTCCTGGGGTGTAATCATAACTAGCTCTGTAGAAAATGGGAGTTGTCTGGCTGCCCACAAGTTTTATGAGAAGATGGCCAAGGAGGTCACTTTCCCTAATAAAGTAATCTTCTTGGCCTGCTTGAGAGCATGTGCCTACACATGCACAACAATAGAAGGTAAATGGACACACAGGATGATTGTGATGAGCAGACTCAAATTAGACATCACTATTAGTAGTAGTCTTGTGGACATGTATAATAGATGCGGATGTATAGTGGAGGCATGCCATGTATTTGAGAAGTGCCCATTTAGAGATATTGCAATGTGGGATTCGATGATTGCAGGATATGCACAACATGAATCTCATAGTCATGTGGAGAAGTGTCTACGAGGCTTGCAACACCAACGGTCAATAGTATCAAGACCTTCTTCCTTGTGTGCTTGCCCTCCATTAATGGGACCTTCCGTATCTAATACACTTTCATTTCGTCCATCACGACTAGCAAAATTGGGCTCTGCCTCGCCAAAAGAAGGTTCGCCGCCTTTTTCATTTGACATTGGCATACTAGAGGCTGTAAGTGTGTCGTTCTGTAGCACTACCATGTCGTCAAAATCTTCACCATGGATTGGCTGCGTCTCACCAGAAAGATAGCCTGGCTGCATGCTCTCAGCTCCTAAATATTGGCTCTCCGAAACCACCTGCGTTTCACCACCCTTATTGATCCAATATTGAAATGATCTGGCTTCGACTCTTCGAATGAGTCTAGCTCTGTTGCCATGTGGAGTTGCTCTTCTAAATTCCTTGTTGCTTCCTCATTATGAGGTGCCGCCAACGTAGATGGGATACCTCTAGACACACTCTGATTAAAGTCTCTACATATCAAATGAAGACAATAGAAAAGAACTACTGTTAGGGTCTTTCAAAAACTCAAAACACTAAAAATAGAGCACCATTTTACACAAATTCACAAAAACAATAATCAGCACGTGCACAGACATAAAAACACGATATTAATTTGAATATTTACACTCTCAACAAATGAAACATTTCCATCATAGTCTTAATATTAACTCTACATTGATGACATGATTAAACCCCTATTTAAACTACTTCTCAATACCTTGTGCAAAGTATGGCATAGATCCAAACCTCATCAAAATTCTGAACAAGCACAAAACCCAAACAAAATGAATACTGCAGAGCTACAGAAAATCCCACCTCTCTCTCTCTCTCTCACACACACACACACAGACTTATAGACCAAGTAATCGAAGCTGTAAATAACATAGATGATGTGAGAGAGAGAGAGAGAGAGAGAGAGAGAGACCTCTTCAAAATCGCACGATCCCTTCCTCCCTCTTGCAACCTCCCTATCAATTGTAGCAGAGAAAAAGTACACACATATACACACACAATCAAATTTCCATGCCCAAAATGCAACCGAACCACCAAATAAAAATAGAAATCCCATGCATGCCCTCCACCCAAAAAAGAAAACCTTTCTCGGCCACTCCCCATTGGCCTAATCCCCTAATACCTATGGCCATGCTAGCAAATTTTCTCCCTATAGACCCTGCCTTGCGACGGTTCCAATAAACCACACTGTTTGAAAGTAAACTCGGACTTAAAAAGTAAACTTGACTATTGACAAGCGTTTCACGTTTCGTGCCTTGCTTCTGTGCCGTCGATCCCATGGCTCAAGCTTCCCACTTGTCACGAGAACAGACCATTTTGAGCGTCATTGAATTTCTGAAACCGTCTTTACAGGGCCCATGGGGGCGGGATTGGAGCATCACTACCACGCTCTGCTTCACAGCTTTGGAAGCCTGCTGCAGCGACTGCGCGTCTATTTTCTGCGCAGCCTCTCCTCAACTCGTTTCAGCAACTCCTTTGCCGGTGCCGTCGATTGGAGGGTATGCACGCGCGTGTGTGTGTGTGTGTGTGTGTGTGAGAGAGAGAGAGAGAGAGAGAGAGAGAGAGAGAGAGAGAGATTGATTTTCCAATGCGGAGACATTCATGTATATGCTTGACGATTCCCATGGAAACAGATGGTGAAGCCTTATCTGAAGGGTTTCTGGCACTTGTGAAAATTTGGTCTTTCAATTGCATAGGCTGTGTGGTATGCTCAAATTATTTCTGCACGGACTGGTTTTTTTTTGTGAAGTTGTGACCCTATTTAGATATGCTACCATTTTTTGTGAGACCATAGCCCAACGCTAGTTATCATACATAATAAATAGTATAGGGAGACACGTTTCTTTTTGTTTCTTGATGAAAACAATTATTGAGCTTGCGTATGAATCACTTGTGGTGTATCATGGTTGGACACGTGAGCCACATACCATTACCAGAATTGGTTGCATTGAAAAGATAACAATTTTCCTTTGATGACCTGTCAAGGAGGAAAATATTCACTTAAGTGAACAGAGGTGTCTTGAGCAAGTTCAAGAAAATTTCAATCCACAACCAAGTGGTTATGTCTCTTGTTACTCCAACTTTAAAAGAATTCTAATCAAAGAGTTGAAATTGTAGATAAACAAGCTGATGTCTGATCAGGTATGCTACTTTTACGTGTGATGTGACTTGTGCTCAGGCTATGAGTAGAGAGCCATCCATGTAGGTCATAGGAGCTTTCTTGAAGCCATTAATGAAATTTTTCATTCTACAAGTATCCATTCCTTAAATGCACATCGAATTAGTAGGTTGAACCTGGTGCGGTTGGAGCCACTTTGCTCCTTTTTCACAGATTGCCTAGATTGAATAAAGTCACTAATTTCTCCACAAGATTTTAGGGATACTGACGGTATGATGGTATTCTGTGGAATGACTTTATGAAAATATGTACATTGAATTAAAAAATTCCTAGATTAAACTTGTTTACATGTGCTCTTTCATGTGTGTATTGTTAGAGTACATGTTGGAAGCTTGAAATGTCTCCAGCCTTATGTCTAGTAAATGGCGTGATGGATTTAGTGGATCAGTGTTGGATGTGATTGCTAAATATGTCAAGAATGTCATCCTAGTGTATCAAGATTTCTATCTAGATGAGATGACTGGATAATGTTGTTAGTACATCAAGAGTTCTGTAAGGATGAGATGGCTACACAAAGATCTAGGTGCATCAAGAGTTCTGGTCTAGATGAGATGACTAGATGGCTGTTTGCACTTGAGTGTAAACTAAGTGTTTGATTTAAGGATGCATGCTTTGGGAATGCACTGTCTTGTTTGCATAACACCAACGTTTTCAAATTCAGCCCTTAGATCAGCCAGTGTTTTTCACTTTTCAGCCATCCTCAGCATCTACCATCAACACCCTGTACATTGGCATTAGCAGATCAGCCCATAGCCTTGTCAGTTTGTAGATCTAGTCCAAGAAGCCCTAGCGTTTTGAGTTTTCAGCCCTTAGCCTCTTAGACCAAGCATCTACCGCAAGATCCTATCAACATCTCAACATCTAGGACCATCATATCAACATTTATGAAATTACCTCTCTAGCGATAGAGAAGAAGGGTGCTTGGAGGAGGGTTTGGGACCCCATCCGGTCTTTCTCTCTCTCTCTCTAACTCATAGAACCTTTACTCAGCTTCTTTCTCTAGTCTATTGTACATCTCTCTCATGAAATAAAAGGAACCTTGAGGACGCATTGAGCACTCATCCTGAGTTATCACCATAAATCACTTCCGTTGCACATAACATGTATCAAAGCTCTTTGGTAGTGTTCGGTATCATCACTCAAGAAAAGAACGTAAAGAACCTCTCTTAGATTTTCCATCAAAGAAGTTTTGGGCCCTTGCCCTGGACTAATACTTGTTGCCTACAGATATTAGCCACTCCTACCCTTAGTCCATGGCGCATCGGGCGTGCTCTCGTCTTCATCGTTGGTCTCATGGGCCATTGAGCCATAAAAGAATTTTTTTGCTTGTTTAAGGTTGCACGTAACTCAAGGCCACTTGTGTGTGTCGATCTCTCTAGTCTGTGTTTTTGAATAGTGGTAAGTAACCCGAAAAAGAAGGGCTTTTCTAGCCTTCCCTTGTTCCTCATTCCACTCATTGAGAACAAACCTTGTACATTGTGGCAAGCCAATCGATGTGAGGTGGGAAAAAGCAACCTTGGTGTGAGCGCAAGACTGCCAAGGGGTGCACCCGTGGAAAGGAGTTGAGTTTTGGTAAGAGAGAAGCTTTCTTAAACGCAGATTGCAAGCAACACCAAGAACCCCAAGATCCCAAGAACCCCAAGTACCCAAAGTACCCTAAGAACCCAAGTACCCCAGTGTTCAGTGCTTGGTCATCACTTGAAGCAGAATGGATACTGAAGGTGATGAGTCTGAAGTTGGAGAAGATGTTTCTACACCAGGAGGACCATTGAATCCTCCTCTGTCCCCATCTACGCCACCGATTGCACCAAATTCTATGGAGGCTTTAGTAAAGTCCATTATGTAATGATGCTACAACAAGAGGCTCAATGGATTGCAGTTGAGAGGAAAAGAATGGCTCTCGAAAGGGAACGCGAAGCTCATCGTATAGTTGCGGAAGACAAGAGGGTAGTGTTGGGTGATGCCATTAATTGGTATCAAGCATGGCGAGAGGCATAGTTTTGATTGTTGCTATGTATCTGTCGGATGATGCCATTAATTTGTATCAAGCGTGGCACGTGCTAGTGGACAAGGGAGGCTAGCGATGCTACCCTCAGGTGGCAATTAGCTGGTAGATTAGAGAATTCCACCGATCCAGATTGAGGTGCCTAGGACAGGGAGGCCAGCAGGGCTACCAACAGGGCTACCAAAACAGGTCAAAGAGCACAAGAGAAGAACAGAAAGGTAAGCTAGGTCCACCGGATAATTTGGTCAAGGGTACTTTTTGGCCCTTGATTCAAAGTGGATGGAGGAGGAGAGCCTCGCAAATTCTCTTCAGAGAGAGTTGTACATTGAAGCTTTTGGGCTATTAGCAGTGTCTATGCCAAAAGTTACCAATGAATCAGCAGGTTGAATTTGGTGCGGTGCGGATTGCACAAGAGGGGAGCCACTTAACGCCTTTGTCACAGATTGCCTATATTGAATAAAGTCACTAATTTCTCTTTGAGATTTTAGGGTACTAACGAGCTGATGGTATTTTGTGGAATGCCTTTATGAACTATATGCACTGAATTGAAAATTTCCTTGATTGCATTTAAAACATGTTCTTGTTCATGTGTGTATTGTTAGAGACATGTAGAGAAAGATGAAATATCTGTAGCATTTTTTGAATTTTCAGATGAATGATTTGAACTTAATGCATCTAGACATCTGTTAGAGATCAGCGAGATCTGGATGTGATGGCTAAGTGAACTGAATGCGTCCATATCTCAAAGGGGTCATCCCAAGAGGCAAGGATAAGACACGGTGCTTCTGTCACCGCAACCTTGAGAGCTGCGAAAGCCTCAATGGCTGCTTCGGGCTAGTCTACGCGTTGACGGCGAGTCTTTACCCCTTTCAAAACATCAGTCATAGGTGCGGCAATGCATGCAAAATTCTCTATGTGCGAACTGTAGCAAATTGCTGACGTGTCAAAGCCTAAAGAATGGAGCCAACTTACATGTGTGGCCGAGGGGCTTAAACCCTAAGAAGAACAAGTAACAGAAGAAGTCCTACCGACTTATGGGGACCCCGTTCGATGGGGCCCCAAGTGACATAAAGGAAGAAAATAAAGCAGGATCCGGACACACGCCAAAAACTGATGATGTGGCAGATTTTCGAAAATTGCGTTGGCATGATGACGTGGCAGGCTGTACGGATTTTCGCGTTTTGCACTGGCTGATGACGTGGCAGGCTGTATGGATTTTCATAAATTACGCTGGCAGCTTTTGGCATTGCTTTTTGGACCAGAGGCTTTGTTAGGGCTCATTCTCTGGCATGCTTCGTAGAGAAGGCATGTCGTCTCTCTCTCTCTCTCTCTCTCTCTCAGTTCAGTTGTTATTGAAGTGCTAAAAGTTTGTTCAGTCTGTTCTTTTCTATTGTCGCATGGTGCCTGTCCTGTGACAGTGGTATCAGAGCATCAGGCGTGTGCTTTTTTGAAAGCATACCGGTCCTACAAAAGAGTAGACAGAGCTATTGGAATTTTATTTAAGGTATCTTCGCCCTCCAACCCGGACTTATTAGCCACTCCCAACCTTACTTCATCGCGCATCGGGCGCGCTCCCGTCTTCACCGCTCATGTCTTACAGGGCATAAGCCAATTAAGATCACTTGCAAGAGAAGGATCCAGATTTGTTTCAAGTCACTGTTTTTTCTGAGAAGCAGTGCCATGCAGATGTTGATGTCTATAGCTACCAAGCCGCACACTCTAAGTACTTGGCAAGCTTTCAAGAAAAAAAATTTGTCCGAAGTTATATGGTTTCTGACATCTTCCTTCGCAGTGCAACTTCTGGCAAAGTGGGGTATCATGAAATGCTTGCCATGGAAACCCTAGCAGATTATACCTTGAAATTTCTTGACATCTCTTAGTAGATGTCTCTTCATGAGCAGATGACCTTGGAGGCTCGGTGTGATTGCTATCTCTTGGGACTACCATCGCCGCCAAAGAAACATTGTCTGTCCAAGAGCTGATGGACCATCTGTGCTCGGCTGCGACCTCATGGAAGGAACCTAACCCTAATTTTTGGTGCAGGTTTCAAGATGGAAAGTCAGATGACTTTTCGAGCTTGACTGATGTCGAGATTGCTTTTTAAGTTTGAGTTCTATTTGATCTTGTTTGGTGATCTTGTTTGGAATTTGTTTAAAATGGATCGTATCTGTTTTGAACCTGTTTTGGTGCCGATTTGAATTGTTTGACTCTGGTTTGATACTGGTTTCACTGATTGGTGATTTTACTCCCGTGTAGAGAAGTGAGAAATACTGTTTTGGTATTGTTTGAACCTCAGAACCACACAGGCCGATGCCTGGTGAGCGTTTCGTTGTATGTTTGAAAACCTCCGAACGACGCAGGCCGATGCCTGGGGAGTGTTCCGTTGTATGCTAGAAAACCTCCGAACGACGCAGGCCGATGCCTGGGGAGCGTTTGGTTGTATGCTTGAACCTCCAAGCGACACAGACTGCGATCTGGGGAGCGTTTGGTTGTATAGTCCTCTGAGCTCATGGCCCGGACCTTTTTAGGTTATTTGCGGGGGGAGTGACGAGGTAGTCGTTGAGTAGCTTCATACCACAGATCGTTTGTCTTGGGGGAGGGCTCAGCTGCGCTGTTTGTTGTGTCTTGTAACATGCATATGTAAGCATTTGTGTTGCATTGTGATGTGCCAATTACTGAATATTCCTAATTGGATGAGATTGCCTGGGTATGTAATTTCAGTGCATCAAGACACTCGTGGAAGATCAGTACGGTCTGGGTGTGACGGCTAATTTTACTACGCTGGAATATCAAGAGTTCTGATCTGGACAAAAGGAGAAGCTAACTCCTTGATCAAAAGAGCAGAAAGGAGAAGGTAACTCCTTGATCAAAACAGTCGAAAGGAGAAGCTAACCCCTTGATCAAAACAACCGAAAGGAGAAGCTAACTCTTTGATCAAAAGAGCAGAAAGGAGAAGCTAACTTCTAAATAAAAAGAGCAAATTGATGTCCCTCAGAATGATCCTCGAAAATTTTTGAGCTAACTTGAGTTGTTTTGCAAATATGCTGTAATCGCGGGCGATTAGTCTCTTTCAAGAAGGGGAGATGTAACAAACTGTTGATGTGTCAAAGCCTAAAGAATGGAGCCAACTTACAGATGTGGCCGAGGGGCCTAAACTATAAGAAGAACAAGTAACAGAAGAAGTCCTACCAACTTATGGAGACCCCGTTCGATGGGGCCCCAAGTGACATAAAAGAAGAAAGTAAAGCAGGATTCAGACACACGCCAAAAATTGATGATGTGGCAGATTTTCGAAAATTGTGCTGGCATGATGACGTGGCAGGCTCTACGGATTTTCGCATTTTGCGCTAGCTGATGACGTGGGAGGCTGTACGGATTTTTGTAAATTACGCTGGCAGCTTTTGGCATTGCTTTTTGGACCAAAAGCTTTTGAGTTTTAAAGGCTTTTTACTGTAACTGCTTTTCAGGCCAAGAGCCTTTCAATATGAGGTTAGGGCTCATTCTCTGGCATGCTTCCTGGAGAAGGTGCAGAGTCTGGAGTACCGTCTTGTACTGTGTTGATGCAATATAAAGAAATACCGAAAGGGGCGCCAAGGTTTGGGGCCAATACTCTCTGGGATGGAATTCTGCCACTCCGTGTCACATGTCGTCTTTCTCTCTCTCTCTCTCTCTCTCTCTCTCTCTCTTTCTCTCAGTTCAGTTGTTATTGAAGTGCTAAAAGTTTGTTCAGTCTGTTCTTTTCTATTAGCACGTGGTGCCGGTCCTGTGACATTCGGACCCTTGTGATTATTTGCAGGGGGAATATTGAATGATTGAAAAGTGTTGTTATTTGCGAGGGGAATATTGAATGATTGAAAAGTGTTGTTATTTGCGAGGGGAATATTGAATGATTGAAAAGTGTTGTTACTCGTGGCCCGAACCTGCATGGTTATTTACGGGGGGAGTATTAAGAAGTATGAGTAATGGTTACTCTTAGCACCTCCAAACAACGCAGGCTACGGTCTGGGGGGCGTTTGGTTGTAAAAGGCCTCTATATCTCATGGCCCGGACCTTTTTAGGTTATTTGTGGGAGGAGTGATGAGGCAGTTGTTGAATAGCTCATGGCCCGGACCTGGATGGTTATTTGCGGGGGGAGTGTTCATCGGCGGCTTTATGTTTCTATGTCTTGTAACATACATATGTAAGCATTTGTGTTGCATTGTGATGTGCCAACTACTGAATATTCCTAATTGGATGAGATTGCCTAGGTATGTAATTTTAGTGCATCAAGACACCCGTGGAAGATCAATACGGTCTGGGTGTGATGGCTAATTTTACTACGCCGGAATATCAAGAGTTCCGATATGGACAAAAGGAGAAGCTAACTCCTTGATCAAAAGAGCCGAAAGGAGAAGCTAACTCCTTAACAAAAAGAGCAAACTGATTTTCTCTCGGAATGACCCTTGGAATTTTTTTTGAGCTAACTTGAGTTGTTTTGCAGATATGCTGTAATCGCGGACGATTACTCTCTATCAAGAAGGGGAGATGTTACAAACTGCTGATGTGTCAAAGCCTTGAAGAATGAAGCCAACTTATAGATGCCGGCCGAGGGGCCTAAACCCTAAGAAGAACAAGTAACAAAAGAAGTCCTCTCAACTTATGGAGACCCCTTCCGATGGGGCCCAGGTGACAAAGGAATTAAAATAAAGCAGGCTGATGACGTGGCAGATTTCCAAAAATCACGCTGGCTGATGACGTGGTAGAACTGTACAGATTTTCGCTTTTCACGTTGGCGGTGCTGATGTGGCAGGACTGTACGGATTTTCGTAAATTGCTCTTGCAGCTTTTTGGCTTTGTTTTTGGACCAGATGCTTTTGAGTTTGAAGGCTTTTCACTGTAATTGCTTTTTAGGCCAAGGGCCTTTAAATATGAGGTTAGGGCTCATTCTCTAGCATGCTTCCCGGAGAAGGTGCAGAGTTTGGAGTACCAGCTTGTACTGTGTTGATGCAATATAAAGAAATACCGAAAGGGGCGCCAAGGTTTGGGGCCAATACTCTCTGGGGTGGAATTCCGCCACTCCGTTACGCGTGTTGTCTCTCTCTTTCAGTTTAGTTGTTATTGAAGTACTAAAAGTCTGTTCAGTGTGTTCTTTTCTATTGGCACGTGGTGCCCGTCTTGTGACAGATATACTCAATGTGAGGCATCGGAAACTTGTTCTTGACGGTTATCTTGTTCAATGCCCTGTAACCGACACACAAACGAAACAAACCATCTTTCTTGCGGACAAACAAAATAGGAGCAGCAAAAGGACTTACACTAGGACGTATGAATCCTCTAGCCACCTACTCCGTGAGTTGCCGCTCTAATTCTTCTTCCTGTGTCTTGTTCAAACGGTAGGGAGCCTTACTGATAGGCTGTGCACCCTCCGTAAGCTCTATGCGATGGTCCTCCGGCCGCTCGGGTGGGAGACGGGGTGGAAGATCATCTTGCAAAAAGAGATGCTTAAACTAGGTAAATAAAGCTGAATACCTGTCTGGAGTCTGAATGCTCTGGGTAACTGGAGAGGCATAGATGAATGCCGCTTGTGCTCCTCGTTGGCCTGTATATAAGAAATGAGAGGCAAAGAATGTCGACCCTCTTTAGCACGAATGATCATAGGAGAGTCGCTTTTGGCATTTAATGTGAGTGTCTCGTCCTCCCAATCAATGAGAGGGTTATGCTTACGAAACCATCTAATGCCCAAAATCATTCACATCTTGAGAGAGGAGACACGAGAAATTTCTTACAGAAGGCAGCTTGTTGAACTGTAAACAACACATCAAGGCACTCTTGCGTGATGAGAGAGTCCATCCGGGAGCGAAGCCAGCCACCTCGAGAGGAGATGTCTGACTAACCTCTAGGCGGGCTCTCTCTACAAGAGGCACCAATCACATCATGCATACTGCCTGGATCAAACAAAACGCTGACCCTTTACATGACCATAACACTTCATGAGAGACTCATCAATATGTGTCAGAAACATGAGAAGATTCAATGTGGTTCATTAAAGTGCTTGTTGTTGTTGCGGGTGCCTTAGGTTCTTTAGGTGGGGCTATCTTAGGACAAGCCGCTTTAATGTGACCCTTGACGTGACATTGATAACAACGACCTTCCTTAGCATAAATGACTTATTCTTTTGCCGTTATGTATCCTCCTATAATTCCTTTTTTGGTTTTTTCATCAGGGGTTAGCTTAGGTTTAACAGGTGTTTTAGCTTTACCCTTAGATTCATTGTTATAGTTCTTTTCCGAAGAATTAGAGGAAGATGGACTAGAAGATTACCATTCTTACCGTTTTTACCATTCTGCGGGTTCTGAGGAGTCTGAGAGGTTCCTTGAGAAGTCTTGTTCTCTTTAGGCTTTCCCTTATTGTGCTTCATCTCTTGCGCGAGAGCAATTGCTACCGCCTTGTTGAGATCGATTGGATCAAGTACCTCGATATCAAACTTAATATACTCGTCCAATCCATAAAAGAATGCCTCTTTGCGCTCAGCATCCGATTTGCATAATTGAGTGCCGAGGTGCAAATCACGATTAGAGAAAGACATAACTGGCATACCATTTTGCTTGAGACCGCGCCAATCATCCTTCAATCGTGCTAGGTACTGTGGTGGCATAAACCGCACCTTGAGCTTGTCTTGGAAGTCCGCCTAATTGAAGGAAAGGGGCGCGTCTTCATCGGCTGCCTCTAGGTGCGCGGCCAACTGTGACTCTTGCTATGCGTGATACCAAGTAATGGCATCACCGGCAAGGTACATGGCTGCCGTCAAAACCTTACTATTTCCTGTCTTCTTAGTTGTCGCAAAGTAAGCATTAAATTGATGTAACCAAGAATGAATAATAGTAGCATCCATCTTACCGTCATACTTACTGAACGTCAACTTCTCGGTGATGGGGGTGGTTGGAGTCCAAATCTCGACTTGCGCCACTGGATGAACCACCAACCTCTTTGGTCGGCTCGGGTTTCGAGGTGAGTACCTGTAGGACCAACTCTTGCATGTGTTGGTCTCTCAGCGCGTCACGCTCTAACTCCAAGGCCGCTCTTTGCGCTCGTGATTCAAGATTTCCTTTCTTTCTTTGTGCGCTTCGCGCTCGCGATCCAAGATTGCTTTTCTTTCTTCGCGCTCGCGCTCCAAGGCAACGCGATTCGCTTCTTGTTGTGACATCATGTCCATCATCGACTTGACCAAAGCCTCCATCGGATTTGGTACAATCCTTGGAGTAGATGGGGAAGGGGGAGGGTCGAAAAAACCTCCTGGTGGAGAAAACTCTTCTTCGCCACTCCCATCCTCACCACTTCCATGCGAAGTATCCATTCCGCTTCGGGTGATGACCATACACCGAAGTCTTGGGTTCTTAAGCTCATGAGGAACTTGGTTCTTGTGGGTCTTGGTTCTTGAGGTTCCTGAGGGTCTTGAGTCTTGAGGTTCTTGAGGGTCTTGAGGTTCTTCTTTAGCTTGCAATCTGTGTTAGAGAAGGATCTTCTCTTACCCGAGCTCTTCTCTTTCCTGCGGACGCACCCCTTGGCGGCCTTGCGCTCACACCAAGGTTTCTTTTTCCTACCTCACGTCGATTGGCCAGCCGCTAAATGCACGGACCGCTCTCAATGAGTGAAAACAGGCACAAGGGGAGGCTGGTCAAGCCCTTCTTTCTTGGGTTTCCTGTCACTCTTCAAAAACACGATTAGGAATCGTCACGGCCAAGTGGATTTGGGTTACGTGCGACCGCAACAAGCAAAAAAAATTTCTGTGGTTCTTTCCTTGAGTGATATAGAACACTGCCAAAGCTGTGATACCAATGATACCAATGTAAGGTGCAGCGGAAGTGAATGTTGAACTTTGCTCAAGATGAGTGCTCGGAACTGTGCTCAAGGTTCCTTTTACTTACGGAAGGGAGAGCCTTCGCCGTTCCTTTAGTGAGAGAGTGCAAGTGATCACAAACAAAGTGGATAAACACTGTGAATGAAGGTGCTGAGACTGAGAGATAGAGAGAGAAGAGAATACGACACCAGAAGAGTTGTCAAACCCTCCTCCGAAGGCCCCACTCTCTATGGCGAGAGTGGTCTACTATTGGTTGCACAAATCTGGTATAGAGGTGCTGATGCAATGTTCTTGATGCTATGATGCAGTGAGGTTCTAGGTCGGTGACGATAGAGACGGCGAGGCGACGACAACGCTATCTTGTATGGCTGAAAAACGCTGGTTTGACCTTGCTTAAAGCGTTGATGCAGATCTCTGTGTCCAAAACGCTGCTACTCTTGGCTGGTTTTATCTGTGGACAGTAGGCTGAAAAGCGCCAGTAGATCAGGGCTGAAAACGCTGATTTGACGGCTGTAAAAACGCTGATTTGACTGCCGTAAAAACGCTGATTTGTCTGCTACAAACGCTGTCTTGACTGAGTGCTGAAAATGCTTGTCAAAATGCTGGTCCAAAGGCTGATCTGCAACGCTGGAATGGCTGCTGAAAACACTTGGTTTCTCTGATGAAACACGCCAGGGCTTGCAGGGGGTTCTTGCTTGAGAAGGTTGCTAGAGATGCCTGCTGCAAGTAGTTGCCTATGCTCTCCTTTCTTATTCCGCCAGAATACACTAGCGCTAGGTTTCTTATATACAGGCTTGGGTGAATTTCCCTTACCGAGTTTCCCAACAAAAGTCACTTAAAAATAATAAGTGAAAAATGGTCAAAATAGGGAAAATAGATTTTCTGCACTATAAAATGCTCCTGATAGAATCTGATGGTAATGCTGATGATCATGCTGTGTGCAACCAGAGGATATGCATCTACTCTAAGTGTCTGGACATGCACGATCTGCGAACAGACTCACAAAAGTGCCAAAACACTTCCGAAGCTAGGCTAACTGAACCCTTGTCATGAAGTAGCTTGTCTACGTACACATAGGGTTAGATGTGCACGTGATATCCAAAGACATCTTAGTAGAAACTACGCGAAAGTCTTCGACCTGAAGCATCTCCGGAGGAGTTTATAGTGGCCGCTACCAGGATAGAAGGAGCAAGGAGGCTATTCAAGGACCCCCTTCAGGTGGAGACTGCCTCAGCACTCTCGGAAAATCCCTCTGACCCCTTGCTTTCTTTACGTAGGGAGTTAGAAGCACTGAAGTTACAAAGAGCACTTCAAGAGGAGAGGTCCTTCTCTCTTAGAGAGGAGAAGCTTCCACATCACGAGGCATTGGAACAGATCAAGTGCGAGCTAGAAGAGCTCAAGTCTCAGCAGGAGACTAAGGCTATGGTTAGGTGTAGCTCATGCCGCTCTCTAGGGCACCCTCCACATGAATGCCCACTTCGGGTTTACTGCCATTTCTGTGAAAAGTTTGGACATGAGGACAAGGACTGCTACTACCTCAAGGGATTGCGACAAATACAACAAAGTCTTGGTCCTACTCTTCGACAAGGGCTAGCATCTGCATCCAACATGGTTTCTCCTGTGGCCATCCACACTATATGCTACCTTTATTGACAGCCCCTCCTATGCAAGATATGCAAAGTACTTTTCCGTCTCAGAGCTTTTATCATACCCATGCTCCCGCTCCCTCATGTCACAAACGGGAGCGCATAGCAATATAAAATATACTCTGATAAATAAAATTTATCACTTATTATTGAAGCCAGAGGATATAGAGAGAAATAGATAGAGAGAGAGAGATAAAGTGAGAAGATCGACACAGTACTGGGGACCAGAAGATGGGCTGGTCCCCCCCCCCGCCCCCGTAATAGTATCTTTATTACTGAGGAGAAGTCTATACAAGCACTTGAACCGAACGTATTACCACGTTCGTTCTAGAATAAGACTTGATGGTTCCAGGAAGCCTCAGCTTCTGATTCCTAGGGCAAAACCCTATTCCAAGGAACTTCCGTTCCTTATTCCAATTCCTCGAGAATCAAGGTTCTCGCCTCTGGATCTCACCTTCCAGACTCAGGGCATGACATCCCTGCAACTCTCTTTTAGAACTCTATTTCCAGAATCCTCTTCCCGCAGAACAACTCTGCTTTCCCTGACACGAAGTCCTTACTTGCGAATCCCAACTTCCGGATCGCAACTTGAGAGACTACCTCTCTCCGATCCGTGGATCTACTTCCCAAACTCGGGTACGGAACCCCTGGGCTGATCTGGCTCTAGTTCCTCAGAGCGCTTTTCTCCTGCAAAGGCTCATACCTTCCTCTTCTCCTACTCCCTCACTAAGAGGAAGTACACCTGCAAACAAATACTCAGAGTTCATAACATGAAAATCTTTACCTTCAAAGTCTCGACGCTCGAAACGCAACTCCGTTCTCGAAAAGCAATTCCCCGGAAGAGATCTCTCCATAGGAAATCCTCTCTTCCAATCCTACACACAGAAGAGGTGTGTTCTCTGGTTCCTTCTCATAAATCAGCCCCGTCGACGACGCTTAGGGGCTGAAAACAGAGAAAAACAGCAGCTTGTCGCGATGGAAACACGCTCCGTAGGCACTTCTTCACGAGGGAACTCGCGCACTTGGTCTTGGCGACATCTGGTACACTTGGGGCAGCCATGGGCATCACCTGCAACGTCTTCTTTACGGCTGAAATTTGCAGCAGCATCTCCTCCTTGCAAAGATTGGTCCTCCTTCTGAGTGACGGCATGTGATACTTTTATAGCTCCTAGCCACAAGCACGAATAGCTACTCGCGTAGAGATCGCGGCCGTTTTTTTTTTTTTTTAAATTTTTTTTTTCAATGTTCTGCCAAAAAAAGAGAGAGAGAAAACGCTGGCTGATCTATTGCCTTATTTATCAGATGGCTGCCCACTTATTAAATGGGCGGCCGTCGTATTTTAAAAATAGTATGAACTTGCCCAAAAACTCAATAAAACCTTATAAGTTAAAGACAATGCTTTCACAGCACTTCCCAGGCGTCCCTGGATGCAATCACACGCACAATTGCAATGCAAACATAAACTTCCTCGCGGGAAAGCATTTGCTTTCCCGAAAAGCAATCCGCTTTCTCAGAAAGCATCTGTTTTTTCCTCAAAGTTTTCTCTGAACCCATCTTCATTCAAGTGCTTGTTTTTCCTTGTGCACAATTCTAACACAGTTCGGAATTTCCTCCCGACTATGGATATTCCCTTTCCGATGCACCCGTCACCCACCTTGTGACGCATCAGGAATACCCATCACCTAGTCCTTTCCTACCGAACTTACGGTACAATCTCCTTCACGATGCTCTATGTCACCCATCCTATGACGCATCAGAGATGTCCGTTCCCGGATGGTTGGATACTTCTTTCCGATGCTTCCTGTCACCCATCCGATGTGACGCATCAGAAGTACCCGTTCCTGGTGGCCTTACAGATATTCCTATTCTCAGTGCTCCCGTCATTACTTTGAATGACGCACTAGGAATACTCTGTACTCGGATGTCTCCAGTGAGAAAAGCCCTCTCACTTAAAATTCCAATAATTCATTTAGAATTATTTTTCCTTGGTGTTCCAAGCGAGAAAACCCTCTCACTTATAAATCCAATAATTCATTTAGAATTATTTTTCTGTAAGATAAAGCCAATTTAGCAACATCCCTCTCACGTATAAACAGTTGTCCTCAACTGTAGAGGTCCAACTGAACTGCTGGGGAGAAACCGGAAAGATTCCAAATCTTGCTCAATGGTGAGTTGAGCTAGTCCTTTCTCAAAAGAGAACTTAAAAATTAAATTAAACAAAGATTCAATAGTTCAATACTTACCTTACCAGTTCATGTCCTTCCTCTAGTACCTCGAGGATTTCCTTCACCATTCATTCAACTTACGAACCATGTAAGAACTCGTCATTCGTGTCTTTCCAATAGATCGAAAGTTTCCTCATCCGAGAATCTGTTAACTCACTTTCGCCTTCTCAACCTCGAGAAGAATAATCCTCCTAGAAATCAATCTAGGTATCTGTCCTTGCGCATAATCCTGCGCTGTTAGTCCAGAGGGTATTAAACCTCTTGTGTCCTCCCACATAGGGAATGCTCAAGTCATAGAGCATTAAGCTCGATGTCTTTCTTTCACAAACAAAGTTTGCGATCACCTTAAAGAAGGTTCTTGTTTCGGGCCGTCGCTCAACGTAGGCGGACGGTTCCAATTTGAAGATTCTTTGTGCACGGCGGCACTTCCTTCCAATCTTTTCCTCCTGCGAGTTATTACCACCAGCAGTGATTTCCCGACGCCCATTAGCGTCTCTTCCTTACAAAATCATAAAAAATGATTCACCTTGCGAGCATCAATGACGATTTGCAAAATCTCAGGCAGATAGGATTCTAGCCATAGCATTTTCTGAACGTACGTTCAAACCCGGTTCACAATAGAGTGAACCTTCTTTGATTCTCAGGGATGTTCTCCCATATGTAATTCTTACCATTTTGAAACGGTTGGCGAGCTATATTCTTACGAACATAATAGTTCGAATGTATTCCAGCAGCGTGTAAATGCTACTTGACCTGCTCATGGAGAAACATATACCGCAACCAAAAGTTGCTTCTGTAATGGTAAAAGCACATAGCATACTCAACGATCAACGATCATCAGAAAACCTCTTCTTCGTAGAGAAACTCAAATTCCTTCTACTGAACACATCTCAAATAGAGATTCTCGTGTCGGAATATCCTTGCGCGCAAAAAGGCACTCAAGAGAGTATAACAAACTCTCGTCCAGTTCCTGGCATAGGTCTGCATCTTCGTGTGTTATCCATGTACTCAAAAGTGTACATAATTCTTAAGTTGTGTTAGAGTTTCGGTGAACCTGGGAAATTTCCTTCCCTTCGTAAGATCCTTAGAGCGAAGACGCTCAACTTGACGATCCCTTGGCTCGATCTTAGAGCAAAACCCACTCATCAAATAATTCTTGGATTCCTCGAGCACAGGCCGTAGTCGTCGTTGGTTCCTTCCCTCGTAAAGAGAGTGTTCATTCACTTGTGCGAAAAGCACTACCATATCTTCCCTTACCGGGTAGGAGGTGTTGGTTCATAAGGTCCTCAAGCTTACTGAAAGCTTTGCTTTGGTTGAAATCTCGGAATGGTTCCTTCCTTTCTGCCGTCCTACCCGCAATAGCACATAATTTGTTGGTGAACTACGAGATCAATAGTTGACCTTCCGGATGGTTGAGCAAACCAATTCATCGCATAAAGCAATGTTTCAACTCAATTCTACTCTCATAAACACTTGAGAGTGATTGTCCTGTTAGACACATGCATATCTTGTGCATAAAAGCAATATGCAGTTTATGAGTTCCTCAAAGATTTAACTTTGATCAAAGACCTGCCCTCTCACTTGAAGTTCGAGGGTCTTTTGTTCAATATCTCACGAGTTAGATTGAATTCCCTTACTCCAAACTTTCTCCGGATAGCAATGTATCCTTCGAGGAGAGGTAACAAAAATTCATTGTTTCTGTGTTCAATGGTTCCCGTCCCATTGTGGGGATTAGATTCTATGTACACTGAGGTGTACACTTTCAGCTTGTATTGCTGACTCCACCATCTACTGCAAAGTATCTTGCAAATGCGTTTACAAAATTCGGGCAAAAGTCCTTCGTTAAAGTTGTTCATCTTTCCTTCCTCAGAGAGGATCAAGAATGGAGCTACCTTGGCAAGAGTGAACCACTACTTGCTTTGACTCGCTCGTGTTCCTATTAGGCAAACTGATCCCAATCTTCTTGAATGCCTTCCTCAAAGCGTAGAGGAAAAAAAATTGTTGGAGAATTCAGCCTTGAAATTGTTGTTGTAAGTTCCTTGCAGAGCTTTGGTATACCACCAAGTACTTGCAATCCCCTTGAGGTGTTTGGTCACATGCCTCACCTTCGATACTTCTCAGAAATTGCTGTTTGCAAAGGCAACTTCAAACTGTCGATGAAAGCAGTAGCTTTCAGGAAATCTTCCCTTCCGCCAAAAGTATCAAACTTGACTGGTGTGATTCTAGGTCTAGAGATTGAAAATAATACCCTTCATATCCTTCCCGAGATGACGGGATTTCTTGGCTATGGTTCTGGATTGATGTTCATGGATATCTTCTGGATTCTGAAGGATCTCGAGCATTCCGCTCCTTGGATTCTCTAGGTTCTTGAGCATCATGCTCTTGTCGCCTTCTCAGAGAATCCCAAATCTTGTGTCGCCTTCTTGCAGAGAGAAAAAAATTTCCAACTCTGCGAGCTTTTCCTGCAGGACTTAGGTTTCCACCTGCTTACTTCTCTCTTGGCTTGTCATGGCTTCTTCCCGTATCTTCCCAGAGTCGTCCTCTTTACAAAGAAAGAGGGGAGACCATGCTCTGATACCACTGTCACAAACGGGAGCGCATAGCAATATAAAATATACTCGGATAAATAAAATTTATCACTTATTATTGAAGCCAGAGGATATAGAGAGAAATAGATAGAGAGAGAGAGATAAAGTGAGAAGATCGACACAGTACTGGGGACCAGAAGATGGGCTGGTCCCCCCCCCCCCCTAATAGTATCTTTATTACTGAGGAGAAGTCTATACAAGCACTTGAACCGAACGTATTACCACGTTCGTTCTAGAATAAGACTTGATGGTTCCCGGAATCCTCAGCTTCCGATTCCTAGGGCAAAACCCTATTCCAAGGAACTTCCGTTCCTTATTCCAATTCCTCGAGAATCAAGGTTCTCGCCTCTAGATCTCACCTTCCAGACTCAGGGCATGACATCCTTGCAACTCTCTTTTAGAACTCTATTTCTAGAATCCTCTTCCCGCAGAACAACTCTGCTTTCCCGGACACGAAGTCCTTACTTGGGAATCCCAACTTCCGGATCGCAACTTGAGAGACTACCTCTCTCCGATCCGTGGATCTACTTCCCAAACTCGGGTACGGAACCCCTAGGCTGATCTGGCTCTAGTTCCTCAGAGCGCTTTTCTCCTGCAGAGGCTCATACCTTCCTCTGCTCCTACTCCCTCACTAAGAGGAAGTACACCTGCAAACAAATACTCAGAGTTCATAACATGAAAATCGTTACCTTCAAAGTCTCGACGCTCGAAACGCAACTCCGTTCTCGAAAAGCAATTCCCCGGAAGAGATCTCTCCATAGAAAATCCTCTCTTCCAATCCTACACACAAAAGAGGTGTGTTCTCCGGTTCCTTCTCATAAATCAGCCCCGTTGACGACGTTTAGGGGCTGAAAACACAGAAAAACAGCAGCTTGTCGCGATGGAAACACGCTCCGTAGGCACTTCTTTGCGAGGGAACTCGTGCACTCGGTCTTGGCGACATCTGGTACACTTGGGGCAGCCATGGGCATCACTTGCAACGTCTTCTTTACGGCTGAAATTTGCAGCAGCATCTCCTCCTTGCAATGATTGGTCCTCCTTCTGAGTGAGGGCATGTGATACTTTTATAGCTCCTAGCCACAAGCACGAATAGCTGCTCGCGTAGAGATCGCGGCCGTTTTTTTTTTTTTTTCCCATTTTTTTTTTCAATGTTCTGCCAGAAAAAGAGAGAGAGAAAACGCTGGCTGATCTATTGCCTTATTTATCAGATGGCTGCCCACTTATTAAATGGGCGGCCGGCGTATTTTAAAAATAGTCCGAACCTGCCCAAAAACTCAATAAAACCTTATAAGTTAAAAACAATGCTTTCACAGCACTTCCCAGGTGTCCCTGGATGCAGTCACACGCACAATTGCAATGCAAACATAAACTTCCTCGTGGGAAAGCATTTGCTTTCTCGAAAAGCAATCCGCTGTCTCAGAAAAAGCATCTATTTTTCCCTCAAAGTTTCCTCTGAACCCATCTTCATTCAAGTGCTTGTTTTTCCTTGTGCACAATTCTAACACAGTTCGGAATTTCCTCCCGACTATGGATATTCCCTTTCCGATGCACCCGTCACCCACCTTGTGACGCATCAGGAATACCCATCACCTAGTCCTTTCCTACCGAACTTACGGTACAATCTCCTTCACGATGCTCTATGTCACCCATCCTATGACGCATCAGAGATGTCCGTTCCCGGATGGTCGGATACTTCTTTCCGATGCTCCCTGTCACCCATCCGATGTGACGCATCAGAAGTACCCGTTCCTAGTGGCCTTACAAATATTCCTGTTCTCAGTGCTCCCGTCATTACTTTGAATGACGCACTAGGAATACTCTGTACTCGGATGTCTCCAGTGAGAAAAGCCCTCTCACTTAAAATTCCAATAATTCATTTAGAATTATTTTTCCTTGGTGTTCCAAGCGAGAAAACCCTCTCACTTATAAATCCAATAATTCATTTAGAATTATTTTTCTGTAAGATAAAGCCAATTTAGCAACACCTCATCACCTCAAAGCTTCTATGCCTCCACCTCCAACTCCATGCAATGGAGCAAGGACCACCTCGCCCTTCGTCTCGCCCATTGAATCGGCCCATTTTGTGCTACAGATGTGGAGAATATGGTCATAACCAAAGCAAATGCCCTCTGCCCGAAGGGTTCCCTCCGTGTCGTCATTGCCTTGAAATGAAGGATCACTACAGTAAGGATTGCCCTAAACTTTGTGCATCCACAGCTTCGAACCCAAGTCAAAGCCAGAATGAGTTTACCTTTCCCAAGCTCAATCTGATAGCAGTTAGCACCGTTCGTCAGCCGCCCCCTTCTACCCATGTGGTTACCCCCCAAAATAAGCTGCAATTGGTAGATGAGCCATCGGGTGTCCTCACTCGGACCCAAAGATCCGCTCTCGGTCTTAGCATTCCAGCAAGTTCAACTCCCCCACACATTCTCACAACAGTGGATACCCTGCCTTCAGCTGTTGACAAGCCATCCTCCAGTGCCATGAAAGAATTCAAATCTTTGCTCTCCGATATTGATGAAGCTTTCTTGCAAGCAGTTTTCGATCAACAGAAGATCAAGGTACCAGAGAAACCACTGGTAGAAAAAGAAAAGGTTACAGCAGAGACAATCTTGAAGAACACCTTCCAACAAGGGTCCCTCTATGACATGTTGCGACTAGATGCGAGTTTTAGAAGTGACACCCTTGCTGTTATTCAGTCTCAGTTTACCCTGGAGCAAGTCCTATTGGCGGGCACCTCTTAGTGTGACCATCAGAGTCCTATATGATATCCCATCCCGCTCCCCTCACTGATTATAGAAGCTCTCGTCTCACCGTGTCCGTATTGGGGCGGCAATTCTCAGGAGTGATAGTGGATGGTGGATCTGGCATCAACTTGATGCCCGAGTTCACTATGTTAGCTCTAGGTCTACAACCTACTCGCCCTACTCCCTTCACAGTTACATTGGCCGACGAGTGGACAGTCTACCCAGTGGGCATAGTGGACAATGTGCCTCTGCAGGTACAAGACTTTACTTTTAACTTGGATTTTGTTGTGGTTCGTCTTCCCCAGGTTGAGGGCGGATTTCCCTTGCTCATCGGTAGACCATGGCTGCGACACACTAAAGCACTTCATGATTGGGGAAACAATGCCATGTGGATACATACTCCTGGCTCCCCGATGCAACCCATTCGCCTAGCAGGAGGCATGGATCCCGTCGTACAACATAGTTCTTTGTCCCTAGAAACCAACCTTGAATTGGAACAGCCTACTCCACCTGACGGGTCAGACGAGGATCCGTTGGAGTGGTTGGACGCTACCAGATCTATGCCTTGTTATGGAGTCTCTATTCCCTCTTTGCCTGAAGGTACACCCTCTTCCAACGTTTCCACAGTATGTAAACCTAATGAGCCAGCTGAGCCAGCTCAAAGGTTGAAGGTCACAGAAGCTACTCCCAGTGCGCCTTTGGTGGAAGCCTTTGGATTTGGTGAGCCTATGAAGAATCATAGAAGCGGAAAGAAATCTCACCTACAGGAGTTCACCCCCCCTCAACATCAATCCCATTGGTGTCTGCTTCTCTGACCAGAACAAAGCTTTCCTTTGTGTCTAGCGAACTCCCTTCACAGAGCTTCCTCAAGACCGGGTACAACCAAAAAAATGTTGATTTCAAGCTTGCTCATGCTCATGATATCTCTCTGCTCTTTGAACTTCCAACCTCGTCACCTACAAGCTCATGATATCTCTCTGCTCCTTGACATTCCAACCTCTTCACCTACAGGCACCCACTACTCTGGAGTGTCATCTCAAGTCTCACCCTTCACTACCCCTCCCTCTCTACTCGCCCCTCACTACCCTCTCCCTCCCTCCTCGCCCCTATACACCCCCTACTCGCCCCTCACTACCCTCTCCCTCCCTATTCGCCCCTCGCCCCCCCTTCCCCCCTCGCCCCCCCTACCCATCCCTCGCCCCTAGTCCCTACCAACCAGCCCTCGCCCCTGCTCGCCCCTAGTCCCTCCCCCTCGCCCCCCCCTATCCACCTGGCCTTGCCCCTCGCCCCCCCCTAACCCACTCCTCATCCCCCCCCCCACCCCTCGCCCCTTGGCCAGGCCTCGCCCCTACCCAACCCCCTACTCACCCCTTACTCATCGTCTCCATGCCAATGTATTCTGCACCTGGCACAATGAGCTAGATCAAAGGCATTGCTTGGAAATGGAAATCTCTGAGTCCCCATCAGTGCTAAAAGAGAAGGTATGCCTCATTCCAAGGCAAGCTGAATCTGTGCTTCATGCTCATCCTTCGGTGCAAATGACATCGTGAGCACATCTTTGTCAAAAAGGAATCCTCCAAAGCTTGCTACACCATAGCCACAACCCATTATCTTTCTTTGAAGATTCGGTCTGAGTGGCATTGACAGTAAATGTAGTATCAGTTTCATCATTCTCTCCTTCAGTAGTAAGGGCTATCTCCTCCTTCGACTCAATAATCTGAGTGCTCCAATTTCGTCACTTCTCCTGATTTTCCATACTAAGCTCTGACTCTGCAGCAGTTGTTAGGGAAGGTTTTCATTGTAGTCCCCAGTTGCTGTAGCGGTCCCATTTTCCTTGTGCTTGTCCCAACTTTCCTTGAACAGATCTTTCTCCTCAGTGGGTTCAGTATCATCAGACTCCGCATCCTTTCCAAGCGCAGGCCCATTCTTTCTTTGCAGCTCGAGGTCTTCGTTCGCTACAGAGTCCTCACCTTTTGGAGACTCTTGGTCAAGATTTTTGTGAGTATCTTCAGGCTCAGAGTGTTCCTTTTACAAGACATCCTCAACTTCCTCATCAGTTTTGGTGTTTTCATGCACTGTTTTTCTTCAAGCTACAAAGTAGGCTCTTCTTGAACTACCTCAGAAGATGGGGAAAGTAACCAGAAAGTAAGCAAAAAACACCCCAAAAGAGCTCCTATGACCCAAAAGTGCCATGACAGCTTTCTTTCTCCTCGAAAATGTACTGCATTTTTCCTGGTGTTCCAATGTTCTCTCTATATAAGTATTCCTCTCACCGAGACGGTGAGCGGTCTTGTGGCGGGCAACCTGTAGAAGGCTACAGTGTCACTTTCACAGGACACACAGTTAGTACAGTTGGTCTGGTCTGGTTCACACTGGTTGGACTCTTTGGGCTGGGCAATGACAGGTGGCAGAGATACGGACAGTGGTCTAGTGGACATCGTGGCTAGGCCACCACCACCACTCAGTTTGGAGATAGACTTAGATGGTTGACATTTATGAGCCATTGGTGGCTCTTTATGGTTGTATGTATGAGTAGTAGCTGTTGGGTCATCATTATCATCTTCTTCATATATGGTCCAGTGTCATCGTCTAGGGTAGAGAGTCTATACACATCACAGCACGTCTGCACCATCCCTGCACATCTGAGCCTCGACACCCCCATTGTACCCGTGAGTTCTGGGTTGGAGCTGAGTGTGTTGCCACGCCAGAGTTTGTACTGGTTCCTTTCAGGTAGTCGAGTCCATATGTTCTGGTCTGCTGCTGTGTCTTTGTGTTGATTTGCTATTATCTATTGTTTCCTGTGTTTTCATTCTGTTTGAGTGAGATGTCACGCACATTGCACTGAAGAGCACCCACTGTAGAGAGCACGACACACTATCCACGCTACAGGGATGCCCAAAAGCATCCACGCTACAGGGATGCCCAAAAGCAAAGCCCCAAAAGAAGTTTCTTTTAAAAGCTTAAAAAAAAAAAAAAAGCAATTGAGCCAAAAGCTGCCAATTTCAGCCCCCAGCGCTTAAACAAAATTCCATACCGCTGTGCAAAAAGCGGAAATCCATACGCTTTGCCACGTCAGCAAGTCAGTGGAATTTGCACCGCAAATCACGGGACTGCCACGTCAATAGTGCAACGGGTTTTTCGAAAATCTGCCACGTGTAACTGCCGCTAGATCTGTTGCCCGCTCAGTGGGTGTATCCGGGCTGCCACGTCACTGGTTTGTGACAAGACATCATTTATTTTTTCTTTGATCTGGAAAGGGCCATAATACCTCATGCTAAGCTTTGGAAAACGCTGCTCATTTCCCTTTCGTTCCTTAGGCGTGCCTTCTCAAAATGTAAGAGCATCCAATCGTCTTCCTTTAATTTCAAATCTCATCGATGTCTATCTGCTGCCTTCTTATGTCGTTCTTGAGAGTTCTCTAAAGCCTCGCAGACCTTGGCAAAAGCAGTGTCCAAGTTCCTCATGTACTAGTCGGCTTCAAAAAGCTTGTCTTTAGTGCTGAGAAAGGGTGGAACCTTCGGAGCACCTTCAATTATCTCAAATGGCGTCTTCCCCGTCGAAGAGTGAACCGTGTTATTGTAGGCAAATTCCACCAAAGGCAAAAAAATTCCCCATTGAGTCTTCTGATTAGAGATGTAAGACTTCAATAAATCCAAAACAATTGAATTTGCAATCTCAGATTGCCCATCTGTCTGCAGGTGGAATGATGACGAGAACTGCAACCGTGTGCCAATGTTCTCCGAAATAGCCCTCCAAAACAAACTCGTGAATCGGGGATCTCTGTTGGCAGAGACTATTGTCTCAGGCATGCCTGCAATCGAAAAATCTGTGCAATGAAGAGTCTCGCTAAACAGATGGTCCGGCTTGACTGTTTTCTTCACTGGAATGACTGTTTTCTTCACTGGAATGAAGTGAGCTTGCTTGCTAAATCTGTCAATGACAGTCCAAATGCCATCGTGCCCACTCTATCTTCGAGAGATCAAAGATGAAATCCATTGCAATACTTTGCCAAGGGTGGGTGGGAATGGGTAAAGGCTGTAGTAATCCCTGTGCCTTATGCCTGTCAAACTTGACATTCTGGCATACTAAACAAAAGTTAACAAAGTCGTCTACACCCTTCTTGAGTCTCGGCCAAAAGAAATAACGCTCCACACCTTTCAAAGTGGTGTCAATGCCGCGGTGACCCGTAAAAGGTGGACAATGGCACTGAGTCAAAACCTTTTCCCTCAACTGCTGTGTAACATACAACATTGTTTTCTTCATCAAGTAGCCATCCCGTATGGAATACCTTGGCACTATCTCCCCATTCTGTATCCAAGTAAACACATCGGAAAAATTGGGATCGGTGGCGTACTGATCAACCATATCCTGGAAGCTTCTATGATGAATCGCGGAAATAGCCAAGACTAGGGGCTTCCGAGACAATGCATTTGCCACTAAGTTTTTCTGTCCCTGAACATGGACAATCTGGAAGTGAAACTGTGAGAAGGTGTTAGCCCACCGCATCTGCTTTTCGGAAAGCTGCTTCTGTGACAAGAAGTAGCGTAAACTTTGATGATCAATAAAGACCGTGAAATCGGCTCCGAGTAGGTAATGTTGCCACTGAGTAAGAGCATGGATCATTGCCAATAGCTCTCTCATAAATCTGTGCTACCAAATTCTGGCCTTGAAAACATTCTGCTTTCAAAAGCAATCACATGGCCTTCTTGCATCAAGACTGCTCCCAGACTACGACCACAAGCATCACAATAAACTTCGAATGGCTTTTGCAGGTCTGGCAAAGCCAACACTGGTCTAGTAGTCAGTTTTTCCTTAAGTGTCTGAAAGGCAATCACCTCTGTCAGTCCCCACGAGAAAGGGACTCCTTTCTGAGTCAATAAGTGCAAATGGGAAGCTACCTCTGCAAACTTTTGAATGAACCGCCGGTAGTAAGAACACAAGCCCAAAAAGCTTCTAACTTCATGAACATTCTTCAAGTCTGGCCAATCGCGGATAGTCTCAATCTTGGCCGAGTCCGTTTGTACTCCTGCTGTTGCTGAGACGATGTGTCTAGGAAGTGTATCTCCGGCAAGAAAAACTCGCTCTTTTTGGCATTGCTAACTAATCTGTGATCACGCAATGCCTGAAAGACCTGTAGCAGATGGTGTCTATGCTCTACTTCATCCTTGGAGAAAACTGTATCAAAGAAAGTGCCCACAAAAGATCGATGCTCTCAGAAAATCCTATCCATCATTCGGTTGAAAGTCGCAAGAGCATTGGTAAGTATAAAAGGCATCACCAAGAATTCGTATAAACCAGAGCTTGTCCGAAAGGCCGTCTTGTAGACATCTCTCAAAGCGATTCTGATTTGATGATATCCGCTTTTCAAATCAATCCTGCTGAAACAAGAGGATCCTTGTAGTCGGTCAAGAATATCATCGATGCTTGGAATCGGAAATCTGTTCTTGAGAGCTCTATAGTCAATGCACATTCTCCAAGATCTGTCTTTCTTTAGTGCCAGTAAAACCGGAGAACAGTAGGGTGAAGTACTCGGCTGGATGAGACCCTTTTCAAGGTGGTCTTTCACTTGGTTCATGATTTCTTCATTCTTGGGCTTGGCTAACACGGTAAGGTGGACGGTTTGGTGGTGTGGTTCCGGGAATCAAATCAATAGTATGGTCTTTAGGACGAGATGGGGGTAACTTGCCTGGCAGGCCTTCTGAGAAAGAGAGAGTGTGTGTGCAGAAAATCTTGTCGCTCTTTGTCTAGTTCAGACATGTTCGTTTGATGTTCTTCATATAATTCTTTCAAATAGATTGAGTAAACAAAAAGAATGGTTTCATTAATTTTGAAATGGTCGAAGCCGATACAATAGGGACGGACTCGCCCTTCAATTTTACATCTAGTACAATTTTTCTGCCCTTCTCATTTGTCAAAGTCGCTTTCTTGGCCCGATAGTCGACCACGGCGTTGTTCTTATGGTACCAAGGGATTCCTAGGAGGACGTCACACCCTTCCAAAGGCATGATGTAAAAGTCCTCGTGCCCTAAATACCCCTGACAATGCAAACAAAGTTTTTCCGCTGGAACTGCCTCGGCCGATGGCCCCATCCTGTCGCGCGTAATCTTGAGCCGTGCCGCCAATTCAGGTGAAATGAAGCTGGCCTTGGCTCCTCCATCAAAGAAGATAAGGGCTTCCTGATCTTTCACTTTGACCCATGCGCGACAAAGTTCTGTACTTTCATCCATCTGGCTTGGGTCGGTTCCCATGCAATCCGGTACCAGTCCTGCTTTCATCTTGCCTTTTCAGCCACGTTTCTCCGCTGCTCTAGAACTCTCGGGCCTGTTTTCAGTCTGTCCTTGTTGTGCCTTTTTGGGGCACTTTGCGGAGATGTGCCCTTGTTCCCCGCAACCAAAACACTTCCCCTCTTTGCAATAGTTATCCCTCTCTACGAGTCAATCAGGTCGTGTATCTTTCTTTTCTTGGGGATTCTTTGTCTTTCTATTTTCATTGTTCGAGGTTTGTCTGGTCCTCTGAGTCAAAATTTCATCAGTGGGGTAAGTCAAATTCCCTGAATGTATCGAGAATCCCCGTTTCGCATGTCCCATTAGTTGTTGTATAGACTCAGACTTTTGTTCAAAGCAGTAATCTCGGATCTCTGTAGGGAGTCCGCAGCAAAATCGCTCAATCTGTTCCTTGAAAGTGACCTTCTTAAACGAAGAGGTCGGTATAAAAGTGTAAGGTGCAGCGGAAGTGAATGTTGAACTTTGCTCAAGATGAGTGCTCCGAACTGTGCTCAAGGTTCCTTTTGTTCTTATGGAAGGGAGAGCCTTCCGTTCTTTAATGAGAGAGAGCAGTGGATACAAACAAAGTGAATGGACTCTGTGCGTGAAGGTGCATGAGACTGAGAGATCGAGAGAGAAGAGAATACGACACCAGAATGTTGTCAAAACCCTCCACCGAAGGCCTCACTCTCTATGGTCTACTTATGATTGCACAAATCTCTACAATGCTTGGACTTGCCGAGGATGTCGACGATGATGAGGACGACGACGAGACGGCTGACTGAAATCTGAAAATGCTAAGGCTGAAATCTGCAAATCTTTATCTGATGAATTCTAACTCTATGTCGGTGACGATGTTGATGGTGACAATGCGACGACAACGCGCTGAAAACGCAGGTGCTGAAATCTGCGTTTTCCGGGCTGAATCTGTAAACCTTGTTGTAAGGTGCAGCGGAATGAATGTTGTATTTTCTCAAGATGAGTGATCCATATTTGCTCAAGGTTCCTTTTAGTTCTTATGGAAGGGAGAGCCTTCCGTTCTTTATGGAGAGTGCTGTGATCACGAACAAAGTGAGTGGATATTGTGCGTGCAAGTGTTTGAGACTGAGAGATAGAGAGAAGAGAGATACGACACCAGAGACGTTGTAAAACCCTCCTCCGAAGGTCTACTATTGATTGCACAAAGTGGTACAATGATGATGCATGGAAACTGATGCAACTCGGGGCTATGTCGGTGATGACGACGGGGATGGTGACAATGACCTAAGGGCTGAAATCTGCAAGCTTTTAGCGGCTGTCCAAAAACACTATCTGCTGAAATTTCGGGACTGCTTGGGGTTGCTGAAAACGCAGATTTGGCTGCTGTTTTTGAGGACTGAAAACGCTGATTGGTCTGCTGTTGTCGGGGCTAAAAAACGCTGAGTATCTGCAGGGGTGTTAGGGCTGAAAAACGCTGTTTTACCTGTTGCAAAAAACGCTGTTTTAACTGCTGTCGCTAGGGCTGAAAACGTTAGGGGTTTGGTGCTGCTGTCAAGGCTGAAAACGCTAAGGGGAACTGGGGAAGAAGCTAGGCGTCTCTGCTGAAAACGCTAGGCAATTGGAGGAGCTAGCCATATGCAAAAACGCTAGGGCTGGTTGGTGGAACGCCAAGGCAATGGGTGCTTGAGGGGTTCTTGCTGAGAGAGGGGAGTACGTGCTGCCAAAGGCCTGTTGTGCTCCTTGCTCATCTGCCAAAGAGTGCTAGCTTTGGTTTGCTTATATATTTTCTGACCCAAATTGCCCTACCTACTTTTGTTGGGAAGTCACTTAAATTAATAAGTGAAAAATGTCAAAAATAGGAAAAATAGGCTAAATGCATTGGAAAAATCCCCTAACTGATTCTAATGGATTCTGATGGAAATATCGATGATCATGCTGTGTGTAACTAGAGGATATGCATCTATACCAAGTGACTGGGCATGCACGGTCTACGAATAGACCCTCACAAAAGTGCCAGATCATTGCTAATCGAGACTTGATTGGACTTGACGGAAACCCTGTTATGGTGTAGCTTGTCCACGGACACATAGGGTTGGATGTGTCACGTGACATCCCCTCCTCTTTAAAGTGAGGTACTGGTACCGAGCTGCATGGCTGCCTTGTGGTCTGCCAACAACTCTGGATAATCCTTGAAGAACTCTTCGTCTACCCACACCGCTTCATGGGTTCCTCGATTCTTGAACTTCAAAAAATATTGCCGCACTTGCTTCTTCGAACCATGATGAAACCGATGCAACAACACTTGCTCCGGCTCCATGACTTCAGCTTCATCGATGATCTCCGGTTCTTCTTCTTCCGAAAGGTCCTTTGGAGGTGTTCCCTGAAACACTTTCAACCAAGAAACATGGAAAACGTTGTGCATTGACCATGAGTTAGGCAACTGCAATTTCATTGAAACCTCATTTATCTTTTTAATGACTGGAAATGGACCATACATATGAAAAGATAACTTTGGACACTTCTTTCCAACTTGCTTAAGACGTTGCTTCATGATTCTTAAATACACCCAATCTCCTTCCTTGATCGAAACATCCTGACGATGCTTATTAGCCTGTCGTGAATAAGATTCCCGAGCCTTGCTGAGCCGAAGCTTCACACTCTCAGAAGTCTCATCCAATGACTGACTTTCAGCATTGGCATCAGGCATTTGACTGATCGAGCGAGTCAAAGGTGACTGGAACGGATGGCCAAAAGCTGCCTCATACGGAGTTCGACCAATAGCAGAAGAAAAAGAGTCATTCAAAATAGCCTGTACCAATGGAAGATAGAGCTCCCACTGAGACTGTTGATCATGCATATATGACTTTAAAACATCAAAAGCAAACTGATTGTAAATTTCTGTTTGACCATTTGACTATGGATGAAAAGCCGATGAAAAATTTAGCTTAGTGCCAAAATTTTCAAAGAGTGCGCGCCAAAAATTGGACGTGAACTTAACATCCCTATCTGAAACAATTGACTTTGGCAAACCACAGAGGGGGTACCAATGCTTAATGAACAACCTTGCTACATCTTGTGCAGTAACTGTGGCTTTACCAGGAATCAACATGCAAAATTTGCTGAAACGATTAACAATTGTTAAACATCGAGTGATCCTTGAATGCAAACTTGGTGGTAGGTTAGTCACAAAATCCATAGAAATATCCTGAAAAGGTCCATCGGAAATAGGCAGCGGAAGCAAGAGGCCTTGCTGCTTACCTCGAGGAGCTTTTACTTTTTGACATATAGTGCACTGTGTGACATAACGAAACACATCTTTTTGCATTTTAGGCCAATAAAAAAAACGTTCAATTTTTTCCAATGTGGTGTTTATTCCCCTGTGCCCACCCGTGAGAGAATCACGCATCATGCAATATGGTTGGCCTGAGAGAGGGCAACACACACAAACGGTGACGAAAAAACAACAATCCATCACGGATGAGATAGTTGCTTGGCCCTTGGGAAGTAAGAGCCTGCAACCAATGCTTACCAAACTGGGAATCCGCATACTGATTCTTCATGCTGTCAAAAGACTCACACTAAATAGAAAATGTGGTTCTTGGCTCGAGAGCCAAAATCTGTCCTTTGCGACTCAACGCATCTGCAAAACAGGGTTAGCTTTTCCAAGCACATACTCAATCAAATCTCCAAATTGCTCAAAAAATTGTGACCACCGTGCTTTGCGACGATCACTCCAATGTGCACTAGGCATAGACTGGGGCCACTTGAGGGCTTGATCATCTGTACGCACTGTAAACTCTCTACCATAAAGAAAATGCTTCCAATGCTTAAGAGAGTGAATGACAGACAAAAGTTTTTTATCATAAACTGAATAATTCTTTTCCGCACTATTGAGCTTCCGGCTAAGGAAAGCTACTGGACGACCATGCTGTTGAAGCACAGCGCCTATGGCGACATTGCTTGCATCCGTCCATACCTCAAAGGGATCATCCCAAGAGGCAAGGATAAGACACGGTGCTTCTGTCACCGCAACCTTGAGAGCTGTGAAAGCCTCTCAGCTGCCTTGGGCAAGTCTACGCGCTGACGGCGAGTCTTTACCCCTTTCAAAACATCAGTCATAGGTGCAGCAATGTGTGCAAAACTCTCTATGTGTGAACTATATGCTTGACATAAACCAAGAAAAGAACGCACATCATATGCAGTTTTGGGCAAATCCCAATTATGAACCTGTTCCACCTTCGCGGGATCTAGCTTGACGCCTTCTGCAGAAATGATATAACCCAGATAAGTGACTTCAGTAAGCAAAAATTCAGACTTCTTAGCTGCAATGTACAACTGACACTCATCCAAACGAGTTAGTACCCTTTCGGCATCTCTTTCATGTTGTTCCCACGATGCAGAAAAAATGAGAATATCATCTAAAAAGATGAACACACATACACCGACCATATCGCCGAAACGACCTACCATGAGACGATTGAATGTACCCACGGCACCTGTCAATCCAAAAGGCATAACAATATACTCCCATTGCCCTCGCTCGGTGTGAAAGGTGGTCTTGAAAATGTCGCCTTTGAATACCCGTACCTGATGGTATCCACTTTTGAGATCGACTTTGCTGAAGACCTTTGCCCCATTGAGACTATCAAGGATATACTCAATGCGAGGCATCGGAAACTTGTTCTTGACGGTCATCTTGTTTAATGCCCTACAACACACAAACGAGACGAACCATCCTTCTTGCGAACAAACAAAATAGGAGTAGCAAAAGGACTTACACTAGGGCGTATGAATCCTCTAGCCACCAACTCCGTGAGTTGTCACTGTAACTCTTCCTCCTGTGTCTTGTTCAATTGATAGGGAGCCTTACTGACAGGCTGTGCTCCCTCCATAAGCTCGATGCGATGGTCCTTCGGCCGCGCTGGTGGGAGACGAGGTGGAAGATCATCCTGCAAAAAGAGATGTTTAAACTTTGTAAACAACTCTGAATACTTAGCTAGAGTCTGAATGCTCTGGGAAACTGGAGCAGCATAGATGAATGCTGCTTGTGCTCCTCGTCGTAATTCCTGCTTTACCTGCACATGAGAGATGATAGGCAAAGAATGCAAGCCCTCCTCAGCACGAATGATGAGGGGGGAATCAGTTTTGGTGAGAGTGTTAGCCTCCCAATCAATGAGAGGGTTGAGTTCACGAAACCATCTTATGCCCAAAATCATCGCATCATGAGAGAGGAGACACAAGAAATTTCCTATTGAAAGAAGCTTGTTGAACGGTAAACATGACATCAAGGCACTCCTTCGTGATGAGAGAGTCCATACCAAGAGCGAAGCCAGAAACCTCGAGAGGAGATTTCTGACTAATCTCTAGGCGGGCTCTCTCAACAAGAGGGGGACTAATCACATCATGCATACTACCTGGATCAAACAATATGATAAAACGCTGACCTTTTACATGACCATATGTCACGAGGATGTGGCAATTGCTAGCTTGAGTCGTTGGTTTCTTTCCGATGATTTTGTTTTAATTTTTGGCACCCTCTTTTTAAAGTTGCAAATGATCGGACATTGCGTGGCCAGTGTGAAACGGCCGATGGCCGAGAGTTTCACCCGCAGTCAGGAAGGACAGGTCACCACGAGTTGGTCGGGCTAATCGGCACTGGAATCCGAGGAGTAAAAGGGTGTCTAGGCTCAGTTCAAAGTCATTTTGGCCCCTCGCGACACTTATAAGTTGGTGGGTACTAGGAAATTAACTCAAAAGTGGCAAACTGGACACATGGCGGCTCCAGGCTGACTTGCCATGTCTGCAAGAAGAGGAGGCACCCAATTTGAGAGTGGGGGCTGATTTTTGCTTCATAGTGGTTGCTACAGTGTGTGTGAGTAGTGGGTGCAGGTGATCACAGCTTTAATGGAAAGCTTGCCTTCTCCCTTGCTCTATGTAGCGCGACGATTTGCTCTCGCGCATCTCTCTCCCCTTTGCACATATGGTAATGCCCCACTAGTTGGGCTTCTCAGATAACTATGTACAGTTTTGGGGGTTTTATGCGCGTTTGCCAAGGCAAGAGCCTTCTGTACAGGAACCGGATTAGCTAATTGCTAATCCCCTTCAAGTACGCACAGTTCCATCGTGAAGGAATGCGAGACATGTTGAGTTTTCTCGTGTGAAAACTCGTCCGATTTACAGGGGAAACTGTCCCATTGCGTGGGGGAGCACTTGAGACACATGTAGGCGTGCTCGCTCCGCTCGAAATGGTCCAAAACAGAGAATTACAGCCTTCTGTGTTTTTCTGCAGGTCTAGGGTTTCGCACCTAAACTGCAGGGAATTGCCTGGGGAGCCTCAAAAAGGCCTTGTGCTGCGTGTACAGGGCAGTAGGCACCAAACAGTGGCAAAACACCTATAGCTCACTAGAAAGCTTCCATACTGCAAGGGAAAGTGTCCGCGACGTGTACTTTTGACCTACAGGGATATTTGCGTCAATATGTTGGCGAAATTGGGTCAAAAACCTGCAATTACAGCCATGGACAGGTTTGGACAGCTTGGTGAGGGCTAGGTGCAAGGCTTCGGATCGTTTATTTGTCAGGGGAGACTCGGGAAAGCATTGGGTGCTTGTACAGGCCATTTCGTCCCGCGAGGAATCTCGTCTAAATCAAGGGGCAAGTGACCCTACAAGTGCGAGAGCTTGAGGGCTACCTAGAAAAGTGATCGGCACGCAGATCGGAGCGCAAAAACAGAGAATTCAGCAAGCTGCAATTTCTCGCCAGGTTTTGCAAAGCGCTCTAAAGTGCGTGGAAAGTCAATGTTTGCTTGGGATTTTGTCCGTGGAGACTTCTACTGTCTTATGTTGCTGAAATCGGGTTGGAGTAGAGGAATTTCAGCCCGATAAAAGTGGGACATCTTGTGGAAGTTTACAGGTTTTCTCAAGTATAATAAGAATATAGAAAGATTGAAAGGGGCGCCAGTCTTTGGGGCCAACAGGGGGTCGTTGTCTGCTTGGTAGCGCTCTAGCTTCCAGGCCGTGGTTTGTCTTGAAGTGTTGAATTCCAGTCAGGCTTATTCGTGAAGTTCCTTTGTGTCGTAAAGTCTAAAGTAAAGAATTTCGGGTGAAAGCCAACGCCTACCGCCCCACGGGCCAGTTTCACCATGAGGGACTCATCAATGTGTGTGTCAGAGTTAGGAGAAGATGCAGGTTGGTTTGTGATAGTGCTTGTAGTTGTTGTGGGTGCCTTTTGTTCTTTAGGTGGGACTGTCTTAGGATAGGCCTTCTAAATGTGACCCTTGACGTGACATTGAAAACATCTACCTTCTTTAGCATAAATCACTTATTCTTCAGCCGTGACGTATTCTCCTACAATTCCTTGTGCAGCTTTTTCATCTGAGGTTAGCTTAGGTTTTGCAGGTGCTTTAGCTTTACCCTTAGATTCATTGTTAGAGTTCTTTTCCGAGGAATTAGAGAAAGAAGGGCTAGAAGCATTACCATTCTTACCATTCTGTGTGTTCTGAGAATTCTGCGGGGTTTCTTGAGAAGTCTTGTTTTCCTTAGGCTTTCCTTTGTTGTGCTTTATCTCGTGTGCGAGAGCAATTGCTACCGCTTAGTTGAGATCGATTCGATCAAGTACCTCGACATCAGAATTGATATACTCGTCCAATCCGTAAAGAAATGCCTCCTTGCGCTCCAAATCCGATTTGCGTAATTGAGTGCCGAGCTGCAAAACACGATTAGAGAAAGACATAACCGGCATACCATTTTGCTTGAGAGCGCGCCAATCGTTCTTCAATCGTGTGAGGTACTGAGGTGGCATAAACCGAGCCTTGAGCTTGTCTTAGAAATCAGCCCAACTGAAGGACAGGGGCGTGAATTCGTCAGCTTCCTCTAGGTGTGCAGCTAACTATGCCTCTTACCATGCGTGGTACCAATTGATGGCATCGCTGGCAAGGTACATGGCTGTCGTCAAAACTTTGCTATTTCTTGTCTTCTTAGTTTCGCAAAATAAGCATTAAATTGATGCAACCAAGGATGAATAACCGTAGCATCCATCTACCATCATACTTACTGAAAGTCAACTTCTCTGTGATTGGATGGTTGGAATCCGCATCGTGGCTTGCGCCACTTGATGAACTCCCACGATCTTTGGGTGGTTCGGACTTCGAGGCAAGTACTTGTCGAATCAATTCTTGAGTGCGTAGTTCTCGTTGAGCCTCACGCTCGATCTCCAAGGCCACTCTTTGAGCTTCACGCTCGGCCTCCATGGCCACTTTTTGAGCTGCACGCTCGGCCTCCAAGGCCGCGCTTTGAGCGGCACGCTCGGCCTCCAAGGCCGCGCTTCATGCTGCCGCTTCCTCCTTTCTTTGTCGTTTTCTTTCTTTGCGTTCGTCGCTCGCGTTCTAAAGCAAGGCGATTTGCTTCTTGTTTGTCCATCATGTCCATCATCTGCTTGACCATTGCCTCCATAGGGTTTGATACACTTGGTGGCGTAGATGGCGAAGGGGGAGGGTCGAAAAAATCTCCTGGTGGGGAAAATTCTTCGTCGCCTCTCTCATGCTCATCACCTGTATGCGAAGTATTCATCCCGCTTCGGGTGACGACCATGCACTTGATCTTTGGTTCTTAAGTCCACGAGGAACTTGGGTTCTTGAGAGTCTTGAGGTTCTTGAGGTTCTTGAGGTTCTTGAGGGTTTCTTTCGCTTGCAAACCGTGTTTGAGAAGAATGTTCTCTTCACCCGAGTTCTACTCCTTTCCGCGGGCGCACCCCTTGGAGGCCTTGCGCTCACACCAAGGTTGCTTTTTTCCACCTCATGTCGATTGGCCGGCCGCTAAGTGCACGGTCCGCTCTCAATGAGTGAAAAGAGACACAAGGGGAGGCTGGACAAGCCCTTCTTTCCTGGGATTCTTGTCACTCTTCAAAAACACGATTAGGAATCGACACGCCCAAGCTTGAGTTCGTGTGACCTCAACAAGCCAAAAATTTTTTCTGTGGTTCTTTCCTTGAGTGATACAGAACACTGTCAAAGCTCTGATACCAATGTAAGGTGTAGCGGAATGAATGTTGTATTTTCTCAAGATCAGTGATCCATATTTGCTCAAGATTCCTTTTAGTTCTTATGGAAGGGAGAGACTTCCGTTCTTTATGGAGAGTGCTGTGATCACGAACAAAGTGAGTGGATATTGTGCGTGCAAGTGTATGAGATTGAGAGATAGGGAGAAGAGAGATATGACACCAGAGACGTTGTAAAACCCTCTTCCGAAGGCCCCTCTCGTCGGCGAGAGTGGTCTACTATTGATTGCACAAAGTGGTACAATGATGATGCATGGAAACTAATGCAACTCGGGGCTATGTCGGTGACGACGACGGGGATGGTGACAATGACCTAAGGGCTGAAATCTGCAAGCTTTCAGCGGCTGTCCAAAAACGCTATCTGCTGAAATTTCGGGACTGCTTGGGGCTGCTGAAAATGCAGATTTGGCTGCTGTTTTTGAGGACTGAAAACGCTGATTGGTCTGCTGTTTTCGGGGCTGAAAAGCGCTGAGTATCTGCAGAGGTGTTAGGGCTGAAAAACGCTGTTTGAATTGCTGTCGCTAGGGCTGAAAACGCTGGGGGTTTGGTGCTGTTGTTGCTGAGAGAGGGGAGTACCTGCTGCCAAAGGCCTGTTGTGCTCGTTGCTCATCTGCCAAAGAGTGCTAGCTTTGGTTTGCTTATATATTTTCTTAGCCAAATTGCCCTACCTACTTTTGTTGGGAAGTCACTTAAATTAATAAGTGAAAAATGTCAAAATTAGGGAAAATAGGCTAAATGCAATGGAAAAATCCCTAACTGATTCTAATGGATTCTGATGGAAATACTGATGATCATGCTGTGTGCACAACCAGAGGATATGCATCTATACCAAGTGACTGGGCATGCACGGTCTACGAATAGACTCACAAAAGTGCCAGATCACTTCTAATCTAGACTTGACCAGACTTGACGGAAACCCTGTTATGGTGTAGCTTGTCCACGGACACTTAGGGTTGGATGTGTCACGTGATAGTTGCGGAATTTGACCGTGTGGCGAGGATCTACTGTGGGAAGATGAGATCTGCGAGGTTCGGGGGTTCTACTGCGGTTACTGAATGCTGAAAACTGAAAACGCTGATGTTCTTGATGTTCTTGTCGCGAAGGTCTGCAAAAACGCTGCGGTGGATCTGCAAACCAAAAACACTAGGACTGATTTGCTGTTTCGGGGGAAATCTGCTACCACTGGGGCTGGTCTGCTGTCTACTGTCCGTCGGGAATCTGCAAGTGCAAAAACGCTGGCTGATCTGGTGTAAAAACGCCAGGTCTTCTGGTGAGAGAAAAGGCGAGAGTTGTCGTGGAGATTGGTCTTGCTGAGAAGTTGCCTGTTGAACAAGGTGCTCCTGCTGCCTCTTCTGCCAAAAGTGCTAGCTCTGGTTTGCTTATATATTATCTTAGCAAAATTGCCCTACCTAGTTCCCAACAAAAGTCACTAAAAATAATAAGTGAAAAATGTCAAAAATAGGAAAAATAGGTTTAATGCACTGGAAAATTTCCCTGATGGATTCTGATGGGAATGCTGATGATCATGTTGTGTGCAACTGGAGGATATGCATCTAATCTAAGTGTCTGGTCATGCACGGTCTGCGAACAGACTCACAAAAGTGCCAGATCACTTTCTATTCTAGATTGACTTGACTGACTGAACCCTGGTCATATTGTAGCTTGTCCACGGATACATAGGGTTGGATGTGTCACGTGACATCCCCTCCTTTTCAAAGTGAGGTATTGGTACCGAACTGTATGGCGTCGAGGGAGATCGCCAACAACATCCAAAATCTTGGAGAGGACTCTTCGCCGGCCCACTCTGATGTGTGGGTTGTGCGATACTTGAACTTCATAAAGGTCTGCAATGCCTTCTTCTTTGGGCCACGCCGAAAGTGACACAAAGTCCTTTGTGGCTCCTTCAATGCTTCAACTTCGTCTAGAGTCATGCTTCTTCCTTCTTCAAGAATGTCCGAGGCTGAAAATTCCTGAAACCACTTCCAGCACAAAAACATGAACATACCCATTCCATGTAAAGTGACTGGAAAAATACTATTCCTTCAAAAAAACTATGCATGCAATGTAGATGAACATAGAGACAGAGTGCCAAACTGTTCATCAAACACATGCAAACAATGAGATTGAATATTGATGTTCTGATCTAAATCAGTCAACTGTGGCAAAACACAATGGAAATGCCTATGCTTGATGCTCAATCCTTCTTGTGCTCTTTCGGAAAGTGTGTCATGCCAAGGAAGAGACATGGAATGTGACTTCCTTTCTTGAATGGTTACTTTTCATCATTTCATGAGAAATCCGCATACATTCGTGCTCATCGAACAATATGTCATGCCTTTGGAAAGGGATCACATAAAGATAATGACTAAAATATAGGAAACGATCACAAATGAAACACTTGAACAATGCGTGCTGACTAATCATCCGAACACATAGTACTTCCTGTGGGGGTTCTTTGGACCTAGGCTCGAGAGCCAAGATCGGTTCTTTGTGATTGATCGAATCTTCCTGTGGGGGTTCTGTGGACCTTGACTTGAAAGCCAAGATCGGTTCGTGATTGATCGAATCTGCAACGAGGTTAGCTTCGCTAGAAAAAGCATCAACTAAACCATCATCCTTGTGAACAATCACGTCTTGATTATACAAATCATCATGCTTGTCATTGTCATACAATTCTTCATGCTTATCCTTATCATTCAAATCATCATGCTCATCATCATGCAAATCTTGTGTGTCATGCTTTAGAGAAGTAGAGACTGAGAGAGTCTCCTTTTCCCGATTCTGTGCAAAGTGTGTCTGCACTTGAGAAAAGAGTCGCAACATCTTTTGCATTCTTGCTCTGGTCTCGCGATCAAATCTTGCTTGTCTTTCTTTGTTCTTGCACGCGTGCTCACGCTCTATGGCTTCCATTCTTGCGTCGTATTCACGATCTATGGCTGTCCTTCTTTCTTCGTAGTCACGATCTATGGCTGCCCTTCTTTCTCCTTTTCTTGCTTTGCGTTTTAACTCCCCGTCCATCATCCTCTTGTGGAAAGCCTCCATAGGAGTTAGTGCAATCCTTGTCATAGATGGGGAAGGGGGAAGGTCGGAAAAACCTCCTGGTGGGGAAAATTCTTCTTCGCCTCTCTCATGCTCATCACCTTCAAGCGAAGTATCCATTCCGCTTCGAGTGATGACCATCCACTGAAGTCGTGGGTTCTTGTGGGCTTGGGTTCTTAAGTTCACAAGAACCTTGGGTTCTTGAGGGTCTTGGTGAGTTCTTGAGGTTCTTGCGGGTCTTGAGGTTCTTGGGTTCTTGAGTTCTTGAGGTTCTTGCGGCTCTTCTTTCGCTTGCAATCTGTGCTAGAGAAGGATTTTCTCTTCACCCGAGTTCTTCTCTTTTCCGTGGGCGCACCCCTTAGCGGCCTTGCGCTCACACCAAGGTTGCTTTTTCCCACCTCACGTCGATTGGCCGGCTGCTAAGTGCACGGTCCGCTCTTAATAAGTGAAAAGAAGCACAAGGGGAGGGTGGACAAGCCCTTCTTTCTTGGGTTTCCTGTCACTCTTCAAAAACACGAATAGGAATCGACACGCCCAAGAGGACTTGGGTTACGTGCGACCGCAACAAGCAAAAAAATTATGTGGTTCTTTTGGTTCTTTCCTTGAGTGATTTAGAACACTGCCAAAGCTCTGATACCAATGTAAGGTGCAGCGGAAGTGAATGTGGAACTTTGCTCAAGATGAGTGCTCCGAACTGTTCTTATGGAAGGGAGAGCCTTCCGTTCTTTAATGAGAGAGTGCAATGGACACAAACAAAGTGAATGGACAGTGTGCGTGAAGGTACATGAGACTGAGAGATAGAGAGAGAAGAGAATACGACACCACAATGTTGTCAAAACCCTCCTCCGAAGGCCCCACTCTCTATGGCGAGAGCGGTCTACTTATGATTGCACAAATCTCTACAATGCTTGGACTTGCCGACGATGTCGACGACGATGAAGACGACCACCAGACGGGCTGAAATCTGAAAATGCTAAGGGCTGAAATTTGAAAATATTTATCTGCTGAATTCTAACTCTATGTCGGTGACGATGTCGATGGCGACGATGCGAGGACGACGCGCTGAAAACGCAGATGCTGAAATCTGCGTTTTCCGGGTTGAATCTGTAAACCTTGTGGAATCTGACCGTGCGGCGAGGATCTGCTGCGAGAAGGTGAGATCTGCGAGGTTTGGGGGTTCTACTGCGGTTACTTAATGCTGAAAACTGAAAACGCTGATGTTCTTGTCGCGAAGGTTTGCAAAAACGTTGCGGTTGATCTGCAAACCAAAAGCACTAGGGCTGATCTGCTATTTCGGGGAAATCTGCTAACGCTGGGGCTGATCTGCTGTCTACTATCGTCGGGAATCTCCAAGTGCAAAAATGCTGGCTGATCTGGTGCAAAAACGCCAGGTCTTCTGGTGAGAGAAAACGCCATAGTTGTCGCGGGGGTTGGTCTTGCTGAGAAGTTGCCTGTTGAGCAAGGTGCTCCTACTGCCTCTTCTACCAGAAAGTGCTAGCTCTGATTTGCTTATATATTATCTTAGCAAAATTGCCCTACCTAGTTCCCAACAAAAGTCACTAAAAATAATAAGTGAAAAATGTCAAAAATAGGAAAAATAGGTTTAATGCATTGAAAAATTCCCCTGATGGATTCTGATGGGAATGTTGATGATCATGTTGTGTGCAACTGGAGGATATGCATCTAATCTAAGTGACTGGTCATGCACGGTCTACGAACAGACTCACAAAAGTGCCAGATCACTTTCTATTCTAGACTGACTTAACTGACTGAACCTTGGTCATGCTGTAGCTTGTCCACGGACACACAGGGTTGGATGTGTCACGTGACAAAAAGAATCCCAAAACCTCTCGCAATATGCATCGAAAGAATCACCCTTGGTCGTCCGAAGATGATTCTAAGCGGTTCTTATATCTCGTTCGTTCTCTTGAGTCAACCAAGAAGAAATAAAGAGCCGTTTTAACTTCAACCACTTGATTGGGGCTGAAGAAGAGTGGACCACCATGTTCGAGCATTTCCTTTTAAAAACGATGCAGCCCTCCAGAGAAGTCTATGTCAAACTGCTGAATGAAGGCCAAAGCCCTGGGAGCATCTCAAAATCGAGAAAAGGATTCAAATTTTATTGATTGTCCACCCTCTTTAAATTCCTTTGTCTTCTTGCTCTTATCTTCGAGGAAATCGTATTGGTTGGCTCTGTAAAAGTGCTTCTTTGCATAAAACATGTGATTGTTGGAGTCCGAACTCTCAGAGGATGACTCCTCCGTAGAACTATTAGAAATTGGTCGGAATTAGATCTTCTTTGCCTTTTTCTTGTTCTTTCCAAAGCTTTGTATTTTGATTCGCTTCTTGCCCTTGCTGTCCTCCTCACTCGAGTCGGAAGAGGAAGATCTAGAAGAAATGTCAGAAGAAGAGGAATTGGGTTTCTTGCAGATACAAAAGAAGATTGACGGCCCAAGTAACCAAGGTAGTCAGTCCCCTTCTTGCGCTTCTTCAATTGCTTCTTCGTGTCCAAAAGTTGACTGATCTGGGTCTGGACCGCCTCTTGAAGTTCTTCTTCAGTAAACATCCTCGTGTGGGAGGTTTCTTGATTGCCGGTTTAATTGGTGGTTCGGTGGCTTTCTGCCACTGAGTATGCACTTCAGCCATGGACTGCTGAGTCAAAAATTTTGCAAACTGGGGATCTTTAGCAAACCGAAGCATCTGCTTTTTGCACTCGTCAACCCGTTGTCGACGTTGCATCTCCAAAAGTTCATACTGTGTAGGCTGATGTGGCCCGTACTCATGTTCTGCTAAGTCGCTTGAATTTGCCGTATTGCCTCCTCCTGCCTCAACGGTTGCAGAAGAGGTCGATTGATTCTTTTTGGAATCCATAGGTGTCGCGAGAAAAGGGATCTGATTTCCCTGTAGAAGAGAAATCGGCCAGGCTCTGATACCACTTTAACAAACTTGGGCACCCCAAGTCTAGATTTTGTTGCGACAGTAGAAATTCCTTAAAAACAATTCACAATTTAAGAGGAAGAGTTGACACAGCCCGGCGTAGTTCCGTGCCAAGAGAGATTGGCCCCAAAGACTAGCGCCCCTTTCGGTATTTCTTTTATATTAATCTGTGAGCAAAGTACAACTTCCCGCGGGTGCTTGCTCTCAGACTCTGCGTCCAGGTGCTCTGCCCCCTTGGGTCACTTATAAAGATCACAAGGGGTACTAAAAGCAGAGCCCCAAAAGCGTGAAACTGAAAAGCAATTCAATCCCAAAAGCAAGTGGTCTTCAAAAGCTGTCAAAAGCACCAATGCCAATTGCGGAAATCCGTACAGCCAGGCCACGTCAGCAGCCAGCGTGAAACGTGGAAGTTCGTACATTCTGCCATGTCAGCAAGTCAGTGCAAGCGGAGAGCCGTACTGTCTGCCACATGGCATTCGGCCACGTCAGCTTGTCCATACAGTGCTATCCACGTAAGCAAGGCTTGTCCGCATGGTGATGCCACGTCATCAGTTTGTGACAGACACCTAGGAATAAAAGGAAAGGGGAAGAGAAGGGTTGGCTAGACAGAATTTCCGCAATTCACGCTGAATTGCTGATGTGGCTGGCCATACGGATTTCTGCAAAACGTACTCCTCTGCTGATGTGGCAGGTTGTACAGAATTCCACCTTTTGTGCTGGCTGCTTTTGAGAGCCAATTGATTTTGAGTTTAGAAGCTTTTCATGTATTGCTTTTCCCCAAGGCCAAGGGCTTTTAAATAAGTCCCTAGGGCTCTCTCTGGCTCATTTGTGTGCCGACGAGCCGGTGAGCAGAGGAGACCCAAGGGGTGAGCAGAGGAGACCCAAGGGCAACTGTACTTTGCTCAATCAGTAATACAAAAAGAAACACCGAAAGGGGCACCAGTCTTTGGGGCCAATCTCTCTGGGCACGGAACTATGCCGGGCTGTGTCGACTCAATTGAACTGTGAATCAAGTTTGAAGTATTTTAAAGTTATTGTCTCTTGTGTGTCGTGTTTGATTTGAGACTTGGGGTGTCCAAGTTTGTTACATTTTCTTCTCCTTCTACTTCCTTTTCATGTGTCATATATGGCATCGGAAGTGGATTGTACTGGAACTGACGGGTATGATGTGTCCTATAGTGCGACTTGGCTTTCAAAGGAGGTTTAAGAATCCATGCCTCCTTTTCAAGTAGTCAGGACTGGCTCGCTCACTTTCTCATCCTTTCTATTCATACTCTTGGGCAGTACAGCTTGTAACGCATTCACAGGAAACTGCTTTTAGCTTTTTGTTATCATCTTCTAAGTTATTTTCCTGTGACTAGCAAGATGATATAGGTTGTTTAGTATTATGTTTTTTCAATGCTCTTTGATGTCCTCAAGACTGGAGAGTTGATGTTTAGAAACTGAAGGAAACACTCATGGTTCGTGGTTGTTTATGAAATAGGAGCCATGGTTGTTATCACTGGGGACCATCTATTTGATCCTCATTCTTTTTGCAATTCTTACGAGGAAAAACAACAATTTACAAATGGGACTTTTCATCTTCACGCGTAAGTGCTTTTATATTTGTTCCTTTTTTGATGTATATCTGCATCATGTCCATGTTAATTGAACACCACTACACAATGTATCAATCATGCAAGCTCTTACATATGAAGATTTATAGACTAGAGACAAACTGTTGCTACTTCGAGAGTGTAATCTTTCTATCAAAGCTCTTATCAATTAAATTGAGCTCCTCATGCACAGAATAATCAATATCTTGAATGAAAAAAGTAACCTAAAGAAAGCTAGAGCATAGCTGACAGATTTTTTTTCCCCTTCTTTTTGGTACAGTTTCTGGTGTATACTTTTCCGAGAGACTGAATGTGCTTCTATCACATAATTGGACTTTCTTGACAAAATATCCATACTTTGATCATCAGGGAATATTCATGTCAGCAGTGTGGTCTGCCCCTCTTCTGTTCATCGCATGCATTATTTTGGTAAGCTCCTCAGCAATCAACTTATGTGCTTGTACAAAAAATACTGCTCAATGTAGAAATGTGGCATGCTATCTCGCAAGTTCCTTGCCTCACTCTTTTTTGACAGCGATGCACTCATGACCGAACCTTAGAACCTGAGTGTTTTTCATGCATCAGTACACAGGTTGAGCACCATAGGCTAAGAATGCCACAATCCATAATTTGTTTTATTCTGTCATGTTTGGAATGGGCCTAGAGGTGCCCTCTTGGAGTTAGTCAGAGAGTACTCAAACCTAGCAGCAATGACCTGTTAGTCCTGGGGACCATCAGGATTATACGTTATGTGTAACCACCGGTGGGTCAGACTTGTTTGGATTATTCCTCTCAGCAAGAATTTCCTTGGAGATCTTGATCGAGCCTTGACAGCATTGTAACTCGCAAGCGTGGCAAGAAGGTATGCCAGCCCTGCATGCCACATACCTGCCACCGGCTGTTGCTCAGCCTGCCCCTGCTTTAGTTCTCGCCAGCCTTGCTTACTACTTTGTTGCAGCTGTATCCACCACCTGCCCCTGCTCCCTCCACAAACTTTTTCCTTTTTCACTCAGCCACCCATTCACATGCAGCCTTGCTCCACTTATGCACCAATCCATCTTCACAACATCACAGTCTGCACTCTCACCCTAATACATTCACCCATCTTTTACTTATTGCACTGTGCTAATCACACTCGCTCTTTTCACTATCACCCTATACATTCACCCATCTTTTACTATTGCACCAATCCATCTTCACAACATCACAGTCTGCACTTTCACCCTATACATTCACCCATCTTTTACTTATTGCACTGTGTTAATCACACTCGCTCTTTTCAACCATACAACCTTTTGATTTCATAGCACACACCTTCCCTCTCCTTCGTATTTGGGTCAATGGAGAACTCCTTGATTCCAGGTCTTGGTGTCTACTTTTCGTTCCTCAAATGTGCTGACGGATGCAGTTTGGGACCCAATAAGCACTTTTCTCAGAAAGCCATTATTGATGGCGTGATTGGATGCTTTCTTTCTGGGGGCTTCATCAAGGATTGGGCCGTAAGTGCCGCGCGTTTTCAGAAGGCTGTATCGATGGTATTACATGTCAAAAGAGAGGCATATCTATGATTGATTTTCCTGCCAGAGTCCAGGGTACCTCCAGTTCTTGAGCAGTTTGTACCTTGTTTGGCACCCCCTTTGGTAGTTCCATCCACTAAGTCATTTGTCCCCTCCATTAAGGTGGCTATCGTTCTCTTCATGGAGTGTATTTTAACTTTCTTTTGAGCGGTAGGGATTGGTTCAAAGTCTGGCCAAACTAGCGCTTGTCACTTGAGATGTAATATGTTGATCTTATTAAAGATTGTCCAAAGGATTTATAGGACTATATAAACACTTGGTCAGAGGGAGTGACCTCTCAGCCCTGCCAGACCCAGCATAGAGCCACACAGCAGCATGCTAGAGAGGGCATGGGTTATAACAAGCAAATTCTAATATATCTAGGTGAGAGACAGCATCAATGAAATAGACAGAGATAGGGAGTTAGTCAACCAAGATCGTCCATTAGTTTAAAAACCTGCCCAATGGGCTACAAACTGCCCCTATTGGAGAGTGCTACATCAAAATGTGGGGAGACTCTTCCAATGTAAACACAAGATATGTATAATGAGCGCTAAATCAAGAAATGGGAGGGGGCAGTAGTGCCATCTACTGCCCAAGAGTAGAGCAAAGATAGAGAGAGTTGTTGGGAGCTCATCTGCAGCGTGACACTTTGGTTCATCTGGAGAGCCCGATGCTTTCGCCTCGGCTTGGCTCAGCCCACTGGCGGAGATTGTATGAGACATTTGGCTGGAGCTGATTCATACACCAGGGGACAGTTTGAGAGGCTTCAGGGCAGCTCCGACTGCATGCGGGAGCGTCACAAGGCCTTCTTGCGACTTTGGTGACTAGGCTAGCCCTCCTAAATCACAATCATGCTGCTAATGGAAGCCAACTCGAACGGGGGCATGTGAGGGTGGACCAAGCTGCAGCACCCCAAGTATATTGGCTAGCTGTTGAAAGTGTAGGCATCAATTATAGAATCTGAAGCCAAACCTGCAATGCCTTGGGGCAGTCCCACTGCCAATGGTGCTGTGTCTCAAGTGTATGGTCACAAGCAGTACATGCAGCAAAGTGAGCATTCTGCACCAACCAACTCCCAGTTGAGTTTGCTGATGACTCAGGCTTGTTTCAAAAGGGGCGGGCCGGGAGCCCAACTTGCATAGGTGTGAGCAGTCTCTTCAGATGTTCTGTTGTGCGCAAGAGCATTATTAACTGGCAAAAGACAATGGCTTTCTGGGTTAGTAGTGCTCCCATGCCCGATTGGTCGCCTAGAGAGGGCTTTTAGGTGGATCCCTCCAGGAGCACCAGTTCGATACTTGGGCTGTCAGGCTGGTTTGAATTTGTCACGAGAGCAGCTGACTCCTCTCCTCGTTTCCATCAAGAGGAAATTGCTCCATTGGAGTTCGGCATTGCTTTTTCTTGCTGGCAGGGTTCTTGTGGCCAACCAAGTGCTTCTGGCTACTATGTGGTACATTATGCCTTGCTGGCTTTTTTCGAGCTCTTGGATCAGTTGGCTGGAGAGGCTATTCAGGGACTTTCTGTGGTCAGTCAGGGCGAGACACATAGTTTGCTGAGGCGCAAATTTCCTTGTAGGTCATTACTCTACCTGCCTCTCAGATGTTACCATATACATGTGGTAGTGATGTGTGTGAACACACTAGGACCGTCGGGGCATTTTCCCCCTCTTTAGGAGGTTTTTTCCCCTGTGCATTGTATATATGCCCATCACTCTAGGGCTATCTATCTTTCCACAGCACACTAAGTAATACACTCTCTATTGTGTGCCTTGAGCTTCCTTCGTCTTCTTCAAGTTGTGTGCGTTTCTCTGCAATACTAATTCCAACGATTGGTATCAGAGCAGGTTGCGTCCTCCCGGGCTTAGTCGCCAGTTGCTCTAGCACACGCCTGCTCACTTTCTCCGATTTCAATAAGCTTTGGCTAGCTTTTTCGCAGGTCGACAAATATTTTGGGGGAGCTCGTAGAGCATAGTCTGCTCAGATTTCTGATTTGGGCTCATTTCGGCCTCCGTTTCCACTACAGGCAGTGCTGCTCAGGCTATTTCGTCATTTTGTGCAGTGTTTCTGTCAGTGCCGTTTTCTGCATAACAGGTGCCTTATATCTTGTACAGTTTGTGCTATATAGTACGTGTTGTTCCCGCTTCGTTTCTCCTCTTTTCGGGCAGTTTTCACATCAGGTGCAACATTTACCATGGTTGACAACAACACAGATGTGTTCAAGATGTTTGCTGTTGAGGACAGGTTGGATAGGGATAATTACCCTATGTGGGCTTACATGATGCAACATGTTCTTGTGTCAAAGGGAGTCTGGAATATTGTGCAGGGCATTGATGTACGTCCTGGTTGTGAGGGTGCAGGCGATGTTGAGGATGTTGCAGGTCTTGCTGCAAGGATTGCTGCTATTAGAGTTGTTTTGCCTACGACAGAACAATCTCGTTGGGAAAGGGTGCGCAGGCTTATGCATTGATTGCGTTATCTGTGAAGCGCACCATTGTTCCTCACATTCGTTCAGCAAAATCTGCAAAACAGGCTTGGGATATTTTGGTTGGTCTTTATGCAAGTCGCAATGAGGCTAAAATTACTTTGCTGCGTAAAGAGTTGAAGTTGAAGATTATGCATGAGGAAGATGATATGGACACTTTCCTTGCTGGTGTCAAGGATATCAATGAGGAGCTTATTTTTGCAGGTGAAGTCATTTCAGACAGTTCTCTTGTACAGGTTGTTCTTGATTGCCTACCAGATTCATACCAAACTTTTGCTAGTACTTGGAGACTGATGACCCAAGAAAATCCTGAAGTTGTCAAGTTTGATGCATTATGCACATTGCTGTTGCAAGAGTCACTTTCCAGAAAAAACAGGACTAGGCAGCGTGCAATTGAACATGCTTTTATTGCTTCTCAAAGAAAGGGTGGTAACAGCAATGCAGCCACTTCTTATGGTTCTGCTGCGAGTGGCAAAATTTCTGTTCCTAGTGCTTCTGCTGGCAGCAATTCGTTTGGAAATTTTGGTGATAAGGGCAGAAAGAAGATGCGTTGCCATTATTGTAAAGCTAATGATCACTTGATCAAGCAGTGTCCTAAGTTGAAGGCCAAAGAGGCTAAGAAGAAAGAGGGTGGTTTCACTGCAAATGCTGGTTCCACTACAAATGTAGCCATTGTTGAGTCTTCTGTGAAAGGAGACTGTGATGCTGATGTCGATGCAGAATGGGCTTTTAGTGCAGAGTGCACTTACAATCCTGTTGTCTATGATGCATGCTTGTCAGTTGCTGCAGATCCACATTTGTCGTATTTCGAGAGTGGCGCTACAAAGCACATTTGTCATTACCTCACATCGTGAGTTGTTCACCTCTCTCGAGTCTGTCCCTCATGGGAATTCAGTCACTTGTGCCAACAATGTCTCTTATCCGGTTCAGGGAGTTGGAAAGATTGTGCTTACTGCTGCAAATGGCAGTTCTTTCACACTTGTTGATGCACTTTATGTACCTGGGATCAAGAAGAATCTTTTGTCTGTATCTGCACTTGCTAGACTTGGACTTGTAGTCAAATTTATGGATGATAGATGTACAGTTCATGATCTCAGTTTTGGTGATGAAATTGTTGCATCTGGGCTTTTGTGCCGTGGGCTGTATAAACTCACCTTGTATGACAAGTGTGGACAAAATTTTGCAAATGCAGTTGCAGATTCAAGGGCTTCTTCATATGCAAAACTTTGGCATGCACGTTTTGGTCATCTGAATTTTGTCAATTTGCTGCGTTTGTAGAAATCTGATATGGTTGCTTCTTTGTCACCTCTTGAAGCACTTGTCAAACATGTTTGTGCAGACTGTATTTTGGGTAAGATGTAGCGTTCGAAGTTTCCAGAGGATGGTTCAGTTAGGGCTACATGCAAGTTGCAGCTTGTGCATAGTGATGTTTGTGGGCCCATACAAACTCCGTCCTTGGGAAATTATCTTTACTTCGTGACTTTCATTGATGATTATTCCAGGCATGCATGGGTATTTCCGCTTAAAGCGAAGTCCGAAGTTTTTATGTGCTTCAAACAATTTTTGGCTATGGTTGAAAATGTGTCGAAATGTACTATGGGCACCCTCCGTTTCGATCGAGGTAGGGAGTATATGTCTCATGAATTTAATGCATTTTTGGCTAGTTGTGGGATAAAACACCAATGTACAGTGCCTTATACACCTCAGCAAAATGGTGTTGCTGAGAAGAAAAACAGGTCACTTACGGAAATGGCACGATGCATGGTCAAAAGTCAAGCTTTGCCGCATTCTTTTTGGCTTGAGGCCATCATGCGTACCACTTATGTACTAAACAGGTGTCCTACGAAAGCTTTGCAGTCTATTACTTCATATGAAGCATGGCGTGATAGAAAGCCTTCTATTGAGCAAATGCGTGTTTTTGGCTGTTTGGCATATGCTGGTGCTACAAACACAGCGCAGAAAATTGGATGATAAGGCTGTCAAATGTATTTTTGTTGGTTATAGTGCTGAAAGCAAAGGTTACAGGTTGTATCATCCACAAACAAAGCGTATTCTGGTTTCACGGGATGTAGTGTTTGTGGAAGATTCTGTTCAGCCCTTGCTATCATGTACTAGAGACAGTAATGTAAGCTCACAGGACATTTATGACACTTTGTTGCCTCTTTTCAGTGGTGGAAGTTCGAATGTAAATTCCAACGAGGCAAATGTACAGCCTATGGGGGTTTCCGAAAATGTTATAGATCAGCCTATTACTGATGCAGATGTACATGATGTACTTGATGAGGAAAGGGCTGAAAATGAGCAAGCTAGAGGTATGCCAAAATGGTTGGTGCACACTTTGCATGACAGTAAATTGGATGCACCTTTGTCTAGTCGTACTCGTTCAGGCTCTCGCCATGCATCTTATGCATTAGATTGTTATGCTTTCGCTTTGTCTAGCTTACATGATGTTGAGGAACCTCTGTCTTTTGATGAAGCACAAAATTCAAAAAATTGGATGGCTGTCATGCAATCAGAATATGATGCACTTATAGAAAATGACACATGGACTTTATGTGATTTGCCTCCTGGCAAAAAGGCCATTGGTACAAAGTGGGTTTACAGGTTGAAACGCAAACCGGATGGTGAGATCGATCGCCATAAGGCTCGACTTGTTGCAAAGGGTTATGCATAGCATAAAGGCATAGATTATGAAGAGACTTTTGCTCCCACTTGTCGTATGACTACTGTGCGTTTTCTATGTGCATTGGCAGCTCATTTTGGTTGGGATGTACATCAATCAGACATTGTTACTGCTTTCTTGAATGGTGACATATTTGAGGAAATTTATGTAACGTAGCCTCGCGGTTTTGTCAAGAAAGGACAAGAGGACAAAGTGTGCAGATGTAAGAAGGCTTTGTATGGGTTGAAGCAATCTCGTCATGCTTGGTATGAGAAAGCTGACACTCATTTGGTCAAACAAGGCTTTCGTGACAGTCCAACAGAAAGCACATTGTATGTAAAGCGTGAGGGTGATGTACTTCTCATTGTGGTTCTTTACGTAGATGATTTGCTGATTACTGGACCAAATGAGAGACATATTACTGAATTTAAGGCTGATTTGAATGCTACTTTCAAGATGAAAGATTTGGGATGGTTGCATCATTACTTGGGTATACAGTTTAAGCAGTGTGATGGTGGTATTGCCTTGTGTCAGAAAAGTTACATAGAGACATTGCTATGTAAGTTTGGACTTGAGGATTGCAAACCTATTGCCACTCCCATGGAAACAGATTTGAAATTGAGGCTTCATGACGCTGGTGATCCTGCTGATGTCACTCTTTACCAAACTTCTGTTGGATGTCTCATTTATGTATGCAACACAAGGCCAGATATTCAGTTTGCAATCTCACAGGTGAGCAGATTTATGCACATTGCATAGCCCAGGGTCTAAGCATTGGCAGGTTGTCAAGAGGATTTTCCGCTACCTTAGCGGCACTTTACATCTTGGCTTGTTTTATTCCAAGGGGAGATCATTGCCGCCAGACTTACATGCTTTTTCAGACTCAGATTTGGCTGGTTGTTTTGACACGAGAGTGTCCACTAGCAGTTTTTGTTTCATGCTTGGCAGTTCATGTATATCATGGTTGAGTAAGAAGCAACCTACTGTGGCCACTTCTAGTTGTGAGGCTAAGTACATGGCAGTCTTCACAGCTACGGCTGAGTGTGTGTGGCTTAGACGCCTTATGGCTGATTTGGGTGTTCGACAGGACACTGCCAACACTATCTACACTGACTGTCAGAGCGCATTGGCATTTGCAAGGAACCCAGTTTTTCATGCTCGCACAAAGCACATTGAGGTGCATTACCTCTATGTCACGGAGAGGCTCTCAGCAGGAGAGATCAGCTTGGCTTATGTGCCAACATAGGACAACCTTGCGGATCTTTTCACAAAGGCATTGTCTTGTGAGAAGCTCGAAGCTTTCCGCAAAGCTTTGGGCTTGCTCCCCTTTGTGGACGGATCATGTCCTCAGGGCATGGCACTTCCTTTACTCATGTGCCAGCTCTCGTTCACCCCATCACTCCAGGAGGGATTTGTTACCATATACATGTGGTAGTGATGTGTGTGAACACACTAGGACCGCCGGTGCATTTTTTCCCTCTTGAGGAGGTTTTTTCCCCCGTGCATTGTATATACGCCCAGTACTCTAGGGCTATCTATCTTTCCACAGCACACTAAGTAACACACTCTCTATTGTGTGCCTTGAGCTTCCTTCGTCTTCTCCAAGCTGTGTGTGTTTCTCTGCAACCCTAATTCCAACATCAGGGCGGGTTGGGGATCATCGACCTGGAATAGCAGTGGAGCCCTCCTTGGGAAGCTCATTGCCAGAGGTCTCCTTCTATGGGGGGAGCCCTGGAAGAAGCTGCTGCTTCAACGGATTTGTGCCCAAGCGGCCCTTGAAGCCCTTCCACTCACTGGATTTTCATAGAGTTGCGCGGAGTGGGCCTAAGCATGAGATGGGAGGACCATTTTTCTTTTAGGCTACTTCGGTCTTGGGAGCAGCTGTGGAGTGACCTTGAGCAGCACCAACCCACATGCATTGAGGAGCGCTTGAGACAGCCACTTACATAGAACCCTATGGTTAGTACACAGTGAGGTCACACGACCTCATCTCTTGGGGTTCCATAGGAGAGGGTCCAACCCGCATTTTTGAGAATTGGCTGTAGTTAACAGCGCACGAGGAGCTTGCGGTTATGGGCTTGGGAAAGCCGCCCTTTGTCGCAAGTGTAGTGGGACCCGGGGGAGTGGGATCCTTCTACTTTAGCAAATCATCTGGGGACTCCCTTCTTCCAGTACACAGCGTGCCAGGTGGGACTCCACATACTGAGAGCGCAGATAGAGGCTTGTCCTGTTGCAGTGGCTCATTGGCAGGAGGAGGGTTTCACGACCGAGTTGGAGAGGCTTGAGGGACAGCAAATAGCCAAGGAGAGTCACCATGGTCTAGTGGCTAGTTGCCCATCAAGCTACTGCAGTTGGGAGTTGTTTGTGCACAGTGGCCTCTATGCGGTATGCACCGCCTGTAACTATCCACTTGAGACCCAGTGCCACTGTCTGCGGGACTGCTCCATGGCAGAGTAGGTTAGGCTTCGGATTCTTTGGCTGCTGCCTGCACTTTCTACAACTAGCCAGTTCACTTGGGGTCTTGCAGCTTGGTCCACTCTCACGGACCCAGCACGTTGCTTTGAGATGGCTTTAGTCAGCAGGCTGATTGTGATACAGGAGGGCCTGCCTACACTCCAGCCCTTCACAAAGATTGTACATCAGGAGTGGAGCAGAGATAGAGGGTGTTGTTGGAAGCTCATCTACAGCCTAACACTGTGGTTCGTTTGGCGAGCCCGATGCTTCCGCATCTTCGAGGCTCGACCTGTCCCACCAGCGGAGACTGTACGTAAAATCAGTGGAGCTGATCCATACACTCAGGGCCAATTGAGAGCCTTCAAGGCAGCTCCGACCACATGCAGGAGCGGCACAAGGCTTTCTTGCGACTTTGGCAACCAGAGCCCTTCTTCACCATGGTTCACGGCATGCCTAGATGGAAATACAGTCCACGAGTGTCTTGATTTAGCCATCATTGTACATATTTTACCTTTTCATTGGGAGAGTCTCCCCACATTTTGATGTAGCCCTCTCTCTCAGGTGCAGGTTGTAGCCCATTGGGCAGGTTTCTTAACTAATGGAAGGATCTTTTTCTTGCAAAAAAAGAGAGGAACGGAGATGCATGTAATTGTTTATTGAGCTATATACAATTATGATTTAGAGGATTGAACTAGGTTCCCTTATGTAAATCACTGTAAAGCTTTATGCAGGAAAGAGATCTTTACCTCTTGTCATTTGTGTAAATGTTGAGGGGAACAACATGGGAAATGATGATAGAAATCTCTTTTACACCTCCATGTTCTCTTGGCCGCATTACCATATTCTAGTAGTATCAACATTGCACAAGAATACTTGTTGATCACACACACACACACACACACATATATATGTATATATTAACACAGAGAGAGAGAGAGAGAGAGAGAGAGAGAGAGAGAGAGAGAGAGAGAGAGAGAGAGAGAGAGAGAGAGAGAGAGAGAGAGAGAGAGAGAGAGAGAGAGAAATAAATGAAATGAAATGATATATTAACGTCTACAAGAGGCCAAAATGACCTATGAGACCAACTGATTACAATGATGAATCTAGTACCAAGTCTGGGTACAAACAAGAAAACTACAAACAAAGAACTGATAGGAGTGCTACCGACTCCTATGGGTGGCTGGAAGGCTGAGCAATGGTATCATGCCATAAAGGTACAAAGTGGGGATAAGTGTCACCATGATACAATATAGCAATAGCATGAAGCTTATCCCGATCGACATTCTGGGTGTCGTGCTAGAATCCTGTGGATCCTCTGCCGCAATCTCCGCCGGTGCTGCGTGGCTCCCCTCCTCAGTCGCGGTCGTCTCGATCTCCCTAACTCTATAAGCTCGATCAATGAGAGTACCGCTGATGTGTGTATGGGTGGGAACAGAGCTCGCTGGTGGTGGTGTCCCCTCTGACTCTGTGGTACTCAGACTGAAGAAATCTGAGATGCGTCTCTGGGACTGTCTCTGTCTTTGCCCATTCAATAGAGCGTCTCTATGTCTCTGAATCTCAAGTAGGAATAATCCGAGACATCTTTGATCCTGATATCTCATGACTCTGTCTAACGAGTCAAAACCATCTCTGAATAGACAATGAAAGCGTCCCCGTATCTCATAGTAGACTGTGCAGCGACATATGTAGTGAAACTCTGTCTCTGGCTCTGCATGGCATAACTGACATATCCTACTGTCTGCTGGTATGCCTCTGAATCTACTTGTCTCAATCCCAAGCTGGTGTGAAGATGTGCGAATCTGGCCAATAGCACATCGTAACCTATGAGATAGATGTGTGTCCATGTAACTGGGCCGTGTGACAAATCCGTCTGTCGTGAGTTGAAGAAGATGTTCTCTATAGAAAACCCTCTTCGTACCCAACTCCCGTGATGGTTCTATCCATGTCCTCTTGCTATCAAGCTGGATAAGATCCTGCCGAATGAGTCTAGTAGTCTCCATCCGTGTAAGAGCCAAGGATGGTGCATCAAGAGAATACTGGAAAGGGGGCAGCTTGTCCATGCTGAAACCATGCCTCTGAAACCATGAGCTCATCTATGCATACCAACATGATGTATCTCCCTGTAATGCCAGCTGTCTGGATGACTCGAGAGCAAGCCTGACATACCTGTCCCTGGTGGTGTCCCATAAGCTGTGTACAAATGATACTGATCTGGTGAGTGCCTCAACCTCCATAGGTGGGGCAGCCAGCTCCGCTCGTATGATGTCATGTGGGACCGAGGCCTTGGCTCTAATCAGCCTAGAAATCATAGATATCAAGGGTCTCTCCATATTAGTCCATCCAGCACTGTCAATAGACGGTCCCCAAACCTGAACCGCGTAGTGCATAACTGAAGCGACCAAAGTATCGAAAAGCCAGAGCTTTGTTCGAGGTTCCTGGAACTGAACTTGCGAACAAATCCTCTCTAAACCACCTAGGGCTGCATAGGCACGAGTCAATCTAGTGTCTGCTGCCACTTTCAGTGTGAACCTCGGTCCACTAAAGACCACCCCAAGATATGTGTATGCATCAGTGTACTCCATACTGTCCTGTCCATATGTGAAAGTAGGTGCTGATCTCCTAACCCACTATGGCGTGGTATTAAATACCATGACCTTGGTTTTACCAAGGTTGACAGACAATCCACTATCCTCTGCAAAACTATGCAATGCGTCCAAATGTCTTTGCATACCCTCTGGCGAGTCTGATATCAACACGATATCGTCAGCATACAATAAAAGAGGGATCCATGTCCCTGCAAGCTGAGCACCTCTATCTCCTCCTCTGTCAATATAATCAAAGACCCCATCAACATACATACCAAATAAAGTAGAGGACAGTGGGCATCCCTGTTTCACTCCGATGGTGGAGTGAACTATGTCGGATATCCCCTCTGATGTGCGTACATGACCCATCACTTAACTGTACAATGCCATGATCCCCCACATCAGCTCTGTGGGTACCCCCAATTCCATAAGCCGGTGCATCAATCTGGCCCTCGGCACTGTGTCAAAGGCTTTGCGAAAATCCACAAAGCTGCAGTATATCCGTCTACCATGTGCTCGACCCTTCTCAATGATAGCTCTGAGTGTAAAGACATGATCTAGTGTGGAGAAACCCCTTCTGAAACCAGCCTGCCCAGGTGCTCGTATGCCCATAATCTCTGCCCAACTGCTCAGCCTATGCTCGAGGATGGATGCATATAACCGTGCCAATGTGTGTCCTACCATGATAGTACGGTAATTCCCCGGCACTGTGGGGTCACCTGTCTTGAAGATAGGTACAATAGTAGATAATCTCCAAGACTCAGGGAAACCCTCACACATGACACGGTTGAATAGCCGTGCAAGCATCTCTGCCAACAAATCCCCAGCATGTATAATGTGCTCTGCTACCAAACCCTCATGATCCTGTGCCCATCTGGTCTTCATCCTGTCAATGGCCTCCTTTACCATCTCAGTGGTAAAGAAGGTGCTCGTAGCCGGACATGGCTGTGGTGGGTCTGGTAGTGGTGGTTGTCCAGGTACAGTGTATAAAGATGTTGCATACTGCCCCCATATCTCTGTAGAAGTAATCACTGGTGGGGGAGACTTCTCATGGAATAGACGCCAAGCCTCTCCTGAATCTCTACTAAGGAAGAGCTGATATAAATCTTGCTCCATCTGGACCAAGAAAGCTCGCTTCTTCCGTCGCACTAGTCGTCGTGTAGTAATGCGAGACTGTCTATAGGTGATCACTCCCAATGTAAGGTCCCGCTGTATCTGAGCTCTCCTCTGTCAACACTCCTCATCATACCAGTTGTTCTGAGGCATGTGCCCAGAACGACGTCTCTGCCCAGGCTGAGTGTGTGGATATGCCTCTGTCGCTGCCCCATGTAATGTCACTGTCAGCATAGATGTGATCTCCTCCATTGTGTATATTGGCTCCGATGTGCATAAAAGCCTACGTATCTCCTCTACATAGACTGAGTCAGTCTCTGGTGTAAAAGTATAGCGTGTATGTCCACCACCCCGTGAGGCCTAAGATGTATTGTACTCAAAGGAGACTGATAATGTTAAAAGTGCATGATCTACTGCTATCCCAACTGGCCTGGGCCCCACTGTGAAATCCTGAATGTGAGAGATAAAGCTCGGATGTGTCAGAACATAGTCTGCAGTGCTGGACCCATGTCTATGTGGAAAACAAGTAAAACCTGTAGACAATGGGAAAGTCGTTAAGCCATTCAGTATGGCTAAACTGTGAGTAGTCGTCATCTCTCTCAGGTATCTCCCATACTCTGTATGCTCTCTGTCGTGTGAGCATCTCTCAAGTCCCAACTCCTCTGGCTCTAGCTCTCTAAGCATCTCCTCTGATGTGTCATAGAAGACTGTCTGTGAGCTGCCTGTACGGGCATTGAAATCCCCCAGGAGTATGATGTCTCCATCTCTGGAGAACTCCCAGATATCATCATCAAGTACAGAGTAAGGAGACTGTCCTCTGGGTGAAGCATATACTGAAGTGCTGGGAGGAAAATAGCATATGGCGATGTACAAGAAACGTCCAGTCTCTGCCCTCAGCCTCACCCACAAGTATCTGGCCTGATCATCTCTCCGAACTATGTGCAATAGTGGTTGGAGCTCCTCTCTGAAAAGAACTGCTACACCTCCTGATCCTCTAGTCCCATATGCAGTTCTGGTGCATGTCCTACAAGCTGTCTCCCATCTGTATCCTGATATATGCGGCATCAACTGTCCTGGAGCTTGATGAGTCTTTGAGTAGAAAACAATGTCTCTGTCTCTGAAGCTATCCTCAAAGGCCCCCACATCAAGTCTATACGAACCATTACAGTTCCAAACTGCCATCCTGAGAGTGGTCCCGTAGGTCTCGCACCGTCATGTAGAGCGGTGCTCTGTAATCACTACTCGTCCATTTCTGTAGAAAGCTAACTTCCCCTTCTCCCTTGCTGCTATAATCTCTGGCATGACCTCTCTCATATGTGCAAGCTGTGAGAGCGTAAGATCATCTCCTAAAAAGATACCTGTTTTCTTGAGGGTTGGCCTCTTCTTTAAAAAGTCTTTCTTTTCTTCCATGGAGGGAAAGCGCAAAATGAGAGCCCGTCCTTTTGAACTCTCCCCATTACCTTCACTCTTCTTGCCCACTCTCCAAGCTTGTGTGTGCGAGGGCTTCTCCACCCCCATCATGGACATGAGGCTCTTCACCTCTTGGTCCACCTTATCTGAATCTTTTAGGCCGGTCACTCTCACGTGTAGAGCGCGTACCCTTCTTCGTTGTTCCTCTTCTAGTGTTTTGTTGATGATGTCGGGTGTAGTCGGAATTTCCTTGCCCTTTTCCTTCTTGACAACTTCAATCCATTTTTCAGCCTCGTCCATTTTCTTTTGCGTTTTGGAGAGAACCTCCACCCATAAGGTCTTCATTTCTCCTTCCTCCTTTATTTCTTTGACTTGTGCTCGTATACTATTCAGCTCGTCAATCATTGATGGCTGAATTTCTCCATCTTCAAGGCGTCTTCCCTCTTTGGTTTCGTCGAGTTCCTCCCGAAGGGCTGAGATGCTACTTTTTAAAGCTTGAATTTCTTCCCGGAACTCCTTGCGTTCTAGTTCCCTCGCCTGTTCCTCCCTCTTTTTCCATTCGAGAATTAAATTCTTCTCTTTCTTCCACTCATCCATGTGGGCTTTGTATTCTTTCAACTCCTTTTCAATGGCTGTCATCCTCTTGCTTGTGACCATGTAGTGCGCCGCCATTTGTCTTGCCTTATTTGTTTCACTTTCTGAGAGAGAGGAGAGAGCAACCTATACGCACCGCATTATGCATACATATGTTTCCACATTCAGCCTACATGGCATATATTTGCTTTCTGTATGTGTCAATTTGCAATTTCTGTGAGCTCTGCAGTTTCCAAATTCCTTGCAAATAAATCCCTGCAGGTCTGAAAATACAGGATTTTGAGAATGCGAAAATTCGGAAACAAATTTGGGGTTTTCGGCCTACGACTGCAGGTGCTGAGGATATCGACACTCCCAGAGTGTTGATTTGTGGTTGTCTACACATCGAAGGACGGCTCACAGTTCTTGGAGACGTGTCACATACGAGACGGGCGCATTTACACACAGACTGTAGGCGACATCCACTAGTTCATCAGGTAGCTTGTGTTTGCTGCTTGATATTCCAGATTTCATCCTGACATTGCAGGTACTTCCACATGGGATGTATTGTCAGAGATGATGTATGTCTGTTGAGAGTTTGCTGGTTGTGAGTCACGCAACAAACAACCGCCGCAGCGGTTACAGCATACAGTGGGAAATTTGTGGATGTATGACTTTGTGGGAAGTCTATGTACTGTCAGATTTACTGCAGCCTTTGTTGAGGGTCGAGTGAGGTTTTATTGAGCTGCGGGATTCTCGAATGTTGAGATCCTTTCGGTGATACAGGTCTTGGAGCGATCCCTCGAGCACCCTTAGATAGGCATCTAGGATGTATTGACTGTGAGTTAGACAGTTGGGATTGCATCTTTGCTTTACTGCCGTTGAGGCATTGTCGCAGTCTATGCTTACAGGACTGTGACAAGACAGTCAGAGACAGTACAGGTGCAGGACAGGTTTACCCACAGCTTACAGTGTTAGAGAGACAGTGTTTTTTGAGCTGTTTTTTGGTCTGTTTTTAGTACACCAGAGCCATTTTACAAAGGAGACTTTGCCGAAATTTATGCAGAATCTGAAGCTTTCTTGGTTCATTTGTCAGGTTGATATTGGTTCAGAGGTCAGTTTACAGGGGAAACTCTGCCGAATTTTTCCCAAAAAAAGTAAACTACTGTGAAGCGTAGCTATGGCTGGATCACAGGACACTGCTCTTTACAATATCAAGAAGCTGGATGGAACCAATTTCCCATTGTGGAAGAAGCAGATTTGGCACGTGTTGGTACAAAAGAAGCAGATAAAACCTATAAAGCTCAAGGGGATAAAACCAGAAGATATGGACGAAGATGAATGGAGCGAAATGGATGAATTGGCACTTTCTACCATCATGCTGACTTTGGCAGAAAGCGTTTACTTCAATGTAGCAGACGAGATGTCGGCTTATCAAGCATGGTTAAAGCTGAGTGATCTTTATGAGAAGCAGAGTGCAGCTTCACAGGTATACTGGCTTAAGAAGCTTGTTGACTTGAAGATGAAAGAAGGGACACCTATGTCCAATCATCTGAATGAATTCAACACAATCTATAGTCAATTGTCAGCTCAAGGTGTCAAGTTTGATGAACCTGTTAGAGCTATGTTCCTGTTGATCACATTGCCGGAAAGTTGGGACACTTTTCGCACAGCTTTGAGTAATTCTGCACCTCCAGATGGTTTGAACATAGCAGGTGTAGAAGGAAGTATGCTTACTGAAGAAACCAATAGAAAGACAATGGACAAAGGCAAAGGAACAGCCTTAGTTGTCAGGGAAGGACCAAAGAAAAGTACAAAGGTGGAAAGAGGAATCAGTCTCGTAGCAAGTCCCGCAGTGCTAAAGGCAAGAGTGACATAGAATGCTACCATTGTGGCAAGAAGGGTCACATGAAAAGAGACTGCAGAGAATGGAAAGCAGAAAAAGGCAAAGAGAAAGCTGAAGACCATGGTGAGAAGAACAAGTCCTCAGTGAAGATTCAAGAAATAAATGTGACAAACACTGTTGCAGAGGATGACAGTCTAGTGTCAGGAGACATCTACTTCTTGAAGAATACAATGGACTCAGCTCTTCTTACAGCATCTGATGGAAATGCACTGAGTGACTGGATTATAGACTCGGGGGCATCACTTCATGTGTCTCCAAACAAGGAGTGGTTTACTTCTTATGTGACCACTAAAGATCATGTTCGGCTAGGCAATGGGCAAACATGTGAGATCTTAGGTGTTGGAGATGTTCAATTGAAGTTTCAAAATGGCTCTTCTTTCACGCTGAAGAATGTGAGACATGTTCCCGCAATTACAAAGAGCTTGATCAGCACAGGTTTACTTGATGATGCTGGCTACGTCACCACTTTTGGACAGAACATGTGGAAGATATCCAAGGGTTCTATGACAGTAGCACATGGAGTAAAGTCTGGAGGACTTTACATGATTTATGTATCAAATGTCTCTAAAAATGTAATCAATGTAACCGAGCAGCCGAACGTTTCTTTGTGGCATAACCGGTTAGGACATATGTCCAAGAAGGGAATGGAAATTTTGTCTCGTTCTGGTTATTTGCCTGGCTTTTCATTTAATGATATTGAATTCTGTGAACATTGTCTGTATGGTAAGCAAACACAGCAGCCACATAAGCATAGAAGCAGTAGAAGAGATACACAGTTGGCACTTGTTCATAGTGATTTGTGTGGACCTATGCCTAACCTATCTCTAGGGGGAGCTTCTTACTTTATGACATTTATAGATGATTACTCGAGGAAAGTATGGGTTTACTTTCTCAAGCACAAGGATGAAGCGTTTAGTGTTTTCAAAACGTTTGTGACACTTGTGGAGAATCAGAGTGGCAAGAAGCTTAAATGCTTACGCACTGACAATGGTGGAGAGTATGTTTCAAAGGCCTTTCAGGACTTTTGTGAGTCAAAAGGTATAAAACGTGAACTTATTGCTCCTTACAATCCTCCTCAAAATGGTGTTGCTGAGAGGATGAATAGGACCATACAAGAGAAGGTAGAAGTATGTTGTCTAATGCACAGCTGCCAAATGGGTTTTGGGCTGAAGCTGTATCAACAGCTGTTCATCTTGTAAATAGATCTCCTAGCAAGGTTTTGCAGAAGGATTCAGTGCCAGAGATGGTATGGTCAGGCAAAATGCCCTCATACAAGCATCTCAGAGTCTTTGGTTGTGAGGCATATACTCACGTTCCAAAGGAATTTAGGAACAAACTTGAGCCAAAGAGTAGAAAGTGCATCTTTCTAGGCTATGGTAATTCTGGTGAGATGGGGTACAGACCTTGGGATCCCGAATCCAGAAAGGTTGTCCGCAGCAATGATGTTCACTTTAATGAATCCAAATATCATTCTAAACCAGAGAGGGTTGAGGAGATTAGAAGAGTTGTCTTCCAAGAAGATGGACCTGCACGTGCAAGACAAAATGTCAGGGCTCAAGAGGAGCAAGGACAGGATAGAGTGGAACCACAGGTTGTGGCTGAGCCTGAGCCACCTATTGTGCGTAGATCTGGACGTATCACGAGACCTCCTGAAACCGGCCTGTTCAATCCAAAAAGGGCGGTAGACTTTACTTTAAACCTTGATTTAGCTTTCACCCATTATTAGTCGTCTATTTTACCTGTACTTTCAAGACACAACAAAGGGGAGAGGGATACAGGCTGCTAGATTGCACCTGTATGAGTAGACGGACACCAGATTGGCCCCTAACTTAGGCGCCCCTTTCGGTATTTCTTTATTGTTCAAAAGAGGGAATAAACGCTGTGGTTCCCTACAAGCTGCCCCGCACAAACTCGGCTGAATTTCCACTGTTCCAGCCTGATTTCGGCAGCATAACTGTACTAGAACCCTTCACGGTCAGTATTCCCACGCATTGACTGACTTTCCCGACGCATACGGGCACTTTGCAAAACCTGGCGAGAATCTGCAGCACGCTGAATTCTCTGTTTTCAGCCCTGAAAATGCGCCAGATCGCCTGTACAGCGGTCCCCTTGCGTCCCCGAACCTCCTGGGGGTATTAGGGTCCGTTTAGGGCCAAAACCCTAAACCTGCAAAAATACACAGCAGGCTGTAATTCACTGTTTCGGGCTCCGTTTCGCGTGCCGGTCGCATCCCTAGCAAGTCCTCGAGCTCCCGCACCTGTAGGGCTACTTGCCCTTTGAATCGGACGAGATTTCTGGCGTGAAACCTCTCCGAATTCACCTGTACCTGCGGGGGGATTAGCCGCTAGCTAATCCAGTACCTGTGCAAGAGGCTCTTGCCTCGGCAATCGCGCATGAACCCACACAACTGTACATTGGTCAAATGAAAAGCCCACTAGAGGGGCATAACATACTGCCAAAGGGGAGAGAGAGGGCAGTGCGTAGCGTGCAGGGCATCACTCCTGGCACCGCACTGTGCATAAGAGGGAAAGCAAGCACTCCATAGCTCTTAACCTGTGACAGAGACTTGCAAAATGAGCCTCCCAGCTATAAATCACGTTTTTGCCTTCTCTATAAGTAGTAAACTGGCCTCAGAGTGCCAAGTGTCACTCATTTGTGCATTTTCCCGCTTTAGACCCTCGGGTCTAAAAATATCTCACCTGCAGCCTCTGTTGACTTGGCCACAGAGTAACAAAATGATCCCCATGTCAAACTGCACGTAATGACGTGAAGACATTTTCAGGTCCCAAAATAGCAGTTCCCTAAATTGTAGGAGATGCTGCCATTGTATCTTTCTAGGTCATCCGACCCTCTTTGTACACTGCGGCCACATCCAGAACTGAAATGTAGCCTCTGTAGCAAAGGATTCCACTTTGGCTAGTCAATGACCCCACTTGGCTAACCATAGTCCTTGTCCAACCTTAGTGCTCTCTTGCCCTCAGGCCTGGACTCCCTCTGGACAGTTCCACACTAGCTATGCAATGCAGGGCAGTTAGATTTCCCGAGGGGTGTTTCCAAAAAGTGAAAGTAAATAGATAATAAGAAAGAAATCAACAAAAAGGATAGATAGTAGTCACACGCTGGTGACATACCCCCCTCTTGAAATCTCAAACGTCCTCGTTTGCATCTATGTCGTACATGCTTACTGTCAACACTGATGTATTCAACACCTGTCGACACATATACGACACATACATGCTCATTGTCAACCCTGGTGTATTCAACACCTCGTCGACTCATGTATTGCCTGCGTGTGAACCCTGTCCCAATGACATAGTGGTAGCTTCGCACTCTGCCATTGTTTTGAGTCACTAACTTTCCAATGACAAAATGGTAGCTGCACATTTTGCCACTGTCTTATAGTACACGTTGGATCCCGTAACACTTTCGAGCATACCCAAACCGACAGTTTAAGAATGCAGTTACACATGTACTCTTCAATAGAAGCAATCACTGTATCCTTGACAAACTGACAAGAAATACTCACTTCTATAGCACTAACCAAACTTTTGGACATTTCATAAGAGCAATTGCCAAACTGACAATCTGTACAGCTCTAACATTCATGTAACAGGTATTTCATTTGAGCTCACTTTAAATACCATGTACATCATTTGTTTCAGAAGCCATTGTCACACTGACAATCCATGTAGCTTTGAAACTCAAGGGGTCAAGGTAGGTTGCAAATCGAAGGCTTCCAGGTAAAGTGATAACACAGTTGGTGACTCTGCAAGTTCACCTTCTTCCATCCACTTAGCATCCATTGGTGGATAGTTTCTGAACTTTACCAAGTAACGCCTAGCAACCTTGCCTTTCACTTTCCTTTCTTTGTGTGCCAAAATCTGTTCAGGGACCAAGATTTCGTCAAGTTCCTCGACTTCCGGCTGATCTTCAGCTGGTATATCTTCTGGCACATCACCCACATAGGGTCTGAGAAGACTCACATGAAACGCATTGTGAATCTTCCAACTGTCAGGCAATTTCAGCCTATATGCAACATCACTGATTATGTCGCACACTTGAAAAGGCCCATAGTAACGCATGCTGAGCTTTGGAAACACTCTTTCCTTGCCCTTCATCTTCTTTAACCTTGCCTTTTCAAAGCGTAAAAGCACCCAATCACCAAGTGAATATACCACTTCACGACGGTGACGATCAGCTGCTTTCTTTTGCTTTGCCTGAGTCCTTTCTAAGGCCACTTTGACCTTCTTGTACATTTCATCCATGTCCTGAACATACTTATCTGCTTCAAATATCTTGTCCTTTGTATGCAGTATGGGAGGAACTTTCTTGCCACCTTCAACTATTTCAAAAGGTGCCTTGCCAGTTGATGAATGCACTGTATTATTGTATGCATACTCCACCAATGGCAAATACTGCTCCCACTTTCCTTTATGCTCTGACACATAGCACTTCAGCAGATCTAGGACAGTAGAATTTGCCTCTTCTGACTGCCCATCTGTTTGAGGATGAAATGACGAAGAGAATTTGAGCGTGGTACCCATATTCTCAAACAAGCCTTTCCAGAACAAACTAGTCATGCGTGGATCACGGTCGCTAATAATCGACTGTGGCATGCCATGATACTTGAAAATATTGCTCATAAACAAGCGTGCCATCTGATCTGGCTTTATCTTCTTCCTGACAGGAATAAAATGAGCCTGTTTGCTGAATCTGCAAATAATGGTCCAAATACCATCATTTCCTGTCTGCGTTCTTGGAAGATCAAAGATAAAATCCATAGCAATACTTTCCCATGGTTTATCTGGAATAGGTAGTGGTTGCAATAACCCTGGTGCCTTTTGCCTGTCAAACTTGACCTTTTGGCATATTAGGCATTCTCGCACAAAGGCATCCACATCCCTTCTCAATGTAGGCCAATAGAAGAATGTCTCTACCGCTTTAACTGTAGCATCAATACCACGATGCCCTGCATACGGTGGGACATGACTCTCTTCCATAACTTTGCGTCGCAATGGCTTTGTGACACACAATCTGCCATGCATCATCATGAACCCATCTTTGAGAAGATAGTGTTCATGACGTTGTCCATCCATTAGTTGCTCGAAGACCCTTGCAAAATCTTCATCATTTGCATACTGTTCTCTCATATCATCAAGTTCATGATGATAAGGAATCGACACAGCTGAAATTTGTGGCTTCCTTGACAAGGCATCAGCCACAACGTTCTTCTTGCCTTCCACATGCACAATCTGAAAATGGAACATGGACAAGATATTTGCCCATCGCATATGCTTTTCAGATAATTTTGTCTGTGTCAAGAAGTATCGCAAGGTCTGATGGTCCGTTTGGACAACGAAATCTGCACCTAGCAGGTAGTGTTTCCAACTTAAGAGCGCATAAATCACAGCCAGTAACTCTTTCTCATAGACCTGCATGGTCATCTCTGGCCCTTGCAAAATTCTGCTCTCATAGGCTACTACCCTGCCATCTTGCATTAGCACAGCACCAATGCTACTACCGCAGGCATCACATTGGACCACAAATGACTTCCTAAGATCTGGCAACACAATGACTGGATCCGAAGTCATCTTTTCCTTTAAGAGATTAAAAGCTGAAATCTCTTTTTGTGTCCATCTAAAGGTGACTGCCTTCTTTTGAAGAGCATGTAAAGGTGAAGCAATCTCAGCGAAATTTCGGATAAACCTTCTGTAATAGGAGCATAGTCCCAAGAAGCTTCGGACATCATGCACCGTCTTCAAATTTGGCCATGACTTGATCGCTTCAACTTTTGCAGGATCCATTCTGACACCATCCTTTGAGACAATGTGTCCCAGAAAGTGAATCTCTTCCAGAAAAAACTCACTTTTCTTTGCATTGATGAGCAACCTATGACTGCGTAGCTCTTTGAACACAATGGCCAAGTGATGCCTATGCTCCTCTTCATTCTTTGAGTAGACTATCATGTCATCAAAGAATGTACCAACAAACTGCTGGTGTGGACGGAAAATTCTGTCCATCATCCTATTGAACCTAGCAGGAGCATTTGTGAGACCAAAGGGCATCACTAAAAATTCGTAAAGGCCAAACGTCGTTCTAAAAGCAGTCTTGTGCACATCCTCTGATCTAATGCGGATCTGATGATACCCACTCTTTAGATCTATCCTGCTAAACATAGCTGCTCCTTCTAATTTGTCCATAATATCATCAATTCTAGGTATAGGAAACCTATTCTTGATGGTATTCTTGTTCAGTGCACGGTAGTCGATGCACATACGCCATGAGCCATCCTTTTTCTGCACCAACAACACTGGAGAACAGAATGGAGATGAACTGGGCTGAATCAGCCCCTTTTCTAACAGCTCCTGTACTTGGCCCATTATCTCTTTCTGCTGAGCCGCACTAACCCTGTACGGAGGCTTATTTGGTGGGCTACTGCCTGGCACCAAATCTATCGCATGGTCCTCGGGTCTCTCTGGCGGTAATTGAGACGGTAATGAATCGGAAAAGCAGTCACTATACTGTTGTAAAAACATTGACCTTTCTTTATCTAGCACAGATAAATTTGATTCATCACAATCTGACACTTCACGTGCAAAAACCAAGTACGCAGAAAGATGCTTTTTCATTACAGAAGTAATAGCAGAAGCTGATACAGTAGGAATAGACTCCCCTTTAAGCTTTACATCCAGAATGTGAGTCTTTCCCCTGCTCTGTACAGTGATCTTTTTGTTGTAGGCATCCATGATTCCCTGTACACGAAATAACCAAGGAATACCTAACAACACATCACATCCGTCCAGTGGCATGATGTAAAATTCTTCAGCATCTACATAGGACTGGATATGTAGACGCAACTTTCCGATGATGGGTGTCACAGCCTCTGTATGGCCAGGACATGCCAAACCTGCCTCTGCTGTATACCCCATCTCTTCAGGTCTGATTCCCAACTTTGAAGCCAATTCTGGGGAAATGAAGTTGGCTTTGGCACCTGGATCAAAGAAGATAAGCACTGTTTGATCCCTAACCTTTCCCCATGCTCTGCAAAGCTCACTTGCATCTGAATTTGGCTTGTCGCCCACCATATCTGGCACTAGACCAGCCATGGGCTTCTTTCCTTTCTTGTCTTCCTTGTCTTCAGAATCAGCTGGCCTTTTCTTTGTAGGACAGTTGTAAGCGATGTGGCCAGGCTGCTCACATATAAAGCATTTATTCTCTGTCCTCAGGACCTTCTTTTGCTCTTCTGACTTGCGAGGAAAACGTCTTTTCCATTTCTTTGCTGGTCCTTTTTCTGATTCAGCCGTAGCTTTGTCTTTCCCTGCGTTGGCTGACTCCTGAGTCCCTTTAGGAGCCTCATTGGGAACGTGCTTCTTGGCTGAATTTTTCTTGCCTGATCCTGCCTTGACGCCAGTGTTAAATTCACAATCTTCTCCCTTGAGCAAACCATTGCCAGTGTTTGCTACCTCGATGAGCTGCGTCAAAGTAGTGACTTTTGTCTTCGTACAGTACTTTCTCAATCCTTTAGGTAGGCCACAACAGTATTTTTCAATCTGTTCTGTCAATGGCACAAACCTATAGGAAGTTACTGGAAGTAGAGCTTTCCAAAACTTCCGATTGTAATCATCCAGATTTCTGCAAGTGGCAGCATTAAGCTGGTGCCATTCTGTCATGACATCTGCTTCGAAATCATCAGATAACCATGCTGCTGCAAAAATCTGCTTGAAGTAAATCCATGTGGACGGAGCTTGCCCTTGAAGCAATAAAGTTGTCCACCATTGTCCCGCATTCCCTGTCAAGAAAGTGGCTGCCTTGCGGACCTTTGAAGCCTCTGTAAAGTTTCCCCCTGCATAGGCCTTGTCAAACTGCTGGAGGAATGAAAGAGCCTTCTTCCTGTCATCAAACCCTGTAAAGGTCGTGAATGACACTCCTTTGCCACCTTCTTTGTACGGAGTTGGCCTCTCCAGCGGCGTTAAATTGTCATATGGAAGTGACTGAAACATGGGAACACTATTAGGGTTCATTTGTGTTCCTTGGCCGCTATTAACTTGACCTGGAAATGCCATATTTGGCTGCTGATTTGTAATTCCAGCCATACCAAAATTTGCTTGTGGCATCCCAAATTGTCCCTGAGTGCTTTGAAACCCTGGTTGCATACCCATGACACTGTACATGGGGTTAGGCATCATCGTTTGAGCACCCCCAAACACTGTTCCTGGCGTATAAAACTGATTTCCAGGTGCATGACCAGCCATGCTCTGAAATACCGATCCACCTCCAAAATAGCCAGGGTGTACTGAAGGTGGTGGGAAGACCTGTTGCATAGCCTGTAAGTTGCTTCCCTGCCCATTAGAACCAGCTATAGGCTGTTGAAAGGTGGCGGGCTGAATTGGTACAGCTTGAAAAACTGGCATCTCAGCCACCTGTTCTTGCACCTTAGGCATACGTTGTGGAGACTGCATGTTCTCCGTCAAGTGTACAGGTGTTTCCATTGACTGTGCGGTATGAATCACCTGTGTTCGAGCCTTAACAGGCTTTTGAATATGATCCAGTGACCCAACTTGCTGAGACGGAACAGGAGGTTGCAGAAAGGCTAAAAACCTTGGGTTCTGCATTACTTGTGTGAACATAGCCACAGCAGTAGCCAACTGGGTCCTGAATATATCATCATCAGTCTGTGGTGGTCTTGAGGACTCACCCACTTCATGTGTCTGTTGACCCTGTGAAGAGGAAACCTCTTCAGTCACATCATCTGGTCTGTCAGCCATAATTACAATTCCCTGTGTCTCGTCTATGATCCCCTGTGTCTTCAAGCCCAAAACTGCCCAAGGCTCACTTCTATGGGAAAAAGTGATTTAATCCCGTCGATGGAACCATGAAACCGGCCTGTTCAATCCAAAAAGGGCGGTAGACTTTACTTTAAACCTTGATTTAGCTTTCACCCATTATTAGTCGTCTATTTTACCTGTACTTTCAAGACACAACAAAGGGGAGAGGGATACAGGCTGCTAGATTGCACCTGTATGAGTAGACGGACACCAGATTGGCCCCTAACTTAGGCGCCCCTTTCGGTATTTCTTTATTGTTCAAAAGAGGGAATAAACGCTGTGGTTCCCTACAAGCTGCCCCGCACAAACTCGGCTGAATTTCCACTGTTCCAGCCTGATTTCGGCAGCATAACTGTACTAGAACCCTTCACGGTCAGTATTCCCACGCATTGACTGACTTTCCCGACGCATACGGGCACTTTGCAAAACCTGGCGAGAATCTGCAGCACGCTGAATTCTCTGTTTTCAGCCCTGAAAATGCGCCAGATCGCCTGTACAGCGGTCCCCTTGCGTCCCCGAACCTCCTGGGGGTATTAGGGTCCGTTTAGGGCCAAAACCCTAAACCTGCAAAAATACACAGCAGGCTGTAATTCACTGTTTCGGGCTCCGTTTCGCGTGCCGGTCGCATCCCTAGCAAGTCCTCGAGCTCCCGCACCTGTAGGGCTACTTGCCCTTTGAATCGGACGAGATTTCTGGCGTGAAACCTCTCCGAATTCACCTGTACCTGCGGGGGGATTAGCCGCTAGCTAATCCAGTACCTGTGCAAGAGGCTCTTGCCTCGGCAATCGCGCATGAACCCACACAACTGTACATTGGTCAAATGAAAAGCCCACTAGAGGGGCATAACATACTGCCAAAGGGGAGAGAGAGGGCAGTGCGTAGCGTGCAGGGCATCACTCCTGGCACCGCACTGTGCATAAGAGGGAAAGCAAGCACTCCATAGCTCTTAACCTGTGACAGAGACTTGCAAAATGAGCCTCCCAGCTATAAATCACGTTTTTGCCTTCTCTATAAGTAGTAAACTGGCCTCAGAGTGCCAAGTGTCACTCATTTGTGCATTTTCCCGCTTTAGACCCTCGGGTCTAAAAATATCTCACCTGCAGCCTCTGTTGACTTGGCCACAGAGTAACAAAATGATCCCCATGTCAAACTGCACGTAATGACGTGAAGACATTTTCAGGTCCCAAAATAGCAGTTCCCTAAATTGTAGGAGATGCTGCCATTGTATCTTTCTAGGTCATCCGACCCTCTTTGTACACTGCGGCCACATCCAGAACTGAAATGTAGCCTCTGTAGCAAAGGATTCCACTTTGGCTAGTCAATGACCCCACTTGGCTAACCATAGTCCTTGTCCAACCTTAGTGCTCTCTTGCCCTCAGGCCTGGACTCCCTCTGGACAGTTCCACACTAGCTATGCAATGCAGGGCAGTTAGATTTCCCGAGGGGTGTTTCCAAAAAGTGAAAGTAAATAGATAATAAGAAAGAAATCAACAAAAAGGATAGATAGTAGTCACACGCTGGTGACACCTCCTGATAGGTTTGTTCCATCTATGAACTATGTCATGTTGACTGATTGCAATGAGCCTTCATGTTACAAGGAAGCAGTGCAAATGAAGGACTCCGGGAATAGGCAATTGGCCATGCGGTCAGAGATGACAGCTCTGCATAAAAACAAGACATGGAAGCTAGTTAAATTACCACACGGCAAAAAGGCTCTACCTTTGAAATGGGTTTACAAGTATAAGATCACCGCTCATGATAGTCAGCCAAAGTACAAAGCAAGGCTTGTTGCCAAGGGCTTTAAGCAAGAACAAGGCATTGACTTTGAGGAAGTCTTCTCTCGGTGGTCAAGATGACTACATTGAGATGCTTTCTTGCATTGGTTGCCATATTAGATTTGGTGTTGCACCAAATGGATGTCAAGACAGCGTTCTTGCATGGTGATTTAGATGTGGAAATTTACATGCAGCAGCCAGAAGGGTTTGTTTAGAAAGGCAAGGAAGATTGGGTATGCCAGTTGTTAAAGAGTCTTTATGGCTTAAAACAATCACAGAGGGCATGGTACCATAAATTCCACAAGTTTATGCTTTCTCAAGGCTACAAACGTAGTGAGTTCGATTACTGTCTATATACAAAGAAGGCTAAGGATGGTAGTTGGCTGATCCTTATTTTGTATGTGGATGACATGTTGATTGCTGGCAAGCACTTGGAAGAAATTTCAGCTTTAAAGTCAAAGAGGGCAAAATCATTTGACATGAAAGACATGGATGAGGCAAGTCATATACTTGGTATGCACATTGAGAGAGACAGATCAAAGAAGTTGATTTGGTTATCTCAAACAGAATATATTGACAAGGTTTTGCAACGTTTCAATATGGAGAAGGGAAAGGCACTGAGTGTTCCATTGCCACCATATGTGAAACTTAGCAAACAAGATTGTCCTGTGTCTGAGGAAGAAAAGGCTGAAATGGATAAGATTCCATATGCGTCTGCAGTGGGTAGTTTGATGTATGCAATGATCGCTACTCGCCCAGACATTGCATTTGCAGTGGGAGTAGTAAGTCGATACATGTCAAACCCAGGCAAGAAACATTGGGAGGCAGTGAAAGGAATATTGAGATACCTGAAAGCTACAAAGAGTATGCGTATATGCTATGGGAGTCGGGAGCTAAGTGTAAAGGGTTTTACAGACTCAGATTATGCAAGTGACTTAGACAACCGAAGGTCTACGTCAGGGTATGTCTTTACATTGGCTGGTGGAGCAGTATCATGGCGTTCTAGATTACAAGATTGTGTTACTCAGTCTACTACAGAGGCTGAATATGTTGCAGCATCAGAGGCATGCAAAGAATCAATTTGGCTTAATCGACTAGTAACAGATTTGGGAATCAAAGAAGAGATGCTTGTGTTATATTGTGATAGTCAAAGTGCTATACAATTGACTCGCAATCCACTTTATCACTCAAAGACAAAGCATGTGGATGTGAAGTATCATTTCATCAGGGAAATGCTCGAGGATAAGCAACTTCAGCTTGTCAAAGTTCACACCACAGAAAATCCTGCTGATCTACTTACAAAAGGACTTCCCTCAGAGAGCTTTGCGCATTTTCGCAAGCAGTTAGGTGTAGGGTAGTACATCACTTCTCTACATCTCTTGTATATTAGCTTGTATAGTAGCTTCTCTCACACTTAAAGTACCACATTGGACTTTAAGTGGGAGGTTGTTGGGGTATAAAGCCCAATGTGGTCGCCCAGGTAAGTGTGCGGGCCGCCAGGTATGTACACATATTCTTTTGTAAAAACATAATAAGAACTCACTATGCTCTACACATTACAGTAGAGCAAGTTCACCATATCGTCGTGCTCTTCTTCTCGCACTCTCTCGCGTCGCACTTCCGCTCGTACTCCTTCAAAAAGGGAAGGCCGAGATGCCTGAGACCACACCTACCTCCACCATTATTAATATGACCATTGAGGAAGAGCAAAAAAGGAAGAATCGGGCTCTGCATGTGCGGGTCACAGGAGTCAAAGACAAAGAGAATGTAGATGAAGAAGTGAGGGAACTGCTACAACGCATGGGCATCATAGAGCCTACTCACACAAGTGCATGGAGAGTGGGCAAGAAAGGAATTGACGAGAAGGGAAACGTAAAAACTATGGCACTTATTCTCCGCTTCCCGAATATAGAAATAAGGTAAGAAGTTCTAAAGAAGAGGCCAACTCTTAAGAAAACCGGTATTTTCCTGGGAGATGACCTTACATTGGCACAAGTGGCACACATGCAAGAGTTGATGCCAGAGATCAGGGCAGCAAGAGAAAAGGGGAAAATCGCCTTTTATAGAGGAGGGAAAGTAGTGGTTCTGGAAAAGCGCTCATCATGACGGTGCGAGACCTATGGGGCGACGCTCCGGATAGCGGCATGGAATTGTAATGGATCATATAGGCTAGATGTAGGTGCCTTTGAAGACAGCTTTAGGGACAGAGACATAGTTTTCTACTCAGAGACACACCAGATACCGGGACAGCTTATGCCACACGTGAAGGGGTATTTATGGGAAACAGCTGGTCGACCAGACAAGAGATCTCTACGAGGTAGCCGGGGTTCAGGAGGAGTAGCAGTCTTATTTAAAGAGGAGCTGAAACCACTACTACAGATTATCAGGAAAGATGAACAAGCAAGGTATATGTGGGTGAGAATGAGAGCCGAGACAGGTAGATTTCTGTATATCGCTATATGCTACTTCCCTCCAAGTACATCATTCTACTCCTCACCTAAAGGACAATCCCCTTTCTCCATATTGAATAATGACATAT